>NC_091282.1:685708420-686308420 GCF_032444005.1 Ranitomeya imitator
TTTCTGAATACTCAGTCAAAACATAGCTGCCTGAGCTGGCTATTAAAGGCCTTGGGTGATGATGACATCAGAAGTGCTTGCCAGCTAAACCTATTAACACTGTGTGAGAAGCAATATCATTATTGTATGTGCATGTAACTTTCATAAAAAGCAGCAGGCAGCAGTAAAGGTGGGGGCACTGGCAGAATCAAAATAGGATTGTCAGGGGATGAGGTGAGCATAGCTTCAATTATTATTTTAAACCAGTCTGCACATTTTGTGAGAGAAAAAAAAAAATATATATATATATATCAAGAGAATGCCTTGAGTGTGCAAAGCAGTCATCAAAGCAAAAGGTGGCTACTGTGAAGAACCTAGAATATAAGACATAATTTTAGTTGTTTCACACTTTTTTGTTAAGTATATAATTCCACGTGTGTTAATTCATAGATTTGATGCATTCAGTGTGTACACATAGTCATGAAAATACAGAAAAATCTTTAAATGAGAAGGTGTGTCCAAACTTTTGATCTGTACTGTATATATATATATATATATATATATGTATATATATATATATATATACCCCCAGTCAAGCCCTTTTTAAAGCTTCTTTTTTATGAAATGCATAATAATCCTGAAGTTGCCTGAGTGTATGTTTGTGGAATATAGATTTATGCTCCCTTATAAGTTATATTTACATTATCTTTGAGAAAGAATATTTAAAAATTTATATTACTGAAACCATTTCGAATCATGTCTTTTTTTTAAATGATGTTTTCCCTGAAATTCTAATCAATTTATGCATAAAAATGTTTTTGATATGTGATTTAAAGGTAAGACTGCCTTTGTTTAATCAAGTCAGATAATGCAGAGTTCCTCTGTGCAGGCAAATAGATGTATATTTCATGGCAACTTGCTTTGATTTATTCAAATCCATTGCCATACTCTATGCATTGACTCGTCTCGTGAGGGCAAAGAGATAAGCAGGTGTGGAATGAAGAAAATCAGACTTCCCTCCGGCATACTAGTGATTTCCTAACATTAGTAAAGCACAGTGGCAGAATTCAGTGACATCTCCTATCTGTCCTTCAGTCGTCCGGATCCTCGGTGTATATATTTGTTCATTTAGAATAGAATGCGAGTTTTGATTGGTTCCAAACTGAATCTTAAAATACTTCTTGTCTGCTTTGATATTAAGAGGCATGAATTTATATGGACAAATATCTCCATTCAAGTGAACATCCCCAGAATAATAAATCTGTTAGATTTCGTAAGCAATGCATAGAAGTGGAAGTGGCTCTAGATAATGACCATAAATGTGGTTCTTGTCTAACCTAGCTAATTCAGTAGGATGTTGGAGCCCACAAAGGCCCACATATGATTTTTCTAATTTGAACTTATACTTAATTCAAAATATTACCATTAATGCTGAGGGCTAACAAAGTTATGGGGTATTTCATCCTTCATTGTTTCTTTTTGCAGTAAAACTCAGGAAAAAAACTAAAGACAGTGGAACTCCAAGGGTATGTGCACACAATATTTGGACCTGGAATGCACAGTAAAAGCGTTTGCAAACAATGAACGCAGGTTGGGTGAACTTTGGCGTTTGTTCTTGTGGGGTGAGAAGAAAGGGGAGAGTGTGGAGGGCGCCGCTATAACATCCTAAGAGGGGTTCACCACAGGCATATGAATGAACAATTGAAACAACAAAGAAGAAAGTATGCCCATAAGATTGGGAAAACCCAAGCTTAATAAAACATGTTTATTATATATCAAACAGTGATTGCGCACAAAGCTCAGCAACAAGTAAAAACATGATATAAACTGCTATGTAGTCATGCCTTCAAATATAGACAATGACAACCTGTTAGGAGTCGAGTTCCCGTCACTGCACAGGGGGAATCTCGAACCATGTCCGCTGCAGTCTCCCATTCTGCATCAGCCGCAGTGGAACCTGCTCAGAGGAGACATCGGTCCCAGCGTCTTGCTCAGTCTCACTGAGTCTGCAATGGGTTACTGCTGCTTTCCCAGCTTCTGCCATTGAAGCCAGTGCTGGGCAGCGGCGAGCAGACGCTTTTGGGACTAAGTCCTGCTTTTCCCCTTCTGAGCATGCCCAGGGCAAGATCTCCCGTTGGAGATCGAGGGTTACATGCTCAGATACTGCAGCAGATCCCATTGGTCCTTCAGGAAAGTCCTGAAGGTGCTCAACTTCTGTTGCAGCCTCCCATTGGTCCTTCTGGGAAGGTCCTGTACATGCTGCAGCTATAAAAGGTTCGCATGACCGCACGGCCATGCGCTAGTGTAAACTATATACAGTGGGGCAAAAAAGTATTTAGTCAGTCAGCAATAGTGCAAGTTCCACCACTTAAAAAGATGAGAGGCGTCTGTAATTTACATCATAGGTAGATCTCAACTATGGGAGACAAACTGAGAAAAAAAAATCCAGAAAATCACATTGTCTGTTTTTTTAACATTTTATTTGCATATTATGGTGGAAAATAAGTATTTGGTCAGAAACAAAATTTCATCTCAATACTTTGTAATATATCCTTTGTTGGCAATGACAGAGGTCAAACGTTTTCTGTAAGTCTTCACAAGGTTGCCACACACTGTTGTTGGTATGTTGGCCCATTCCTCCATGCAGATCTCCTCTAGAGCAGTGATGTTTTTGGCTTTTCGCTTGGCAACACGGACTTTCAACTCCCTCCAAAGGTTTTCTATAGGGTTGAGATCTGGAGACTGGCTAGGCCACTCCAGTACCTTGAAATGCTTCTTACGAAGCCACTCCTTCGTTGCCCTGGCGGTGTGCTTTGGATCATTGTCATGTTGAAAGACCCAGCCATGTTTCATCTTCAATGCCCTTGCTGATGGAAGGAGGATTGCACTCAAAATCTCACGATACATGGCCCCATTCATTCTTTCATGTACCCGGATCAGTCGTCCTGGCCCCTTTGCAGAGAAACAGCCCCAAAGCATGATGTTTCCACCACCATGCTTTACAGTAGGTATGGTGTTTGATGGATGCAACTCAGTATTCTTTTTCCTCCAAACACGACAAGTTGTGTTTCTACCAAACAGTTCCAGTTTGGTTTCATCAGACCATAGGACATTCTCCCAAAACTCCTCTGGATCATCCAAATGCTCTCTAGCAAACTTCAGACGGGCCCGGACATGTACTGGCTTAAGCAGTGGGACACGTCTGGCACTGCAGGATCTGAGTCCATGGTGGCGTAGTGTGTTACTTATGGTAGGCCTTGTTACATTGGTCCCAGCTCTCTGCAGTTCATTCACTAGGTCCCCCCGCGTGGTTCTGGGATTTTTGCTCACCATTCTTGTGATCATTCTGACCCCACGGGGTGGGATTTTGCGTGGAGCCCCAGATCGAGGGAGATTATCAGTGGTCTTGTATGTCTTCCATTTTCTAATTATTGCTCCCACTGTTGATTTCTTCACTCCAAGCTGGTTGGCTATTGCAGATTCAGTCTTCCCAGCCTGGTGCAGGGCTACAATTTTGTTTCTGGTGTCCTTTGACAGCTCTTTGGTCTTCACCATAGTGGAGTTTGGAGTCAGACTGTTTGAGGGTGTGCACAGGTGTCTTTTTATACTGATAACAAGTTTAAACAGGTGCCATTACTACAGGTAATGAGTGGAGGAAAGAGGAGACTCTTAAAGAAGAAGTTACAGGTCTGTGAGAGCCAGAAATCTTGATTGTTTGTTTCTGACCAAATACTTATTTTCCACCATAAAATGCAAAAAAAATGATAAAAAAACAGACAATGTGATTTTCTGGATTTTTATTTCTCAGTTTGTCTCCCATAGTTGAGGTCTACCTATGATGTAAAATACAGACGCCTCTCATCTTTTTAAGTGGTGGAACTTGCACTATTGCTGACTGACTAAATACTTTTTTGCCCCACTGTATGTGCTCAGCGCTAGTGTGGTCGTGTGTGTGCAGTCAGGGACTCAGCTGAAATAAGCCCCTAGAATGCTGGCACCTCCGGCGAGGAGTTTCTTGTGTGTACATTCAGGGACCCGGCTGAAATAAGCCCCTAGAATGCTGGCACCTTCGGCAAGGAGTTTCATGTGTGTGGATTCAGGGCTGGCTATTAGCCATTAGAATTCCGGCTCCACTGGAGAGGAGTTGCGTGTTTGCATTTGACTGCATGACCACTGTCGGCTCTACTAAGTAGCTGTGTTCCCCTGTGAGCCAAACAGGGCACAGCGTTCTCTTTGCTAACGGACTCTGTGAAGTAACAGAGTTCGTTTATTCTAATGAACTTCACTGCCTTACTTAGCAGCAGGTTCTTTCATGCATGGTGGATCCCGTGTTGCGAACGCACCTATTACTACTAATAAATATATTCTGTGCATTCCTCCAACCCTAACACAACCGACAACTAATCTCTCAGACTCAAATGTTGTATGAAGAGGCTCAAAAAACATGCATATATGTATATAATTGGACAAACAGAAAAGCTGTATGTATATGATAAAAGATTGTATCTGTATGGGATCTAATCTGCCTATTCACAGTACCATATACAAACACAATATATCAGAAAAAGTATTTTAAAAAGGATGTTTTAACATGTGAACCCAGTGGCATAGAAAATGCACTAAGCCACTGAGAGATAACATATAAGGAGAATCATGAACAAAATCTGTATCGGCAAGTCACAGGAAAAAGAAGCCCAGAACTCAAACCCAATAATATGGGGATGGATGTGTCCGTTGATGAGCCATAAGAGCTGAGAAAAATAGAAGGGGGTAAGCACCCCACGCATATCGCCACAACAGTTGTGGCCTCAAACCCATATTATTGGGTTTGAGTTCTTGGGCTTCCTATTTCTGTCACTTGCGGATACAGGTTTTGTATATCTGCAGATCTTTGATTATACAATTTTTTGCAGGCTATATTCATGGTCTAAGAATTGTATAGACTTGTGGGATTTTGTTCATGACTCTCCTTATATGTTATCTCTCACTGGCTTAGTGTATTTTCTATGCCACTGGGTTCACATGTTAAAACATCCTTTTTAAAATACTTTTTCTGATATATTCTGTTTGTATATGGTACTAGGGTTGAGCGACTTTTAGTTTTTTAGGGTTGAGTCGGGTTTTGCGAAACCCGACTATCTCAAAAGTCGAGTTGAGTGAAATCGGCCGATTATCGCGAAAAGTCGGGGATCGACCGAAACACGAAACCCAATGCAAGTCAATGGGGAAGCATAGTCGGCAGGGAGTGGAGGCCAGGAAAACACGTACAATGCCCATTTTAATGGCAAAAACATCCATTCTTGTTACTGAAGCTTGTCAATCTTAATTTACCTTATAATAATAGTAAGGCATTGGAAATTGGGGGTCATTTGGCTAAAGTTGTGGGGGGTAGGGCTGGTTCAAGTATTTAGTGGGCCCAGGAAATCTGGACCACGTCACGGCAGTGGAGCAGGGAGAGGTAAGTATTTCAACTTTGCAAGTGCTGTGATCCTGAGCAAGCAGGGGGGCCCACTCGTTGGCATTGGCACTGGCACAGGGCCCCTCAAAGTACGGTGGTGTGTTTGCACGGCGGGGCCGCCTCCCACCGGCAGCAACACTTTTGTGTACTATGAGGGGCCCTGTGCCAGTGACGTCGTCAATGAGTTTCCCCCCCCTCACCTGATGAAGGAGCCTGCACTTTCATCTGCACCTTCCTCTTTGTCCCCGTGTAAGGTGGTATGGTATGCGGGAGGGGGAACCTGACTTTCAGCAGGGTCACATTCTTGCTGTGTAGCGTGCACGGGGAATGTAGCATTATGGGTCAATGTACCAGCAGACTCATCTATCACTGGCTGGGCAATGGGCAGGATGAGGAGGAAACACAGATATAGGCCCAAAGAATAAAGTGGGCTAAATGCAGTTCAAAATTGGTAACAGGACTAACCAGGGGGCATTGCTTTGTTCAGTGGAGTACAACTGTAATGAGAGGCTGACATAGTGAGTAGGCCCAAATCAGTAAGTAGGCTAAATGCAGTTCAAAATTGGTAACAGAAGTAAACAGGCGGCACTGGTTTGTTCAGTGTAGGAGAACATCAAGGAGCAGCAGACACCGTTAGTACGGCCAACAAAACAAGTAGGCCAAATGCAGTGTTATTTTAAAAACAATTTAACGAGAGCCTGAAGATAGAAGCTAGGGAAAGGCAACCTGGAGAACACCTTGAGCGGAAGACACCGTTTGGAGAACCCAGACCCAACTTGTAGGCCTAATGCAGTGTTGTTTCAACAACTACTTAACAAGAGCCTGAAAATGGAATTTCAGGACAGGAAACCAGGAGAACAGCACGGAGCGGCATACAACGTTAGTAGGCCCCAACCACACTAGTAGGCCAAATTCTGTGTAATATTAACTAATAACAACTACTTAACGAGAGCCTGAAAATGGAAGTTCAGGACAGGAAACCAGGAGAACAGCACGGAGCAGCATACACCGTTAGTAGGCCCAAACCCAACTAGTAGGCCAAATGCAGTGTAATATTAACAACTACTTAATGAGAGCCTGAAAATGGAAGTTCAGGACAGGAAACCAGGAGAACAGCAAGGAGCGGCAGACACCGTTCGTAGGCCCCAACCCAACTAGTAGGCCAAATGCAGTTATTCCATTTAACAACTATTTAACAAGAGCCTCAAGATAGAAGCTCAGGAAAGGCAACCAGGAGAACACCTTGGAGCGGCAGACACTGTTAGTAGGCCCCAACCAAACTAGTAGCCCCACTGCAGTTGTAAAATTCCGATAGGCTGAAAACCTGATAATTGCAGGTAATTTTTTTTAAAGAGGACAGCTGTATTGAGTGGCGCTGCCAGGCACTGTTAGTAGGCCTTACACCACAAATGTAGGCCTTTGTACACCACAAAGTTGGCTCGACGCAGGTTTAAAAAAGGTTACATGGGTACACGGTCTGTATTGGTGTGGTCAGTGGAGGACAATTGGAAGGAGGGACCGCAGACACACTTAGTAGGCCTAAAATAAAAAAAGTAGGCTCTATGCACTTTTAAAAAGGTTCCAGCGGTGCACAGGCAGCATTGGTGTGGTCAGTCGAGGACTATTGGAATGAGGGTCCGCAAACAGACTTAGTAGGCCTAAAATAAAAAATAGGCTCTATGCAGCTTCGATTATGTGGCAACCTGGAGAACACCTTGGAGCGGAAGACACCGTTTGTAGAACCCAGACCCAACTTGTAGGCCTAATTCAGTGTTGTTTCAACAACTACTTAACGAGAGCTTCAAGATAGAAGCTAGGGAGAGGCAACATGGAAAACACCTTGGAGCGGCAGACACCGTCTCTACAACCCAGACCCAACTTGTAGGCCTAATGCAGTGTTGTTTCAACAACTACTTAACGAGAGCTTGAAGATAGAAGCTAGGGAGAGGCAACCTGGAGAACACCTTGGAGCGGCAGACACCGTCTCTACAACCAAGACCCAACTTGTAGGCCTAATGCAGTGTTGTTTCAACAACTACTTAACAAGAGCCTGAAAATGGAATTTCAGGACAGGAAACCAGGAGAACAGCACGGAGCGGCATACACCGTTAGTAGGCCCCAACCACACTAGTAGGCCAAATTCTGTGTAATATTAACTAATAACAACTACTTAACGAGAGCCTGAAAATGGAAGTTCAGGACAGGAAACCAGGAGAACAGCACGGAGCGGCATACACCGTTAGTAGGCCCAAACCCAACTAGTTGGCCAAATGCAGTTGTTCCATTTAACAACTATTTAACAAGAGCCTCAAGATAGAAGCTCAGGAAAGGCAACCAGGAGAACACCTTGGAGCGGCAGACACTGTTAGTAGGCCCCAACCAAACTAGTAGCCCCACTGCAGTTGTAAAATTCCGATAGGCTGAAAACCTGATAATTGCAGGTAATTTTTTTAAAGAGGACAGCTGTATTGAGTGGCGCTGTCAGGCACTGTTAGTAGGCCTTACACCACAAAGTTGGCTCGACGCAGGTTTAAAAAAGGTTACATGGGTACACGGTCTGTATTGGTGTGGTCAGTGGAGGACAATTGGAAGGAGGGACCGCAGACACGCTTAGTAGGCCTACAATTAAAAAAATAGGCTCAAAGCAGTTTGAATTATCTTGCAGGGGTACACAGGCAGCATTGGTGTGGTCAGTGGAGGACAATTTGAAGGAGGGACCGCAGACACCCTTTGTAGCCCTAAAATAAAAAAAATAGGCTCAAAGCACCTTCGATTATGTGGCAGGGGTACACAGGCAGCATTGGTGTGGTCAGTGGAGGACGATTGGAAGGAGTGTCTGAAACAGTTAGTACTCCCCCCAAAAAAAATAGATGTTAATGTCTCGCAAAATAACAAAACAAAAAAAAAAGGTGGCATACTTAGGTACAGGGGTGGGCTCCTCTGCTGAGTTTCAGACATAGTAATTTCGCGCTAAGAATTTACTGGTTTCAATATAGGACACTGACCCTGACTATTTTAACTAGCATCATACATGTCAACAAATTGGTATTGTCAGTGCCAAGCATTGAAGGATGTCAGCATATAGACTAAACATTGGTGGAGCTGTGAGAGATAATTTTGCAAGTGGTAGAGCACTGCACTGTTTGAGCTGGGGGGGAAACTCTCTTGCGGCCGGTTGTACAGGTCAAGGGCCCCTCATGTTACAACAGTGTGTCTGACGTTGGGTGCTCGCCACCACCGCCAGAGACACTTTATTGTACTATGAGGGACCCAGTGGGCTCACCAAAAGAGGGCACACCCACCTCTTCAGACAAACGGCACTCTCACGGGTGCTTGCGCCAAGTGGTGAGACCACGGCCCCGTGGGGGGAGTGAGCCCATTTAGGGAGGTGTAAACATGTCGTATGCTGGACAAACAGCTGCTGCAAATTAAGAGATTGGAACAGTCAGTAAGACCAGTCAACAAGCAAGACCTTTTTATAGGAAAGCTATGTGTCAGCCGGGAAACGTGGGGCAAAATAATTAGAAATCCATGAGTGGTTCATTTTAATGAAGGTTAGATCATCATCATTTTGGGTAGCCAGACGAGTCCTTTTTTCGGTCAATATTGAACCAGCAGCTCTGAATACTCTTTCTGATAGCACACTAGCTGCTGGGCAAGCAAGCTCCTGCAATGCATATTCTGCCAATTCAGGCCAGGTGTCTATTTTGGATGCCCAGTAATCAAATGGGAATGACGGTTGAGGGAGAACATCGATAAGGCATGAAAAATAGTTAGTAACCATACTGGACAAATGTTGTCTCCTGTCAATTTGAATTGATGCTGCAGTACCTGTCCTGTCTGCGGTCATTGCGAAATCACTCCACAACCTGGTCAGAAAACCCCTCTGCCAACGCCACTTCTGATTTGTGCACCTCTAACTCCTCTGCCCTGTTGCCCCCTGCAGCTCGTGTGAGAACCATCACCGGCGCTGTGTGCTGGGAATGCCTGAATCAAACGGTCTACAAGAGTTGCTTGTCTGGTTACTAATATTTGTTCGAGGTTCTCATGTGGCATGATATTTTGCAATTTGCCTTTATAGCGAGGATCAAGGAGGCAGGCCAACCAGTAATCGTCATCGGTCATCATTTTAATAATGCGTGGGTCCCTTTTGAGGATACGTAAGGCATAATCCGCCATGTGGCCCAAAGTTCCAGTTGTCAAATCTGCGGTTGTGCTGAGTTGAGGGGCAGTTTCAGGCAAATCTACGCCACTTGTCTCCCTCAAAAAACCTGAACCCGGCCTTGCAACGCCACCAGTTTCTAATGGCCCCGGAGAAGCTTCCTCATTCAAAAAATACTCATCCCCATCATCCTCCTCATCCTCCTCCTCTTCGCCCGCTACCTCGTCCTGTAGACTGCCCTGACCAGACAATGGCTGACTGTCATCAAGGCTTCCCTCTTCCTCGGCTGCAGACGCTTGCTCCTTTATGTGCGTCAAACTTTGCATCAGCAGATGCATTAGGGGGATGCTCATGCTTATTATGGCGTTGTCTGCACTAACCAGCCATGTGCATTCCTCAAAACACTGAAGGACTTGACACAGGTCTTGTACCTTCGACCACTGCACACCTGACAACTCCATGTCTGCCATCCAACTGCCTGCCCGTGTATGTGTATCCTCCCACAAATACATAACAGCACGCCTCTGTTCGCACAGTCTCTGAAGCATGTGCAGTGTGGAGTTCCACCTTGTTGCAACGTCGATGATTAGGCGATGCTGGGGAAGGTTCAAAAAACGCTGATGGTTCTGCATACGGCTGGAGTGTAAGGGCGAATGGCGGATATGCGAGCAAAGTCTGCGCACTTTGAGGAGCAGGTCAGGTAACCCCGGATAACTTTTCAGGAAGCACTGCACCACCAGGTTTAAGGTGTGAGCCAGGCAAGGAATGTATTTCAGTTGTGAAAGGGCTATGGCAGCCATAAAATAACTTCCGTTATCACTCACTACCTTGCCTGCCTCAAGATGTACACTGCCCAGCCATGACTGAGTTTCTTGCTGCAAGAACTCGGACAGAACTTCCGCGGTGTGTCTGTTGTCACCCAAACACTTCATTGCCAATACAGCCTGCTGACGCTTGCCACTAGCTGTCCCATAACGGGACACCTCGTGTGCAACAGTGGCAGCTGCGGATGGAGTGCTCGTGCAACTGTGGTCTGTGGACAAACTCTCGCTTCTGCAGGAGGAGGAGATGGAGGGGGCAAACGCCTACAGCCAACTGTTTCCTAGACCGTGGGCTAGGCAGAACTGTCCAAATATTGCTGTCCCCTGTGAACCCTGCATCCACCACATTAACCCAGTGTGCCGTGATGGACAAATAATGTCCCTGGCCATGCCTACTGGTCCATGCATCTGTTGTCAGGTGCACCTTTGTACTCACAGATTGCCTGAGTGCATGGACGATGCGGTGTTTTACATGCTGGTGGAGGGCTGGGATGGCTTTTCTCGAAAAGAAGTGTCGACTGGGTAGCTCATAGCGTGGTTCAGCGTAGTCCATCAGGGCTTTGAAAGCTTTGCTTTCAACTAACCGGTAGGGCATCATCTCTAATGAGATTAGTCTAGCAATGTGGGCGTTCAAACCCTGTGTACGTGGATGCGAGGATGAGTACTTCCTTTTCCTAACGAGAGTCTCATGTAGGGTGAGCTGGACTGGAGAGCTGCAGATCGTGGAATTAGCGGGGGTGCCGGTGGACATGGCAGACTGAGAGAGGGTTGGAGATGGTATTCTTGCTGGTGCCCTACATGCAGTGTTTCCTACCATGAACCTGGTGATTCCCTGACTGCTTTGGCCTGGCGACAAAACCTGCACATTTACTGCAGGTGGTGTGGGAAATGGTGGGCTTACAGTGAGGGAAGGGATGTAGCGTTGCTGACTAGCTTCATTGGCCGAGGGTGCTACAACCTTAAGGGACGTTTGGTAGTTAGTCCAGGCTTGCAAATGCATGGTGATTAAATGTCTATGCATGCAACTTGTATTTAGACTTTTAAGATTCTGACCTCTGCTTAAGGTAGTTGAACATTTTTCATAGATCACTTTGCGCTGATCATTTGGATGTTGTTTAAAAAAATGCCAGACTGCACTCTTTCTTCTATCGGATACCCTTTCAGGCATTGCAGACTGAGCTTCTTTAACCGAATGGCCACGCTGTCCTACAACTGGTTTTGGTTTTGCCACACGTTTTTGGCCAGATATGGGCCTGGCAGATGGAACCTGTTGCGATGTTGATGCCTGCTGCGGCTCCTCCTCCTCCGCTTCAGAGCTACTGCCGGCTGCACCCTGTTCCCCAATGGCTGCCAATCGGGGTCAACAACTGGGTCATCTATGACCTCCTCTTCTATCTCGTGTGCAACTTCGTCTGTGTCACCGTGTAAGCCGGTGGTATAGCGTTCGTGACGGGGCACCATAGTCTCATCAGGGTCTGATTCTGGATCAGTACACTGCGAGGGCAATGTTCTGGTCTGAGTCAAAGGAACAGCATAGTAATCTGTGGCTGTGCATCTGTGCACTCCATGTCCGATTCAACTTGTAATGGGCATGGCCTGTTAACTATTTCACTTTGTAACCCAGGAACGGTATGTGTAAAGAGCTCCATGGAGTAACCCGTTGTGTCGCCTGACGCATCCTTCTCTGTTGTTCTTGGTGAAGAAGACAAGGAAGCGACTTGTCCCTGACCATGAACATCCACTAACGACGCGCTGCTTTTACATTTAGCAGTTTCAGAAGAGGAGGCGAAAGAGCTAGAGGCTGAGTCAGCAAGGAAAGCCAAAACTTGTTCTTGCTGCTCCGGCTTTAAAAGCAGTTTTCCTACTCCCAGAAAAGGGAGCGTTCGAGGCCTTGTGTAGCCAGACGACGAACCTGACTCAACAACTCGAGACTTAGGTGCTATACTGCTTTTCCCACGACCACCTGATGCTCCACCACCACTACCATCATTACCTGCTGGCAATGACCGCCCACGGCCACGACCTCTTCCACCAGACTTCCTTATTGTTTGAAAAACGTAACCAAAATAACGGTATTTGTTACTGTAAAACCAGTTACAAGGTGAACTCAAACTTCTGTTGGATTTATATATCCCTTTATAGGTGGGTGAGACTGCAGGGAAAATCAGGCACAATGTATAACAGTACACAGCTTCAGTGGCAGACAGATATGCCACTAACAGGACTGACGCAGATACAGACACTACCAATAAAAATCTCCCCTTTTTTGTTTTTTCTGGGAGAATATTGAAGAAATGTGGCCCACTCTTATACAGTATATGTTCTGTGGCATAAAATGAAAGACAGATGCCCCACACACGACTGGCACTGAGGCAGAATTGCCAATCTTAATCTCCCACTATTTTTTTTTTCTTTATTGGAGAATTGGCAATAAATCAGGCCCACTGTTAGACTCTATGTTTTCTGTGGCACAAAATGAGAGACAGATGCCACACACAGGACTGGCACTGAGGCAGAAATGTCAATCTTAATCTCCCACTATTTTTTTTCCAGGGAGAATTATAAAAAAATCAGGCCCAGTATTACACATTAGGTTGTCTGTGGCACAAAATTAGAGACAGATGTCACACACATCACTGCCACTGAGGCAGAATGGCCAATCTTAATCTCCCACTTTTCTTTTTTTTCTGGGAGAATTGTCAAAAAATCTGGCCCAGTGTTACACACTAGGTTTTCTGTGGCACAAAATGAGAGACAGATGCCACACACAGGACTGGCACAGAGGCAGAATGGCCAATCTTAATCTCCCACTATTTTTTTTTTCTGGGAGAATTTAAAAAAAAATCTGGCCCAGTATTACACACTAGGTTTTCTGTGGCACAAAATTAAAGACAGATGCCACACACGACTGGCACTGAGGCAGAAATGCCAATCTTAATCTCCCACTTTTTTTGTAACTTTATTGTGGGACAATTGTCAAGAAATCAGGCCCAGTGTTACACACTAGGTTTTCTGTGGCACAAAATAAAAGACGGATGTTACACACACGACTGGCACTGAGGCAGAATTGCCAATCTTAATCTCCCACTTTTTTTTTCTGGGAGAATTGTCAAAAAATCTGGCCCAGTGTTACACACTAGGTTTAATGTGGCACAAAATTAGAGACAGATGGCACACACAGGACTGGCACTGAGGCAGAAATGCCAATCTTAATCTCCCACTATTTTTTTTTCCAGGGAGAATTATAAAAAAATCCGGCCCAATATTACACACTAGTTTTTCTGTGGCACAAAATTAAAGACAGATGCCACACACACGACTGGCACTGAGGCAGAATTGCCAATCTTAATCTCCCACTATTTTTTTTTATTTATGGGAGAATTGGCAAGAAATCAGGCCCACTGTTAGACTGTATGTTTTCTGTGGCACAAAATGAGAGACAGATGCCACACACAGGACTGGCAGTGAGGCAGAAATGCCAATCTTAATCTCCCACTTTTTTTGTAACTTTATTGTGGGAGAATTGTCAAGAAATCAAGCCCAGTGTTACACACTAGGTTATCTGTGGCACAAAATGAGAGACAGATGCCACACACAGGACTGGCACAGAGGCAGAATGGCCAATCTTAATCTCCCACTATTTTTTTTTTTCTGGGAGAATTTAAAAAAAATCTGGCCCAGTATGTTAGGAGTCGAGTTTCCTCTGCTGCACAGGGGGAATCTCGATCCGTCTCCGCTGCGGTCTCCCATTCTTCTCCAGCCGCAGTGGAGTCTGCTCAGCAGGGACGTCGATCCCAGCATCTCGCTCAGTCTGACTCTGTGCGAAGAGTTACTGCTGCTTTTCCTGCTTCTGCCATTGAAGCCAGTGCTGGGCAGCGGCGAGTGGATGTTTCTGGATCTAAGTCCTGCTTTTCTCTGTCTGAGCATGCCCAGGGCAGGATCTCCCGTTGGAGATCGAGGGTCACATGCTCAGGTACTGCAGCACATCCCATTGGTCCTTTTGGCAGGTCCTGAAAGGGCAAAACTTCTGTAGCTGTTTCCTGTGCTGCAGCTATATAAACTGCGCATGACCGCACGGCTATGCGCTAGTATTGTCTTGTAAATATGTGTGTGTGTTGTGAGTGAAAATAACCCTCCCTATTGAATGTCTGTTCGCGGAAGGTGTATGTTTGCTATCTAGCGCCCGCCTTATCCAACAGCACGAAACACACATTACAGCTACCAGTTGCTGTGTCCGCCAGTACGACGCTGTGCGCTTGCTCTGCACTTTCCTGACCCAAGCCTGGGTGGTTAGTGGCGTCCGTCAGTGCGGCACCGCACGCACTCTTGTGCCTTAATATTATTATTTATGTTCCTCTGACACACCCAGTTGCGGTGCTGTGCCAGCAAGTGTCTAATCGGACTTCAATCCTGTTTAGGGGTTGAGTCCGCTGACTTCTTGCTCGCGCTTTATGTGCGGTACTGCGGTCCTGTGACGCAACAGGATCGCTTCCTTCACGCAGTGTGAAGTTAACCCATGTGTGTATACTTAGTACCGCCATATAGTCCGTCTTACTAGCAGCAGGGTCTTTTACCTGCACGGTGGACCTCGGACTGCGAACGCACCTAATACCATAACATCTGATTCTTGGTGCGTTCCGCCAGTCCCTAACAGAATACTAGCGCCAAGGTCTGGCTAGTAATGACGGACGATCAGCGTTCACGGCGGTACATCCAAGAGCTGGAGGGTAGGTTGGCGGCTCTAGAGCGTGCAACCTCAGCTGTGGACGTTACTGCTGTCGCTGTTCAGGCTGCAAGTGCAGTTGCAGCCAGTTTGTCCGCTGCCACCCCTGCTCCGACCTTATCCCATCTCCCACTTCCAGACAAGTTTGCTGCTTACAGTAAGCTATGTCGGGGATTTGTGAGACAGTGCTCCATACATCTCGAGCTGCTGGCTGCACGTTTTCCTACGGAACAGGCGAGGGTGGGATTCATCTTGTCTCTTTTGTCGGGCAGGGCGTTGGAGTGGGCAACGCCGCTTTGGGAACGTGGTGATCGTGTGGTACAGAGTGCTCCTATCTTCCTGGACGCTCTGAGGCAGG
This sequence comes from Ranitomeya imitator, assembly GCF_032444005.1. Lineage (NCBI taxonomy): Eukaryota > Metazoa > Chordata > Amphibia > Anura > Dendrobatidae > Ranitomeya > Ranitomeya imitator. The sequence continues at coordinate 685,723,922 of NC_091282.1, forward strand.
TCTTTTTGGGACCCCGTGTCACCCACGATACCGCGCTCCAATTGTTGGCAATTACTCAGGCTTCGTCCATGGTCAGCCAGTTCGCCATCCTATTCCGGACTCTAGCTTCTGAGCTGGAATGGCCGGATAAAGTCCTTATTCCGGTGTTCTGGAAAGGACTGGCAGATCATGTAAAGGACGCCTTGGCCACCAGGGAGATTCCCGCCACACTGGAGGAGCTTATTACTATAGCTACCCGCATCGATCTCCGTTTTAACGAGCGGAGGTTGGAGCGGACCCAGTGTAGGCAGAGGTTTCGGCTGGCTCCCACCTTTGCCAAACCTCTAGAATCTCCTGTTATGGCGTCTGACTCCCATGAGGCCATGGAGGTTTCTCGAGCGGGACCTAGGTCTCAGACCGCTCGAGTACCTGTGGTGTGTAAAAATTGCCAGCAACCGGGACATTACGCTAATAAATGTCCACGGCGGTCGGGAAAACGATCGCGTCTAGTGACCATTGGAGGAGGTTCACTGGACACAGCGGCATTTTCCTCCAAATTGTCCTTTAAAGGGACAATCCTGTTAGGCACATCCACTCTTACAGTAGAGCTTTGTGTGGATTCAGGAGCAGAAGGAAATTTTATGTCTTCTGCTTTTGCTTTGCGCCACGCAGTACCTCTGGTTATGCTTGCCAAACCAGTAACCGTTAGAGTGGTGAATGGGTCGACACTTCCGCTACAGATCACACATCAGACTGTCCCTTTCACGTTAGCCATGTCCCCATCCCACCAGGAGATTATTTCCCTTCTTGTCCTTCCCGAGGGAATGGATGAGATTCTGCTGGGAATACCCTGGCTCCGTTTCCACTCCCCACATATTGAGTGGACCTCTGGGAGGATATTGGGTTGGAGTGAATCCTGTAAGGGCAGATGTGTGAAAGAGTGCGTTCAGGTTTCCACCACTGAGATGCCCGCAGATCTCTCTACTCTCCCCAAATACTATTGGTCTTATGCAGACGTCTTCTCCAAAAAGGCCGCGGAGACCCTTCCGCCTCACCGTCCCTATGACTGTCCTATAGATCTCTTGCCTGGAGCAGAACCTCCTCGGGGACGTGTCTATCCCCTCTCTCTCCCGGAAACAGAGGCTATGTCCCAGTACATCCAGGAGAATTTGGCAAGAGGGTTTATTAGGAAGTCAGTGTCACCAGCAGGGGCAGGGTTCTTCTTCGTACAGAAGAAGAATGGAGAGTTGCATCCTTGCATAGACTACAGGGGTCTTAACGCCATCACCGTTAAGAATAAGTACCCGCTGCCCTTGATTTCTGAGCTTTTTGATAGGCTACGGGGAGCTAAGGTATTTACCAAATTTGACCTGCGGGGAGCTTATAACCTGATTCGCATCCGTGAGGGGGACGAATGGAAGATGGCGTTTAACACCAGATATGGGCACTATGAGTATCTGGTGATGCCCTTCGGGCTCTGTAATGCCCCAGCCGTTTTCCAAGACTTTGTCAATGACATCTTCCTGGATATGCTTTCCACCTCGGTCGTAGTCTATCTGGATGATATTCTCATCTTCTCTCCAGATATTGACTCCCACCGGAGAGATGTTGGCAGAGTCTTCGACCTCTTACGGGCAAACTCTCTTTACGCAAAGTTGGAGAAGTGTGTGTTTGAGCAGTAGTCTTTACCTTTCCTGGGTTATATCATCTCTGCCCAGGGATTGGCTATGGATCCTGCCAAACTACAGGCTGTGATGGACTGGCAAGAACCCCATTCACTTAAAGCGGTGCAGCGCTTTATGGGGTTCATTAATTATTACCGCCAGTTCATTCCCCATTTCTCAACTTTGGTAGCTCCCTTGGTAGCCCTCACCAAGAAGGGAGCAAATCCCAAAGTGTGGTCTGAAGAGGTCTCCAAGGCCTTTTCTTCTACTAGGTCTCATTTTGCTAGCACTCCCATCCTACATCGTCCCGATGTCGATAAGCCGTTTATAATGGAGGTGGATGCCTCTTCCGTTGGTGCTGGAGCAGTCCTCTTCCAAAAGGATGCTCAAGGTCGGAAGCATCCGTGCTTCTTCTTCTCCAAGACCTTCACACCAGCGGAGAGGAATTATTCCATCGGGGACAGGGAGTTGCTAGCGATGAAATTGGCTTTCTCAGAGTGGAGACATCTCTTGGAGGGGGCTCGTTTTCCCTTTCAAGTTTTTACAGACCACAAAAATTTGCTCTATTTGCAAACAGCCCAGCGGCTAAATTCTCGCCAGGCCAGATGGTCCTTATTCTTCTCCTGATTCCACTTCAACCTCCATTATCTCGCTGGGGAGAAGAATATTCGAGCTGATGCTCTTTCTCGCTCTGTTGTGTCATCTGAGGAGGAGGAAGGAGAGCCTCGGCTTATTGTTCCTTCTGAGAGCTTGAGAACCGTGGCTCCGGTGTCGCTTGAGTCTGTGCCTCCGGGCAAGACTTTTGTGCCCATAAATTTGCGACCGGAGGTTCTCTCTTGGGCTCATTCCTCCAGGGTGGGTGGACACTTTGGGACAAAAAGGACATCTGAGCTGCTGGCGAGGACATACTGGTGGCCGCATATGCTCCGAGATGTCAGAGATTACGTTCTGGCGTGTGTCTCATGCGCCAAAAATAAGTCTCCTCGACAACGGCCGTCTGGGTTACTCTATCCCTTGCCGGTGGCAGACAGGCCCTGGGAGATGGTCGGGATGGACTTTGTAGTGGGTTTGCCCAAGTCTCACGGCTGTACCATCATTTGGGTTATTACCGATCATTTTTCGAAAATGGTGCATTTGGTGCCGCTCCCACGGTTACCTTCTGCACGGGCCTTGGCAGCGTTGTTCATAAGACACATCTTCCGCCTACACGGCATGCCAGACAAAATTGTCAGTGACCGGGGTCCCCAGTTTGCGTCTCGGTTCTGGAGAGAGCTTTGTCGTCTTCTCAGCATTGAGTTAAATCTCTCTTCCGCATATCATCCCGAGACGAATGGGTTGGTAGAGAGGGCCAATAAGACTCTGGTCACATATCTATGACATTTTGTTTCTGCCAGTCAGGATGACTGGGCATCTTTATTACCATGGGCAGAGTTCGCCCTTAATAACGCTGTAGCCGACTCCACCGGTCAGACTCCTTTCCTCCTTAATTACGGCCAGCATCCGCGGGTTCCTGTGCCTATGCCCGTGTCCTCTGCTCACTCCAGGGTGGCAGACTGGGCAGTGGAGGCACGGGACATTTGGGACCGCACTCAGGATGCCATTCGGGCCTCGAAGGAGAGAATGAGGTCCTCCGCCGATGCACATCGGCGCCCTGCCCCGACCTTTGTTCCTGGCGATTTAGTGTGGCTCTCCGCCCATAACATCAGGCTGCGAGTTGAGTCCACTAAATTTGCTCCTCGCTACTTGGGCCCATTCAAGGTCCTCGAGCAGGTTAATCCTGTGGTCTATCGTTTGGCCCTTCCGCCACGCCTGGGTATCACCGACACCTTTCATGTGTCCCTCTTGAAACCTGTGTATATGTCCCGGTTTTCCGAGTCATCTGCTGGGACATCGGGTTCGTCTACGGACGATTATGAGGTGAACGCTATTTTGGGGTTCAAGGTGGTACGTGGCAAAAAATTTTATTTGGTGGACTGGAAGGGTTATGGCCCCGAGGACAGGTCCTGGGAGCCTGTTGAGCACATTCGGGCCCCGCAGCTCATTGCTGCCTTCGAACGTAGCGAGGCCCAAGGAGGGGGGAGCATGTTAGGAGTTGAGTTTCCTCTGCTGCACAGGGGGAATCTCGATCCATCTCCACTGCGGTCTCCCATTCTTCTCCAGCCGCAGTGGAGTCTGCTCAGCAGGGACGTCGATCCCAGCGTCTCGCTCAGTCTGACTCTGTGCGAAGAGTTACTGCTGCTTTTCCTGCTTCTGCCATTGAAGCCAGTGCTGGGCAGCGGCGAGTGGACGTTTCTGGATCTAAGTCCTGCTTTTCTCTGTCTGAGCATGCCCAGGGCAGGATCTCCCGTTGGAGATCGAGGGTCACATGCTCAGGTACTGTAGCACATCCCATTGGTCCTTTTGGCAGGTCCTGAAAGGGCAAAACTTCTGTAGCTGTTTCCTGTGCTGCAGCTATATAAACTGCGCATGACCGCACGGCCATGCGCTAGTATTGTCTTGTAAATATGTGTGTGTGTTGTGAATGAAAGTCGCTCTTTAAATAACCCTCCCTATTGAATGTCTGTTCGCGGAAGGTGTATGTTTGCTATCTAGCGCCCGCCTTATCCAACAGCACGAAACACACATTACAGCTACCAGTTGCTGTGTCCGCCAGTACGGCGCTGTGCGCTTGCTCTGCGCTTTCCTGACCCAAGCCTGGGTGGTTAGTGGCGTCCGTCAGTGCGGCACCGCACGCACTCTTGTGCCTTAATATTATTATTTATGTTCCTCTGACACACCCAGTTGCGGTGTTGTGCCAGCAAGTGTCTAATCGGACTTCAATCCTGTTTAGGGGTTGAGTCCGCTGACTTCTTGCTCGCGCTTTATGTGCGGTACTGCGGTCCTGTGACGCAGTCCATCTTACTAGCAGCAGGGTCTTTTACCTACACGGTGGACCTCGGACTGCGAACGCACCTAATACCATAACATCTGATTCTTGGTGCGTTCCGCCAGTCCCTAACACAGTATTACACACTAGGTTTTCTGTGGCACAAAATGAGAGACAGATGCCACACACACGACTGGCACTGAGGCAGAATTGCAAATCTTAATCTCCCACTATTTTTTTTTTATTTATGGGAGAATTGGCAAGAAATCAGGCCCACTGTTAGACTGTATGTTTTCTGTGCCAGAAAATGAGACACAGATGCCACACACAGGACTGCCACTGATGCAGATTTGCCAGTTTTAATCTGCACCATTTTTTTTTCTTCAGGGAGACTAGTGAATAAATCTGGGCCACTGTATTAGAGTATATTTTCTGTGGCAGAAAGTGGCTTGAAGAGATATAACGAAAAAAAAAAAAAGGGACTGTCCTACAATTACTATCTCCCTGCAGTAATCTCAGCAAAGTATGGCAGGCAGCAATAACAAGGAGTGGACTGCTGCACAAAAAAGTCAAAAGTGTGGACAAACAAACAAGATAGCTGTGCAGAAAGGAAGGAACAACAGGATTTGTGCTTTGAAAAAAGCAGTTGGTTTGCACAGCGGCGTACACACAGCAATGCAGCTATCAGGGAGCCTTCTAGGGCAGCTCAATGAGCTACAGCACTGAGGAAAACAAAAATGTAGCCTCCACTGTCCCTGCAAATAAAAGGGTGGTGTTGGACAGTGGAAATCGCTACAGCACAAGCGGTTTGGGGGTTAATGCACCCTGCCTAACGCTATCCCTGCTTCTGACGAAGCGGCAGCAACCTCTCCCTATGCTCAGATCAGCAGCAGTAAGATGCCGGTCGGCGGGAACGCCCCTTTATAGCCCCTGTGACGCCGCAGAAAGCAAGCCAATCCCTGTAATGCCCTTCTCTAATATGGTGGGGACTGAGACCTATGTTATCACGCTGCCCACACTCTGCGTCCACCTTCATTGGCTGAGAAATGGCGCTTTTCGCATCATTGAAATCCGACTTTGGCGCGAAAGTCGCGTACCGCGTGGCCGACCCCACACAGGGACCGGGTCGGGATTCATGAAACCCAACTTTGCCAAAAGTCGGCGACTTATGAAAATGACCGATCCGTTTCGCTCAACCCTATATGGTACTGTGAATAGGAAGATTAGCCCCCATACATTTACATAAAATCTTTTGTCATATACATACAGCTTTTCTGTTTGTCCGTTTACATACATATATGCATGCTTTTTGAGCCTGTTTATACAACATTTGAGTCTGAGAGATTAGTTGTCGGTTGTCATCTCCTATATTTGAAGGCATGACTACATAGCAGTTTATATCTTTTTTTTAAATGTTTTTACTTGTTGCTGTGCTTTGTGTGCAATCACTGTTTGATATTTAATAAACATGTTTTATTGAGCTTTGGTGTTCCCAATCTTATGGGCATACTTTCTTCTTTTTTGTTTCAATTTTTCTTGTGGGGTGCACTCATATAGTGCTAGACAACCCAGCTGATCTAAAAGTATGGGCGTGTTTAATAGGCTGTAAGCCAAAGGCTGCCGTCACACTAGCAGTATTTGGTCAGTATTTTACATCAGTATTTGTAAGCCAAAACCAGGAGTGGAACAATTAGAGGAAAAGTATAATAGAAACATATGCACCACTTCTGTAACATCACCCACTCCTGGTTTTGGCTTACAAATACTGATGTAAAATACTGACCAAATACTGCTAGTGTGACGGCAGCCAAACACTGTGCATCACACGTACTTGTGTGACTAGCATCCTATGCAAGCCTCTTTGTGTGCATTTTTTACTACCCAGCAAACCCCTCCATGAATTGGTAGGTTTGGGAGTGACTGCTTACATAGTTTTTCACCTGTGTAGCCGCGCCTTTATCATGGGGGTCTGCTGCATCTTGTTTGATCATTTGCAATTTGACTTGATGTTGGTAAGGCTGTTTCTTTTTCTGGTATGTTTTTTCAAACATTAAAACAATACAGTGACTAGTGATGAGAGAATTTGTTTGAAAAACAATTGCCAAACATAAAATCATCATGAATATGACACATTTGGATTCGTGATCGAAAACACAAGAAAAATTTGATAAAATCAGAAAAAATCTGAAACATTCGGTAAAAAAAGTGTGGGAAAATATTAACATTGCCAATAATTTATTTTGAGCACTTTGGCTACAATAATGGTGGTGTATCATGAGCGTTGGACACAGTGCCATGACATAGTTGGTGTGATTATACAAGTAACACATCACAAAGCCGTAGCCCTTGTGGATGACCTACTGGTCATAATGACTCAGCCAGACAAGGGCTCTTATGCACATATAAATTGGAGGCCCTGGGAATAAACATTTCCACACAATCCATTGACCACTCTAAAAATCTATTCCTGTATAGGTGGCCCCACGACCATATCTCATATTTAGGTTTTAAAATCGGCAAGTTTTCCAGGGACCTCTTTAACTTCAATTATAAACCTCTTCTTCCTAAAGTAGCAAAACACATCAAAACATGGAAAACCCTTTTTCTCTCCTGGATGGGCAGGAAAAACCTGATAAAAAGTATACAGTACAGACCAAAAGTTTGGACACACCTTCTCATTTAAAGATTTTTTTGTATTTTCATGACTATGAAAATTTTACATTCACACTGAAGGCATCAAAACTATGAATTAACACATGTGAAATTATATACTTAACAAAAAAGTGTGAAACAACTGAAAATATGTATTATATTCTAGGTTCTTCAAAGTAGCCACCTTTTGCTTTGATGACTGCTTTGCACACTCTTGGCATTCTCTTGATGAGCTTCAAGAGGTAGTCACTGGGAATGGTCTTCTAACAATCTTGAAGGAGTTCCAAGAGATGCTTAGTGCTTGTTAGCCCTTTTGCTTTCACTCTGCGGTCCAGCTCACCCCAAACCATCTCAATTGGGTTCAGGTCTGGTGACTGTGGAGGCCAGGTCATCTGGCGTAGCACCCCATCACTCTCTTTCTTGGTCAAATAGCCCTTACACAGCCTGGAGGTGTGTTTGGGGTTATTGTCCTGTTGAAAAATAAATGATGGTCCAACTAAACGCAAATCGGATGGTAGCCATGCTGGTTCAATATGCCTTCAATTTTGAATAAATCCCCAACAGTGTCACCAGCAAAGCACCCCCACACCATCACACCTCCTCCTCCATGCTTTACGGTGGGAACCAGGCATGTAGAGTCCATCCGTTCACCTTTTCTGCATCGCACATAGACACGGTGGTTGGAACCAAAGATCTCAAATTTTGACTCATCAGACCAAAGCACAGATTTTCACTGGTCTAATGTCCATTCCTTGTGTTCTTTAGACCAAACAAGTCTCTTCTACTTGTCTGTCCTTAGCAGTGGTTTCCTAGCAGCTATTTTACCATGAAGGCCTGCTGCACAAAGTCTCCTCTTAACAGTTGTTTTAGAGATGTGTCTGCTGCTAGAACTCTGTGTAGCATTGACCTGGTCTCTAATCTGAACTGCTGTTAACCTTCGATTTCTGAGGCTGGTGACTCGAATAAACTTATCCTCAGAAGCAGAGGTGACTCTTGGTCTTCCTTTTCTGGGGTGGTCCTCATGTGAGCCAGTTTCTTTATAGCGCTTGATGGTCTTTGCAACTGCACTTGAGGACACTTCCAAAGATTTCCCAATTTTTCGAACTGACTGACCTTCATTTCTTAAAGTTATGATGGCCAATCGTTTTTCTTTACTTAGCTGCTGTTTTTTGCCATAATACAAATTCTAACAGTCTATTCAGTAGGACTATCAGATGTGTATCCACCAGACTTCTGCACAACACAACTGGTGGTCCCAACCCCAATTATAAGGCAAGAAATCCCACTTATTAAACTTGACAGGGCACACCTGTGAAGTGAAAACCATTCCCGGTGAATATCTCTTGAAGCTCATCAAGAGAATACCAAGAGTGTGCAAAGCAGTCATCAAAGCAAAAGGTGGCTACTTTGAAGAACCTAGAATATAAGACATATTTTCAGTTGTTTCACACTTTTTTGTTAAGTAAATAATTCCACACGTGTTAGTTCATATTTTGATGCCTTCAGCGTGAATGTGCAATTTTCATAGTCATAAAAATACAGAAAAATCTTTAAATGAAAAGGTGTGTCCAAACTTTTGGTCAGTACTGTACATCTTCCTAAGTTTATTTACTTGTTCCATATGCTTATAATAACTTCCCATCCGAATTCCAAATACATTCCTATCTAAAATTAACCCATCTTTAACCTCTTAAGGACCAAGCCACTTTGTAGGCTAATGACCAGACCTTGAATTTGAAATCTGACCACTGTCAATTTATGTGGTTATAACACTGGGACGCTTTAACGGATCCCACTGATTCTTAGAATGTTTTTTCGAAAGATATTGTACTTTATGAAAGTGGTAACATTCCTTCAAAATTTCTTGTGTTTATTTGTGGAAAAAATTAAAATTTGGCAAAAATGTTGAAAATTTCACAATTTTCTGATTTTTAATTTTATGCCCCAAAATCAGAGCATTAGGTCACACAAAATAGTTAATAAGTAACATTTCCCACATGTATACTTTACATCAGCACTATTATTGAAACATATTTTTTTGTTAGGAAGTTATAAGGGTTTAAATTTGATCAGTGATTTGTCATTTTTCCAACAAAATTTACAAAACATTTTTTTTATGGACCACCTCACATTTGAAGTTACTTTGGGGGCCTATATTACAGAAAATACCCAAAAGTGACACCATTCTAAAAACTGCACCCCTCAAGTTGTTGTTCAAAACCACATTCATGAAGCTTATTAACCCTTCAGGTGATTCACAAGTATTGATGCAATGTGGAAGGAAAAAATTAAAATAACTTTTTTTCACAAAAAGTTTACTTCAGACACATTTTTTTTTTATTTTCTCAAGGGTATCAGGTAAAAATGATCCACACTGTTCGTTGTGCAATTTCTCCTGAGTACACTGATACCCCATGTGTGGCGGAAGACCACTGTTTGGGTGAACGGCCAGGCTCGGAAGGGAAGGATCACCGTTTCATGTTTTGAACGCAAAATTGGCTGGAATCGAGAGCGGACACCATGTCGCGTTTGGAGAGCCCCTAATGTGCCTAAACAGTGGAAACCCCCCACAAGTGATACCATTTTGGAAACTAGACCCCGCAAGGAACTTATCTAGAAGTGTGGTGAACATCTTGAACCACCAGGTGCTTTACATAAGTTTAAAACAGAGCTAAGAAAGTTAAAAAAAAAAATTCCCACAAAATTTTTCTTTTAGCCCCAAATTTTTTATTTTCACAAGGTAACAGAAGAAAATGGACCCCAGAATTTGTTGTGCAATTTCTCCTGAGTGTGCCAATACCCCATGTATGGGTGAAAACTAGTTTTGAGGCACAGTGCAAAGCTCAAAAGAGAAGGAGAGCCATATTATAGTGTAGATTTTACTATTATAGTTTGAGGGTGCCATGACCTAAAGGGAGAGCCCCTGAGGTGCCAGAACAGCAGAACGCCTCATAAGTGACCACATTTTACAAACTAGACCTCTCAATGAATTAATCTAGGGGTGTAATGATCATATTGATGCCAAGGGTGTTATGAACAGGTGATTCAGAACCACAATGGACCTAGTGGTTAAGAGCACACAAAGTGACCTGATAGTTACTAACATAGGACGAGCTCTGAGACGTGGGAACTCTGCTGACCGCAATCCCTAATCCTATCATACCACACTAGAGGTAGCCGTGGATTGCTCCTAACGCTCCCTATGCAACTCGGCACAGCCTGAGAAACTAGCTAGCCCTGAAGATAGAAAAATAAGCCTACCTTGCCTCAGAGAAATTCCCCAAAGGAAAAGGCAGCCCCCCACATATAATGACTGTGAGTTAAGATGAAAATACAAACACAGAGATTAAATAGATTTTAGCAAAGTGAGGCCCGACTTACTGAATAGACCGAGGATAGGAAAGATAGCTTTGCGGTCAGCACAAAAACCTACAAACAACCACGCAGAGGGGGCAAAAAGACCCTCCGCACCGACTAACGGTACGGAGGTGCTCCCTCTGCGTCTCAGAGCTTCCAGCAAGCAAGAAAAACCAATATAGCAAGCTGGACAGAAAATATAGCAAACAAAAATAACACAAGCAAAACTTAGCTTATGCAGGGCAGACAGGCCACAAGAACGATCCAGGAGAGAGCAAGACCAATACTGGAACATTGACTGGAGGCCAGGAACAAAGAACTAGGTGGAGTTAAATAGAGCAGCACCTAACGACTTAACCTCGTCACCTGAGGAAGGAAACTCAGAAGCCGCAGCCCCACTCACATCCACCAGAGGAAGCTCATAGACAGAACCAGCCGAAGTACCACTCATGACCACAGGAGGGAGCTTGACCACAGAATTCACAACAGTACCCCCCCTTGAGGAGGGGTCACCGAACCCTCACCAGAGCCCCCAGGCCGACCAGGATGAGCCAAATAAAAGGCACGAACCAGATCGGCAGCATGAACATCAGAGGCAAAGACCCAGGAATTATCTTCCTGACCATAACCCTTCCACTTAACCAGGTACTGGAGTTTCCGTCTCGAAATACGAGAATCCAAAATCTTCTCCACTATATACTCCAACTCCCCCTCAACCAAAACCGGGGCAGGAGGATCAACGGATGGAACCACAGGTGCCACGTATCTCCGCAACAATGACCTATGGAATACGTTATGGATGGAAAAATTAGCTGGAAGGGTCAAACGAAAAGATACAGGATTAAGAACCTCAGAAATCCTATATGGACCAATGAAACGAGGCTTAAACTTAGGAGAGGAAACTTTCATAGGAATATAACGAGATGACAACCAAACCAAATCCCCAACACGAAGTCGGGGACCCACACAGCGCCTGCGGTTAGCGAAACGTTGAGCCTTCTCCTGAGACAATGTCAAATTGTCCACCACATGAGTCCAAATCTGCTGCAACCTATCCACCACAGTATCGACACCAGGAGAGTCAGAAGACTCAACCTGCCCTGAAGAGAAACGAGGATGGAAACCAGAATTGCAGAAAAATGGCGAAACCAAAGTAGCCGAGCTGGCCCGATTATTAAGGGCGAACTCAGCCAAAGGCAAAAAGGACACCCAATCATCCTGATCGGCAGAAACAAAACATCTCAGATATGTTTCCAAGGTCTGATTGGTTCGTTCAGTCTGGCCATTTGTCTGAGGATGGAAAGCCGAGGAAAAAGACAAATCAATGCCCATCCTAGCACAAAAGGCTCGCCAAAACCTCGAAACAAACTGGGAACCTCTGTCAGAAACGATATTCTCCAGAATGCCATGCAAACGAACCACATGCTGGAAGAACAATGGCACCAAATCAGAGGAGGAAGGCAAATGGACCATCTTAGAGAAGCGATCACAAACAACCCAAATGACCGACATTTTTTGAGTGACGGGGAGATCCGAAATAAAATCCATAGAGATATGTGTCCAGGGCCTCTTCGGGACTGGCAAGGGCAAAAGCAACCCACTGGCACGAGAACAGCAGGGCTTAGCCCGAGCAAAAATCCCACAGGACTGCACAAACGAACGCACATCCCGCGACAGAGACGGCCACCAAAAGGATCTAGCCACCAAATTTCTGGTACCAAAGATTCCAGGATGACCAGCCAACACCGAACAATGAACCTCAGAGATAACTCTACTCGTCCATTTATCAGGGACAAACAGTTTCTCCGCTGGGCAACGGTCAGGTCTATTAGCCTGAAATTTTTGCAGCACCCGCCGCAAATCAGGGGAGATGGCAGACAAAATTACCCCCTCTTTGAGAATACCCGCCGGCTCAGACAAACCCGGAGAGTCGGGCACAAAACTCCTAGACAGGGCATCCGCCTTCACATTTTTAGAGCCCGGAAAGTACGAAACCACAAAGTCAAAATGGGAGAAAAACAGCGACCAACGAGCCTGTCTAGGATTCAACCGTTTGACAGACTCGAGATAAGTCAAGTTCTTGTGATCAGTCAAGACCACCACGCGATGCTTAGCTCCTTCAAGCCAATGACGCCACTCCTCGAATACCCACTTCATGGCCAGCAACTCTCGATTGCCAACATCATAATTACGCTCAGCAGGCGAAAACTTCCTGGAAAAGAAGGCGTATGGTTTCATCACCGAGCCATCAGAACTTCTTTGCGACAAAACAGCCCCTGCTCCAATCTCAGAAGCATCAACCTCGACCTGGAACGGGAGCGAAACATCTGGTTGGCACAACACAGGGGCAGAATAAAAACGACGCTTCAACTCTTGAAAAGCTTCCACAGCAGCAGAAGACCAATTGACCACATCAGCACCCTTCTTGGTTAAATCAGTCAACGGTTTAGCAATACTAGAAAAATTATTGATGAAGCGACGATAAAAATTAGCAAAGCCCAGGAACTTTTGCAGACTCTTCAGAGATGTCGGCTGAGTCCAATCATAAATGGCCTGAACTTTAACAGGGTCCATCTCGATAGTAGAAGGGGAAAAGATGAAACCCAAAAATGAAACCTTCTGAACACCAAAGAGAAACTTTGACCCCTTCACAAACAAAGAATTCGCACGCAGGACCTGGAACACCATTCTGACCTGCTTCACGTGAGTCTCCCAATCATCCGAGAAGACCAAAATATCATCCAAGTATACAATCAGGAATTTATCCAGGTACTCTCGGAAGATGTCATGCATAAAGGACTGAAACACTGATGGAGCATTGGAAAGCCCGAATGGCATAACCAGGTACTCAAAATGGCCCTCGGGCGTATTAAATGCTGTTTTCCATTCATCGCCCTGTTTAATACGCACAAGATTATACGCACCACGAAGATCTATCTTGGTGAACCAACTAGCCCCCTTAATCCGAGCAAACAAATCAGACAGCAGCGGCAAGGGGTACTGAAATTTGACCATGATTTTATTTAGAAGGCGGTAATCAATACAAAGTCTCAGCGAACCATCCTTCTTGGCCACAAAAAAGAACCCTGCTCCCAATGGCGACGAAGACAGGCGAATATGACCCTTCTCCAAGGATTCCTTTACGTAACTCCGCATAGCGGCGTGCTCAGGCACAGACAAATTGAACAGTCGACCTTTAGGAAACTTACTACCAGGAATCAAATCGATAGCACAATCACAATCCCTATGCGGAGGTAGGGCACTGGACTTGGGCTCATCAAATACATCCCGGTAATCCGACAAGAACTCTGGGACCTCAGAAGGGGTGGATGATGAAATAGACAGAAATGGAACATCACCATGTACCCCCTGACAACCCCAGCTGGACACAGACATTGATTTCCAATCCAATACTGGGTTATGGACTTGTAGCCATGGCAACCCCAACACGACCACATCATGCAGATTATGCAACACCAAAAAGCGAATATCCTCCTGATGCGCAGGAGCCATGCACATGGTCAGCTGGGTCCAGTACTGAGGCTTATTCTTGGCCAAAGGCGTAGCATCAATTCCTCTCAATGGAATAGGATACTGCAAGGGCTCCAAGAAAAACCCACAGCGCCTAGCATACTCCAAGTCCATCAAATTCAGGGCAGCGCCTGAATCCACAAATGCCATGACAGAATAGGATGACAAAGAGCAAATCAAAGTAACGGACAAAAGAAATTTCGACTGTACCGTACCAATGGTGGCAGACCTAGCGAACCGCTTAGTGCGCTTAGGACAATCGGAGATAGCATGAGTGGAATCATCACAGTAAAAACACAGCCCATTCTGACGTCTGTGTTTTTGCCATTCAGCTCTGGTCAAAGTCCTATCGCACTGCATAGGCTCAGGTCCATGCTCAGATAATACCGCCAAATGGTGCACAGTTTTACGCTCACGCAAGCGTCGACCGATCTGAATGGCCAAAGACATAGACTCATTCAGACCAGCAGGCATAGGAAATCCCACCATGACATCCTTAAGGGCTTCAGAGAGACCTTTTCTGAAAATTGCTGCCAGCGCAAATTCATTCCATTGAGTGAGCACAGACCACTTCCTAAACTTCTGACAATATATCTCTACCTCATCCTGACCCTGACACAGAGCCAGCAAATTTTTCTCTGCCTGATCCACTGAATTAGGTTCATCATACAGCAATCCGAGCGCCAAAAAAAAAAACGCATCAATATTACATAATGCAGGATCTCATGGCGCAAGGGAAAATGCCCAGTCTTGAGGGTCGCCACGTAATAAAGAAATAATGATCTTAACTTGTTGAACTGGGTCACCAGAGGAGCGGGGTTTCAAAGCCAGAAACAGTTTACAATTATTCTTAAAGCTCAGAAACTTAGCTCTATCTCCAGAAAACAAATCAGGAATAGGAATTCTTGGCTCCAACATAGAATTCTGAACCACAAAGTCTTGAATATTTTGTACTCTTGCAGTGAGATGATCCACACAAGAAGACAGACCTTTAATGTCCATCACTACACCTGTGTCCTGAACCACCCAAATGTCTAGGGGAAAAGAAAGACAAAACACAGTACAGAGAAAAAAAAATGGTCTCAGAACTTCTCTTTTCCCTCTATTGAGAAGCATTAGTACTTTGGGCCTCCGGTACTGTTATGAACAGGTGATTCAGAACCACAATGGACCTAGTGGTTAAGAGCACACAAAGTGACCTGATAGTAACTAACATAGGACGAGCTCTGAGACGTGGGCACTCTGCTGACCGTAATCCCTAATCCTATCATACCACACTAGAGGTAGCCGTGGATTGCTCCTAACGCTCCCTATGCAACTCGGCACAGCCTGAGAAACTAGCTAGCCCTGAAGATAGAAAAATAAGCCTACCTTGCCTCAGAGAAATTCCCCAAAGGAAAAGGCAGCCCCCCACATATAATGACTGTGAGTAAAGATGAAAATACAAACACAGAGATGAAATAGATTTTAGCAAAGTGAGGCCCGACTTACTGAATAGACCGAGGATAGGAAAGATAGCTTTGCGGTCAGCACAAAAACCTACAAACAACCACGCAGAGGGGGCAAAAAGACCCTCCGCACCGACTAACGGTACGGAGGTGCTCCCTCTGCATCTCAGAGCTTCCAACAAGCAAGAAAAACAAATATAGCAAGCTGGACAGAAAATATAGCAAACAAAAGTAACACAAGCAAAACTTAGCTTATGCAGGGCAGACAGGCCACAAGAACGATCCAGGAGAGAGCAAGACCAATACTGGAACATTGACTGGAGGCCAGGAACAAAGAACTAGGTGGAGTTAAATAGAGCAGCACCTAACGACTTAACCTCGTCACCTGAGGAAGGAAACTCAGAAGCCACAGCCCCACTCACATCCACCAGAGGAAGCTCATAGACAGAACCAGCCGAAGTACCACTCATGACCACAGGAGGGAGCTTGACCACAGAATTCACAACACAACGGTGTGTCACAGAATTTCATACAATTTGGCAGTGAAGAAAAAACAATAAAATTTTGGCCACAAATATTTTGTTTTAGCCACAGATTTAACATTTTCACACAAGAAGTGGATAAAATTGGCACCAGAATTTTGGCCCACAATTTGTGATGAATAGGGTTGAGCGAAACGGATCGTTCATTTTCATAAGTCGCCGACTTTTGGCAAAGTCGGGTTTCATGAAAGCCGACCCGATCCCTGTGTGGGGTCGGTCACGCGGTACACGACTTTCGCGCCAAAGTCGCGTTTCAATTATGCAAAAAGCGCCATTTCTCAGCCAATGAAGGTGGACGCAGAGTGTGGGCAGCGTGGTAACATAGGTCTCAGTCCCCACCATCTTAGAGAAGGGCATTACAGTGATTGGCTTGCTTTCTGCGGCGTCACAGGGGCTATAAAGGGGCATTCCTGCCGACCGCGATCTTATTGCTGCTGATCTGAGCATAGGGAGAGGTTGCTGCCGCTTCGTCAGAAGCAGGGATAGCATTAGGCAGGGTACATTTACCCCCAAACCGCTTGTGCTGTAGCGATTTCCACTGTCCAACACCACCATTTGTTTGCAGGGACAGTGGAGGCTACATTTTGTTTTCCTCAGTGCTGTAGCTCATTGGGCTGCCCTAGAAGGCTCCCTGATAGCTGCATTGCTGTTTGTACGCCGCTGTGCAAACCAACTGCTTTTTTCAAAGCACAAATCCTGTTGCTCCTTCCTTTCTGCACAGCTATCTTGTTTGTTTGTCCACACTTTTGACTTTTTTGTGCAGCAGTCCACTCCTTGTTATTGCTGCCTGCCATACTTTGCTGAGATTACTGCAGGGAGATAGTAATTGTAGGACAGTCCCCTTTTTTTTTTTTTTTTTTCGTTATATCTCTTCAAGCCACTTTCTGCCACAGAAAATATACTCTAATACAGTGGCCCAGATTTAGTCACTAGTCTCCCTGAAGAAAAAAAAAATAAAGGGTGCAGATTAAAATTGACAAATCTGCATCAGTGGCAGCCCTGTGTGTGGCATCTGTGTCTCATTTTCTGGCACAGAAAACATACAGTCTAACAGTGGGCCTGATTTCTTGCCAATTTTCACATAAATAAAAAAAAATTAGTGGGAGATTAAGATTGGCATTTCTGCTTCGGTGCCAATGCTGTGTGTGGCATCTGTCTCAAATTTTGTGCCACAGAAACCTTAGTGTGTAATACTGGGCCAGATTTTTTTTAAATTCTCCCAGGAAAAGAAAAAATAGCGGGAGATTAAGATTGGCATTTCTGCTTCGGTGCCAGTCCTGTGTGTGCCCCCTGTCTCTAATTTTGTGCCACATTAAACCTAGTGTGTAACACTGTGCCTGATTTCTTTTAAATTCTCCTGGAAAAAAAAGAAATAGTGGGAGATTAAGATTGACAATTCTGCCTCAGTGCCAGTGCTGTGTGTGGCATCTGTGTCTAATTTTGTGCCACAGAACATGTACTGTATAAGAGTGGGCCACATTTCTTCAATATTCTCCCAGAAAAAATAAAAAGGGGGAGATTTTAATTGGCAGTGTCTGCATCAGCGTCACTCCTGTTAGTGGCATATCTGTCTGCCACTGAAGCTGTGTACTGTTATACATTGGGCCTGATTTTCCCTGCAGTCTCACCCACCTATAAAGGAATATATAAATCCAACAGAAGTTTGAGTTCACCTTGTAACTGGTTTTACAGTAACAAATACCGTTAGTTTGGTTACGTTTTTCAAACAATGAGGAAGTCTGGTGGAAGAGGTCGTGGCCGTGGGCGGTCATTGCCAGCTGGTAATGATGGTAGTGGTGGTGGAGCATCAGGTGGTCATGGGAAAAGCAATATAGCACCTAAATCTCGAGTTGTTGAGCCTGGTTCATCATCTGGCTACACAAGGCCTCGAACGCTCCCTTTTCTGGGAGTAGGAAAACCGCTTTTAAAGCCGGAGCAGCAAGAACAAGTTTTGGCTTTCCTTGCTGACCCAGCCTCTAGCTCTTTCGCCTCCTCTTCTGAAACTGCTAAATGTAAAAGCAGCGCGTCGTTAGTGGATGTTCACGGTCAGGGACAAGTCGCTTCCTTGTCTTCTTCACCAAGAACAACAGAGAAGGATGCGTCAGGCGACACAACGGGTTACTCCATGGAGCTCTTTACACATACCGTTCCCGGGTTAGAAAGTGAAACAGTTAACAGGCCATGCCCATTACAAGTTGAATCGGACATGGAGTGCACAGTTGCACAGCCACAGCCAGACTACTATGCTGGTCCTTTGACTCAGACCACAACATTGCCCTCACAGTGTACTGATCCAGAATCAGACCCTGATGAGACTATGGTGCCCCGTCACGAACGCTATACCACCGGCTTACACGGTGACACAGACGAAGTTGCACACGAGATAGTAGAGGAGGTCATAGATGACCCAGTTGTTAACCCCGATTGGCAGCCATTGGGGGAACAGGGTGCAGCCGGCAGTAGCTCTGAAGCAGAGGAGGAGGAGCCGCAGAAGGCATCAACATCGCAACAGGTTCCATCTGCCAGGCCCGTATCTGGCCAAAAACGCGTGGCAAAACCAAAACCAGTTGTAGGACAGCGTGGACATCCGGTTAAAGAAGCTCAGTCTGCAATGCCTGAAAAGGTGTCCGATAGTAGAAAGAGTGCAGTATGGCATTTTTTTAAACAACATCCAAATGATCAGCGCAAAGTAATCTGTCAAAAATGTTCAACTACCTTAAGCAGAGGTCAGAATCTTAAAAGTCTAAATACAAGTTGCATAAGTAGACATTTAACCACCAGGCATTTGCAAGCCTGGACTCACTACCAAACGTCCCTTAAGGTTGTAGCACCCTCGGCCAATGACGCTAGTCAGCAACGCTACATCCCTTCCCTCACTGTAAGCCCACCATTTCCCGCACCACCTGCAGTAAATGTGCAGATTTCGTCGCCAGGCCAAAGCAGTCAGGGAATCACCAGTATCATATTAGGAAACACTGCATGTAGGGCACCAGCAAGAATACCATCTCCAACCCTCTCTCAGTCTGCCATGTCCATTGGCACACCCGCTAGTTCCACGATCTGCAGCTCTCCAGTCCAGCTCACCCTACATGAGACTCTCGTTAGGAAAAGGAAGTACTCATCCTCGCATCCACGTACACAGGGTTTGAACGCCCACATTGCTAGACTAATCTCATTAGAGATGATGCCCTACCGGTTAGTTGAAAGTGAAGCTTTCAAAGCCCTGATGGACTACGCTGAACCACGCTACGAGCTACCCAGTCGACACTTCTTTTCGAGAAAAGCCATCCCAGCCCTCCACCAGCATATAAAATACCGCATCGTCCATTCACTCAGGCAATCTGTGAGTACAAAGGTGCACCTGACAACAGATGCATGGACCATGCAACAAAAAAAATAAGGCCCGCACCTTATACCAAAGTAAAGGCTGGTGCAGAAAGTACAAGGTAAGTGCCAAAACCAACAGAAACTCATATAAAGAAAGAAGCACTAATCAACACCCAATAAAAATACCAAATTTTATTAAATCCATTAAAAGTAGTTGAGCAGAAAAGTAAACACAAAGGGATGTGACAAGGTAAGCCAGACAAGAGTGGCATCGCAGACAGAAACAGGTGCATCCAGGTATATAAATACAGTGAGAAACTAATGCTCTAAGTATCTATCACATAATATAATCAAGTGAGGCACAGTTGTGCCAAATGTATAAGGAAAGCAATGTGCCACCCTTAGAAGTAGAGCAAAAGAAGGTCCAGAGGTACGACCTAATAAAATGAGTAAGTTACCTGGATGCAGACTGAGACTCTGAGGTGCCACCGTCCCCAACGCGCGTTTCGGCGCTAAAAGCCTTCTTCCGGGGGATGGCATCCTTAGAGAGCTGGTGTCTTAAATAGAGCAAACCGCCCAATCAGCCAGTGGGGATTACTGTTCTAAGTGTGGTGCATGTGAACGCCGACAAAACCGGAAGTGACGGCTGGCGAGGGCGTCACCAAGCAGGCCGGCCCAGACGCAAGGCCCCGCCCACATGAAATCACGCCCGCGGCCAACCCCCGGGAGCCAGCGCACATGCGCACAACAGTAAGGAGGCAGACAATAAATGTCAGAGCTGCCATAAAGGTGCAAAGGTGCAGTGCATAGATAATCGCTGTAATAAACAGCGGAAATAAGCGCGCATGTTACAATATAAAAGGCAAATATAAGCCATAGTAAAAACATGTTGATATACAGTAATACATAATAAGTGAGAAAAGAAAAAAGAAAAAACAACCGCTGCATATATGGTGAAACAATTAAAGTGGCACAAAACACAAATACCATAATTACGAACAGCCAATAGATATAATAAAATACAGTGCTGTATTAGGAGTGATGGAATCCACAGTGAATTCATGAATGATGGCTGGATACAGTAATATCGTCGGGCTGAGTGGACAGATGCGAAAGGTGGGATAAAAAACTAAAAAGAGAAAAAAAGAAATGTTAAAAACACAAGAAAAGATGCCAATTAAAAACAAAAAGCAAACAGAATTGATCACAAGGGGATTACAAAAATGGGGCAAAACTAAGGACCTCATTAAGGCCATGCGGGTGGACTGTACAGAGCCTCCAAATCCAATACGCTTCCTTTTGCGCTAACATGCGACCTAGGTTGCCACCACGGAGATTGGGAACAATGCGGTCTATACCTTTAACCTGAAACCCAGATGGGTCACAGGAATGGAATTTTTTAAAATGACGCGGGATGGTTTTTAGTGCCTCAACATTATCCTCTTTGGCTGCAGCTATGATGTTACGAACGTGTTCCCGTGTCCGTACTTTCAATGCTCGTGTAGTGAGACCCACGTAAATTTTGTTGCATGGACACGAAGCGTGATAAATCACCATCGTAGTTGTACAAGTGATAGCCTGTGTAATCACAAAAGTGCGGCCATCCGAGGACAGAAAGTCATGCGCCGTAGTGATGTTTGGGCACGCCACACATTTCCCACAAGGGCGAAAACCCCAAGTATTGGTCCGAGGAGTTGAGCCTATTGGGAATATCGGGGATGGCGGACAGGGTACTAGATAACTTCTGACAAGGTGGTCACCTAAATTTTGGGACCTACGAGCCGCAATTGATGGTTTAGATGGTAAGTATTGCTTAAGTACTGGATCAGCTAATAGAATTGGCCAGTAGGGTTGAGCGAAACGGGTCGAACATTTTCAAAAGTCGCCGACTTTTGGCTAAGTCGGGGTTTCATGAAACCCGATCCGACCCCTGTGCGGGGTCGGCCATGCGGTACGCGACTTTCGCGCCAAAGTCGCGTTTCAATGACGCGAAAAGCGCCATTTCTCAGCCAATGAAGGTAAACGCAGAGTGTGGGCAGCGTGATGACATAGGTCCTGGTCCCCACCATCTTAGAGAAGGGCATTGCAGTGATTGGCTTGCTGTCTGCGACGTCACAGGGGCTATAAAGAGGCGTTCCCGCCGACCGCCATCTTACTGCTGCTGATCTGAGCTTAGGGAGAGGTTGCTGCCGCTTTGTCAGAAGCAGGGATAGCGTTAGGCAGGGTCCATTAACCACAAAACCGCTTGTGCTGCAGCGATTTGCACTGTCCAACACCACCCTCGGTGTGCAGGGACAGTGGAAGTTTTTTTTTTTTTTTTTTTCCCCTCAGCGCTGTAGCTCATTGGGCTGCCCTAGAAGGCTCCCTGATAGCTGCATTGCTGTGTGTACGCCGCTGTGCAAACCAACTGCTTTTTTCAAAGCACAAATCCTCTTGTTCCTTCCTTTCTGCACAGCTATCTTTTTTGTTTGTCCACACTTTTTATTTCATTTGTGCATCAGTCCACTCCTTATTGCTGCCTGCCATACCTGGCTGAGATTACTGCAGGCAGGGAGATAGTAGCTGCCTGCCATACCTGGCTGAGATTACTGCAGGCAGGGAGATAGTAATTGTAGGACATTCCCTGTTTTTTTTTTTTTTTTTTTTTTTGGTGGGAGATTAAGATTGGCAATTTGGCATTTCTGCTAGAGTGCCATCCCTGTGTGTGCCATCTCTCTCACATAGTGGGCCATAGAAAGCCTTTTCATTTTTCTGTATTTTTTTTTGTGGGGTGTATAAATTCTCCCTGATAAAAATACAGTGGGAGATTAATATTGGCCTTTGGGCTTGTGTGCCAGTCCTGAGTGTGCCATCTCTCTCACAAATAGTGGGCCATAGAAAGCCTATTTATTTTTTTTTTTGGTTTTATAAATTCTCCCTGAAAAAAAGGGAGATTAATATTGGCCTCTGGGCTTGTGTGCCAGTCCTGAGCGTGCCATCTGTGCCAGCCCTGAGCGTGCCATCTCTCTCACAAATAGTGGGCCATAGAAAGCCTATTTAATTTTTTTTTTTGTTTTATAAATTTTCCCTGAAAAAAGGGAGATTAATATTGGCCTCTGGGCTTGTGTGCCAGTTGTGAGCGTGCCATCTGTGCCAGTCCTGAGCGTGCCATCTCTCTCACAAATAGTGGGCCATAGAAAGCCTATTTAAATATTTTTTTGGTTTTATAAATTCTCCCAGAAAAAAAGGGAGATTAATATTGGCCTCTGGGCTTGTGTGCCAGTCCTGAGCGTGCCATCTGTGCCAGCCAGCCCTGAGCGTGCCATCTCTCTCACAAATAGTGGGCCATAGAAAGCCTATTTAATTTTTTTTTTTGTTTTATCAATTTTCCCTGAAAAAAGGGAGATTAATATTGGCCTCTGGGCTTGTGTGCCAGTTGTGAGCGTGCCATCTGTGCCAGTCCTGAGCGTGCCATCTCTCTCACAAATAGTGGGCCATAGAAAGCCTATTTAAATATTTTTTTGGTTTTATAAATTCTCCCAGAAAAAAAGGGAGATTAATATTGGCCTCTGGGCTTGTGTGCCAGTCCTGAGCGTGCCATCTGTGCCAGCCAGCCCTGAGCGTGCCATCTCTCTCACAAATAGTGGGCCATAGAAAGCCTATTTAATTTTTTTTTTTGTTTTATCAATTTTCCCTGAAAAAAGGGAGATTAATATTGGCCTCTGGGCTTGTGTGCCAGTTGTGAGCGTGCCATCTGTGCCAGTCCTGAGCGTGCCATCTCTCTCACAAATAGTGGGCCATAGAAAGCCTATTTAAATATTTTTTTGGTTTTATAAATTCTCCCAGAAAAAAAGGGAGATTAATATTGGCCTCTGGGCTTCTGTGCCAGTCCTGAGCGTGCCATCTGTGCCAGTCCTGAGCGTCCCATCTCTCTCACAAATAGTGGGCCATAGAAAGCCTATTTTATTTTTTTTTTGGGTTTTAGAAATTCTCCCTGAAAAAAGGGAGATTAATATTGGCCTCTGGGCTTGTGTGCCAGTTGTGAGCGTGCCATCTGTGCCAGTCCTGAGCGTGCCATCTCTCTCACAAATAGTGGGCCATAGAAAGCCTATTTAAATATTTTTTTGGTTTTATAAATTCTCCCAGAAAAAAAGGGAGATTAATATTGGCCTCTGGGCTTCTGTGCCAGTCCTGAGCGTGCCATCTGTGCCAGTCCTGAGCGTCCCATCTCTCTCACAAATAGTGGGCCATAGAAAGCCTATTTTATTTTTTTTTTGGGTTTCAGAAATTCTCCCTGGAAAAAAAAAGGGAGATTAATATTGCCCTTTGGGCTTGTGTGCCAGTACAAAGCGTTCCATCTCTCTCTCTCTCTCAGTCAGTGGGCCATAGAACGCATATTTTTGGTTTTATTTGTTTTCTAAATTCTCCCTGAAAAAATCATTTTATTTTATTTGGTTTCTAAATTCTTCCTGATAAAATCATATTTTTTTTATTATTTTTATTTCTAAAGTCTCCCTGAAAAAAAAAAAAAAAAAACAACCAAAAAAACAGTGGGAGATTAATATTGGCCTTTCTGCTTGTGTGCCAGTCTTGACTCCTGGGTGTGCCATCTCTCTCTCTCTCTCTCTCTCTCTCTCTCTCCAATTGTGGTCCATAGAAAGCCTATATTTTTTTTCCTTGATTTGGGTTCTAAAATCTACCAGAGAAAATAACTACATCAATCATTGGTAGAAAAATATTGGCCTCTGGGTTTGTGTGCCACTCCTGACTCCTGTGTGCGTCATCTCTCAGTCAGTGGGCCATAGAACGCCTATTTTTGGTTTTATTTGTTTTCTAAATTCTCCCTGAAAAAATCATTTTATTTTATTTGGTTTCTAAATTCTTCCTGATAAAATCATATTTTTTTTATTATTTTTTTTTCTAAAGTCTCCCTGAAAAAAAAAAAAAAAAACAGTGGGAGATTAATATTGGCCTTTCTGCTTGTGTGCCAGTCTTGACTCCTGGGTGCGTCATCTCTCAGTCAGTGGGCCATAGAACGCCTATTTTTGGTTTTATTTGTTTTATAAATTCTCCCTGAAAAAATCATTTTATTTTATTTGGTTTCTAAATTCTTCCTGATAAAATCATATTTTTTTTATTATTTTTTTTTCTAAAGTCTCCCTGAAAAAAAAAAAAAAAAAAACAAAAAAAAAACAGTGGGAGATTAATATTGGCCTTTCTGCTTGTGTGCCAGTCTTGACTCCTGGGTGTGCCATCTCTCTCTCTCTCTCTCTCCAATTGTGGTCCATAGAAAGCCTACATTTTTTTTCCTTGATTTGGGTTCCAAAATCTACCAGAGAAAATAACTCCATCAATCATTGGTAGAAAAATATTGGCCTCTGGGCTTGTGTGCCACTCCTGATTCCTGTGTGCGTCATCTCTCACTCAGTGGCCCATAGAAAGCATATAGTTTGTTACATTTGTTTTCTAAATTCTCCCTGCAAAAATCTATTTTTTTTTTTTTGGGGGGTTTCTAAAGTGTTCCTGAAAAAAATAAAAATAAAAAAAAAATAATAGTGTGACATTAATATTAACATTTGTGCTTCAGTGACAGTCCTGCGTGTGGGGCATCTCTCTAATTTGCAGCCACCAAAAAAAGAGTGTGTAACATTGGGCCTGATTTTCGCTGTGGTCTCACCAACCTGTAAAGGGGTAGCTAAATCATACTGAAGTTATAGCTCACCGTGTAAGTTGTGTGACTGCAACAAATAACGTTAGTTTGGTTACGTTTTTAAAACAATGAGGAAGTCTAGTGGAAGAGGTCGTGGCCGGG
This sequence comes from Ranitomeya imitator, assembly GCF_032444005.1. Classification (NCBI taxonomy): domain Eukaryota; kingdom Metazoa; phylum Chordata; class Amphibia; order Anura; family Dendrobatidae; genus Ranitomeya; species Ranitomeya imitator. Next base: position 685,749,079 of record NC_091282.1, read on the forward strand.
GGCGTTCATTGTCAGCTGGTAATGAGGGTAGTGGTAGTGGTGGAGCATCAGGTGGTCGTGGGGGAAAAAATATTGCACCTAAGTCTGGAGCTGTGGAGCCAGGTTCGTCGTCCGGCTACACAAGGCCTCGAACGCTCCCTTTTCTGGGATTAGGAAAACCGCTTTTAAAGCCGGAGCAGCAAGAGCAAGTTTTGGCTTATCTTGCTGACTCAGCCTCTAGCTCTTTTGCCTCATCTCGTGAAACTGGTAAAAGTAAAGGCAGCGCGTCGTTAGTGGATGTTCACGGTCAGGGACAAGTCACTTCCTTGTCCTCTTCAGCAAAAACAACAACAGAGAAGAATGCAGCAGGCGACACAACGGGTTACTCCATGGAGCTCTTTACACATACCGTCCCTGGCTTAGAAAGTGAAGCAGTTAACAGTCCATGCCCATTACAAATTGAATCTGACATGGAGTGCACTGACGCACAGCCACAGCCAGACTACTATGCTGGTCCTTTGACTCAGACCACAACATTGCCCTCGCAGGGTGCTGATCAAGAATCAGACCCTGATGAGACTATGTTGCCCCATCACGAACGCTATACCACCGAACGACACGGTGACACAGACGAAGTTGCGCAGGAGGTACAAGAAGAGTTATTAGATGACCCAGTTCTTGACCCCGATTGGCAGCCATTGGGGGAACAGGGTGCAGGCGGCAGCAGTTCTGAAGCAGAGGAGGAGGAGGGGCCGCAGCAGGCATCAACATCGCCACAGGTTCCATCTGCCGGGCCCGTATCTTGCCCAAAACGCGTGGCAAAGCCAAAACCTGGTGGAGGACAGCGTGGCCATCCGGTTAAAGCTCAGTCTGCAATGCCTGAAAAGGTATCCGATGCTAGAAAGAGTGCAGTCTGGCATTTTTTTAAACAACATCCAATTGATCAGCGCAAAGTCATCTGTCAAAAATGTTCTACTTCCTTAAGCAGAGGTCAGAATCTGAAAAGTCTCAATACTAGTTGCATGCATAGACATTTAACCACCATGCATTTGAAAGCTTGGACTAACTACCAAACGTCCCTTAAGGTTGTTGCACCCTCGGCCAATGAAGCTAGTCATCAACGCAACATCCCTTCCGGCAGTGTAGGACCACCATTTAGCGCACCACCTGCTGTATCTGTGCAGGTATCTTTGCCAGGCCAAAGCAGTCAGGGTCAGGGAATCACCAGTTTCGTAGTAGGAAACACTGCATCTAGGGCACCGGCGGCAACAATACCATCTCCCACCGTCTCTCAGTCTGCCATGTCCACCGGCACCCCCGCTAGTTCCACGATCTCCAGCTCTCCAGTCCAGCTCACCCTACATGAGACTATGGTTAGAAAAAGGAAATACTTAGCCTCGCATCCGCGTACACAGGGTTTGAACGCCCACATAGCTAGACTAATCTCGTTAGAGATGATGCCCTACCGGTTAGTTGAAAGCGAAGCTTTCAAAGACCTGATGGACTACGCTGTACCACGCTACGAGCTACCCAGTCGACACTTTTTTTCCAGAAAAGCCATCCCAGCCCTCCACCAGCATGTTAAAGAGCGCATCGTCCATGCACTCAGGCAATCTGTGAGCACAAAGGTGCACCTGACAACAGATGCATGGACCAGTAGGCATGGCCAGGGACGTTACGTGTCCATCACGGCACACTGGGTAAATGTGGTGGATTCAGGGTCCACAGGGGACAGCAAGTTTGGGACAGTTCTGCCTAGCCCACGGTCTAGTAAACAGTTGTCTGTAGCCGTTCGCACCCCCTCCTCCTCCTCCTCCTCGTCCTCCTGCAGAAGCAAGAGCTCGTCCACAGACCGCAGTCGCACAAACACTCCATCCGCACCTGCCACTGTTGCACACCAGGTCTCCCATTATGGGGCAGCTACTGGCATACGTCAGCAGGCTGTATTGGCTATGAAGTGTTTGGGCGACAATAGACACACCGCGGAAGTTCTGTCCGAGTTCTTGCAGCAAGAAACGCAGTCGTGGCTGGGCACTGTAGATCTTGAGGCAGGCAAGGTAGTGAGTGATAACGGAAGGAATTTCATGGCTGCCATCTCCCTTTCCCAACTGAAACACATTCCTTGCCTGGCTCACACCTTAAACCTGGTGGTGCAGTGCTTCCTGAAAAGTTATCCGGGGTTATCCGACCTGCTCCTCAAAGTGCGTGGACTTTGCGCACATATCCGCCGTTCGCCTGTACACTCCAGCCGTATGCAGACCTATCAGCGTTCTTTGAACCTTCCCCAGCATCGCCTAATCATAGACGTTGCAACAAGGTGGAACTCAACACTGCACATGCTTCAGAGACTGTGCGAACAGAGGCGGGCTGTTATGTTTTTGTGGGAGGATACACATACACGGGCAGGCAGTAGGATGGCAGACATGGAGTTGTCAGGTGTGCAGTGGTCGAAGATTCAAGACATGTGTCAAGTCCTTCAGTGTTTTGAGGAATGCACACGGCTGGTTAGTGCAGACAACGCCATAATAAGCATGAGCATCCCCCTAATGCGTCTGCTGATGCAAAGTTTGACGCACATAAAGGATCAGGCGTCTGCACCAGAGGAAGAGGAAAGCCTTGATGACAGTCAGCGATTGTCTGGTCAGGGCAGTGTACATGACGAGGTACCGGGCGAAGAGGAGGTGGAGGATGAGGAGGATGATGGGGATGAGTATATTTTTAATGAGGAAGCTTTCCCGGGGGCACGGGAAATTGGTGGCGTGGCAAGGCCGGGTTCTGGTTTTTTGAGGGACACAAGTGACGTAGATTTGCCTGCAACTGCCCCTCAACCAAGCACAACCGCAGATTTGACAACGGGAACTTTGGCCCACATGGCGGATTATGCCTTGCGTATCCTCAAAAGGGACACACGCATTACAAAAATGATGAACGATGACGATTACTGGTTGGCCTGCCTCCTTGATCCTCGCTATAAAGGCAAATTGCAAAATATTATGCCACATGAGAACTTGGAACTAATATTAGCAACAAAACAATCAACTCTTGTTGACCGTTTGCTTCTGGCATTCCCTGCACACAGCGCCCGTGATCGTTCTCACACGAGCTCCAGGGGCCAGCAGACCAGAGGTGTTAGAGGGGCAGAAATCAGAAGTGGCGTTGGACAGAGGGGTTTTCTGACCAGGTTGTGGAGTGATTTTTCTATGACCGCAGACAGGACAGGTACTGCAGCATCAATTCAAAGTGACAGGAGACAACATTTGTCCAGTATGGTTACAAACTATTTTTCATCCCTTATCGACGTTCTCCCTCAACCGTCATTCCCATTTGATTACTGGGCATCCAAATTAGACACCTGGCCAGAATTGGCAGAATATGCATTGCAGGAGCTTGCTTGCCCGGCAGCTAGTGTCCTATCAGAAAGAGTATTCAGTGCTGCAGGTTCAATACTAACAGAAAAAAGGACTCGTCTGGCTACCCAAAATGTAGATGATCTAACCTTCATTAAAATGAACCACAACTGGATTTCAAAATCTTTTGCCCCACCCTGCCCGGCTGACACCTAGCTTTCCTATGAAAAGGTCTTGCCTGTGGACTATTCTGAATGACTTTTCCAATCTCGTAATTTTCTTCACCTGATTGTCCAGCATACGACATGTTTCCACCTCACGAAATGGCCAAACTCCCCACACGGGGCCGTGCTATCGCCACTTTGCGCTTGGACCCTTGAGAGTGCTGTTTGTCTGAAGAGGTGGGTGTGGCCGCTTTTGGTCGACGGCACTGCCACTGGGTCCCTCATAGTACAATAAAGTGTCTCTGGCGGTGGTGGTGCGCACCCAACGTCAGACACACCGTTGTAATATGAGGGGCCCTGTGCCTGTACCGCCGGCCACAAGACAGTTCCCCCCCCCAGCTCAAACAGTGCTCTACCACTAGCAAAATTATCTCTCACAGCTTCACCAATGTGTAGTCTAGCCGCTGACATCCTTCAATGCCTGGCACTGACAATACCATTGTTTTGACATTTTTGTTATGTTAGGCCTTCGAAGCCTGTCTGCGGTCCCTTCTTTCTACAACTACTACACTGACCAGGCCACTGCTGGCCGTGTTACCCTGGAACCAATTTAAAAGTGCCTACAGTCAGCCCAATTTTGTTATGTTAGGCCTTCGAAGACTGTCTGCCGTCACTCCTTCCACTAGACTTCCACTGACCATACACTGCTGCCCATGTACCCCTGGAACCAATTTAAAGTGCCTACAGCCAGCCCAATTTTGTTATGTTAGGCCTTCGAAGCCTGTCTGCGGTCACTCCTTCCACTAGACTTCCACTGACCAGACCACTGCTGCCCGTGTACCCCTGGAACCAATTTAAAAGTGCCTACAGCCAGCCCAAGTTTGTTATGTTAGGCCTTGGAAGCCTGTCTGCGGTCACTCCTTCCACTAGACTTCCACTGACCAGACCACTGCTGCCCGTGTACCCCTGGAACCAATTTAAAAGTGCCTACAGCCAGCCCAAGTTTGTTATGTTAGGCCTTGGAAGCCTGTCTGCGGTCACTCCTTCCACTAGACTTCCACTGACCAGACCACTGCTGCCCGTGTACCCCTGGAACCAATTTAAAAGTGCCTACAGCCAGCCCAAGTTTGTTATGTTAGGCCTTGGAAGCCTGTCTGCGGTCACTCCTTCCACTAGACTTCCACTGACCAGACCACTGCTGCCCGTGTACCCCTGGAACCAATTTAAAAGTGCCTACAGCCAGCCCAAGTTTGTTATGTTAGGCCTTGGAAGCCTGTCTGCGGTCACTCCTTCCACTAGACTTCCACTGACCAGACCACTGCTGCCCGTGTACCCCTGGAACCAATTTAAAAGTGCCTACAGCCAGCCCAAGTTTGTTATGTTAGGCCTTGGAAGCCTGTCTGCGGTCACTCCTTCCACTAGACTTCCACTGACCAGACCACTGCTGCCCGTGTACCCCTGGAACCAATTTAAAAGTGCCTACAGCCAGCCCAAGTTTGTTATGTTAGGCCTTCTAAGCCTGTCTGCGGTCCATTCTTTCAACTACTACTACACTGACCAGGTCACTGCTGCCCGTGTACCCCTGGAACCAATTTAAAATTGCCTACAGCCAGCCCAATTTTTTTATTTTAGGCCTTCGATGCCTGTCTGCGGTCCATTCTTTCAACTACTACTACACTGACCAGGTCACTGCTGTCCGTGTACCCCTGGAACCAATTTAAAATTGCCTACAGCCATGTGTTATTATTTTAGGCCTTCGATGCCTGTCTGCGGTCACTCCTTCCACTAGGCCTCCACTGACCACACCACTGCTGTCCGTGTACCCCTGGAACCAATTTAAAATTGCCTACAGCCAGCCCAATTTTTTTATTTTAGGCCTTCGATGCCTGTCTGCGGTCCATTCTTTCAACTACTACTACACTGACCAGGTCACTGCTGTCCGTGTACCCCTGTAACCAATTTAAAATTGCCTACAGCCATGTGTTATTATTTTAGGCATTCGATGCCTGTCTGCGGTCCATTTTTTCAACTACTACTACACTGACCAGGTCACTGCTGCCCGTGTACCCCTGGAACCAATTTAAAATTGCCTACAGCCATGTGTTATTATTTTAGGCCTTCGATGCCTGTCTGCGGTCACTCCTTCCACTAGGCCTCCACTGACCACACCACTGCTGCCCGTGTACCCCTGGAACCAATTTAAAATTGCCTACAGCCAGCCCAATTTTTTTATTTTAGGCCTTCGATGCCTGTCTGCGGTCCATTCTTTCAACTACTACTACACTGACCAGGTCACTGCTGCCCGTGTACCCCTGGAACCAATTTAAAATTGCCTACAGCCATGTGTTATTATTTTAGGCCTTCGATGCCTGTCTGCGGTCACTCCTTCCACTAGGCCTCCACTGACCACACCACTGCTGTCCGTGTACCCCTGGAACCAATTTAAAATTGCCTACAGCCATGTGTTATTATTTTAGGCCTTCGATGCCTGTCTGCGGTCCATTCTTTCAACTACTACTACACTGACCAGGGCACTGCTGGCCGTGTACCCCTGGAACCAACATCAGAAAATATAAAAATAAGTATTTTGCTTATAAAAAAGAAAATACTGGTGAGATATCAAATGCAGACATTTTAACATTAAAAACAAACACACAACTCTAATCTGGTACAGTACTAAAAATGGCCACCAGCTACAATTACTTTCTCCTGCAAGTAGTTAACTGAAAGTTTTTTTAAATTGAAAACACACATATGGCATCCACCGAGTGTTGTCCTGTCGCGTCTTCTTTATATTATTGCCGAGAAGATGCAAAATAATGAAAATAATAAAATCATTAATTACCAAAATAATAGAGAAAGTCAACACCACATTGCAAATAAACATTCATTCCAAATAAAGAAGCAGGGCGCGTCCGAGGGTGAGTATATACCTAATAAGAATATAATCACCCTCGGACGCGCAATGCTTATTTCCAACAGCCTTCCTTCCTAAGAATCAGCCCTTCCGTCGTGTAGAGAGACGTTGTGTTACACTCCAAGGTGTTCCCCAGGTTGCCTTTCCTGAGCTTCGATCTTCCGGCTCTCGTTTAGTAGTTCTTGGAAACTACTCTGCATTAGGCCTTCAAATTGGGTATGGGGTGTAGAGAGATGGTGTGTTCCACTCCAAGGTGTTCCCCAGGTTGCCTTTCCTGAGCTTCGATCTTCCGGCTCTCGTTTAGTAGTTGTTGGAAACTACGCTGCATTAGGCCTTCAAATTGGGTATGGGGTGTAGCGAGAGGGTGTGTTACACTCCAAGGTGTTCCCCAGGTTGCCTTTCCTGAGCTTCGATCTTCCGGCTCTCGTTTAGTAGTTCTTGGAAACTACACTGCATTAGGCCTTCAAATTGGGTATGGGGTGTAGAGAGAGGGTGTGTTACACTCCAAGGTGTTCCCCAGGTTGCCTTTCCTGAGCTTCGATATTCCGGCTCTCGTTTAGTAGTTGTCGGAAACTACGCTGCATTAGGCCTACAAATTGGGTATGGGGCGTAGAGAGAGGGTGTGTTACACTCCAAGGTGTTCCCCAGGTTGCCTTTCCTGAGCTTCGATATTCCGGCTCTCGTTTAGTAGTTGTCGGAAACTACGCTGCATTAGGCCTACAAATTGGGTATGGGGTGTAGAGAGAGGGTGTGTTACACTCCAAGGTGTTCCCCAGGTTGCCTTTCCTGAGCTTCGATCTTCATGCTCTCGTTTAGTAGTTGTCGGAAACTACGCTGCATTAGGCCTACAAATTGGGTATGGGGTGTAGAGAGAGGGTTTGTTACACTCCAAGGTGTTCCCCAGGTTGCCTTTCCTGAGCTTCGATCTTCCGGCTCTCGTTTAGTAGTTGTTGGAAACTACGCTGCATTAGGCCTTCAAATTGGGTATGGGGTGTAGCGAGAGGGTGTGTTACACTCCAAGGTGTTCCCCAGGTTGCCTTTCCTGAGCTTCGATCTTCCGGCTCTCGTTTAGTAGTTCTTGGAAACTACACTGCATTAGGCCTTCAAATTGGGTATGGGGTGTAGAGAGAGGGTGTGTTACACTCTAAGGTGTTCCCCAGGTTTCCTTGCCATTGCTTCGGTCTTCCGACTCTCGTTTAGTAGTTGTAGAAAAGTACACTGCATTAGGCCATACAAAATGGGTATGGGGTGGAGAGAGATGGTGTGTTACACTCCAAGGTGTTCCCCAGGTTGCCTTTCCTGAGCTTCTATCTTCAGGCTCTCATTAAATTGTGGTTAAATGGAACAACTGCATTTGGCGTACTAGTTGGTTTGGGGCCTACTATCGGTGTCTGCCACTCCTTGCTGTTCTCCTCCACTGAACAAAGCTGTGCCGCCTGTTTACTACGGTTGCCAATTTTGAACTGCATTTCGACTACTTACTGATTTGGCCCTACTCTCTGTGTCAGCCTCTCATTCCAGTTGTCCTCCACTGCAATGCCCCCTGGTTATTCCTGTGTTACCAATTTTGAACTGCATTTAGCCCACTTTCTTCTTTGGGCCTATATCTGTGTTTCCACTTCATCGTGCCCATTGCCCAGCCAGTGATAGATGAGTCTGCTGGTACATTGACCCATAACGCAACATTCCCCGTGCACGCTACACAACAACATTGTGACCCTGCTGAAAGTCAGGTTGCTCTTCCCGCATACCATACCACCTTACACGGGGACAAAGAGGAAGGTGCAGATGAAAGTGCAGGTTCCTTCATCAGGTGGGGGGAGGAATACTAGTTGGCGACGTCACTGGCACAGGGCCTCTCATAGTACGCAAAAGTGTTGCTGCCGGTGGGAGGCGCCCCCGCCGTGCAAACACACCGCTGTACTTTGAGGGGCCCTGTGCCAGTGCCAATGCCAACGAGTGGGCCCCCCCTGCTTGCTCAGGTTCACAGCACTTGCAAAGTTGAAATACTTACCTCTCCCTGCTCCACTGCCGTGACGTGGTCCAGATTTCCTGGGCCCACTAATTACTTGAACCAGCCCTACCCCCCACAACTTTAGCCAAATGACCCCCAATTTCAAATGCCTTCCAATTATTATAAGGTAAATTACGCTTGACAAGCTTCATTAAGAAGAATGGATGGTTTTGACATTAAAATGGCCACTCTAGGTGTTTTCCTGGCCCCCACTCACTGCCGACTATGCTGCCCCATTGACTTGCATTGGGTTTCGTGTTTCGGTCGATCCCGACTTTACGTCATAATCGGCCGATTTCACTCGACCCGACTTTGGACATAGTCGGGTTTCGCAAAACCCGGCTCGACTCTAAAAAGGTCAAGGTCGCTCAACTCTATTGGCCAGTGTTTAGAGACAATATCGTATATGCTCTCCCATTGGGAGTGATATTGTGTGACCAATCTTACCTGAGAACTTTCTTTGTTAGAATGCGTGGAATATAATAGCTGATGCCTCTCAGTATTTCTAGCTCGGTTGTAGGCTCTCTTAAGACATCTCCTGCTGTAGCCCCTTTCCAAAAAACGACTCGTCATTTCTTTGGCCTGTACCTCAAAGTCCTCATTGGAAGAGCAAATCCTTTTTATGCGGAGAAACTGGCCAACAGGAACAGAATTAATCACATGGGGAGGGTGGGAAGACGATGCATGCAGCACAGAATTGACCGCTGTCTCCTTACGGAAGGCATCGGCAATCAAAACCCCATTTTCACCTCTCCTCACAGTGACATCCAAAAAATCAATTGAATTAAAATCAAATTTGTAAGACAAATGAATATTTAAATCATTAGAATTTAATTCAGAAAAAAATGTCTGTAAATCAGAAGAATTACCCCGCCAGATCAGGAAAATGTCATTGATGTAGCGGGTCCAAAAAATGACCCGCTCCATCGACGACCCCCGATCCGACGAGAACAGGTCCCTCTCAGACAGCCCCAGGAACAAATTAGCATAGGAAGGCGCACAAGCCGCGCCCATCGCAGTGCCCTGGAGCTGCAGGTAGAAGGACCCGTTAAACAAAAAGAAATTGTGAGTCAACAGAAATTGTAATAACAAAAGCAAAAAATCATTGTCACTGGAGGAGAAATTAGTCATGGATAAAAAGTACAAGACCGCCCTCAAGCCATCCTGGTGGCGAATATTGGTATAAAGCGACTCGACGTCACAAGTGACGAGGATCATATCCTCGTCAACATGTACGGAGTCTATTTTTTTGAGGAAGTCAGAAGTATCCTTCAAGTAGGAAGGAATAGTCTCCACCAGGGGCTTGAGGAACGAATCTATTTACTTACCGACGCCCTCCGTAAGTCCACCCACCCCAGAGATGATCGGCCTACCTGGAGGATTGCGAAGGTTCTTATGCACCTTAGGAAGAAGGTACAGTGTAGATATACGAGGGTCCTTAATTAGCAGAACATCGCGCACTTGTGGAGTAATGATACCGTCATCGGAAGCCTTTTGTACAATTTTGGTTAATTCCCCCTTATAGGAAACAAGAGGATTAAAAGTTAGTTTCTTGTAACAAGATGCATCTCTAAGGAGGTGATGAGCCTCCACGAGATACATCTTGGTAGGCCAAACCACCACGTTCCCGCCCTTGTCTGCCGGCTTGAAAACTACATCCTTGAGTTTTTTTAACCTATTTAAACCCAGAGTTTCAGCTCTTGAAAGGTTATTACAAGGGGTAGAGGTAGAAATTTTGTCAAACTCATTGGAAACAAGCCTGACAAAAATATCCACATTGGGACATAAAGACAAGGGCGGGAACTTGGTGGACCTCGGGCGTAAGGATGGCGGCAACCTACCCAAAGTTGGACCGACGTGCTCCTGTGCCAGTTCCTCAAGCATTCTCAAGGTCAATTGCTCTTCCGGTAGAGGAAAGGCCTGTTGAATATCCTCACTATGGTGCCATTTTTTAAACATAAGAGACCTAGCAAACATGTGTAGGTCCTTGAGAGCCATAAAGGGGTCAAACCGCATGCTGGGGGAGAAAGTGAGGCCTTTAGCAAGAAGACTAATCTCATCTGGACTAAACACATGCTCAGATCAATTAATTACCTTCAAGGCATCATTTTTATTCAAACGTTCAGGGCCACGTTTATTGCTGTTGGATTTTTGGTCCCACTTTCTTTTCCCTGAACTCCCAAAACGAGTCTGCATAGATCTTTGTGATGTATCTGAAGTTTCCCCAGAGGAAGAAACAGAGGAAACAGAAGGAGATCTCTGACTCTTACCATAGGTCATTTTTTCCATTTGTAGACTGTTTTTCGTTGGAAATCAGTACTGTCACGAAGTAATTTTTTAGCATGCGTAGTTTTTATTTGGGATTCCCATTCTGCTGAGTTCTTATCCAAAGCGATATTAAATGCCAAAATATTCTCTGTAGAGGCCAGCCTTTTATACTCCACAAAGAGGTCATCAATTTCAGTTTCCAATGTAATGACAGATTTCTTATTATGCTCAACCAATAGCTCCATAAATTGTAGGGATGCCTTAGTGCACACCTCCTCCCACTTAGTAGTAAATGTTTCATCATTAATTGGGAATGAGGGAAAGACATGAATACGTAAACCGCGTGGTATTAAATTCTTTTTGAGGTAGTTCTCCAAGAACGCCCTATTCCACCAAATTTTGGTCCGTTTATGTAATAGTTTTTTAATCTGTGATTGTAATCCTAGAATGTCCCCTTGATCACCTGTTGCTGAACCAGCAGAACCAATGTCAAAGACCTGTGCAACTTGTGATTGCCAGGCAACATCCCTAGATCTGTAATCCATTTAGGGCCTAAAAACAAATCTGTGAAAATACACAGTATGAATATGCAACAAAAAAAATAAGGCCCGCACCTAATACCAAAGTAAAGGCTGGTGCAGAAAGTAAAAGGTAAGTGCCAAAACCAACAGAAACTCATATAAAGAAAGAAGCACTAATCAACACCCAATAAAAAATACCAAATTTTATTAAATCCATTAAAAGTAGTTGAGCAGAAAAGAAAACACAAAGGGATGTGACATCCCCGATATTCCCAATAGGCTCAACTCGGTGATTTATCACGCTTCGTGTCCATGCAACAAAATTTACGTGGGTCTCACTACACGAGCATTGAAAGTACGGACACGGGAACACATTCGTAACATCATAGCTGCAGCCAAAGAGGATAATGTTGAGGCACTAAAAACCATCCCGCGTCATTTTAAAAAATTCCATTGCAATTGCAGAAGCGAGAGCTCATCCACAGACCGCAGTCGTACGAGCACTCCATCTGCAGCTGCCACTGCTGCACACGAGGTGTCCCATTATGGGACAGCTAGTGGCAAGTGTCAGCAGGCTGTATTGGCAATGAAGTGTTTGGGCGACAACAGACACACCGCAGAAGTTCGGTCAGAGTTCTTGCAGCAAGAAACTCAGTCATGGCTGGGCAGTGTACATCTTGAGGCAGGCAAGGTAGTGAGTGATAACGGAAGGAATTTTATGGCTGCCATAGCCCTTTCCCAACTGAAACACGTTCCTTGCCTGGCTCACACCTTAAACCTTGTGGTGCAGTGCTTCTTGAAAAGTTATCCGGGGTTACCCGACCTGCTCCTCAAAGTGCGCAGACTTTGCACGCATATCCGCCGTTCGCCCGTACACTCCAGCCGTATTCAGAACCATCAGCGGTCTTTGAACTTTCCCCAGCATCACCTAATCATCGACGTTGCAACAAGGTGGAACTCCACACTGCACATGCTTCAGAGACTGTGCGAACAGAGGCGTGCTGTTATGTATTTGTGGGAGGATACACATACACGGGCAGGCAGTTGGATGGCAGACATGGAGTTGTCAGGTGTGCAGTGTTCAAAGGTACAAGACCTGTGTCAAGTCCTTCAGTGTTGTGAGGAATGCACACGGCTGGTTAGTGCAGACAACGCCATAATAAACATGAGCATCCCCCTAATGCGTCTGTTGATGCAAAGTTTGACGCACATAAAGGAGCAGGCGTCTGCACTTGAGGAAGAGGAAAGCCTTGATGACAGTCAGCCATTGTCTGGTCAGGGCAATTTACAGGACGAGGTCGCGGGAGAAGAGGAGGAGGACGAGGAGGATGATGGGGATGAGTATTTTTTGAATGAGGAAGCTTCTCCGGGGCCAATAGAAAATGGTGGCGTTGCAAGGCCGGGTTCAGGTTTTTTGTGGGAGACAAGTGACGTAGATTTGCCTGAAACTGCCCCTCAACCCAGCACAACCGCAGATTTGACAACTGGAAGTTTGGCCCACATGGCGGATTATGCCTTACGTATCTTCAAAAGGGACCCACGCATTATTAAAATGATGACCGATGACGATTACTGGTTGGCCTGCCTCCTTGATCCTCACTATAAGGCAAATTGCAAAATGTCATGCCACATGAGAACCTCGAACAAATATTAGCAACCAAACAAGCAACTCTTGTAGACCGTTTGATTCAGGCATTCCCAACACACAGCGCCGGTGATGGTTCTCACACGAGCTGCAGGGGGCAACAGGGCAGAGGTGTTAGAGTTGCACAAATCAGAAGTGGCGTTGGACAGAGGGGTTTTCTGACCAGGTTGTGGAGTGATTTCACAATGACCGCAGACAGGACAGGTACTGCAGCATCAATTCAAAGTGACAGGAGACAACATTTGTCCAGTATGGTTACTAACTATTTTTCATCCCTTATCAATGTTCTCCCTCAACCGTCATTCCCATTTGATTACTGGGCATCCAAAATAGACACCTGGCCTGAATTGGCAGAATATGCATTGCAGGAGCTTGCTTGCCCAGCAGCTAGTGTGCTATCAGAAAGAGTATTCAGTGCTGCTGGTTCAATATTGACCGAAAAAAGGACTCGTCTGGCTACCCAAAATGTTGATGATCTAACCTTCATTAAAATGAACCACTCATGGATTTCGAAATATTTTGCCCCACCTTTCCCGGCTGACACCTAGCTTTCCTATAAAAAGATCTTGCTTGTGGACTGGTCTTACTGATGGTTCCAATCTCTTAATCTGCAGCAGCTGTTTTTCCAGCATACGACATGTTTACACCTCCCTAAATGCGCTATCTCCCTCCCACGGGGCCGTGGTCTCACCACTTGGCGCAAGCACCCGTGAGAGGTGGGTGTGCCCGCTTTTGGCCGACGGCACTGCCTCTGGGTCCCTCATAGTACAATAAAGTGTCTCTGGCGGTGGTGGGGCGCAACCAACGTCAGACACACCGTTGTAGCATGAAGGGCCCTGGGCCTGTACCGCCTGACACAAGAGAGTTCCCCCCCCAGCTCAAACAGTGCTCTACCACTTGCAAAATTATCTCTCACAGCTCCACCAATGTTTAGTCTATGCGCTGACATCCTTCCATGCCTGGCACTGACAATACCAATTTGTTGACATGTATGATGCTAGTTAAAATAGTCAGGGTCAGTGTGCTATATTGACACCAGTAAATACTTAGCGGCGCCAAATTACTATGTCTGAAACTCAGCAGAGGAACCCACCCCTGTACCTAAGTATGCCACCCTTTTTTTTTTGGTTTAGTTGTTTTGAGAGACATTAACATCTATTTATTTTTGGGGAGTACTAACTGTGTCAGACACTCCTTCCAATTGTCCTCCGCTAAACAAACCAATGCTGCCTGTGTACCCCTGCAAGATAATTCGAACTGTATTGAGCCTAATTTTTTTAATTTTAGGACTACTAAGTCTGTCTGTGGTCCCTCCTTCCAATAGTCCTCCGCTGACCACACCAATGCTGCCTGTGTACCCCTGGAACCTATTTTAAAGTGCCTACAGCCATATTTTAGTATATTAGGCCTACTACGCCTGTCTGCGGTCCCTCCTTCCACTAGGCCTCCACTGACCAGACCACTGCTGCCCGTGTACCCCTGGAACCAATTTTAAAGTGCCTACAGCCATATTTTATTATGTTAGGCCTACTACGCCTGTCTGCGGTCCCTCCTTCCACTAGGCCTCCACTGACCAGACCACTGCTGCCCGTGTACCCCTGGAACCAATTTTAAAGTGCCTACAGCCATATTTTATTATGTTAGGCCTACTACGCCTGTGCACAGAGCCTACTTTCTATATTGTAGGCCTACTAAGTCTGTCTGCGGTCCATCCTTCCATTTGTCCTCCGCTGAGCACACCAATGCCAACCGTGTACCCATGTACCTTTTTTCAACCTGCAGTGAGCCAACTTTGTGGTGTAAGGCCTACTAGCAGTGTCTGTCTGCGCCACTTAATACAGCTGTTCTCCTCTAAAAAAAAAAAAAGGCTGGTTTTCAGCCTGTCAGAATTATAAAACTGCATTGGGGCCACAAGTTTCGTTGTGGTCTACATACTGATTCTTCCACTCCAAGGTGTTCTCCTGGTTGCCTTTCCTGAGCTTCAATGTTCAGGCTCTTGTTAAATAGTTGTTAAATGGAACAACTGCATTTGGCCTACTAGTTGGGTTGGGGCCTACTACCAGTGTCTGCCGCACCAAGGTGTTCTCCTGGTTGCCTTTCCTGAGCTTCAATCTTCAGGCTCTTGTTAAATAGTTTTTTAATCGAACAACTGCAGTGGGGCTACTAGTTTGGTTGGGGCCTACTAACGGTGTCTGCCGCACCAAGGTGTTCTCCAGGTTGCCTTTCCTGAGCTTCAATCTTCAGGCTCTTGTTAAATAGTTGTTAAATGGAACAACTGCATTTGGCCTACTAGTTGGGTTGGGGCCTACTACCAGTGTCTGCCGCACCAAGGTGTTCTCCTGGTTGCCTTTCCTGAGCTTCAATCTTCAGGCTCTTGTTAAATAGTTTTTTAATCGAACAACTGCAGTGGGGCTACTAGTTTGGTTGGGGCCTACTAACGGTGTCTGCCGCACCAAGGTGTTCTCCAGGTTGCCTTTCCTGAGCTTCAATGTTCAGGCTCTTGTTAAATAGTTGTTAAATGGAACAACTGCATTTGGCCTACTAGTTGGGTTGGGGCCTACTACCAGTGTCTGCCGCACCAAGGTGTTCTCCTGGTTGCCTTTCCTGAGCTTCAATCTTCAGGCTCTTGTTAAATAGTTTTTTATTCGAACAACTGCAGTGGGGCTACTAGTTTGG
Organism: Ranitomeya imitator; assembly: GCF_032444005.1. Classification (NCBI taxonomy): domain Eukaryota; kingdom Metazoa; phylum Chordata; class Amphibia; order Anura; family Dendrobatidae; genus Ranitomeya; species Ranitomeya imitator. The sequence continues at coordinate 685,764,610 of NC_091282.1, forward strand.
TTGGGGCCTACTAACGGTGTCTGCCGCACCAAGGTGTTCTCCAGGTTGCCTTTCCTGAGCTTCAATCTTCAGGCTCTTGTTAAATAGTTGTTAAATGGAACAACTGCATTTGGCCTACTAGTTGGGTTGGGGCCTACTACCAGTGTATGTCGCTCCAAGGTGTACTCCTGGTTGCCTTTCCTGAGCTTCAATCTTCAGGCTCTCGTTAAATAGTTGTTGAAACAACACTGCATTAGGCCTACAAGTTGGGTCTGGGTTCTACAAACAGTGTCTTCCGCTCCAAGGTGTTCTCCAGGTTGCCTTTCCCTAGCTTCTATCTTCAGGCTCTCGTTAAATTGTTTTTAATATAACACTGCATTTGGCCTACTTGTTTTGTTGGCCCTACCAACGGTGTCTGCCGCTCCTTGATGTTCTCCTACACTGAACAAACCAGTGCAACTACTGTTACCAATTTTGAACTGCATTTAGCCTACTTACTGATTTTGGCCTACTCACTGTGTCAGCCTCTCATTACAGTTGTACTCCATTGAACAAAGCAATGCCCCCTGGTTAGTCCTGTTACCAATTTTGAACTGCATTTAGCCCACTTTATTGTTTGGGCCTATATCTTTGTTTCCTCTTCATCCTGCCCATTGCCCAGCCAGTGATAGATGAGTCTGCTGGTACATTGACCCAGAACACTACATTCCCCGTGAACGCTACACAGCAAGAATGTGACCCTGCTGAAAGTCAGGTTCCCCTTCCCGCATACCATAACACCTTACACGGGGACAAAGAGAAAGGTGCAGATGAAAGTGCAGGTTCCTTCATCAGGTGGGGGGGAATACTCGTTGGCGACGTCACTGGCACAGGGCCCCTCATAGTATGCAAAAAGTGTCGCTGCCAGTGGGAGGCGCCCCCACTGTGCAAACACACCGCCGAACCTTGAGGGGCCCTGTGCCAGTGCCAATGCCAACGAGTGGGCCCCCCTTGCTTGCTCAGGATCACAGCACTTGCAAAGTTGAAATACTTACCTCTCCCTGCTCCACTGCCCTGAGGTGGTCCAGATTACCTGGGCCCACTAAATACTTGAACCAGCCCTACCCCCCACAACTTTAGGCAAATGTCCCCCAATTTCCAATGCCTAACTATTATTATAAGGTAAATTAAGATTGACAAGCTTCAGTAACAAGAATGGATGTTTTTGCCAAATAAAATGGGCACTGTAGGTGTTTTCCTGGCCTCCACTCACTGCCGACTATGCTTCCCCATTGACTTGCATTGGGTTTCGTGTTTCGGTCGATCCCTGACTTTTCGCGATAATCGGCCGATTCCACTCGACTCGACTTTTGAGATAGTCGGGTTTCGCAAAATCCGACTTGACCCTAAAAAACTAAAAGTCGCTCAACCCTACTGATGAATATATAAATACACTATATGTGGCTGTAAAGTACTGTTTAGCCATACGGAGAGTCTTGGTAGTGATGGAGCGCTATTTGCCTCCTGGAGCGCAGATTTTCCTCTAGTAGATTGTGGACTCTATATACAAAGCCCCCTAAGTGCCAGAGAGCACTATCACCCACCCCAAGTGGCCTCATTATACTATTGCCAAATGTGAACTCTAAAGATGTTTTACACACACTGGGACTTAGAAGGGAGGGGGGCATTTGGATTTGGGAGGGCAGAATTTGCTGAATTTCTTTTTGGGGGCAAGGAGCCATTTTGCTTTTCCAGAGCCTTTTTGCTACCAGTAACGTGGAAGCCTCCTATATTTCTGTTAAAAGATGACGGACCTGAGTGGGGACTTGCTTTTTATGTGGATTGTGTTGATGCTTTTATTGGGAACATTTTACATAATGTTTGGGATCACATTTATCCGGCGCTCTACGCTAAGCACATACTTTGGGGTTTCCATCTAAACCTCCGAGCTATGTGACAGATGAAATCCCTGATGGATCCATTCACTATAATGACTCAGCAGAGCTACTCTACATTCCGCCTGGCCTCTGTTCAGCGTTGTCCTTTCAGAGGTGCACAAAACTATGGTGGACCGCGTTTTTATGCACGCCTGAAAAGACGAACACCACTGGATCACTGGTCCTATGGTGTTCACAGTGCCTCCATCTGCCTCATTATAGGGAATCTTCTGCCGGTGGTTCTGTCTGAATCACGTATTTCAGAGATTTACATGGAAACCCTGGCATTAGCGCTCAGTGTAGAGTGCAGGATAAATGTGCGCCGAACCATACGGCAATCTTTGGGAGGCAGAATAAACAAATCCACAGCAGGTGAACAATTGGTTTTATTTATTTTTTACGCCTTTCCTTGTGTAGTATAAGTGATTAGGCGACTTCTTTCTTCGGGTTCGTGTGATTCCAGGGATACCAGATTTATATCTTTTTTATGTTTGGCTTCTGTCACACACTAAAATACAATTTTTTTGCAAGAAGTTTTTACATCACCATATTTTGAGAGCAATAATTTTTCCATTTTTCGGCCCACAGAGTCATATGATGGCTTGTTTTTTGCGGGACAAGCTGACTTTTTTATTGGTTCCATTTTTGGGCACATGACATTTTTTGATCGATTTCTATTCCAATTTTTGTGATTGAACAAAAACGAGCAATTCTGGAATTGTTTTTTTTTTCCCTGTTCTGCGTGTGGTAAAATTGATAAGACAGTTTTATTCGTCGGGTCAGTACGATTAATGCTATGCCACATTTATATATTTTTTTAAAATTTTTTGGCGCTTTTACACAATAAAAACTTTTATAGAAAAAATAATTATTTTGCATTACTATATTCTGAGAGCTTATTTTTCTGCTGATGGCTTGTTTTTTGCGGGACAAGATTGAGTTTTCAGTGATACTATTTATATTTACCATACATTCATCTTTTTGATTTTATTCCACTTTTTACAAGAAGTATGAAGATAATGCATAGTTTGCTACATATTTTATGTTTGTTTTTTTACACGCAGTGACAGTTTAAATGCATGACAGACACAGTCCATCCTGGTATGGGAACTGACACCCGGCCATGAAGGCGCGTGTCCGTCATTGGCTGTTAAGGGGTTAATTACATTTGGAATAAACACAGATTGAGGCTCAATTCACATACCCTATCACTTTATAAGGATAGTGAGAGAAAGTGGGCCTCCAATATACACATATACTGTCAAGCCGCACTACTTACTAGAACTGTTGACTGGGCTAGAAGACCAGAGGGGAAGTCCTGGCTCTCACTAGAAGAACACATCTCCCACGCCACTCAATATTATTTTCTCCATCCATCTCACTTTCCAAAAGACCATTTTGCAACTTGTTAACCCAGACCTCTATTAAATGTTTGAAATTTTACTTAGACATACTTTCCCCTCCTCTTTCCCCTCTATCTCAAGTTGCGGATTTTATGGAACCAAATCTGGAGAAACAATAGCAGTAGTGGGCCAGACACATCTCCTTTAATAGACCAACTATTACAAGATGGTACTTTTATAACCTACCTGGAGTTGAGGACTTTGCCCACAATGTCCAGCCTCACCTTTCTCCATTATAAATCTTTAAAAAAGAAGGTGCTACACGCTGTGACTCATGGTGACCCATTCAGGGCACTCACTGCATACGAATCTGTCTGTTCACAAACGCACCCCCCCCAAAAAAAAATGCTCTCATTTCTCTAAAATCTGCTGCTTACAAGGGACACACCACTAAAAAGAGCCTTAATTTCTAAATGGGAAAAGGACCTAAAAATATAATTCATGTAAACTCAGACCAAACACATGTACAACTCTTCTCTTGGACCTTCTCACTGTGTTAGAGTGTTAGAGTGCAAGAGAATACTTACAAACAAGTCTCCCAATGGTACACAACTTCCCTACAGACAAACAAGTGGTTCCCAAAAACCTCTGATCAATGTTGGAGGTGTGGTTATGAAACAGGTTGATACATACACATATGGTGGTCCTGCCCAAGTATTAGGGATTTTTAGATGGTTGCCTCTCAAATCCTATTGGAGCTTCTACAATCTTGTGTAACCCTGAATCCTGAGCAAGTCTTCCTAAACTTCCCAGTCAAGAATAGATCTCTGTCTAAATTATCCTCATTTATATTGGCGGCCAGTAAGCGTCTAACACCCCTGCTGTGGCAGACAACCAATACTCCTGTTAAGAAACAATTGTTTCTTAACATTGACCATCACTGTCACACTGAAGAGTTGGTCACATTCAATTACCACAATTTAATCTCTTTTTGCAGGATTTGGTCACCATGGCAGACTTACAGACCTTCCTTCCAGTTCGTCTCCCTGAGCTCTCCACCCATATAGTGTGCTATGACGGAGATATATCACAACAACAGATTGACTCTATGACAGTTTCTGCCATATATTTTCTGAAATGGATAAAAGCAACATCCTACTGTCAAACCATAAGATATGTGACATATAAACCCTAACCCCTATCCCCACACCCCTTTATCTGTCAACCCCTACCCTCACCTTCCCCTTGAACTATTATCTTCCCTTACTTACTTTCCCTTTCAAGTGATATTATGTTACGTTTCTCTGCTGACCAATCTTAACAAGATAAAAAATGAGGAAAAACTAATTGTTATGTTATACAGTGCTATATGTTGTTAAAAGACCTCCTGGTTGTGTTTGAGGATACCACCCTTGATTTCTTCTTTAAGCACCAATATGTCTGTTTATTCTCGTAAAAATTGATTGGCCTTCTGGCTTTGTCATATGTATATTCTCATGTTTTTCTTTAATAAATAAAACATTGAAAAGAATATTGGATTTTTATTCACTTAATCTATAACATTTAAAATGACTATTACTATGAATGTTATCAACTACCAGCAGTTACTGTGCAATACCAATGCATTTTATGTCTTGCTACATTGTCTCTGAAGATGCTTTTTATTAATATGGTCTACTAATGAATTAGGTCAAGCCAAAGGTAAATATGATAGTAACTGAAGAGAATAGATGTGGATCAATTCATGTACATTTACATTTGCTTTATTACAAGCACTTTATTGGTTGAGCTAAATAGTATTTTTACTATGTTACATACAGTCATGGCCAAAAGTATTGACACCCTTGCAATTCTGTCAGATAATACTCATTTTCTTCCTGAAAATGATTGCAAACGCAAATTATTTGGTATTATTATCTTCATTTAATTTGTCTTAAATGAAAAAACACAAAAAGAATTGTCCTAAAGCCAAATTGGATATAATTCCACACCAAACATAAAAAAGGGGGTGGACAAAAGTATTGGCACTGTTCGAAAAATCATGTGATGCTTCTCTAATTTGTGTAATTAACAGCACCTGTAACTTACCTGTGGCACCTAACAGGTGTTGGCAATAACTAAATCACACTTGCAGCCAGTTGACATGGATTAAAGTTGACTCAACCGCTGTCCTGTGTCCTTGTGTGTACCACATTGAGCATGGAGAAAAGAAAGAAAACCAAAGAACTGTCTGAGGACTTGAGAAACCAAATTGTGAGAAAGCATGAGCAAGCTCAAGGCTACAAGTCCATCTCCAAAGACCTGAATGTTCCTGTGTCTACCGTGCGCAGTGTCATCAAGAAGTTTAAAGCCCATGGCACTGTGGCTAACCTCCCTAGATGTGGACGGAAAAGAAAAATTGACAAGAGATTTCAACGCAAGATTGTGCGGATGTTGGATAAAGAACCTCGACTAACATCTAAACAAGTTCAAGCTGACCTGCAGTCCGAGGGTACAACAGTGTCAACCCGTACTATCCATCGGTATCTGAATGAAAAGGGACTGTATGGTAGGAGACCCAGGAAGACCCCACTTCTTACCCCGAGACATAAAAAAGCCAGGCTGGATTTTGCCAAAACTTACCTGAAAAAGCCTAAAACGTTTTGGAAGAATGTTCTCTGGTCAGATGAGACAAAAGTAGAGCTTTTTGGGCAAAGGCATCAACATAGAGTTTACAGGAGAAAAAAAGAGGCATTCAAAGAAAAGAACACGGTCCCTACAGTCAAACATGGCGGGAGGTTCCGTGATGTTTTGGGGTTGCTTTGCTGCCTCTGGCACTTGACTGCTTGACCATGTGCATGGCATTATGAAGTCTGAAGACTACCAACAAATTTTGCAGCATAATGTAGGGCCCAGTGTGAAAAAGCTGGGTCTCCCTCAGAGGTCATGGGTCTTCCAGCAGGACAAAGACCCAAAACACACTTCAAAAAGCACTAGAAAATGGTTTGAGAGAAAGCACTGGAGACTTCTAAGGTGGCCAGCAATGAGATCTAAAAATGGCAGTTTGGAGAAGGCTCCCTTCAAATATCAGGGACCTGGAGCAGTTTGCCAAAGAAGAATGGTCTAAAATTCCAGCAGAGCATTGTAAGAAACTCATTGATGCTTACCGGAAGCGGTTGGTCGCAGTTATTTTGGCTAAAGGTTGTGCAACCGAGTATTAGGCTGAGGGTGCCAATACTTTTGTCTGGCCCATTTTTGGAGTTTTGTGTGAAATGATCAATGTTTTGCTTTTTGCTTCATTCTCTTTTGTGTTTTTTCATTTAAGACAAATTAAATGAAGATAATAATACCAAATAATTTGTGTTTGCAATCATTTTCAGGAAGAAAATGAGTATTATCTGACAGAATTGCAGGGGTGTTAATACTTTTGGCCATGACTGTATGTGCATATTCTCTTTCATCTATGAATGCTGCCTTTGTCATTAGTGCCTCAGTCTACGATCATTTCTCCAGTGAAGTTTGCCTTTTCAGAGAGGAATGAAATCACAAAAATTTCAATTAGATTTTCTCCTATATCTCATTAAATGCACAATTGCACATGGCATAATAAATTAGATTTTGCGTCATATTCTGTGTCTTTCCTTTATCATCCACAGGGAAATGAAGATAAAAAAAAGATAGGCCATCTACTCATGCCATCACTTCATTTCTAATGCAAATCATGAAAACACATTTATTTCATATTATTTAAACCCAAGTTGTTTTAGGTAGCGGGGACTGAGTCTGTTGAGTGACACACTTATCAATTCCAAAGCTTTTAGGGAATGGCGATTGGAAGTTGCCAGGAAAGGTAACCGGTAGAACAGCCTGTCAGATGTGAAAGTTGCAGGTGGCATTTCTCTTTATCTCGAGGTAGCTGCTCATGACTTTTTGAAGTCTAATATTCCACTCTCCATTTCAAATAAAAGGTGAAACTCCATCAATGTGCACATTACATGAGTCTAACAATAGACTGCAGCACATAAAAGAAAGTCACCAAGCAGGAGGTTTTTAGTATTCTGAATATAAACTGCCCGAACAGTAAAAGGTGAGAGAAAAAAGGAGGACTGAAACTTACGGGCTTTTAGGAGAAATAGTGCTCTTCAAAAGAAAGTGTACTGATCCAAAAAAAAACACAGATCTTTGCTAACTGCAGGTTCTGGGGGATTTTACACTACGGTATGAACAATACTGAAAACATACCTCAAATTACATCACAATGTGGTAATAATATGCAATATGATTTCAGTGTTTTGATTATGTCTTCCACCTCAGATCGTGCTCTTCAATTGCATGTACGGTTCATTGTTGTTTTATTATTGCCCAAAAGGACAGAAGCTTTTTATTTATTTATTTTACTCACTTATATTGTGCCAATAATTCCACAGCGCTTTACAGAAATTATCATCACTGTCCCCTTTGGAGTTCTCAATCTATATTCCATAGCACTATGTTTTTGGAGTGTGGGAGAAAACCGGAGTAAACCCACGTAAACACGGGGAGAACATGCAAACTTTTTGCAGATGTAATCCTTGGTGCGGTTTGGACCCAGTGCTGAGCCACCGTGCTGAAGTTCGTAATCTTTATAAGTGCACCTGTTGTAAAACCCGGTAGAATAATAATTTAGGTATGTCATTCACAATCCACCTTAACCCCTTAACTCCCAGAGCTTTTTTCGTTTTTGCGTTTTCATTTTTCACTCCCCTCCTTCCCAGAGCCATAACTTTTATATTTTTCTGTCAATATGGCCATGTGAGGGCTTATTTTTTGCAGGAGCAGTTGTACTTTTGAACAACATAATTGGTTTACCTTGTTGGGTACTAGAAAATGGAAAAAAAAAATTCCAAGTGCATTGAAATTGCAAAAAAAAAGTGCAATTGCACATTTGTTGCTTGTTTGGCTTTTTTGCTAGGTTCACTAAATACTAAAACTGACCTGCCATTATGATTCTCCAGGTCATTATGAGTTCATAGACACCAAACATGTGTAGGTTTTTTTTTTCTTTTTTTATCTAAGTGGTGAAAAAAATATTCTAAACTTTGCTAAAAAACAAAATAATTGCGCAATATTTTGTTACCCTTAGCGTCTCCATTTTTCGTGATCTTAGGTTGGATGTGGGCTTATTTTTTGAATGCCGAGCTGATCTTTTTAATGATACCGTTTTGGTGCAGATACATTCTTTCAATCACCCGTTATTGCATTTTAATGCAATGTCGCAGAGACCAAAAAACGTAATTCTGGCGTTTTTACTTTTTCCTCGCTACTCCGTTTAGTAATCAGGTTAATCCATTTTTATTCATAGATCGGATGATTCTGAATGCAATGATATGAAATATGTGTATGTTTGATTTTTTTTTGTATTATTCTGAATGAGGCAAAAGGGGGGTGATTTAAGCTTTTATTTTATTTTATTTTTTTCATATTTTTAAATGCATTTTTTAAAATTCTGGCATGCTTCAATAGCCTTCATGGGTGGCTAGAAGATGCCACAACTTGATTGGCTCTGATACATAGAGTCGATGCTCAGATCGCCTCTATGTAGTAGAAATACAGCTTTGCTATGAGCGCTGACCAAAGGGTGGCGCTCATAGCAATCTGGCATCAACAACCATAGCGATCTCACTGAGACCTCTGTTTGTTATACCGATGCACCGATCTCCCCCGATCATGTGACGGGAGTCACCGATGCGCGCATTTATAGCCGTATGGCCAGAAGCACTTGGTAAATGCCGCTGTCAGTGTTTGACAGCGGCATTTAACTAGTTCATAGGCTAGAGCAGATCGCGATTCCGCCCACATCTTTTGTGAGCACATGTCAGCTGTTCAAAACAGCTGATATGTCTCGGCTTTGATGCGGGCTGACCGCCGGAGCCCACATCAAAACGGGGGTTCTGCCATCGGACGTACTATTCCGTCCAATGGCAGAAAGGGGTTAAGGACGCAGTCAGACAGCAGTAAAAATCAGCCCAAGATCGAAACACAGTGCACAGACTGGCCGACGGATCTCCCGATCCGAGCATGACAACTGCATAGAAATACATGAAGCTGTCACACAGGATCGGTGCGCTGTGTTCTAATCTCGGTCTGATTTATACGCCCCAACTCAGCACAACATGTTAGGTTTTCAATAGATCTATCTATAGCTAATAGATGCCTATCCTATATTGGGCTGTCAAAACACACTTTCCTGTGGCTGTTATAAGGATTATATATTACTCACTATTAACAGAAATGACACTCTCATTCCTGTTGTTTCCTGATGTAACTTATGTAATTTCCACTCTTTGAGCATTTTTAAGCAAATTTAGCTACAGACAGTTATCATCATAATATACAAATTTTTCTATCGAAAAAACAACTGTCTCTGATAGAGAGAAGGTGTCAAGACATAAAGATTTCAACCTCTTAAGTCATACAGGCATCCCCATAGTTCCCTTCAACAATTACACTTTACAGAGTAAGTATCACATCTTGTACACTGTTGATCAATACCTGGGTCATCACAGATCCGCAGTTCTCAGCAGAGCACAATTTGTATGACAGGCCCATTTTCAATCTCCAAAATCACTGGCTAAGGCTAGGTTCACATTAGCATTTATGTACGCAGCGTATCATCTGCATGCGCAAACGCATGCAAACGCATGTTTCCACAGTTTTTTATCCGCATGATCTTACGCATGATGGCAAAGAAACGCTGCTTGTGCATTCATTTGTATGCGTTTTGCATGCATTTGCACTGTTTATACGCATGCGTACGGTATTTCCCAGTCGGCGTGGCTTATGAGATTTCAATCTTTAGACTCTGCACAGATGAAATCCTCTTCTTTTGATGCTGTATCCTGCTGCAAGATGGATCGTAGCGTGGAAAGCTTCAATCTGAATCTAGATTTATCAATGTAATTGGCTTTAGATTTTGCTGTGGCTTGTGAGAAAGAAAGGAGAAGAGAAAGACGGAGAAGACGTCGTCGTCGCTATTGGCAGCACCCCATTGTTGAAGTCCGAGAGAGCCATGGAGCCTACCACTCCTTGTTCACTGAGCTTCGTGAAACCCCGAAAAAGTTTTTTGAATACACAAGGATGTCGCAACAGAGCTTCGAAGATTTGATGCATCGTGTGTGAGGATCCATCAACAGTAAGGACACGCAACTACGTAGAGCAATTCCTGCTGAGGAACGTATGTTGGTGGTGTAAGGTACGTAATTTTGAAAAAGAAATAACTGTAATTAACCACTTTCTGACCTCGGACGCGATAGTACGTCCGAGGTCAGATCCCCTGCTTTGATGTGGGTTCCGGCATTAAGCCCACATCAAAGCCGCGACATGTCAGCTGTTTTGAACAGCTGACATGTGCGCGCAATAGCAGCGAGTGGAATCGCGATCCACCCGCCGCTATTAACTAGTTAAATGCCGCTGTCAAACGCTGAGTTAAGTTGGTGGGTAATGTCTCTTTCCTTCCTGGCCTTTGTTTTGCTGCTTCCTTGGCCTTTTCCTTCCTGATGATGCATGGTGGGAGTAGAAGTCTGGGCTGCTGCACTCGGCTGCATGGTAGAAGTGGAAGGCTGGGCTGCTGCACTCGGATGCATGGTTGAAGGGGAAGGCTGGGATGCAGTACTCGGCTACACGATGTAGCTGGGTAGTGTTGGAACGGTCCTAATGTCCAGCGGTGTTGTGGTGGTGGTGGATAGTGCCACTGATGCTGACCTGGAGCTTGTTGCCCTGTAGGGAAAGAACTTGGAGCCTGCTGCTGATATCGGGACCGCTGCATGGCCTCGGTGTAAGTATCCTGACAGACCTTCATCACAGAGCTGGAGATCAGGATTAAGGTTTTCCATCATGCCCCATTCTATAGTGGAAAAATAATATTGCGTCAGTCTATTATGGTCAGCTTCCGGGCGGTCAAGGAAATGTGTGTTCAAGTGAGTGAACAAACTGTCCATTCTTTCTACAACCGCCTTCATCCCAGCCTGGAAGACCAAGCTTAAGTGAAAAAACGCGGGCATGACTGATCCCTCACAGGCCCTCTGCCACTGGAGAGCAGACCTAAGTAAAGTAGTGGCAGAGGGCTGGGAGAAGGGAAAACCTGATGGACCATCTTCCTGTTCCACAGCCTGTGAAGCCTGCCTGGTTGCTCCATCGCTGGTGGATGATTGGGCCTGTTTGTTGGCTGGTCGATAAGGGACCATTCCAATAGATGATGATCCAGGTTCTGTGGTGCTGCACCAGGTTCTGTGTGGAAAATATATGAAAATCATTAGTAAACAAATTAAAAGTTTAAATAATAGACAACACAAAAGATACTTACATTTGCTGAGCAAGTGCAGGTCTCAGAAAAAAAAGCCGCTGATGGTACTTATATTTTCTGATTTTTTTGAGCAGCACCAATTTGAACCCGAATCTTCCCTCTCATGTCCTTATTGAAGCGATCCTTCATCGAGCGCCAACAAACTTTTAATCTCTTCACTGTGAAGGGGGGAAGAAAAAGCAAAATTACTGTAAAAAGACACCAACATTTACAGCAAAACCGACGCGTAAAAGACAACATTGCAATACTTATGAAAATCCTTTGTGACTTGTGGCCTTGCATGATCCCAATCATCCAACAGCGATCTGGCCACTTCTTCCCAGAGTCGTCGGATCAAGGCTGAGTCGGAATGATTCTGACCACGGGTGTCCCACAACGCTGCTTGCTCTTGCACAGCTTAAATAAAGACTTCATTATCCATATCTGGATGTCCTTCCTCTATATGAAAAAAAATAAAATTGTAAGTTAAACTGAAAACAAATTAAATTACAACTCTGATGAAGGCTACTTACACCCCGTCTTTTTGCTCCTCAGCAACTTGAGGCCAACGACCCTGGGAAGAATCATTTCCACTACACTGCTCCTGCTCTTCTGCACTGTCAGATACCTGTAAAGAAAATACATGATTTAACACATGTCTAGTATTGACAGTTAATACATACCAATCAGTAAATCAAATGTGATTACATATTCTGTGTCATGTACACTTTCGGAACCTTCAGTGGAGGACGTCTTGGAAGAGCAGGCAGCAATTAAGGGAAACACTAGAGAAAAGAAAAACAAATGTAACTTGGTAGAAGCCAAATACAATGTATCACAAAAAAATGGACACCAATACTTACATTACAGGCAGTAGTCCAACAACACAGCAGTCAGGCACCACCAGGACAGCAGCATCAGGACGGCAGCAGCCAGAGGTGTATCTAGGGTTTCTGACACCCGGGGCAAGAGTTCAGTTTGGCGCCCCCCCAGGACATATGTGATTTGCACACTTTGCCATGTACCTATGAGCTCCTCTCCCTAATGCTCTCAATGTTCAGTGAAAAACAGAGAAGCAAGAAGAGAAGCTTGTTGTCACAGGACCAAAAGTGTGAAAGTTGCATGTGCGTGAAGCGCCTATGTGACGACTACTGGAACCTGCAGAGCTGAATCCTGACATGCAGGCTTCTGAATTCTCACAAATAATGCATTGCACACTTTTATGATTCTCCCTTGCCGGTGGACGGTCATGTCAGTACAAGCATGTGATTTGTATACCTCTGGCCACATTCCGACTAGATGTGCCCGGCCTCACTCAGTTCATTTTCATTGAGTGAGGCCACACATGTTTAGTCAGCATGTGACCACATGTATGTAAAATCACCAGCACAAGAGAATCCTGACAGCATGCAGTGCGCACTGTGAGAATTCCGAAGTCTGCAGTCACAAAGAATGACTGCAGACTTATCACAAGCCTGGACATTCCCTTTAATGCTCCTAACGTAAATAAAAACATGAGAATTAGTCAGTATCACAAATAACATTTACATCCGGGTACCTTATAGAAGGCGTCATCTCTGGAGTCGTTCTGCTTCTTTTCTTCATCTTGTCCAGACCCCATGATGAATTTTCTCATCCACAGCTTGTCTCTGCAGATTTCCATCTTCTCCGATCTTTTGCAGAAAATCTTCACATGACACCCTTATAGATACAAGTGTCATTATAATGCTCGTGAATAAAAATTGCCCCTCACTTTTATTGTCTGCACAAAATATGACCCCCACACTGTCCCTCCTATGGTAAATGCTTTTCACACTGACCTCTCCTTTCCATACCGGCCCCCTCTTCACACTGTCCTCCCTATAGGGCCCAGTATTTATACTGTACTCTCTCATCACACTCCCCATTCCTGGTATATTGTCCTCTCCTGGCTGTGCCCTTACACTGTCCTTCCATGCTACGCCCCCACTACTCAGTTTCTATTCTGTTCCCACTCACTTTTCTCCCCCCATACTGTTTCCTCATACTATTCCACTCCCTCCTTATGCTGTCTCCTCTCACATCCCTCCTATCACCATACTGTCTCCTCATTATCCCCTCACTTTCTATACTGCCTGCTCACCTGTGTCTGCACACATCCCATCACCCTCATACATGTTTCCTCAAACATGCCCTCATTCCCCCCGTACTGTTTCCTCATACATGCCAACCCATTCTCCTATACTGTTTCCTCATATATGCCTCCCATCTCCCCCTTTTCTCTTCATTTTGTGTCCTCAAATCTCCCCCACACATTAAATCAACCCATCTCCACTCCAATTCTCCCCACACAATAAATCCCCCCTTTACCCACACAGCCCCTCATCACCCCATCTCCTCATCCCCCCACAGCCCCTCATCAACCCCATCTACCCTCAGCCCCTCATCATCCCCTCATCCCCCACACAGCCCCTCATCACTCCGCCATTCCCCACACAGGCCCCCATCATCCCCCATCCCCTACACAGCCCCCCATTCCCCACAGCCCCTCATCATCACCCCTTCTCCCACACAGCCTTCATCATCCCCCCATTTCCCACACAGCCCCTCATCATCCCCACACAGCAACTTATCATCCACTACACAGCCCCTCATCATCATCCCCCCATTCCCCACACAGCCTCTTATCATCCACTACACAGCCCCTCACCATCATCCCCCCATTCCCTACACACCTTGGTAATCTCCTCACATGGCTCCATGCTGCAGACCCTCAGTCCTCTCCTCACACAGCTCCATGGTGCAGGTGAAACCCCTCATTTCCCACTTATTTTCTCCAGCAACCTCAGCAGCTTCCTGCTATCGTGTCTTCACTGGACTGAAGGAGGCCCCGCCCCTTCCAGTGACATCATTACCCCCCAAAATCACCTCCGTTCTAGTCACTGCAGTCAGATCTTCAATTGTACTCATGTCTGTAAGATATGAGTACAATTGAATACTGGAAGCCGGCGCGCTGCCACTTCTCTGTGCCAGCTGTGAGCTTGACAGTCAGCACAGAGAACAGCTGACTCCCAGTCTGGGGAGCAGCAGAATGCAGCTGCCAGGGGAGACACTGTGGACCACCGAATTAGGCAGCCCGACTGCACCCCCCTGCCAGCTGCGCCCAGGCAATATGCCCCAGCTGCCCCCTAGATACGCCACTGGCAGCAGCAACAGGAAGGCAGCAGTACCAGGACAGCAGCAGCACCAGGACGACAGCAGCACCAGGAAAGCAGCACAAGGAAGGCAGCACCAGGAAGGCAGCAGCACCACGAAGACACCAGAAGCACCAGGATGGCAGCAGCAAACAGTCTACAAGGAAAAGAAAAAAATAGTACAGAGTACACAGGATGGCAGCAACAGGACTGCAGCAGCAAACAACCTACAAGGGACCTGAAAAAAATAGTACAGACTGCAAAGAGAAACAGACATTTTCAAAGCTTCTAAACTTACATCCTGCAGCACCAGGATGACCGCAACAGAAAGACGGCAGCAGCAGGAAGGTGGCAGCACCAGGAAGATGGAAGCAGCACCAGGACAAGGAGCAGCAAACAGTCTATTTTTTCACGGTAAAAACGCTATAAAAACTCATTAAAAACGCATACATTATGCATCCTATCATTTAGAATGCATTCTGCATGTTTTGTGCACATTGATGCGTTTCTTTTCCGCGAAAAAAACGCATCGCGGTAAAAAAAAAGCAGCATGTTCATTAATTTGGCAGATTTTCTGCGTTTTTCCTGCTATTCTATGCATTTGGGAAAAAACGCACAAAAAACGCACCAAAAACGTGTCAAAAACGCATCAAAAACGCATGAAAATATGCGAAAAAAACGCATGCAGATTTCTGGCAGAAATGTCCGGTTTTTGTCAGGAAAATTTCTGCAAGAAATCCTGACAGGTGCACATACCCTTACTGGTACTTGTTTTTTTTTAGCTCCAGTTTTCCATAGAATTCAGAATGATAAGAGTAACACAGATCACAGGATAATAGCGTCACATCCATGGATGCTCTGATATGTTGCTTGAACTAAAGGTACCTTCACACTAAACGACGCTGCAGCGATACTGACAACGATCCGGATCGCTGCAGCGTCGCTCTTTGGTCGCTGGAGAGCTGTCACACAGACCGCTCTCCAGCGACCAACGATCCCGAGGTCCCCGGTAACCAGGGTAAACATCGGGTAACTAAGCGCAGGGCCGTGCTTAGTTACCCGATGTTTACCCTGGTTACCATCCTAAAAAGTAAAAAATCAAATGCTACATACTTACCTACCGCTGTCTGTACTCGGCGCTCTGCTTCTCTGGTCTGGCTGTGAGCGCCGGGCAGCCGGAAAGCAGAGCGGTGACGTCACCGCCCTGCTTTCCGGCCGCTGTGCTCACAGCCAGACCAGAGAAGCAGAGCGCCGGGGACAGACAGCTGTAGGTAAGTATGTAGCGTTTGTTTTTTTACTTTTTAGGATGGTAACCAGGGTAAACATCGGGTAACTAAGCGCGGCCCTGCGCTTAGTAACCCGATGTTTACCCTGGTTACCAGCGAAGACATCGCTGAATCGGTGTCACACACGCCGATTCAGCGATGTCTGCGGGGAGTCCAGCGACCAAATAAAGTTCTGGACTTTCTTCCCCGACCAGCGACAGCACAGCAGGGGCCTGATCGCTGCTGCCTGTCACACTGGACGATATCGCTAGTGAGGACGCTGCAACGTCACGGATCGCTAGCGATATCGTCTAGTGTGACGGTACCTTAAGATAGGTAGGGAGGTGTGTTCACCTAAGCTTTGAAGTTCAGCTGTAAAATTGACTTTGTTTGTTTTCCTCTGCATCTTAGATTAGATAAAGGTTGTTGTCATGTGAACTAAGATAGGCGAAGAAGCATGGACAGATAACGGATGTACATGATGGAGTGTCATGTTATACTGTGTGCTGCTAAGACCTTGAAGTTTGGACGGATAACATGGTTTTGTTTAAGACCTGATGCAGGATACAACTAGAGTCAGTGTACCTTAGTTTAACGTTTAGTTTTCCTAGGGTGTTAAGTAGCTGCGAGGGTTGTATGTTACTCTTTTGAATTGTGGAAAACTGGTAGGGGTGTCTGTATAGGAAACAGAGGCAATTGACTAGGATCAAACTACTTTAGGCCAGTATGCCAGTTTTTTCCTGTCTTTTACTCTACTTATATACAGCACTATTTAGCAAACCTCAAAAAAAAACCAGGCCACATATTTGGTAGTGTGGTATTTCCGTGACAGGCCTCATATATCTGCGTGCTCCAAGTTTGGGCATTTTACGCCGCTATTCCATTTTTTTTCTGTCTGTTACATACTTATATACAGCACTATTTAGCAAACCTCAAAAAAACTACAGGCCACATATTTGGCAGTGTGGTATTTCCGTGAAATGCCTCGTAGATCTGTGTGCTTCAAGTTTGGGCATTTTAAGCCGGTATTCCAGTGTTTTTCCTGTGTGTTACTCTACTTATATACAGCACTATTTTGTACTTAAAAAAATAAAAAATACAGGCCACATATTTGGCAGTGTGGTATCTCCATGACAGACCTAATCTATTTGTGCAAAAAAATTGGCCTTTTTAGGCCTATATATTCTAGTGTTTTTACTGTCTGTTACCCTAGTTATTGACACCAATTTGATAACAAAAAAAAAACATTTTTAACTACAGTCCAGATAGTTTAATGTGTGGTTTTCCCGCGCACGTATCACATACAAGTTCGCTCCAAATTCAGCCATTTGTAGTGAACTTGTAAAATATTCTAGTCCATTTACAATGGGCAAGGCGCGTGGCATGGGATGGGGAAGTGGATGTGATGGTGATGGTGCATGCCGAGGCCAAGGCCATGGGCAAGCTGAAATTGGGCCAGAAAAAACTCCCACACCTTAGTGTCCAAAGTCCTAGGGGACCGCAGCAAGACAGCACTACTGAAGCCAGAGCAGTGTGAAAATCCAAATCCTAGGGTAGCAGACAGCCCAAAGAATCGAATGTAGGCCTGTAAAGCAACTATTTGGAGAGCACAGATAGACCAGGAGTGTGACGGAAATAACAGAGTGTTCAATACGTAGCCTGTATTTTTTTTTTACCCCAAAATAGTGTAAAGACCTAGGGTAGCAGACAGCCCATAAAGGGGAATGTAGGCCTGAAAGCAGCTATTTGGAGAACACA
Source organism: Ranitomeya imitator (assembly GCF_032444005.1). Classification (NCBI taxonomy): domain Eukaryota; kingdom Metazoa; phylum Chordata; class Amphibia; order Anura; family Dendrobatidae; genus Ranitomeya; species Ranitomeya imitator. The sequence goes on from NC_091282.1 coordinate 685,782,343, forward strand.
GATATACCAGGCCTGTACTTTTTTATTTTATACCCCAAAATAGTGTACAGAACTAGGGTAACAGACAGCAAAAACAGTGGAATGAAGGCCTGAATTGCCACAATTTGTAGGCCAAAAATAGATCAGGCTCTGACAGTGATACCAGATTGTTCAATACGTGGCCCGTATTTTTTTATTTTTTACCTCAAAATAGTGTATAGACTGTTGTGAATTCTGTTGTCGGGCTCCCTCCTGTGGTCATGAATGGTACTTCGGCTGGTTCTGTCCATGGACTTCCTCTGGTATGTTTTTCTGAGTTTCCTTCCACAAGTTCCTGCTTGTATTTTCTTTGGTTTGCTATTTTTCTGTCCAGCTTGCTATTTTTATTTTTGTCTTGCTTGCTGGAAGCTCTTGGACGCAGAGGGAGCGCCTCCGCACCTTGAGTCGGTGCGGAGGGTCTTTTTGCGCCCTCTGCGTTGTCTTTTTGTAGGTTTTTGTGCTGACCGCAAAGCAACCTTTCCTATCCTCAGTCTGTTCAGTAAGTTGGGCCTCACTTTGCTAAATCTATTTAATCTCTGTGTTTGTATTTTCATCTTTACTCACAGTTATTATATGTGGGGGGCTGCCTTTTCCTTTGGGGAATTTCTCTGAGGCAAGGTAGGCTTTATTTTTCTATCTTCAGGGCTAGCTAGTTCCTTAGGCTGTGCCGAGTTGCATAAAGAGCGTTAGGAGCAATCCACGGCTATTTCTAGTGTGCGTTATAGGATTAGGGATTGCGGTCAGCAGAGTTCCCACGTCCCAGAGCTCGTCCTTTATTATCAGTAACTATCAGGTCATTCCGTGTGCTCTTAACCACCAGGTCCATTGTTGTACCGACCACCAGGTCATAACAGTACAGGTGGCCCAAAGTACTAATGCATCTCAATAGAGGGATAAGAGAAGTTCTGAGACCATTTTTTTTTCTTTGCAGTGTGTTTTGTCTCTCTTTTCCCCTTTACCTCTGGGTGGTTCAGGACACAGGTGTAAACATGGACATTCAAGGTCTGTCCTCTTGGATGGATAATCTCACTACAAGGGTACAAAACATTCAAGATTTTGTGGTTCAGAATCTGATGTCAGAGCCTAGGATTCCAATTCCTGATTTGTTTTTTGGTGATAGATCTAAGTTCTTGAATTTCAAAAATAATTGTAAATTGTTTCTTGCCTTGAAACCTCGCTCCTCAGGTGACCCTGTTCAACAAGTAAAGATCATTATTTCTTTGTTACGTGGTGACCCTCAAGACTGGGCATTTTCCCTTGCGCCAGGAGATCCGGCATTGCGTGATGTTGATGCGTTTTTCCTGGCGCTTGGATTGCTTTATGATGAACCTAATTCAGTGGATCAGGCAGAGAAAATCTTGCTGCCTCTGTGTCAGGGTCAGGATGAAGCGGAGATATATTGTCAGAAGTTTAGAAAGTGGTCTGTGCTCACTCAGTGGAATGAATGTGCCCTGGCAGCAATCTTCAGAAAGGGTCTCTCTGAAGCCCTTAAGGATGTCATGGTGGGATTTCCCATGCCTGCTGGTCTGAATGAGTCTATGTCTTTGGCCATTCAGATCGATCGACGCTTGCGAGAGAGTAAAGCTGTGCACCATTTGGCGGTACTATCTGAGCATGGGCCTGAGCCTATGCAATGTGATAGGACTTTGACCAGAGCTGAACGGCAAGAACACAGACGTCGGAATGGGCTATGTTTTTACTGTGGTGATTCCACTCATGTTATCTCCGATTGTCCTAAGCGCACTAAGCGGTTCGTTAGGGCTGCCACCATTGGTACGGTACAGTCTAAATTTCTATTGTCCGTTACTCTGATTTGCTCTTTGTCATCCTATTCTGTTATGGCATTTGTGGATTCAGGCGCTGCCCTGAATTTGATGGACTTGGAGTATGCTAGGCGCTGTGGTTTTTTCTTGGAGCCCCTGCAGTATCCTATTCCATTGAGAGGAATTGATGCTACGCCTTTGGCCAAGAATAAGCCTCAGTACTTGACCCAATTGACCATGTGCATGGCTCCTGCACATCAGGAGGATATCCGCTTTCTGGTGTTGCATAATCTGCATGATGTGGTCGTTTTGGGGTTGCCATGGCTACAGGTTCATAATCCAGTATTGGACTGGAAATCTATGTCTGTGTCCAGCTGGGGTTGCCAGGGGGTACATAATGATGTTCCATTTTTGTCTATTTCGTCTTCCACTCCTTCTGAAGTTCCAGAGTTTTTGTCGGATTATCGGGATGTATTAGATGAGCCCAAAGCCAGTGCCCTACCTCCTCATAGGGATTGCGATTGTGCAATTAATTTGATTCCTGGTAGTAAGTTTCCTAAGGGGCGATTGTTCAATTTATCTGTGCCAGAACACGCCGCTATGCGGAGTTATATAAAGGAATCCTTGGAGAAAGGCCATATTCGCCCATCGTCATCACCGTTAGGAGCAGGGTTCTTTTTTGTGGCCAAGAAGGATGGTTCTTTGAGACCTTGTATTGATTACCGCCTTCTTAATAAAATTACAGTCAAATTTCAGTATCCTTTGTTGTTGCTGTCTGATTTGTTTGCTCGTATTAAAGGGGCTAGTTGGTTCACCAAAATAGATCTTCGAGGGGCGTATAATCTTGTGCGTATTAAACAAGGCGATGAATGGAAAACAGCATTTATTACCCCCGAGGGCCATTTTGAGTACCTGGTTATGCCATTCGGGCTTTCCAATGCTCCATCAGTATTTCAGTCCTTTATGCATGACATCTTCCGAGAGTACCTGGATAAATTCCTGATTGTGTATTTGGATGATATTTTGGTCTTTTCGGATGATTGGGAGTCTCATGTGAAGCAGGTCAGAATGGTGTTCCAGGTCCTTCGTGCGAATTCCTTGTTTGTGAAGGGGTCAAAGTGTCTCTTTGGAGTTCAGAAAGTTTCATGTTTGGGGTTCATTTTTTCCCCTTCTACTATCGAGATGGACCCTGTTAAAGTCCAGGCCATTTACGATTGGACTCAGCCGACATCTGTGAAGAGCCTGCAAAAGTTCCTGGGCTTTGCTAATTTTTACCGGCGCTTCATCGCTAATTTTTGTAGTGTTGCTAAACCGTTGACTGATTTGACCAAGAAAGGTGCTGATGTGGTCAATTGGTCTTTTGCAGCTGTAGAGGCTTTTCAGGAGTTGAAGCGTCGTTTTTCTTCTGCCCCTGTGTTGTGCCAGCCAGATATTTCGCTCCCGTTTCAGGTTGAGGTTGATGCTTCTGAGATTGGAGCAGGGGCTGTTTTGTCGCAAAGAAGTTCTGATGGCTCGGTGATGAAGCCATGTGCTTTCTTTTCTAAAAAGTTTTTGCCTGCTGAGCGTAATTATGATGTTGGTAATCGAGAGTTGTTGGCCATGAAGTGGGCATTCGAGGAGTGGCGTCATTGGCTTGAAAGAGCCAAGCATCGCGTGGTGGTCTTGACAGATCACAAGAATTTGACTTATCTTGAGTCTGCCAAACGGTTGAATCCGAGACAGGCTCAATGGTTGTTATTTTTCTCCCGTTTTGATTTTGTGGTTTCGTACCTTCCGGGCTCTAAGAATGTGAAGGCTGATGCCCTGTCAAGGAGTTTTGTGCCTGACTCTCCGGGTGTTCCTGAGCCGGCGGGTATTCTCAAAGAGGGGGTAATTTCGTCTGCCATCTCCCCTGATTTGCGGCGGGTGCTGCAAAAATTTCAGGCTGATAGACCTGACCGTTGCCCAGCGGAGAAACTGTTTGTCCCTGATAGATGGACTAGTAGAGTTATCTCTGAGATTCATTGTTCAGTGTTGGCTGGGCATCCTGGAATCTTTGGTACCAGAGATTTGGTGGCTAGATCCTTTTGGTGGCCATCTTTGTCAAGGGATGTGCGTTCTTTTGTGCAGTCCTGTGGGACTTGTGCTCGGGCTAAGCCCTGCTGTTCTCGTGCCAGTGGGTTGCTTTTGCCCTTGCCGGTCCCGAAGAGGCCCTGGACGCATATTTCTATGGATTTTATTTCGGATCTCCCCGTCTCTCAAAAGATGTCGGTCATTTGGGTGGTTTGTGATTGCTTTTCTAAGATGTCCATTTGGTACCTTTGTCTAAATTGCCTTCCTCCTCTGATTTGGTGCCATTATTTTTCCAGCATGTGGTTCGTTTACATGGTATCCTGGAGAACATCGTTTCTGACAGAGGTTCCCAGTTTGTTTCGAGGTTTTGGCGATCCTTTTGTGCTAGGATGGGCATTCATTTGTTTTTTTCCTCGGCTTTCCATCCTCAGACAAATGGCCAAACCGAACAAACTAATCAAACTTTGGAAACATATCTGAGATGCTTTGTTTCTGCTGATCAGGATGATTGGTTGTCCTTTTTGCCGTTGGCTGAGTTCGCCCTTAATAATCGGGCCAGCTCGGCTACTTTGGTTTCGCCATTTTTCTGCAATTCTGGTTTCCATCCTCGTTTCTCTTCAGGGCAGGTTGAGTCTTCGGACTGTCCTGGTGTAGATACTGTGGTGGATAGGTTGCAGCAGATTTGGACTCATGTGGTGGACAATTTGACATTGTCCCAGGAGAAGGTTCAACGTTTCGCTAACCGCCGGCGCTGTGTGGGTCCCCGACTTCGTGTTGGGGATTTGGTTTGGTTGTCGTCTCGTTATGTTCCTATGAAGGTTTCCTCTCCTAAGTTTAAGCCTCGTTTCATTGGTCCGTATAAGATTTCTGAGGTTATCAATCCTGTGTCATTTCGTTTGGCCCTTCCTGCTTCTTTTGCCATCCATAATGTGTTCCATAGGTTGTTAGTGCGGAGATATGTGGCGCCTGTGGTTCCATCCGTTGATCCTCCTGCCCCGGTGTTGGTTGAGGGGGAGTTGGAGTATGTGGTGGAGAAGATTTTGGATTCTCGTATTTCGAGACGGAAACTCCAGTACCTGGTCAAGTGGAAGGGTTATGGTCAGGAAGATAATTCCTGGGTTTTTGCCTCTGATGTTCATGCTGCCGATCTGGTTCGTGCCTTTCATTTGGCTCATCCTGGTCGGCCTGGGGGCTCTGGTGAGATTTCGGTGACCCCTCCTCAAGGGGGGGGTACTGTTGTGAATTCTGTTGTCGGGCTCCCTCCTGTGGTCATGAATGGTACTTCGGCTGGTTCTGTCCATGGACTTCCTCTGGTGGGTGTTTCTGAGTTTCCTTCCACAGGTGACGAGGTTAATTCGTTAGCTGGTGCTCTATTTAACTCCACTTAGATCTTTGCTCCATGCCACCTGTCAATGTTCCAGTATTGGTCTAGTTCACTCCTGGATCGTTCTTGTGACCTGTCTTCCCAGCAGAAGCTAAGTTCCTGCTTGTATTTTCTTTGGTTTGCTATTTTTCTGTCCAGCTTGCTATTTTTATTTTTGTCTTGCTTGCTGGAAGCTCTGGGACGCAGAGGGAGCGCCTCCGCACCATGAGTCGGTGCGGAGGGTCTTTTTGTGCCCTCTGCGTGGTCTTTTTGTAGGTTTTTGTGCTGACCGCAAAGCAACCTTTCCTATCCTCAGTCTGTTCAGTAAGTCGGGCCTCACTTTGCTAAATCTATTTCATCTCTGTGTTTGTATTTTCATCTTTACTCACAGTCATTATATGTGGGGGGCTGCCTTTTCCTTTGGGGAATTTCTCTGAGGCAAGGTAGGCTTTATTTTTCTATCTTCAGGGCTAGCTAGTTGCTTAGGCTGTGCCGAGTTGCATAAGGAGCGTTAGGAGCAATCCACGGCTATTTCTAGTGTGCGTGATAGGATTAGGGATTGCGGTCAGCAGAGTTCCCACGTCCCAGAGCTCGTCCTTTATTATAAGTAACTATCAGGTCATTCCGTGTGCTCTTAACCACCAGGTCCATTGTTGTCCTGACCACCAGGTCATAACAATAGACCTAGGGTAGCAGACAGCCAAAAAAGTGGAATGTAGGCCTGAAAAGCAACTGTTTGGAGAGCAAAGATAGACCAGGAGTTTGACGGAGATATCACACTCTTCAATATGTGGCCTGGAGTTTTTTTATTTTATACCCCTATAATAGTGTATAGACCTAGGGTAGCAGACAGCCAAAAAAGTGACATGTAGGCCTGAAAAGCAACTATTTGTAGAGCACAGATAGATCTCACGTCTGGCGGAGATAAAACACTGTTAAATATGTGGCCTGGATTTATTTTGGCCCACCAAAGAGCCTAAAATTGCAGGGCAGAGACCTAAGTTCCCATTGAATAATCCTGAAAATGCTCGGTGCTCGCTGATTACACCGAGTACCATGGTACTCGTGCGAGTAGAGGCGAGTATGTTTGCTCATCTCTAGTGGTGTCATCTCTCTCTTTTTTTTGTTCTGCAGAGCATAACCTCTTATCGTCAGTGGGGTCCTCTCTTTTTTTCTGTAGACTGTAACCTCTTTTGGCCACCAGTGACCTCTTTCTCTTTCTTTTGAAGAGCATGACCTCTTATGATCAGCGGGGTCCTCTCTTCTGTAAATTGTTAGTTCATATTGTTAACAGGGTTTCCTATCTCCTTTCCCCTATGTATATTTTCTAAGCAATTAGGCTACATTCACATTAGCGTTGCGCGCCGGTGCGTCGGCGACGCAACGGCGACGCAACGCTCGACGCACAAAAAACGCGCGCAAAAACGCTGCGATTTGCGACGCGTGCGTCATTTTTTGACGAAAATCGGATGCACGAAAAATGCAACTTGTTGCATTTTCTTGCGTCCGACGCTAGCGTCGGAAACGACGCACGTGTCGAAAAACGCAACCAAAAAAACGCACGCGTCCCCTATGTTAAACATAGGGGCGCGTCGCCGCTGCGTCGCCGCTGCGTCGCCGACGCAACAACGACGCACATTAGCGGAACGCTAATGTGAACGTAGCCTTACATACTTTGTAGCCAAGTATTCTGATTCCACAATGGATACATGTTTTAGCTGTTAAAATCACTGTTAGAACACATACATTAAATAAGGACATCTTGCCTACAGTAAGTGACAATATCCTACCTGACTACTGGGAGAGTGAGCTTTCCCTTGTGCAGCACGCAGGGATCGAGCCAGTCTGCCCAGTGTCCAAAGTTATCTCATGTGTAGGTAGGTATGATTATGAAATCACTATGTGATATTCCTCAATTGCAGTTAAGACCACCAAGCTCTGTTCCAGTGTTAGTAACTATAAGTGTCCGTGTCTGAATTGTGAAACCATCAAGCTTGAGCCCTTGTGAGTCGTGTGAGTAAAATTTCAGTGGCTGCACTGTTCCCACTGGAAATTGCACATTAAGTCCACAGACTCCAATACCTTGGATAGTGTTATCCCTCCTCAACTATTTTTTCATGTTCTTACTGCTCCACCTGTTAAGAAATGACCAGAGCCTCTGGAGTTGTATGGCAGAGCAGATTTCTTTCTAGAAAGTAAGAATGGACAACATTTTCCAGTTACTTTTATTAGAACCTTAGGGAACCAGGGAACAAGGAGTATGTGTAATAGCAAAATTTTATTAATACATTAGTTAAAAATACAATAAAAAGGATGTCTCGTGTCTGATTAAAAAGGCACAGCAACAGACTAACAGTCCCTATAAGGTCACATATAGGATGCTTTAGGATAAGTGGCTCTTTTTTTGTAGTTTTATAGTCATCTGCACATTTTTTTGGATGACAAAAATTGGCTATATAAATACACTGCTCAAAAAAATAAAGGGAACACTAAAATCCCACATCCTAGATATCACTGAATGAAATATTCCAGTTGTAAATCTTAATTCATTACACAGTGGAATGTGTTGAGAACAATAAAACCTAAAAATGATCAACATAAATCACAACTTATATCCCACGGAGGTCTGGAGTTTTAATGATGCTCAAAATCAAAGTGGAAAATGAAGTGACAGGCTGATCCAACTTCAGTGGAAATGCTTCAAGACATGGAAATGATGCTCAGAAGTGTGTGTAGCCTCCACGGGCCTGTATGACCTCCATACAATGCCTGGGCATGCTCCTGATGAAGCAGTGAAAGGACTCCTGAGGGATTTCCTCCCAGACTTGGACTAAAGCATCCGCCAACTGCTGGACAGTCTGTGGTGCAACATGACGTTGGTGGATGGTGCGAGACATGATGTCCCAAATGTGTTCAATTGGACTCAGGTCTGGGGAATGGGCGGGCCAGTCCTTAGCTTCAATGCCTTCATCTTGCAGGAACTGCTGACACACTCCAGTCATATGAGGTCTGGCATTGTCCTGCGATAGGAGGAACCAAAGGCCAACCGCACCAGCATATGGTTTCACAAGGAGTCTGAGGATCTCATCTCAGTACCTAATGGCAGTCAGGCTACCTCTGGCGAGCACATGGAGGGCTGTGTGGCCCTCCAAAGAAATGTCACCCCACACCATTACTGACCCACTGCCAACCAGTCATGCTGAAGGATGTTGCAGGCAGCAGATTGCTTGCCATGGCATCTCTAGACTCTGTCACGTCTGTCACATGTGCTCATTGTGAACATGCTTTCATCTGTGAAGAGCACAGGGCACCAGTGGCGAATTTGCCAATCCTGGTGTTCTGTGACAAATGGCAAACATCCTGCACAGTGTTGGGCTGTGAACACAACCCCCATCTGTGGACGTTGGGCACTCAGTCCATCCTCATGGAGTCAGTTTCTAACCATCTGTGTAGACACATGCACATTTGGGGCCTCCTGGAGGTCATTTTGCAGGGCTCTGGCAGTGCTCCTCCTGTTCCTCCTTGCACAAAGGCTGAGGTAGCGGTCCTGCTGCTGGGTTGTTGCCCTCCTACAGCCCCCTCCACGTCTCCTGTTGTACTGGCCTATCTCCTGGTAGCGCCTCCAGCCTCTGGACACTACGCTGACAGACACAGCAAACCTTCTTGCCACAGCTCGCATTGATGTGCCAACCTGAATGAGCTGCTTTACCTGAGCCACTTGTGTGGGTTGTAGAGTCCGTCTCATGCTACCACAAGTATGAAAGCATAATCAACATTCGAAAGTGACCAAAACATCAGCCAAAAAGCAATGGTACTGAGATGGGGTGTGTGGTCCCCACCTGCAGAAGCACTCCTTTATTGAGTGTGTCTTAATAATTGCCAACAATTTCCATCTGTTGTCTATTTCATTTGCACAACAGCATGTGAAATGAATTGTCAAGCAGTGTTGCTTCCTAAGTGGACAGTTTGATTTCACAGAAGTTTTATTTACTTGGAGTTATATTCTGTGGTTTAAGCGTTCCCTTTATTTTTTTGAGCAGTGTATATTACACCGTGTTAGGGTTGGTGGATTGCATTAAATAAAATATAAAATAAAGTGCAATAGCAACCCGAGGAAGGAAGTTGAGGTTTTTTTATATAAAAAAATTGAAAAGTTCAAAAAATGTAAATATTTAACAGTGAATGCCTGTTTTTGCAAATCTATTTTACTAGTCCTATTTGACAACGACACATGCCTCACCTATATTGCGGCCTGCTGCAACATATTACTTTCTGCATGTGTGCCTACCTAGCATTTCTTGTTTTGTTCTTTTTGGCAAAGGTTAAAATTTAGGTTGCAAAAATAAAAAAAAAAATGATAGTGTTCTACAACATGCAAAAGTGACACTTACAGTAGTGTACAGTAGTGCCACAGGGTAGTGTAAAAATAAACCGATACCACTGCTAAAAATGTGAGGTTCCTAGCAGCCGCTGAAGCACCACCATCACCAATACTGACTGACTGAATGTTGCCAATGCTGTCTCTAATTATCCTCCTTTGACACCGGTAAGTATAGTATTGGTAAGGAAGCTGAGGACATTTTGAAATTTATGGCAAATCAATCATCTCAAGCACATCATGATGATGTTACCTATTACAGTAATACAATCAGTTTACGTTAGTGTTATGCTCAATCCACCTTCTCCATAACAGAGTCTGATCACAAGGAATGGTAAAGTATATCGTGGCACAACTGTGTCGGTGCTCAAGAAAGGTTTCCCACACCAGTATATATAGTAGATAAATAACTTGGCACTCAACTTAGTGGGTAGTGATAATAAACAAAAATATTTTTTATTACTTGAATTGCAGCCCAGCATAAACGTTTCGGTTTTTACATTTAAACCTTCTTCAGTAAACTGCATAAAAGTATAACAGAACATGACAATTACAATGTCGAAAACAACAAAAGTAAAATAAAATGATATAATAAGGTGAATCTCAAATACATAAATGTGATGGATGGGAAGGAAGGAAAGAGAGGTAGGGACAAGGTAACATTTTTTACATACCCGACTGCTGGCGTAATGGTGAATGTGGGGCACTGATGTATGTAGAGAGGGTCCTATGATGTAGTAATTTGTTGGACCTCAATAGTATAGGCAAGTATCCTATGATAGCAGAAAGGTGTATAAAGGAATGTGCCATGTAGTTCACCAGAACACAACAGACATAACTATACTAACCAGTTAAATGAGATACGTATGTATATATTCGTCCAGAATTGGCTGGTAGAGTAACTAGCTGAAAGTAGATAAAATCCTAAGTATAAGGTAGTAGGAGAGAGAATATCAGACAAAATAAAAGAAAAGAAAAATAAAAGAAAAAGATTCTCACCTAGTACGACTAACTGGTGCTGGAATAATGCCAAAACTCAAGATAAAGAGTGGTATCCAGATAGATAGCTATAAAAGGAATAATGAAAACGCTAAGCCATAGCCAAAAGAATAAACAACTATAAGAGATGCAATTATTCTAACCTTGGAATAATGTATTCTGGCCGAAGTGGAAATATATTGCACCGGAGGAACGGATAATAATCTAGACATAGAGATATAGTATGAATAAAATAATCTAGGTGACTACTGAACTCGAAGGTGGACTAGAGAGAACAAGTTAGGCTCACCTAATGCACAGAATTTAATGGAGACGAATCCATAGTGGAGGTGTAAGGCAGGTATACTCCTAAGCAATGGCAAGAGGTATAGGGGTAATTAATGCCGACTCTGGTACCATTAAAACAGACAGAATAGGAGACTACTGTGAGGCTTACCGGTGTATAGTGGGCAGGAGGTGTGCATCAACGCGGTGTCCGCCGCTAGTTGAATACACTAGGCTTATAGTGACCGGTATTAGTAGCGGAGGGGCGGGACAGTCAGAGCTGTCAGAACCGGAAGTGCGTCATCCCATAAGGAGATACGCGCAGATTAAGTGTGGAGGAGCCGAGAGTCATGGGTAATGTAGTCCGGGGAACGGCCGGAACCGGAAGTGCGTCATCAGGAGTGACGCGAACTACCTGTGTGCGGAGATATGCATATAAAGAGTATGCAGAAGCCGGTAGTTGTGGGTAATGTAGTCCGGGAGGCGGCCGAGACCGGAAGTACGTCATCAGAAGAGACGCGTACTTCCTATAGTACGATGTATGTGTTCCCTAGAGAAAAGAGCAATCACCTGATTGCTAATATGTAAACAGTGTGCATAGGGCATATGTGGGCGGATATACAGGAGGATATACAATAGAGAAATAGAAAATAGATCTAAATACATGACAAATATATGCAGTCGGGTAAGGAACAAGGGAAGGGAAAAATCCAGGGAGGGGTAGGGAGCAGGCAGTGACTTGCATGATGAGTGTCAATAAAGGCGACTCTGTAGACAAAGACAGGTATATTAGTATATAGCATATAATACATATGACTTAATACATGATATCAAAGAACAAAAACCACAGTGTCCAGGTGATCTTATATAAAAGCTAAGGGGTCATAATCTCTATTTAGACCTTTTGGAGCCAGGGTTTGCAACTCATGAATCCAGTATGCCTCTTTCTTTTTTAGGAGGTGGATTCTGTTGCCACCCCGTCTGGGTACCGGAATGTGTTCCAACACTTGGAACCTCAGTTGTGATACACTGTGGCCCTTGGAGACAAAATGGGCTGGTAGTGGCAATAACAAATTCTGGCAACGGATGGTTGATTTGTGTTTAGAAATGCGTGATCTAATAGGCTGAGTTGTCTCTCCAATGTATAGGAGACCACACGGACATTTGATAGCATAAACCACAAATGATGAGTCACAGGTAAAATAACTTTTGATCTTATATCTCTTACCAGAGTGGGGATGATGAAAGGAATCCCCTTTAATTATGCTGTTGCATTGGTTGCAATGTAGGCATGGAAAGGTGCCATATTTCGGTTGATTAAGAAAGCGTTGTGTCTTATCCCTATTGGTCCCCAGGTCAGCTCTGACTAGGGAGTCACGGATGTTAGAGGGGCGCTTATAACATGGCAGAAAATGTTCCTGAAATTCTGGAATGTGGGGATGGGCTGTACGTAATATGTTCCAGTATCGTCTAATATTGTGATGTAAAATGTGTACATACGGGTGGTATGTATGTACAAAGGGGACTCTTTTTTTATTAGGAAGACGTGCTGTAGTTGAGGGATTGATGGCCTCGGTTAAAAGATCAGGGGGATAGCCCCTTTCTCTAAATTTGGAGTACATTTCATCTGTCCTGGTTTTGAGGAGGTCAGGTTCAGTGACTATCCTCTGTACCCGTTTGAATTGGGAACGAGGGATAGATCTTTTTGTGGCGGTAGGGTGTAGACTTTGATAGTGCAACAAGCTATTTCTGTCAGTTGGCTTGGTATAGAGGTCAGTCTTAAGGGTACCCAGATCATCCCTGAAAATCAAGGTGTCTAAGAAGCTGACTTTTTCTATACTGCTCGTCATAGTGAAAGTAAGACCTGGCCAAGACGTGTTGAGAGTGTGGAAAAACTTCCTTCCCATCCATCACATTTATGTATTTGAGATTCACCTTATTATATCATTTTATTTTACTTTTGTTGTTTTCGACATTGTAATTGTCATGTTCTGTTATACTTTTATGCAGTTTACTGAAGAAGGTTTAAATGTAAAAACCGAAACGTTTATGCTGGGCTGCAATTCAAGTAATAAAAAATATTTTTGTTTATTATCTCTACCCACTAAGTTGAGTGCCAAGTTATTTATCTACTATATATACTGGTGTGGGAAACCTCTCTTGAGCACCGACACAGTTGTGCCACGATATACTTTACTATTGATTCTCCTTTACGTGAGCACACTGTCTGATATGTCATCCTCGACATTTTCGTACAATCCAGATGAAACTAATAGTATACTTTCTAAGTTAAATCTCTCTAGTGATTTCCTCAAAGCACCCCCGAGAGAAACGAGAGGGAGGGATCTGGAGCGCGAACAGCGACGCCAGATCAATTTGGAATTACATTGCGCCACCCTTACTGAATACCTGCGTGTGAAGAGAATTCCGAGGGGATTGCGAGTCCCCCTCCGTCCTACTTTGTTCAGTGACTGTCAAGAATTTTGTCAAAAATATGAACAAATTCTTAATAAGTGCTCATTCGACTTAATGACTCTTACAGTAGAACACCTGCAAAAGGCGATAGCTTCCAGTAAAGATAACATAAAAAACATTGAGTCACAATTATCTTCTTCCAGTACTGCCGAAGAACTAGATGCGCTGAAAATTCGGATCAAAACAGTCACTGACCAACATAGACGAGACACAGAGAGTAGGAAAAGGACCAAATTCCAAAGAGACTTGGATGACTATGAGAACAACCGAGTTTACCGTTGGCAAGATAAATCTACATTCTACCCTAATACTACTAGGTCTGACTTTCATTCCTCCATTGACCTTTCTACTTCAGGCTCAGAAACCGATAGACGCGACAACCCGAGTGGATCTAACACTTTTTTAGGCCAGCGAAGACGACGACAACCACAAAGAAGAAGAGGACTCGGAGGAGCCAATGAAAGAAGAGACGCAGACTTTTACAGAGTGACCCGATCTCAGGTAAAACACCATTGGTTATAAACATTTCATCAAGGACTCTTAGTATCGCCGAACATAACGTTTTGCAGAAAGGCCTTTCCTTCTGCCCTTCGTACAAATTTGATACGTTCAATATGGACATGGATCTGCACCGATTTTACCGTCGTTTAAGACTCCTTGTACATTTTGATTCTCCTGAGACATCACCTACTACCACCTCTGATACCTCCAGATCTCTGATTTCTTCTCATAGCCTGGGGCTACGCAACAAGAGTACATATAGACCCCCCAAGGCCTCCCACGCTGTTGAAACCTTTATTGACTTCATTGAGCAGTCCTTCTCCAAACTTCGTCAGGACATTGAGGCACGTAAATTACACACTTCCCCTAACCTCAGTGCCCCCGACTTCCAGGCCTTACAGTCATTACGTAATGACAGAAATATCACCATTAAGCCAGCCGATAAAGGCGGGGCTATAGTCGTTATGAATAGACTAGATTACACTAAAGAGATCTACCGACAACTACATGATGACACGGTCTATCGATTACTACCAACTGATCCCACTACCATGATTAGAGACCTCATCAGGGATACCCTTGGCCCCTATATAGAAAAGGGTGTCATTGACCACAAAACACGGAACTATTTGACCAAGGATTTTCCTATCATTCCGGTGTTCTACATACTGCCCAAGATACATAAAAATCTTGAGCATCCACCGGGCCGCCCGATAGTGGCTTCGACAGAGTCCATACTCTCCCCACTTGCTATCTTTTTAGAAAAAAATCTGACCCCACTCATACGTACGCTACCCTCATTTCTCCTTGACACAGGTGACTTCTTACGCCAACTACGGAACCTAGACTCTCTTCCAACTGACCTCTTACTAGTCTCCCTTGACGTTAAAGACCTATATACGTCCATCCCCCACACACAAGGAATTCTTAGCGTGAGACATCTACTTACAAACTCGTCACTTAACCCTGACGTCATAAACCTCTGCATTGACCTACTGACTATAGTTCTCACAAAAAATTTTTTTATGTTTGAGGACCAATTCTTTCTACAAACCAAAGGTACCGCCATGGGGTCGAATGTGGCTCCGCCCTATGCAAACAGCTACATGGCCCTATTCGAAGAGGAAATCGTATACCCTGACCCTCTGTTCCAAGCCCACTGCCCCTTTTGGAGACGATACATAGACGACGTCTTTTGTCAATGGACTGGCACGTCACAGACCCTGGATTTGTTTTTCCACACTCTCAACACGTCTTGGCCAGGTCTTACTTTCACTATGATGAGCAGTATAGAAAAAGTCAGCTTCTTAGACACCTTGATTTTCAGGGATGATCTGGGTACCCTTAAGACTGACCTCTATACCAAGCCAACTGACAGAAATAGCTTGTTGCACTATCAAAGTCTACACCCTACCGCCACAAAAAGATCTATCCCTCGTTCCCAATTCAAACGGGTACAGAGGATAGTCACTGAACCTGACCTCCTCAAAACCAGGACAGATGAAATGTACTCCAAATTTAGAGAAAGGGGCTATCCCCCTGATCTTTTAACCGAGGCCATCAATCCCTCAACTACAGCACGTCCTCCTAATAAAAAAAGAGTCCCCTTTGTACATACATACCACCCGTATGTACACATTTTACATCACAATATTAGACGATACTGGAACATATTACGTACAGCCCATCCCCACATTCCAGAATTTCAGGAACATTTTCTGCCATGTTATAAGCGCCCCTCTAACATCCGTGACTCCCTAGTCAGAGCTGACCTGGGGACCAATAGGGATAAGACACAACGCTTTCTTAATCAACCGAAATATGGCACCTTTCCATGCCTACATTGCAACCAATGCAACAGCATAATTAAAGGGGATTCCTTTCATCATCCCCACTCTGGTAAGAGATATAAGATCAAAAGTTATTTTACCTGTGACTCATCATTTGTGGTTTATGCTATCAAATGTCCGTGTGGTCTCCTATACATTGGAGAGACAACTCAGCCTATTAGATCACGCATTTCTAAACACAAATCAACCATCCGTTGCCAGAATTTGTTATTGCCACTACCAGCCCATTTTGTCTCCAAGGGCCACAGTGTATCACAACTGAGGTTCCAAGTGTTGGAACACATTCCGGTACCCAGACGGGGTGGCAACAGAATCCACCTCCTAAAAAAGAAAGAGGCATACTGGATTCATGAGTTGCAAACCCTGGCTCCAAAAGGTCTAAATAGAGATTATGACCCCTTAGCTTTTATATAAGATCACCTGGACACTGTGGTTTTTGTTCTTTGATATCATGTATTAAGTCATATGTATTATATGCTATATACTAATATACCTGTCTTTGTCTACAGAGTCGCCTTTATTGACACTCATCATGCAAGTCACTGCCTGCTCCCTACCCCTCCCTGGATTTTTCCCATCCCTTGTTCCTTACCCGACTGCATATATTTGTCATGTATTTAGATCTATTTTCTATTTCTCTATTGTATATCCTCCTGTATATCCGCCCACATATGCCCTATGCACACTGTTTACATATTAGCAATCAGGTGATTGCTCTTTTCTCTAGGGAACACATACATCGTACTATAGGAAGTACGCGTCTCTTCTGATGACGTACTTCCGGTCTCGGCCGCCTCCCGGACTACATTACCCACAACTACCGGCTTCTGCATACTCTTTATATGCATATCTCCGCACACAGGTAGTTCGCGTCACTCCTGATGACGCACTTCCGGTTCCGGCCGTTCCCCGGACTACATTACCCATGACTCTCGGCTCCTCCACACTTAATCTGCGCGTATCTCCTTATGGGATGACGCACTTCCGGTTCTGACAGCTCTGACTGTCCCGCCCCTCCGCTACTAATACCGGTCACTATAAGCCTAGTGTATTCAACTAGCGGCGGACACCGCGTTGATGCACACCTCCTGCCCACTATACACCGGTAAGCCTCACAGTAGTCTCCTATTCTGTCTGTTTTAATGGTACCAGAGTCGGCATTAATTACCCCTATACCTCTTGCCATTGCTTAGGAGTATACCTGCCTTACACCTCCACTATGGATTCGTCTCCATTAAATTCTGTGCATTAGGTGAGCCTAACTTGTTCTCTCTAGTCCACCTTCGAGTTCAGTAGTCACCTAGATTATTTTATTCATACTATATCTCTATGTCTAGATTATTATCCGTTCCTCCGGTGCAATATATTTCCACTTCGGCCAGAATACATTATTCCAAGGTTAGAATAATTGCATCTCTTATAGTTGTTTATTCTTTTGGCTATGGCTTAGCGTTTTCATTATTCCTTTTATAGCTATCTATCTGGATACCACTCTTTATCTTGAGTTTTGGCATTATTCCAGCACCAGTTAGTCGTAGTAGGTGAGAATCTTTTTCTTTTATTTTTCTTTTCTTTTATTTTGTCTGATATTCTCTCTCCTACTACCTTATACTTAGGATTTTATCTACTTTCAGCTAGTTACTCTACCAGCCAATTCTGGACGAATATATACATACGTATCTCATTTAACTGGTTAGTATAGTTATGTCTGTTGTGTTCTGGTGAACTACATGGCACATTCCTTTATACACCTTTCTGCTATCATAGGATACTTGCCTATACTATTGAGGTCCAACAAATTACTACATCATAGGACCCTCTCTACATACATCAGTGCCCCACATTCACCATTACGCCAGCAGTCGGGTATGTAAAAAATGTTACCTTGTCCCTACCTCTCTTTCCTTCCTTCCCATCCATCACATTTATGTATTTGAGATTCACCTTATTATATCATTTTATTTTACTTTTGTTGTTTTCGACATTGTAATTGTCATGTTCTGTTATACTTTTATGCAGTTTACTGAAGAAGGTTTAAATGTAAAAACCGAAACGTTTATGCTGGGCTGCAATTCAAGTAATAAAAAATATTTTTGTTTATTATCACTACCCACTAAGTTGAGTGCCAAGTTATTTATCTACTGATCACAAGGAATGGTCTCATTAAAAATTAGATTAGGTGGATAATTTTTGGACCATATTTAAAAAAAATATTTAGTATGCTGTGTTATTAAATGTCTTATTGGTTACTGCCATGTTATATCATTTTTATGGTGAGATAATTTTGACATTATTAATTTAAAGAGCATGAAAAGGATTAAGCACAGTCTCAGGAGGAGTCCTCGAATTGTTACATACATCTTTTCAAGGCAATTATTTGGGAAATATTTGTTGAACTTGTCAAATTTGATTTTCAAAAGAATCAATCATTTCTGGTTATATACATAAGAAAAAATATAAAAAAGACTTCATGGCTACTCACAAAGCCTGTATTCTTGTTCCACTCCCGTAACCGGCCAAACAATATATTCAAATCAGTTCCCATATAATAAGGTTGCTGGTTTCCTATATTTCAGAAAACCTGAATCTTCATGATGAAAACCCTTACCTTTATTCCAAAAACATTGCAAGATCAGGTATAGATCTTTGGCAGCTCCTCACGCTTGATTACTTTGGTACAAATATAAGGATGTGTATGGAGAACATGCACATCTGGTAACACTCAATTTATTTAGAATTATTCAGGAAGAATAAGGGCATATTAAAAAATCTAATTTTTTTGTTCAGAGAAATGGATTGATTATTATTTTGGTCAAATTAATTTGGATTTGAGTTTTATCAGAGCTTGATCAGAGTGTGGTCCGAGTGTCATCTGATTTTCCCGTACATGGAGAAATTTCCGCACTGTCTCCACTCTGATAGTCCATTAAATTTGGATTATTTCATGGACCCATTGACTTGCATTGCAAATTTTTATCCAACCATCAGATCAAAATCAAACATGTCTCTGTGATTTTCCGTAGAAAATTCACGAGAAAAATCACAGATATGGGAATGGCGATGTAGACAATCCCAGAAATTAGTGCTATTAGTGAAAAATGTCTGAATGAGTCCTAAGAGAGGAATGCCACAACACAAATTAAGTAAAATTATAACTTCAAAAACAATACATGTATTTGCTAGTTATGTCAGGAGAGATTACAGGACATTTTTAGGCATATTTGATGCCACTGACCATAAAAACAAAATGTCATAAAATAAAAGATTGTGTAACAGCAATTTCAAAATTTTAATTTAAACTTTAAAATAACATCTGTTCTAAGTGGTTTGGAAAAACAAAATTTCATAACAAAAGAAGCTATGAAAAGGCATCCAAGAGATGTGTGTGAATGTAGCTTTTGGGATGTTATTTGGCTTAACTACCCCGACCACTATTAATTAATGCAATAAGCACACAGACACAGTCTGGCCGGATACTATGGATTATATGTCCAAATTAAAATTAAATGCAGGAAATCCAATCACATCAATAAATGAGGTAAAATAAGTTATATCTCACTGCACAATCTGTAGCAATGCTCTAATTACTTGCACTTTTAAAGATTCTTTACAGAACTGCTGACACCACCATGAAAAGCTCTAACTGCTCAAGGTTATGCAGTAAAGCTTTAGCAACCCACTCAAGCTAACACAATTCTACAAGAAATTCAGACTTAAAAAAAAAATGAATACAGTATGTTTAATAGGTTCTGTAGCCCTAAGATTTGTGCAGTCGGTACATGGTGATGACCGGTGTTTTGGGCTTTCATACTATTGCTGGTTAATTTCATTATTTTGTGTACTTGCTTAGTCTTATACTTCTGGAACCTGTAGTATTTATCAGTGGCAGTACAGTGCGATCATAGCCATCTTGCTCTATGGCTGGCTTTTTAAATCTTCTCTACCAACTGTTTGACACAAAGAAAGCAAAAAAAGGAGTATAACTTGACCTACCTGACCTCGTTAGCTGGCCCATAAATTTGAGTCTCCCAATTGAAAATGATAGGTCTTGTTGGGTGTTCTTGGTATGCAGTGAATATTACCTATTAAAATGTCTAGGTAAGGACAACCAGTAAATACCATGCAGATTTTTTCTTATAAATCTGTGTATGTATGTATGCATGTACAGGGTGATTATAAAAGATTCATTGGGTTCTGCATCCATATTACTACAAAGATATACAGTATATTTCATCCATTTGTAATAATAATGTATCAATAGGTCACATCTCAGAGTTTGTAACTCGTGCATGCAGACTCGCTTGTGACTTGCCAACTAGTAGGAAGGTGTCATGGTCTGTATGAAGTTTTGTCTAGTGCTTCTTGGGTTAATCCTTATGGCCTCCATCTGGCTTTGGGAGGGCTTTAAGTTGCCTCTCTTGGGCTTTGTTTGTCACTGATACTCCTGCCCTCGGGTGAGTTAGTTGACCCGTGAGCGCTTGTGCCTTGTGCATGTTTTCTTGTGACCCCGTTTCTGACCCGGTATGTTCCTAAATTTTTGCTCTTGTCTGCTGATTCTGCATCATTTGTTTGTTTGCCTGGTATAGACTCCTGCTTCATCCTGTGACTACCCGTTTTGCCTGTTCCCTTGGTACCTCCATCATTCTCTCGGTTTCTGACTTTCGGCTTTAACCTGACCTTTCTCTTGTCTGTTGTTCTGGTTCCCTGCTGACCTCCCGGCACTGACCTCAGGTCACCTGACCTCTCATCGGCCTTGCCAAACTCCACCGCTCTTCTATATTTCTTCCAGGAGCTCGCTGCAAAGCATCTTTACAACTTCTGCTACTGGATGGGCAACTCCATTCCCTTTCTTTGGCAGCTGTACAACGGTACGCTTTGTAGATGAGGGCCAGAAAGAACATGTTCTCCAGTAGATGGAAAGCGCTGCATCAAGTGGTCTCTGCTCCTCTTCCTCCACATTCATATCACACACAGTACAGTCCACAGTGTTGGCACCCCAATTAACCTTTTTTTCCCCCACATCACAACTCTCAAAGGGCCCAACTGACTATTGAGAACAATAGATGTCTGCAGATCTCTTCACACATTGTATGCCATGGGCATAGGAAGTGTACTATAAAGATTCACAAGAGGAGGAAATCATCTGCACCAATGTGGAATTTTTTTATGACTTAGATCTATGGCCAGAAGAAGTTTTGTCCAAGCATAAACCAAACCCTCATCAACACATGTTAACCCAGTTGGGTGAAGGTCAACAATTTGTAATGAGACACAGATATTTTAGGAGCCCGCAGACTATACTGTGCTCTCAAGGCAGGAAGAAGAGGAGGGTGATTCTCCCGGAAAGGAGTGGGAGAACAAAGAGGATGTCGATGAGGTAGTAGATCACACTTGGTGTAAACCCAGAGACATGCAGCTGGGTACCTCAGCAGAGGAGGAGGACGATGAGGAGGTTACTGTTATGACCTGGTGGTTAGGAGCACCCGGAATGACCTGATAGTTAAACCACATACAGGACGAACTCTGGGATGTGGGAACTCTGCTGACCGCAAGCCCTAATCCTATCACACACACTAGAAATAGCCGTGGAGCGCTCCTGACTAGAGTTGAGCGACCTTGACCTTTTTAGAGTCGAGCCGGGTTTTGCGAAACCCGACTATGTCCAAAGTCGGGTCGAGTGAAATCGGCCGATTATGACGTAAAGTCGGGATCGACCGAAACACGAAACCCAATGCAACTCAATGGGGCAGCATAGTCGGCAGTGAGTGGGGGCCAGGAAAACACCTAGAGTGCCCATTTTAATGTCAAAACCATCCATTCTTCTTAATGAAGCTTGTCAAGCGTAATTTACCTTATAATAATTGGAAGGCATTTGAAATTGGGGGTCATTTGGCTAAAGTTGTGGGGGGTAGGGCTGGTTCAAGTAATTAGTGGGCCCAGGAAATCTGGACCACGTCACGGCAGTGGAGCAGGGAGAGGTAAGTATTTCAACTTTGCAAGTGCTGTGAACCTGAGCAAGCAGGGGGGGCCCACTCGTTGGCATTGGCACTGGCACAGGGCCCCTCAAAGTACAGCGGTGTGTTTGCATGGCGGGGGCGCCTCCCACCGGCAGCAACACTTTTGCGTACTATGAGAGGCCCTGTGCCAGTGACGTCGCCAACTAGTATTCCTCCCCCCACCTGATGAAGGAACCTGCACTTTCATCTGCACCTTCCTCTTTGTCCCCGTGTAAGGTGGTATGGTATGCGGGAAGAGCAACCTGACTTTCAGCAGGGTCACAATGTTGTTGTGTAGCGTGCACGGGGAATGTTGCGTTATGGGTCAATGTACCAGCAGACTCATCTATCACTGGCTGGGCAATGGGCACGATGAAGTGGAAACACAGATATAGGCCCAAAGAAGAAAGTGGGCTAAATGCAGTTCAAAATTGGTAACACAGGAATAACCAGGGGGCATTGCAGTGGAGGACAACTGGAATGAGAGGCTGACACAGAGAGTAGGGCCAAATCAGTAAGTAGTCGAAATGCAGTTCAAAATTGGCAACCGTAGTAAACAGGCGGCACAGCTTTGTTCAGTGGAGGAGAACAGCAAGGAGTGGCAGACACCGATAGTAGGCCCCAACCCAACTAGTAGGCCAAATGCAGTCTAACATTAACAACTACTTAACGAGAGGCTGAAAATGGAATTTCAGGACAGGAAACCAGGAGAACAGCAAGGAGTGGCAGACACCGATAGTAGGCCCCAAACCAACTAGTACGCCAAATGCAGTTGTTCCATTTAACCACAATTTAATGAGAGCCTGAAGATAGAAGCTCAGGAAAGGCAACCTGGGGAACACCTTGGAGTGTAACACACCATCTCTCTCCACCCCATACCCATTTTGTAGGCCTAATGCTGTGTACTTTTCTACAACTACTAAACGAGAGTCGGAAGACCGAAGCAATGGCAAGGAAACCTGGGGAACACCTTGGAGTGTAACACACCATCTCTCTCCACCCCATACCCAATTTGTAGGCCTAATGCAGCCTACTTTCCGACACCTACTAAACGAGAGCATGAAGATCGAAGCTCAGGAAAGGCAACCTGGGGAACACCTTGGAGTGTAACACACCATCTCTCTCCACCCCATACCCATTTTTTAGGCCTAATGCAGTGTACTTTTCTACAACTACTAAACGAGAGTCGGAAGACCGAAGCAATGGCAAGGAAACCTGGGGAACACCTTGGAGTGTAACACACCATCTCTCTCCACCCCATTCCCCATTTTTTAGGCCTAATGCAGCCTACTTTCCGACACCTACTAAACGAGAGCATGAAGATCGAAGCTCAGGAAAGGCAACCTGGGGAACACCTTGGAGTGTAACACACCATCTCTCTCCACCCCATACCCATTTTGTAGGCCTAATGCTGTGTACTTTTCTACAACTACTAAACGAGAGTCGGAAGACCGAAGCAATGGCAAGGAAACCTGGGGAACACCTTGGAGTGTAACACACCATCTCTCTCCACCCCATACCCATTTTGTAGGCCTAATGCAGCGTACTTTTCTACAACTACTAAACGAGAGCATGAAGATCGAAGCTCAGGAAAGGCAACCTGGTGAAAACCTTGGAGTGTAACACAACCTGTCTCTACACCCCATACCAAATTTGTAGGCCTAATGCAGCGTAGTTTCCACCAACTACTAAACGAGAGCCGGAAGATCGAAGCTCATGAAAGGCAACCCGGGGAACACCTTGGAGTGTAACACAACCTCTCTCTACACCACGAAAGGGCTGATTCTTAGGAAGGAAGGCTGTTGTAAATAAGCATTGCGCGTCCGAGGGTGATTATATTCTTATTCGGTATCTACTCACCCTCGGACGCGCCATGCTTCTTGATTTGTAATTAATGTTTATTTGCAATGTGCTTTTGACTTACTCAATTATTTTTTTAATTATTGATTTTATTAAATTAATAGTTTAACATCTTATTGGAAATAATTTAAAGGAGACGCGACAGGACAACACTCGGTGGATGCCATATCTGTGTTAACAACTCCAAAAAACTTTCAGTTAACTTCTTGCAGGAGAAAGAAATTGTAGCTGTTGGACCTTTGTAGTACAGTTCCAGATATTTGTTGTGTGTTTGTTTTGATTGTTAAAATGTCTGCATTTGAGATCTCAACACGATCTTATTTTTTATAATCAAATTAATTTTTTTTATATTTAATGATGTTGGTTCAAGGGGTACACGGGCAGCAATAGACAGGTCAGTGGAGGCCTAGTGGAAGGAGTGACGGCAGACAGGCATCAAAGGCCTAACATTGGGCTGGCTGTAGGCAAGTTAAAATTGGTTCCAGGGGAACACGGCCATCAGTGGCCTGGTCAGTGTAGTTGTAGTTGAAAGAACGGGACGCAGACAGGCTTCGAAGGCCTAACATAATAACATAGGGCTGGCTGTAGGCAAGTTAAAATTGGTTCCAGGGGAACACGGCCATCAGTGGCCTGGTCAGTGTAGTTGTAGTTGAAAGAACGGGACGCAGACAGGCTTCGAAGGCCTAACATAACAAACTTGGGCTGGCTGTAGGCACTTTTAAATTTGTTCCAGGGGTACATGGGCAGCAGTGTATGGTCAGTGGAAGTCTAGTGGAAGGAGTGACCGCAGACAGGCTTCCAAGGCCTAACATAACAAACTTGGGCTGGCTGTAGGCACTTTTAAATTGGTTCCAGGGGTACACGGGCAGCAGTGGTCTGGTCAGTGGAAGTCTAGTGGAAGGAGTGACCGCAGACAGGCTTCCAAGGCCTAACATAACAAACTTGGGCTGGCTGTAGGCACTTTTAAATTGGTTCCAGGGGTACACGGGCAGCAGTGGTCTGGTCAGTGGAAGTCTAGTGGAAGGAGTGACCGCAGACAGGCTTCCAAGGCCTAACATAACAAACTTGGGCTGGCTGTAGGCACTTTTAAATTGGTACCAGGGGTACACGGGCAGCAGTGGTCTGGTCTGTGGAAGTCTAGTGGAAGGAGTGACCGCAGACAGGCTTCGAAGGCCTAACATAACAAACTTGGGCTGGCTGTAGGCACTTTTAAATTGGTTCCAGGGGTACACGGGCAGCAGTGGTCTGGTCAGTGGAAGTCTAGTGGAAGGAGTGACCGCAGACAGGCTTCCAAGGCCTAACATAACAAACTTGGGCTGGCTGTAGGCACTTTTAAATTGGTTCCAGGGGTACACGGGCAGCAGTGGTCTGGTCAGTGGAAGTCTAGTGGAAGGAGTGACCGCAGACAGGCTTCCAAGGCCTAACATAACAAACTTGGGCTGGCTGTAGGCACTTTTAAATTGGTTCCAGGGGTACACGGGCAGCAGTGGTCTGGTCTGTGGAAGTCTAGTGGAAGGAGTGACCGCAGACAGGCTTCGAAGGCCTAACATAACAAACTTGGGCTGGCTGTAGGCACTTTTAAATTGGTTCCAGGGGTACACGGGCAGCAGTGGCCTGGTCAGTGTAGTAGTTGTAGAAAGAAGGGACCGCAGACAGGCTTCGAAGGCCTAACATAACAAAAATGTCAAAACAATGGTATTGTCAGTGCCAGGCATTGAAGGATGTCAGCGCCTAGACTACACATTGGTGAAGCTGTGAGAGATAATTTTGCTAGTGGTAGAGCACTGTTTGAGCTGGGGGGGGGGAACTGTCTTGTGGCCGGCGCTACAGGCACAGGGCCCCTCATATTACAACGGTGTGTCTGACGTTGGGTGCGCACCACCACCGCCAGAGACACTTTATTGTACTATGAGGGACCCAGTGGCAGTGCCGTCGACCAAAAGCGGCCACACCCACCTCTTCAGACAAACAGCACTCTCAAGGGTCCAAGCGCAAAGTGGCGATAGCACGGCCCCGTGTGGGGAGTTTGGCCATTTCGTGAGGTGGAAACATGTCGTATGCTGGACAATCAGGTGAAGAAAATTACGAGATTGGAAAAGTCATTCAGAATAGTCCACAGGCAAGACCTTTTCATAGGAAAGCTAGGTGTCAGCCGGGCAGGGTGGGGCAAAAGATTTTGAAATCCAGTTGTGGTTCATTTTAATGAAGGTTAGATCATCTACATTTTGGGTAGCCAGACGAGTCCTTTTTTCTGTTAGTATTGAACCTGCAGCACTGAATACTCTTTCTGATAGGACACTAGCTGCCGGGCAAGCAAGCTCCTGCAATGCATATTCTGCCAATTCTGGCCAGGTGTCTAATTTGGATGCCCAGTAATCAAATGGGAATGACGGTTGAGGGAGAACGTCGATAAGGGATGAAAAATAGTTTGTAACCATACTGGACAAATGTTGTCTCCTGTCACTTTGAATTGATGCTGCAGTACCTGTCCTGTCTGCGGTCATAGAAAAATCACTCCACAACCTGGTCAGAAAACCCCTCTGGCCAACGCCACTTCTGATTTCTGCCCCTCTAACACCTCTGGTCTGCTGGCCCCTGGAGCTCGTGTGAGAACGATCACGGGCGCTGTGTGCAGGGAATGCCAGAAGCAAACGGTCAACAAGAGTTGATTGTTTTGTTGCTAATATTAGTTCCAAGTTCTCATGTGGCATAATATTTTGCAATTTGCCTTTATAGCGAGGATCAAGGAGGCAGGCCAACCAGTAATCGTCATCGTTCATCATTTTTGTAATGCGTGTGTCCCTTTTGAGGATACGCAAGGCATAATCCGCCATGTGGGCCAAAGTTCCCGTTGTCAAATCTGCGGTTGTGCTTGGTTGAGGGGCAGTTGCAGGCAAATCTACGTCACTTGTGTCCCTCAAAAAACCAGAACCCGGCCTTGCCACGCCACCAATTTCCCGTGCCCCCGGGAAAGCTTCCTCATTAAAAATATACTCATCCCCATCATCCTCCTCATCCTCCACCTCCTCTTCGCCCGGTACCTCGTCATGTACACTGCCCTGACCAGACAATCGCTGACTGTCATCAAGGCTTTCCTCTTCCTCTGGTGCAGACGCCTGATCCTTTATGTGCGTCAAACTTTGCATCAGCAGACGCATTAGGGGGATGCTCATGCTTATTATGGCGTTGTCTGCACTAACCAGCCGTGTGCATTCCTCAAAACACTGAAGGACTTGACACATGTCTTGAATCTTCGACCACTGCACACCTGACAACTCCATGTCTGCCATCCTACTGCCTGCCCGTGTATGTGTATCCTCCCACAAAAACATAACAGCCCGCCTCTGTTCGCACAGTCTCTGAAGCATGTGCAGTGTTGAGTTCCACCTTGTTGCAACGTCTATGATTAGGCGATGCTGGGGAAGGTTCAAAGAACGCTGATAGGTCTGCATACGGCTGGAGTGTACAGGCGAACGGCGGATATGTGCGCAAAGTCCACGCACTTTGAGGAGCAGGTCGGATAACCCCAGATAACTTTTCAGGAAGCACTGCACCACCAGGTTTAAGGTGTGAGCCAGGCAAGGAATGTGTTTCAGTTGGGAAAGGGAGATGGCGGCCATGAAATTCCTTCCGTTATCACTCACTACCTTGCCTGCCTCAAGATCTACAGTGCCCAGCCACGACTGCGTTTCTTGCTGCAAGAACTCGGACAGAACTTCCGCGGTGTGTCTATTGTCGCCCAAACACTTCATAGCCAATACAGCCTGCTGACGTTTGCCAGTAGCTGCCCCATAATGGGAGACCTGGTGTGCAACAGTGGCAGGTGCGGATGGAGTGTTTGTGCGACTGCGGTCTGTGGACGAGCTCTTGCTTCTGCAGGAGGACGAGGAGGAGGAGGAGGAGGAGGGGGTGCGAACGGCTACAGACAACTGTTTACTAGACCGTGGGCTAGGCAGAACTGTCCCAAACTTGCTGTCCCCTGTGGACCCTGAATCCACCACATTTACCCAGTGTGCCGTGATGGACACGTAACGTCCCTGGCCATGCCTACTGGTCCATGCATCTGTTGTCAGGTGCACCTTTGTGCTCACAGATTGCCTGAGTGCATGGACGATGCGCTCTTTAACATGCTGGTGGAGGGCTGGGATGGCTTTTCTGGAAAAAAAGTGTCGACTGGGTAGCTCGTAGCGTGGTACAGCGTAGTCCATCAGGTCTTTGAAAGCTTCGCTTTCAACTAACCGGTAGGGCATCATCTCTAACGAGATTAGTCTAGCTATGTGGGCGTTCAAACCCTGTGTACGCGGATGCGAGGCTAAGTATTTCCTTTTTCTAACCATAGTCTCATGTAGGGTGAGCTGGACTGGAGAGCTGGAGATCGTGGAACTAGCGGGGGTGCCGGTGGACATGGCAGACTGAGAGACGGTGGGAGATGGTATTGTTGCCGCCGGTGCCCTAGATGCAGTGTTTCCTACTACGAAACTGGTGATTCCCTGACCCTGACTGCTTTGGCCTGGCAAAGATACCTGCACAGATACAGCAGGTGGTGCGCTAAATGGTGGTCCTACACTGCCGGAAGGGATGTTGCGTTGATGACTAGCTTCATTGGCCGAGGGTGCAACAACCTTAAGGGACGTTTGGTAGTTAGTCCAAGCTTTCAAATGCATGGTGGTTAAATGTCTATGCATGCAACTAGTATTGAGACTTTTCAGATTCTGACCTCTGCTTAAGGAAGTAGAACATTTTTGACAGATGACTTTGCGCTGATCAATTGGATGTTGTTTAAAAAAATGCCAGACTGCACTCTTTCTAGCATCGGATACCTTTTCAGGCATTGCAGACTGAGCTTTAACCGGATGGCCACGCTGTCCTCCACCAGGTTTTGGCTTTGCCACGCGTTTTGGGCAAGATACGGGCCCGGCAGATGGAACCTGTGGCGATGTTGATGCCTGCTGCGGCCCCTCCTCCTCCTCTGCTTCAGAACTGCTGCCGCCTGCACCCTGTTCCTTCAATGGCTGCCAATCGGGGTCAAGAACTGGGTCATCTAATAACTCTTCTTGTACCTCCTGCGCAACTTCGTCTGTGTCACCGTGTCGTTCGGTGGTATAGCGTTCGTGATGGGGCAACATAGTCTCATCAGGGTCTGATTCTTGATCAGCACCCTGCGAGGGCAATGTTGTGGTCTGAGTCAAAGGACCAGCATAGTAGTCTGGCTGTGGCTGTGCGTCAGTGCACTCCATGTCAGATTCAACTTGTAATGGGCATGGACTGTTAACTGCTTCACTTTCTAAGCCAGGGACGGTATGTGTAAAGAGCTCCATGGAGTAACCCGTTGTGTCGCCTGCTGCATTCTTCTCTGTTGTTGTTTTTGCTGAAGAGGACAAGGAAGTGACTTGTCCCTGACCGTGAACATCCACTAACGACGCGCTGCTTTTACTTTTACCAGTTTCACGAGAGGAGGCAAAAGAGCTAGAGGCTGAGTCAGCAAGATAAGCCAAAACTTGCTCTTGCTGCTCCGGCTTTAAAAGCGGTTTTCCTAATCCCAGAAAAGGGAGCGTTCGAGGCCTTGTGTAGCCGGACGACGAACCTGGCTCCACAGCTCCAGACTTAGGTGCAATATTTTTTTCCCCACGACCACCTGATGCTCCACCACTACCACTACCCTCATTACCAGCTGACAATGAACGCCCCCGGCCACGACCTCTTCCACTAGACTTCCTCATTGTTTTAAAAACGTAACCAAACTAACGTTATTTGTTGCAGTCACACAACTTACACGGTGAGCTATAACTTCAGTATGATTTAGCTACCCCTTTACAGGTTGGTGAGACCACAGCGAAAATCAGGCCCAATGTTACACACTCTGTTTTTGGTGGCTGCAAATTAGAGAGATGCCCCACACGCAGGACTGTCACTGAAGCACAAATGTTAATATTAATGTCACACTATTATTTTTTTTTTATTTTTATTTTTTTCAGGAACACTTTAGAAACCCCCAAAAAAAAAAAAAATAGATTTTTGCAGGGAGAATTTAGAAAACAAATGTAACAAACTATATGCTTTCTATGGGCCACTGAGTGAGAGATGACGCACACAGGAATCAGGAGTGGCACACAAGCCCAGAGGCCAATATTTTTCTACCAATGATTGATGGAGTTATTTTCTCTGGTAGATTTTGGAACCCAAATCAAGGAAAAAAAATATAGGCTTTCTATGGACCACAATTGGAGAGAGAGAGAGAGAGAGAGAGAGAGAGAGAGAGATGGCACACCCAGGAGTCAAGACTGGCACACAAGCAGAAAGGCCAATATTAATCTCCCATTTTTTTGGGGGGTTTGGTTTTTTTTTTTTTCAGGGAGACTTTAGAAAAAAAAATAATAAAAAAAATATGATTTTATCAGGAAGAATTTAGAAACCAAATAAAATAAAATTATTTTTTCAGGGAGAATTTATAAAACAAATAAAAACAAAAATAGGCGTTCTATGGCCCACTGACTGAGAGATGACGCACACAGGAGTCAGGAGTGGCACACAAGCCCAGAGGCCAATATTTTTCTACCAATGATTGATGTAGTTATTTTCTCTGGTAGATTTTGGAACCCAAATCAAGGAAAAAAAATATAGGCTTTCTATGGACCACAATTGGAGAGAGAGAGAGAGAGAGAGATGGCACACCCAGGAGTCAAGACTGGCACACAAGCAGAAAGGCCAATATTAATCTCCCACTGTTTTTTTTGTTTGTTTGTTTTTTTTTTTTTTCAGGGAGACTTTAGAAAAAAAAATAATAAAAAAAATATGATTTTATCAGGAAGAATTTAGAAACCAAATAAAATAAAATGATTTTTTCAGGGAGAATTTATAAAACAAATAAAAACAAAAATAGGCGTTCTATGGCCCACTGACTGAGAGATGACGCACACAGGAGTCAGGAGTGGCACACAAGCCCAGAGGCCAATATTTTTCTACCAATGATTGATGTAGTTATTTTCTCTGGTAGATTTTGGAACCCAAATCAAGGAAAAAAAATATAGGCTTTCTATGGACCACAATTGGAGAGAGAGAGAGAGAGAGAGATGGCACACCCAGGAGTCAAGACTGGCACACAAGCAGAAAGGCCAATATTAATCTCCCACTGTTTTTTTTTTTTTTTTTTTTTTTTTTTTCAGGGAGACTTTAGAAAAAAAAATAATAAAAAAAATATGATTTTATCAGGAAGAATTTAGAAACCAAATAAAATAAAATGATTTTTTCAGGGAGAATTTATAAAACAAATAAAACCAAAAATAGGCGTTCTATGGCCCACTGACTGAGAGATGATGCACACAGGAGTCAAGACTGGCACACAAGCAGAAAGGCCAATATTAATCTCCCACTGTTTTTTTTTTTTTTTTTTTTTTCAGGGAGACTTTAGAAAAAAAAATAATAAAAAAAATATGATTTTATCAGGAAGAATTTAGAAACCAAATAAAATAAAATGATTTTTTCAGGGAGAATTTATAAAACTAATAAAACAAAAAATAGGCGTTCTATGGCCCACTGAGTGAGAGATGACGCACACAGGAGTCAAAACTGGCACACAAGCAGAAAGGCCAATATTAATCCCCCACTGTTTTTTATGTTTGTTTTTTTTTTTTGTTTTGTTTTTTTCAGGGAGACTTTAGAAAAAAAAATAATAAAAAAAATATGATTTTATCAGGAAGAATTTAGAAACCAAATAAAATAAAATGATTTTTTCAGGGAGAATTTAGAAAACAAATAAAACCAAAAATAGGCGTTCTATGGCCCACTGACTGAGAGAGAGAGAGAGAGATGGCACGCTTAGTACTGGCACACAAGCCCAAAGGGCAATATTAATCTCCCTTTTTTTTTCAGGGAGAATTTCTAAAACCCAAAAAAAAAAAAAAATAGGCTTTCTATGGCCCACTATTTGTGAGAGAGATGGGACGCTCAGGACTGGCACAGATGGCACGCTCAGGACTGGCACAGAAGCCCAGAGGCCAATATTAATCTCCCTTTTTTTCTGGGAGAATTTATAAAACCAAAAAAATATTTAAATAGGCTTTCTATGGCCCACTATTTGTGAGAGAGATGGCACGCTGTTGTTAATTCTGTGGCTGAGTTCACTTCTGTGGTCACAAGTGGTATTCCAGTCTCTGGGCTTCCTCCCTCAGGTGTTTTGGTGAGCTCGTTGGCTGCCTTGCTATTTAGCTCCACCTGAGTCTGTCTTCCTTGCTCCTTGTCAATGTTCCAGTGTTGGATCTGAGCTATTGCATCTTTCCTTGGGCCTGCTGCTCTGCTAGATAAGTGCTTCTAGTTTGTTTTCTGTTTTTTCTGTCCAGCTTGCTATTAACTTTTGCTGGAAGCTCTGAGAAGCAAAGGGGTGCACCGCCGTGCTGTTAGTTCGGCACGGTGGGTCTTTTTGCCCCTTTGCGTGGTTTTCGTTTTAGGGTTTTTTGTAGACTGCATAGTTCTCTTTGCTGTCCTCGCTCTGTCTAGAATATCGGGCCTCACTTTGCTGAATCTATTTCATTCCTACGTTTGTCTTTTCATCTTGCTAACAGTCATTATATGTGGGGGGCTGCCTATTCCTTTGGGGTATTTCTCTGAGGTAAGTCAGGCTTGTATTTCTATCTTCAGGCTAGTCAGCTCCTCAGGCAGTGCCGAGTTGCATAGGTAGTGATAGGCGCAATCCACTGCTGCTTATAGTTGTGTGAGGATAGATCAGGTACTGCAGTCTACAGAGATTCCACGTCTCAGAGCTCGTCCTATTGTTTTTGGTTATTGCCAGATCTCTGTATGTGCGCTGATTACTGCACACTGTGTTGCCTGATTGCCAGCCATAACAGTACAAGGAGCCATACCAATGATTCCCAATAGAGGGAAAAAAGAAATCCTGACATCATTTTTTTTTCTTAGCTCTGTCTTCAGTCTTTTTTTTTCCCCTAGACATTAGAGTGCTTCAGGACACAGCTGTGGACATGGATATTCAGGCTCTGTGCTCCTCAATGGATAATCTCGTTGTAAATGTACAAAAGATTCAAGATACTATTGATCAGAAATCGATGCTAGAACCAAGAATTCCGATTCCTGATTTGTTTTTTGGTGACAGAACTAAGTTCCTGAGCTTCAGAAATAATTGTAAGCTATTTTTGGCCTTGAAACCTCATTCTTCTGGTAATCCTATTCAACAGGTTTTGATTATTATTTCTTTTTTGCGCGGCGACCCACAGGACTGGGCGTTTTCTCTTGCACCAGGAGATTCTGCATTGAGTAATGTTGATGCATTTTTCCAGGCGCTGGGATTGCTTTACGATGAGCCTAATTCAGTGGATCAGGCTGAGAAAAATCTGCTGGCTTTATGCCAGGGTCAGGATGATGTAGAAGTATATTGTCAGAAATTTAGGAAGTGGTCAGTACTCACTCTGTGGAATGAATCTGCACTAGCGGCTTTGTTCAGAAAGGGTCTCTCTGAAGCTCTTAAGGATGTAATGGTGGGATTTCCTATGCCTGCTGGTTTGAATGAGTCTATGTCCTTGGCCATTCAGATCGGTCGTCGCTTGCGCGAGCGTAAATCTGTGCACCATCTGGCGGTATTGTCTGAGAGTAAACCTGAGCCTATGCAGTGCGACAGGACTATGACTAAAGTAGAACGGCAAGAACACAGACGTCTGAACAGACTGTGTTTCTATTGTGGTGATTCTACTCATGCTATTTCTAATTGTCCTAAACGCACTAGGCGGTTCGATAGCTCTGCCGTTATTGGTACTGTACAGTCCAAATTCCTTTTGTCCATTACCTTAATGTGCTCTTTGTCATCGTATTCTGTCATGGCGTTTGTGGATTCAGGCGCTGCCCTGAATCTGATGGATTTGGATTATGCTAAACGTTGTGGATTTTTCTTGGAGCCTTTGCGGTGTCCTATTCCGTTGAGAGGAATTGATGCTACACCTTTGGCCAAGAATAAGCCTCAGTACTGGGCCCAGCTGACCATGTGCATGGCTCCTGCACATCAGGAAGTTATTCGCTTTCTGGTACTGCATAATTTGCATGATGTGGTCGTGTTGGGGTTGCCATGGCTACAAACCCATAATCCAGTATTGGATTGGAACTCTATGTCGGTAACCAGCTGGGGTTGTCAGGGAGTACATGGTGATGTTCCATTTTTGTCTATTTCGTCATCCATTCCTTCTGACATCCCAGAGTTCTTGTCGGACTTTCAGGATGTATTTGAAGAGTCCAAGTCTGATGCCCTACCTCCGCATAGGAATTGTGATTGTGCTATCGATTTGATTCCTGGTAGTAAATTCCCTAAGGGTCGTTTATTTAATTTGTCCGTACCTGAACACACCGCTATGCGCAGTTATGTGAAGGAGTCCCTGGAGAAGGGACATATTCGCCCATCGTCGTCACCATTGGGAGCAGGGTTCTTTTTTGTAGCCAAGAAGGATGGTTCGCTAAGACCGTGTATTGATTACCGCCTTCTTAATAAGATCACTGTTAAGTTTCAGTATCCCTTGCCATTGATTTCTGACTTGTTTGCTCGGATTAAGGGGGCTAGTTGGTTTACTAAGATTGATCTTCGTGGTGCGTATAATCTGGTGAGAATCAGGCAGGGAGATGAATGGAAAACGGCATTTAATACGCCCGAGGGTCATTTTGAGTATCTGGTGATGCCGTTCGGACTTGCCAATGCTCCATCTGTTTTTCAGTCTTTTATGCATGACATTTTCCGTGAGTATCTGGATAAATTCTTGATTGTTTACTTGGATGACATTTTGATCTTCTCAGATGATTGGGAGTCTCATGTGAAGCAAGTCAGAATGGTTTTCCAGGTACTGCGTGCTAATTCCTTGTTCGTGAAGGGATCAAAGTGTCTCTTCGGTGTGCAGAAAGTTTCATTTTTGGGGTTCATCTTTTCCCCTTCTACTATCGAGATGGATCCGGTTAAGGTTCAGGCCATCCAGGATTGGACTCAGCCGACATCTCTAAAAAGTCTGCAGAAATTCCTGGGCTTTGCTAATTTTTATCGTCGCTTCATCTGTAATTTTTCTAGCATTGCCAGACCATTGACCGATTTGACCAAGAAGGGTGCTGATTTGGTTAATTGGTCTTCTGCTGCCGTGGAAGCTTTTCAGGAGTTGAAGCGTCGTTTTTGCTGTGCCCCTGTGTTGTGTCAACCTGATGTTTCTCTTCCGTTCCAGGTCGAGGTTGATGCTTCTGAGATTGGTGCAGGGGCGGTTTTGTCACAGAGAGGTTCTGGTTGCTCAGTGTTCAAACCATGTGCTTTCTTTTCCAGGAAATTTTCTGCTGCTGAGCGTAATTATGATGTGGGCAACCGAGAGTTGCTGGCCATGAAGTGGGCATTCGAGGAGTGGCGTCATTGGCTTGAGGGTGCTAAGCATCGCGTGGTGGTTTTGACTGATCATAAGAACCTTACTTATCTTGAGTCTGCCAAGCGCTTGAATCCTAGACAGGCCCGTTGGTCGTTATTTTTTGCTCGTTTTGATTTTGTGATTTCATACCTTCCGGGCTCTAAAAATGTGAAGGCGGATGCTCTGTCTAGGAGTTTTGTGCCCGACTCTCCGGGGTTATCTGAGCCGGCGAGTATCCTCAAGGAAGGAGTCATTGTGTCTGCCATCTCCCCTGATTTGCGGAGAGTGTTGCAGAAATTTCAGGCTAATAAACCTGATCGTTGTCCGGCCGAGAAACTGTTCGTTCCTGATAGGTGGACTAGTAAAGTTATCTCTGAACTTCATTGTTCGGTGCTGGCCGGTCATCCAGGAATCTTTGGTACCAGGGAGTTGGTTGCTAGATCCTTCTGGTGGCCGTCTCTGTCACGGGATGTGCGTGCTTTTGTGCAGTCCTGTGGAATTTGTGCTAGGGCTAAGCCCTGCTGTTCACGTGCCAGTGGGTTGCTTTTGCCCTTGCCGGTCCCGAAGAGGCCTTGGACACATATTTCGATGGATTTCATTTCTGACCTTCCCGTTTCTCAAAAAATGTCGGTCATTTGGGTGGTCTGTGATCGCTTTTCTAAAATGGTCCATCTGGTGCCCTTGGTTAAATTGCCTTCCTCCTCTGATTTGGTGCCTTTGTTCTTCCAGCATGTGGTTCGTTTACATGGCATTCCTGAGAATATTGTTTCTGACAGAGGTTCCCAGTTTGTCTCGAGGTTCTGGCGAGCCTTTTGTGGTAGGATGGGCATTGACCTATCTTTCTCCTCGGCCTTCCATCCTCAGACTAATGGCCAGACCGAACGAACCAATCAGACCTTGGAAACATATCTGAGATGTTTTGTTTCCGCTGACCAGGATGATTGGGTGTCATTTTTGCCGTTGGCTGAGTTCGCCCTTAATAATCGGGCCAGCTCGGCTACCTTGGTCTCTCCATTTTTCTGCAATTCTGGGTTCCATCCTCATTTCTCTTCAGGACAGGTTGAGTCTTCGGACTGTCCTGGTGTGGATTCTGTGGTGGACAGGTTGCAGCAGATCTGGACTCAGGTAGTGGACAATTTGACCTTGTCCCAGGAGAAGGCTCAGCTTTTCGCTAATCGCAGACGCCGTGTGGGACCCCGACTTCGTGTTGGGGATCTGGTTTGGTTATCTTCTCGTCATATTCCTATGAAGGTTTCCTCTCCTAAATTTAAACCTCGTTTTATTGGTCCGTATAGGATTTCTGAGATTCTCAATCCGGTGTCTTTTCGTCTGACCCTCCCAGACTCCTTTTCCATACATAATGTATTCCATAGGTCGTTGTTGAGGAGATACGTGGCACCTATGGTTCCATCTGTGGAGCCTCCTGCCCCTGTTTTGGTGGAGGGGGAATTGGAGTATATTGTGGAGAAGATTTTGGATTCTCGTGTCTCTAGACGGAAACTCCAGTATCTGGTCAAATGGAAGGGTTATGCTCAGGAAGATAATTCCTGGGTTTTTGCCTCTGATGTCCATGCCCCAGATCTTGTTCGTGCCTTTCATGTGGCTCATCCTGGTCGGCCTGGGGGTTCTGGTGAGGGTTCGGTGACCCCTCCTCAAGGGGGGGTACTGTTGTGAATTCTGTGGCTGAGTTCACTTCTGTGGTCACAAGTGGTATTGCAGTCTCTGGGCTTCCTCCCTCAGGTGTTTTGGTGAGCTCGTTGGCTGCCTTGCTATTTAGCTCCACCTGAGTCTGTCTTCCTTGCTCCTTGTCAATGTTCCAGTGTTGGATCTGAGCTATTGCATCTTTCCTTGGGCCTGCTGCTCTGCTAGATAAGTGCTTCTAGTTTGTTTTCTGTTTTTTCTGTCCAGCTTGCTATTAACTTTTGCTGGAAGCTCTGAGAAGCAAAGGGGTGCACCGCCGTGCTGTTAGTTCGGCACGGTGGGTCTTTTTGCCCCTTTGCGTGGTTTTCGTTTTAGGGTTTTTTGTAGACTGCATAGTTCTCTTTGCTGTCCTCGCTCTGTCTAGAATATCGGGCCTCACTTTGCTGAATCTATTTCATTCCTACGTTTGTCTTTTCATCTTGCTAACAGTCATTATATGTGGGGGGCTGCCTATTCCTTTGGGGTATTTCTCTGAGGTAAGTCAGGCTTGTATTTCTATCTTCAGGCTAGTCAGCTCCTCAGGCAGTGCCGAGTTGCATAGGTAGTGATAGGCGCAATCCACTGCTGCTTATAGTTGTGTGAGGATAGATCAGGTACTGCAGTCTACAGAGATTCCACGTCTCAGAGCTCGTCCTATTGTTTTTGGTTATTGCCAGATCTCTGTATGTGCGCTGATTACTGCACACTGTGTTGCCTGATTGCCAGCCATAACAGCACGCTCAGGGCTGGCACAGATGGCACGCTCACAACTGGCACACAAGCCCAGAGGCCAATATTAATCTCCCTTTTTTCAGGGAAAATTTATAAAACCAAAAAAAAAATTAAATAGGCTTTCTATGGCCCACTATTTGTGAGAGAGATGGCACGCTCAGGACTGGCACAGATGGCACGCTCACAACTGGCACACAAGCCCAGAGGCCAATATTAATCTCCCTTTTTTTCAGGGAGAATTTATAAAACCAAAAAAAAAATTAAATAGGCTTTCTATGGCCTACTATTTGTGAGAGAGATGGCACGCTCAGGGCTGGCACAGATGGCACGCTCAGGACTGGCACACAAGCCCAGAGGCCAATATTAATCTCCCTTTTTTTCAGGGAGAATTTATAAAACCCCCAAAAAAATAAAATAGGCTTTCTATGGCCCACTATTTGTGAGAGAGATGGCACACTCAGGACTGGCACACAAGCCCAAAGGCCAATATTAATCTCCCACTGTATTTTTATCAGGGAGAATTTATACACCCCACAAAAAAAAATACAGAAAAATGAAAAGGCTTTCTATGGCCCACTATGTGAGAGAGATGGCACACACAGGGATGGCACTCTAGCAGAAATGCCAAATTGCCAATCTTAATCTCCCACCAAAAAAAAAAAAAAAAAAAAAAACAGGGAATGTCCTACAATTACTATCTCCCTGCCTGCAGTAATCTCAGCCAGGTATGGCAGGCAGCTACTATCTCCCTGCCTGCAGTAATCTCAGCCAGGTATGGCAGGCAGCAATAAGGAGTGGACTGATGCACAAATGAAATAAAAAGTGTGGACAAACAAAAAAGATAGCTGTGCAGAAAGGAAGGAACAAGAGGATTTGTGCTTTGAAAAAAGCAGTTGGTTTGCACAGCGGCGTACACACAGCAATGCAGCTATCAGGGAGCCTTCTAGGGCAGCCCAATGAGCTACAGCGCTGAGGGGAAAAAAAAAAAAAATAACTTCCACTGTCCCTGCACACCGAGGGTGGTGTTGGACAGTGCAAATCGCTGCAGCACAAGCGGTTTTGTGGTTAATGGACCCTGCCTAACGCTATCCCTGCTTCTGACAAAGCGGCAGCAACCTCTCCCTAAGCTCAGATCAGCAGCAGTAAGATGGCGGTCGGCGGGAACGCCTCTTTATAGCCCCTGTGACGTCGCAGACAGCAAGCCAATCACTGCAATGCCCTTCTCTAAGATGGTGGGGACCAGGACCTATGTCATCACGCTGCCCACACTCTGCGTTTACCTTCATTGGCTGAGAAATGGCGCTTTTCGCGTCATTGAAACGCGACTTTGGCGCGAAAGTCGCGTACCGCATGGCCGACCCCGCACAGGGGTCGGATCGGGTTTCATGAAACCCCGACTTAGCCAAAAGTCGGCGACTTTTGAAAATGTTCGACCCGTTTCGCTCAACCCTACTCCTGACCAGACCTAGGCACCTCGTCACAGCCTAAGGGCTATCTAGCCCTAGAGAAGGAAAATAAAGCCTACCTTGCCTCAGAGAAATTCCCCAAAGGTAAAGGAAGCCCCCCACATATATTGACTGTGAGTAAAGATGAAAGTCACAAACGCAGAAATGAAACAGGTTCAGCAAAGGGAGGCCAGACTAACTAAATAGACAGAGGATAGGAAAGGTAACTTTGCAATCAGCACAAAAACCTACAAAGACCTCGCAGAGTGTGCAAAAAAAGACCTCCGCACCGACTCACGGTGCGGAGGGGCCACTCTGCATCCCAGAGCTTCCAGCTAGCAAGACAAAATCATGAAAACCAGCTGGACAAGAAAACAGAGAACAAAATAAGACTATAAGGAACTTAGCTTCTGCAGGAGAAGGCAGGTACCAGAGAGATCCAGGAGCGAACTGAACGAATGCAAAAACATTGACAGCTGGCCTAGAGTAACGATCTGAGAGGAGTTAAATAGAACAGCCAACCAAAGGATAAACCACGTCACCTGTGTAAGGAACCTCAGAAGCCGCAGCTTCACTCATAGCCACCAGAGGGAGCCCATAGACG
This sequence comes from Ranitomeya imitator, assembly GCF_032444005.1. NCBI lineage: Eukaryota > Metazoa > Chordata > Amphibia > Anura > Dendrobatidae > Ranitomeya > Ranitomeya imitator. The sequence goes on from NC_091282.1 coordinate 685,821,692, forward strand.
GAACTCGCCGAAGTACCATTCACGACCACAGGAGGGAGCTTGACAACAGAATTCACAACAGTACCCCCCCCTTGAGGAGGGGTCACCGAACCCTCACCAGAGCCCCCAGGCCGACCAGGATGAACCAAATGAAAGGCACAAACAAGATCGGCAGCATGAACATCAGAGGCAAAAACCCAGGAATTATCTTCCTGACCATAACCCTTCCACTTGACCAGGTACTGGAGTTTCCGTCTCGAAACACGAGAATCCAAAATGTTCTCCACCACATACTCAAACTCCCCCTCGACCAACACCGGGGCAGGAGGATCAACGGAGGGAACCATAGGCGCCACGTATCTCCGCAACAACGACCTATAGAACACATTATGGATGGCAAAAGAAGCTGGAAGGTCCAAACGAAATGACACAGGATTAAGAACTTCAGAAATCTTATATGGCCCAATGAACCGAGGCTTAAACTTAGGAGAGGAAACCTTCATAGGAACGTGACGAGATGACAACCAAACCAAATCCCCAACACAAAGTCGGGGACCAACACAACGCCGGCGGTTAGCGAAACGTTGAGCCTTCTCCTGGGACAATGTCAAATTATCCACCACATAAGTCCAAATCTGCTGCAACCTGTCCACCACCGCATCCACACCAGGACAGTCCGAAAGCGCAACCTGCCCTGAAGAGAAACGAGGATGGAAACCAGAATTACAGAAAAATGGAGAAACTAAAGTAGCAGAGCTGGCCCGATTATTAAGGGCGAACTCAGCCAAAGGCAAGAAGGACACCAAATCATCCTGATCAGCAGAGACAAAGCATCTCAGATATGTCTCCAAAGTCTGATTAGTTCGTTCGGTTTGGCCATTAGTCTGAGGATGGAAAGCCGAAGAAAAAGACAAATCAATGCCCATCTTAGCGCAAAAGTACCGCCAAAACCTCGAAACAAACTGGGAACCCCTGTCCGAGACGATGTTCTCTGCAATGCCATGCAAACGAACCACATGCTGGAAAAACAATGGCACCAAATCAGAGGAGGAAGGCAATTTAGGTAAGGGTACCAAATGGACCATCTTAGAGAAGCGATCACAAACCACCCAAATGACCGACATCCTTTGAGAAACAGGGAGATCAGAAATAAAATCCATGGAAATATGCGTCCAGGGCCTCTTCGGGATCGGCAAGGGCAAAAGCAACCCACTGGCACGAGAACAGCAGGGCTTAGCCCGAGCACAAGTCCCACAGGACTGCACAAAAGAACGCACATCCTGTGACAAAGAAGGCCACCAAAAGGATCTAGCCACCAAATCTCTGGTACCAAAGATTCCAGGATGACCAGCCAACACTGAACAATGAATCTCAGAGATAACTCTACTAGTCCATCTATCAGGGACAAACAGTTTCTCTGTAGGACAACGGTCCGGTCTATCAGCCTGAAACTTTTGCAGCACACGCCGCAAATCAGGGGAAATGGCAGACAAAATTACCCCTTCTTTAAGAATACCCGTCAGCTCCGGAACACCCGGAGAGTCAGGCACAAAGCTCCTTGACAGGGCATCAGCCTTCACATTCTTAGATCCCGGAAGGTATGAAACCACAAAATCAAAACGGGAGAAAAAGAGCGACCATCAAGCCTGTCTAGGATTCAACCGTTTGGCAGACTCAAGAAAAGTTAAATTCTTGTGATCAGTCAAGACCACCACGCGATGTTTAGCTCCTTCAAGCCAATGTCGCCACTCCTCGAATGCCCACTTCATGGCCAACAACTCCTGATTGCCCACATCATAATTGCGCTCAGCAGGCGAGAATTTTCTAGAAAAGAAGGCACAGGGTTTCATCACCGAGCCATCAGAACTTCTTTGTGACAACACAGCCCCTGCTCCAATTTCAGAAGCATCAACCTCAACCTGAAAAGGGAGCGAAACATCTGGCTGGCACAACACAGGGGCAGAAGCAAAACGTCGCTTCAACTCCTGAAAAGCCTCTGCAGCCACAGAGGACCAATTGACCACATCAGCACCTTTCTTGGTCAAATCAGTCAACGGTTTAGCAATACTGGAAAAATTAGCGATGAAGCGACGATAAAAATTAGCAAAGCCCAGAAACTTCTGCAAGCTCTTCACAGATGTCGGCTGAGTCCAATCGTAAATGGCCTGAACTTTAACAGGGTCCATCTCAATAGTAGAAGGGGAAAAAATGAAACCCAAAAATGAAACCTTCTGAACTCCAAAGAGACACTTTGACCCCCTTCACAAACAAGGAATTCGCATGAAGGACCTGGAACACCATTCTGACCTGCTTCACATGAGACTCCCAATCATCCGAAAAGACCAAAATGTCATCCAAATATACAATCATGAATCTATCCAGGTACTCTCGGAAGATGTCATGCATAAAGGACTGAAACACAGATGGAGCATTAGAAAGCCCGAATGGCATAACCAGGTAGTCAAAATGGCCCTCGGGCGTATTAAATGCCGTTTTCCATTCATCACCCTGTTTAATTCGCACAAGATTATACGCACCACGAAGATCTATCTTGGTGAACCAACTAGCCCCCTTAATCCGAGCAAATAAGTCAGACAGCAGCGGCAAAGGATACTGAAATTTGACTGTGATTTTATTAAGAAGGCGGTAATCAATACAAGGTCTCAAAGAACCATCCTTCTTGGCCACAAAAAAGAACCCTGCTCCCAACGGTGATGACGACGGACGAATATGACCCTTCTCCAAGGATTTCTTTATATAACTCCGCATAGCGGCGTGCTCTGGCACAGATAAATTAAACAGACGGCCCTTAGGAAACTTACTACCAGGAATCAAATTAATAGCACAGTAGCAATCCCTATGAGGAGGTAGGGCACCGGATTTGGGCTCTTCAAATACATCCTGGTAATCTGATAAAAACTCAGGGACTTCAGAAGGAGTGGAAGGCGAAATTGACAGCAATGGAACATCACCATGTACCCCCTGACAACCCCAGCTGGACACCGACATAGATTTCCAATCCAACACTGGATTATGGACCTGTAGCCATGGCAACCCCAAAACGACCACATCATGCAGATTATGCAAGACCAAAAAGCAAATATCCTCCTGATCTGCAGGAGCCATGCACATGGTCAATTGAGTCCAGTACTGAGGCTTATTCTTGGCCAAAGGCGTAGCATCAATTCCTCTCAATGGAATAGGATACTGCAAGGGCTCCAAGAAAAAACCACAGCGCCTAGCAAACTCCAAGTCCATCAAATTCAGGGCAGCGCCTGAATCCACAAATGCCATTACAGAAAAGGACGACAGAGAGCAAATCAGAGTAACGGACAAAAGAAATTTAGACTGTACCGTACCAATGGTGGCAGACCTAGCGAACCGCTTAGTGCGCTTAGGACAATCGGAGATAGCATGAGTGGATTCACCACAGTAAAAACACAGCCCATTCCGACGTCTGTGTTCCTGCCATTCAGCTCTGGTCAAAGTCCTATCACACTGCATAGGCTCTGGCCTATGCTCAGAGAACACCGCCAGATGGTGCACAGCTTTGCGCTCACGCATGCGCCGATCGATCTGAATGGCCAAAGACATAGACTCATTCAGACCAGCAGGTGTGGGAAATCCCACCATGACATCCTTAAGGGCTTCAGAAAGACCCTTTCTGAAAATTGCCGCCAGGGCACATTCATTCCACTGAGTAAGCACTGACCACTTTCTAAACCTCTGACAGTACACCTCCGCTTCATCCTGACCCTGACATAAAGCCAGCAAGATTTTCTCTGCCTGATCCACTGAATTTGGTTCATCATAAAGCAATCCAAGCGCCAGAAAAAACGCATCAACATCACGCAATGCCGGATCTCCTGGCGCAAGGGAAAATGCCCAGTCTTGAGGGTCACCACGTAACAAAGAAATAATGATTTTTACTTGTTGAGCGGGGTCACCAGAGGAGCGAGGTTTCAAAACTAGAAACAGTTTTCAATTATTTTTGAAATTCAAGAACCTAGATCTATCCCCAGAAAATAAGTCAGGAATAGGAATTCTAGGCTCTAACATAGGATTCTGGACCACAAAATCTTGAATGTTTTGTACTATTGCAGTGAGATGATCCACACAAGAGGACAAACCTTGAATGTCCATAACTACACCTGTGTCCTGAACCACCCAAAGGTCTAGGGGATAAGAAAGACAAAACACAGTGCAAAGAAAAAAAAATGGTCTCAGAAGTTCTCTTATCCCTCTATTGAGATGCATTAATACTTACGGGCCAGCTGTACCGTTATGACCTGGTGGTTAGGAGCACCCGGAATGATCTGATAGTTAAACCACATACAGGACGAACTCTGGGATGTGGGAACTCTGCTGACCGCAAGCCCTAATCCTATCACACACACTAGAAATAGCCGTGGAGCGCTCCTGACCAGACCTAGGCGCCTCGTCACAGCCTAAGGGCTATCTAGCCCTAGAGAAGGAAAATAAAGCTTACCTTGCCTAAGAGAAATTCCCCAAAGGTAAAGGAAGCCCCCCACATATATTGACTGTGAGTAAAGATGAAAGTCACAAACGCAGAAATGAAACAGGTTCAGCAAAGGGAGGCCAGACTAACTAAATAGACAGAGGATAGGAAAGGTAACTTTGCGATCAGCACTAAAACCTACAAAGACCTCGCAGAGTGTGCAAAAAAAGACCTCCGCACCGACTCACGGTGCGGAGGGGCCACTCTGCATCCCAGAGCTTCCAGCTAGCAAGACAAAATCATGAAAACCAGCTGGACAAGAAAACAGAGAACAAAATAAGACTATAAGGAACTTAGCTTCTGCAGGAGAAGGCAGGTACCAGAGAGATCCAGGAGTGAACTGAACAAATGCAAAAACATTGACAGCTGGCCTAGAGTAACGATCTGAGAGGAGTAAAATAGAACAGCCAACCAAAGGATAAACCACGTCACCTGTGTAAGGAACCTCAGAAGCCGCAGCTTCACTCATAGACACCAGAGGGAGCCCATAGACGGAACTCGCCGAAGTACCATTCACGACCACAGGAGGGAGCTTGACAACAGAATTCACAATAGGTTACATAGACAAAGAGTTATGCAACCACAGCAACCAATGCATCCTGGGCCTAACTCTGGCAGTGGGCAGCAAAATTCGATGTTCCACAATTGGCTATCTTGGGTCTTTTTTTCAGACTGGCAAAAATCTAAAAAATCATGTTAGCTGTCACAAGTTTAAAATAGACCTAGTGGCGTAAAAAAAAATAATAATTTCTGTACTACATACTTTTACTGGCACATGTGCAATCAACATGCATTCATCTGGGAATGTCATTGAGCTAAAATGCAGACTACTGGGTCTCGTCAACCACCCTCCACCCAATCAACCGCTTCTTCTGATTTTTTCACCTCCTTCACTGTGGCAAGTATTGTCACACAGGCCAAAGAACCTCCAATTGTTTATCCCCTACAGTTGGCGTGATTGAGAGCCTGTCAGCTGATACAGAATTGGACATGCCTGCTGTTTTTGACTGATCTTACATACCAAGCACACCCCATCTTTCTCAATCTACTGTAACATCCCTGTCCCCCAGCTTGTCGTGTTCACCCCACTCCACCCCGAGTAGGCACAGCAGCAAACCCTCATTTCACCATCTTCAATCTACTAATAATAACATTTATTTATATATCACAAACACATTCCGCATAGCTTTACGAGTCAGAAGTTTATATAAAACAATCAAAAGTTACCAAGTTTAAGAAAATCAAACAATTCAAGCAAAAATAATGATGACCCTGCTCTTCATAGCTTCCATTCTACTGTATAATGAGGTGGGGGTGACCATAATTACAGGTGCTTATTTACAATGATGGTACAACCATCTTGAGGAAATGGGGATTTATAAAAAGATTGCATCAGCCTTATGGGTATGGTTGAGTTTAATGGTGAATTATATTCAGAGAGGTAGATAATAAGCTTTATATATATATATATATATATATATATATATATACTATATAAAGCTGAATGTGTGTATGTGTGTGTGTATGTGTGTATGTCCGGGATTGGCATCTGCACCGTTTGCAGCTACAGCCACAAAATTTTGCACAGTCACACGTCTGGACCCCGAGAGCGTCATAGGCTATATTGTGAGGCGAAATTTTAACCCCGCGCATTCCAATTCACCAAACAATTTTGCCCCTATCTACATAATGGGGAAAAAAGTGAAAGGAAAAGTGTTGGAGGCGTCGCAGCTACAGCAACAAAATTTTGCACAGTCACACGTCTGGACCCTGAGAGCGTCATAGGCTATGTTGTGAGGTGAAATTTTAACCCCACACTTTCCAATTCACCAAACAATTTTGTCCCTATCTACATAATGGGGAAAAAGTGAAATGAAAAGTGTTGGAGGCGTCGCAGCTACAGCCACAAAATTTTGCACAGTCACACGTCTGGACCCTGAGAGCGTCATAGGCTATGTTGTGAGGTGAAATTTTAACTCCGCGCTTTCCAATTCACAAAAGTATTTTTCCCCTATCTACATAATGGGGAAAAGTGAAAGGAAAAGTATTGGAGGCAAATTGACAGCTGCCAGATGTGAACAAGGGGGGACTTAAAGAATGAGAGCGATGGCGCCAAAGAGTATATACCGTACAGTTGCTAAGGTGGGGCCCCGACATGAGATACTCACCACACATGGGGATATGAACACACACAAAATGCGCCACACACTACCACGTGCTTGAACACATATACCACCCTCAGCACACATTTCACCACACATACATTAACCTCGCCACATAAAAGTCGAAACACAAAAGTCGCCGCTCAAAACTCGCCACGCACAAAACTCGCCACATGCAAAAACTAGGCTCACGCAAAACTCGCCACAAGTGCAAAACTCACCTCATGGAAAACTTGCCACACGCAAAACTTGCACACGCGGAAAAATTGCCACATTCACAAAATTTGCAACACATGCAAAAGTTGCCTCACACAAAACTTGCACATACTCAAAAGGCACCAGACATAAAACTCACCACGCGCAAAACTCGCCATGCGCAAAACTTGCTGCACACAACTTGCTACACTAATCTGTCACATGCAACTCGACACACAAAAAGTTGCTACACGCATGTTGCCACACAACTCATCTCACAAAAGTCGCTACATGCATGTCGCCACACGCAACTCAACACACACAACTTGACAAACGAAACTCGCCCTAAAACACACACAAGTCTGGTATTATCCTTCAAAAATAAAAATCTGATTAATAAGCAGACAAACTACAAGAGCAACAAATGTACCATATAGGAAATACAGCAGCTGTCAGTCACATGACCTGTCTATTATGTGTATGTGTGAGCTAATATATACTGCCAGGGGGAGGGCTTCCTGTTGGCTGGGGATTTATCAGGCTGCTAATTTATCTTACAAATACTGAGGTAAAAATACTGAGCAAATAACGTGTTAACGAGGTCTAATACAGGAGATCACACAGGTATATACTATATACAGGGGAAATGACACACAGATATATACTATATACAGGAGAGATGACACACAGGTATATACTATATAGAGGAGGAGAGTGGGGGTGCACGCTAGCGTCCCATAAGCAAAGAGTCACAGAAGATAAGCGTCGTGATACCGCAGTTATTCCATGGCAGTTAGTCAGGGCAAGAGTCAGGTAACCCACACTCTGTTCTCCCTTCTATCCATGTGCTTTATTCCTATCCTCCTATGTTCCCTTGCAATCCACATTCACCGCCCAATCCCCCCTCCATCACGACTCATATACATCAGCTCCTCTCTCCTTCCCTCTCCCATGTACAGCTCCCATGCACCTCTCACCTTCCTGAAAAACCTCAGTCCATCTTACCCAAACAGACTGCATAAAAAAACTTCATACAATCCCAAAATCTACTTGCTTTTTATCTTCCTACTCCTGCTGATATCAGGAGACATGGTGGTGGAGTTGGCATACTCCTGTCCCCACAATGCACTTTCCAGGTCATCCCCTCAGTTCCAGCACTCTCATTCCCTTCTTTTGAGGTCCACACAATCAGGCTCTTTCGTCCCCTCTCCCTCAGAGTAGCGGTCATATACCGGCCCCCAGGCTCACCCACCCGCTTCCTGGACCATTTCTCTGCCTGGATGCCGCACTTCATGTCCTCAGAACTACCAACCCTTATCCTGGGAGACTACAACATCCACATTAACAGCCCCCCTTCCACATCTGCATCCCAGCTTCTGTCACTAACCACTTCTCTCGGCCTCTCACAGCTCTCAACCTCTGAAACACACAAAGACGGTAACACCCTGGACCTGGTTTTTGCCCGGCTCTGCTCAATCTCCTACCTAGATAACTCACCGCTTCCCCTCTCTGACCACAACATTCTCTCCTTCACACTCACATATCCTCGCTCACCCCAGCACCCTCCTACACACCATTCAGTCAGAAATCTACAAGCCATTAACCCTCTTACACTTTCAGACTCCCTACGCTCATCATTGTCCACAATCTCTTCCTTTTCCTGTCCTGATCTGGCTGTACATCACTTCAATGACACTCTTAGAAGCACCCTTGACCAAGTAGCTCCCCTCACCCTCAGAACCTCCAAACACAGAATAAAACAGCCCTTGCTTACATCGCAAACCCGATTTCTCCAGCGATGCTCTAGGTGTGCTGAACGCTTATGGAGGAAAACACGCACACCAGAAGACTTCATACACTTCAAATTTATGTTAAGGACCTATAACTTTGCCCTTCACTTTGCTAAACAGACCTACTTCACCACCCTGATCTCACTATCCAACAACCCCAAGAAACTTTTTGACACCTTTCACTCCCTCCTCAGGCCAAAAGCACAAGCCCCTATCACAGATATTTGTGCTGGTGGCCTGGCCTCCCACTTTATAGAGAAAATAGACAATATCTGTCAGGAAATCCGCTCCCAACAACTAAGTTCAGTGACTCCCATCCCTCCCCTCATTGCCCCTGGCTCACTCTCCACATTCGATCCCATCACAGAAGAAGAAATCTCCAAGCTCCTCTCCTCTTCTCGTCCGACTACATGCACTACCGACCCCATTCCCTCACATCTCCTCCAGTCTCTCTCTCCAGTTGTCACAAGTCACCTAACTACAATCTTTAATCTCTCCCTCTCCTCTGGCATTTTCCCCTCCTCCTTCAAACACTCTATCATTACTCCATTACTAAAGAAACCCACCCTCGACCCATCCTGCACAAACAACTACAGACCGGTCTCCAATCTCCCCTTCATCTCTAAACTCTTCGAGCGCCTGATATACTCCCGCCTTACCCGTTACCTCTCCACTCACTCCCTCCTAGACCCTTCACAGTCCGGTTTCCGCCCCCTACATTCGACAGAAACTGCACTCATCAAAGTGACCAATGACCTTCTGACAGCAAAACGTAATGGTGACCACTCTCTGCTCATTCTTCTCGACCTTTCTGCAGCTTTTGACACTGTTGACCACCCTCTCCTTCTCTCTAGGCTCCAGTCACTAGGCATTAAGGACACTGCTCTCTCCTGGTTCTCCTCCTACCTTTCTGACCGCTCCTTCAGTGTTCTGTTCTCTGGCTCCACTTCATCTCCTCTTCCTCTCACTGTTGGGGTACCTCAGGGCTCAGTCCTTGGCCCCCTTCTGTTCTCTCTCTACACGGCCCCAATTGGACAGACCATCAGCAGATTTGGCTTTCAGTACCATCTTTTTGCCGACGACACACAACTATGTACGTCATACCCTGACCTTACCCCCGCTGTACTACAGAACACCACTGACTGTCTGTCCGCAGTCTCCAACATCATGTCCGCTCTCTATCTGAAACTCAACCTCTCCAAAACTGAACTTCTTCTGCTCCCACCATCTACTAACCTCCCTAAATCTGACATTTCCCTCTCCGTGGGTGGCACAATAATAACACCCCGGCAGCAGGCGCGCTGTCTGGGTGTTATGTTTGACTCCGATCTCTCCTTCACCTCCCATATACAATCTCTTGCCCGCTCGTGCCGCTTACACCTAAAGAACATCTCTAGAATCCGCCCTTTTCTCACCATGGAGACAGCTAAAACCCTCACTGTCGCCCTGATCCACTCCCGCCTGGACTACTGTAACACTCTATTTATTGGCCTCCCCCTCACTCGACTTTCCCCTCTCCAGTCCATCCTTAATGCAGCAGCCAGGGTCGTCCATCTGGCTAATCGTTACTCGGACGCGTCCGCTCTTCGCCAGTCATTACACTGGCTACCCATTCATTTCAGGATACAATTCAAAGTACTTGTTCTCACCCACAAAGCTCTCCACAGTGCGTCACCCCCTTACATCTCCTCCCTCATTTCTGTCTATCAGCCTAACAGACCACTGCGCTCTGCAAATGACTTTCGATTAACCTCTGCACTAATCCGTACCTCCCACTCCCAACTCCAAGACTTCTCCCGTGCTGCGCCAATCCTCTGGAATGCTCTACCCCAAGATATTAGGACCATCCATAATTTGCATAGTTTTAGGCGCTCGCTCAAAACAAATTTGTTCAGAGCGGCCTATCACGTTCACTAATCAAAGTTATGTTATGTTTGTGTGTGTGTAGCCCATTCACTATCCCCATCTATTCCCCAACCCCTGAAGATGGCTGGACCATGATTGTAAATACATCATTGTAAATACAGACCTGTACTTTGCATCTCCCCCACCTCATTGTAGATTGTAAGCTCTCACGAGCAGGGTCGTCTTATTTTGCTTTAATTATTGTATTGTTAACGTTGTTACTTATGACTTTTGTGTTTGAAACTGTTAAACTGTAAAGCGCTGCGGAATATGTTGGCGCTATATAAATAAAGATTATTATTATTATTATGACATACAGGTACATACTATATACAGGAGGAGATGACATACAGGTATATACTATATACAGGAGGAGATGACACACAGGTATATACTATATACAGGAGCAGATTACCTACAGGTATATACTATATACAGGAGGAGATGACATACAGGTATATGCTATATATAGAATATGACATACAGGTATATACTATATACAGGAGGAGATGACACACAGATATATACTATATACAGGGGAGATGACACACAGGTATATACTATATACAGGAGGAGATGACATACAGGTATATACTATATATAGAAGGAGATTACATACAGGTATATACTATATATAGGAGGAGATGACATACAGGTATATACTATATATAGGAGGAGATGACATACAGGTATATACTATATATAGGAGGAGATGACATACAGGTATATACTATATACAGGGGAGATGACACACAGCAGGTATATAATATATACAGGGGAGATGACATACAGGTATATACTATATACAGGAGATGACATACAGGTGTATACTATATATAAGGGAGATGACAAACATGTATATACTGAGGTGAAAATGAGAGGTGTGAGGTGAAAATGAAAAGGTGTGAGTGCAAAATGAGAGGAGTGAGGGAAAATAGTGGAGTGATCGGAAAATGACAGATGTGAGGTCGAAATGACAAGTGTTAGGGGGGAATGAGAGGAGTGAGGGAGAAAATGAGAGGTGTGAGGGAGAAAATGAGAGATGTGAGGGGGAAAATTAAAGATGTGATTGGGAAAATGAGAGGCGTGATGGGAAAATAAGAGAAGTGACGTGCTATAACTAACCACAGATATTTACTATGCCCAGGCAACGCTCTTCAGCTAGTATATATATATATATATATATATATATATATATATATATATATATATATATATATATATAAAGGACTTTGTTTAGGTAAGGTTATAGGCAGCCCTAAACAGATGTGCTTTTAGGGAGCGCTTAAAATGTCTAAGTTGCAGTTATAATTCTAATTTCTTGGGGGGGACAAAGAGTAAGAGGCGAGTCATCTAGGTAGGAGATTGAATTGAGCAAGACAAAATCAAGATCAGGGGTGTTACCGTCTTTGTGTGTCTCGGAGTTTGAAAGTTGTAAGAAGCCATGAGAATTGGCTAGAGATAGAAGCTGGGATGCAGTTGGGGAGGTGGAGTCTCCCAGTATAAGAGTTGTCAATCCTGAGGACATAAAGTGTGGCCGCAATGCATAAAAGTGGTCAAGGAAGTGGGTGGGTGAGCCTGGGGATGGTATATGACTGCTACTCTGAGGGAGAGTGGATGGAACACCCTGATGGTCTGAACCTCAAAAGAAGAATGGCATCCAATCAGCCTGCATTTATTTATTGTGTTAAAAACAGGATTGTTGTTGGCAGCGAGGAGTGTAGGGTTATCATGGAGTTAACAGTGATCCTACAGCGGGATATACTGTACGCGTATTCCATATGTTGTAATCTGGACGTGGATAAGCCATTCACTATTACTTTTCTGAGAATAAATAATTGTGACCAGCCTGCGGCCTCCTCGGATGATTCGTAACCCAATTCTGTAATTGTTTGGACGATAGGGGCCAGCTGAGAGCTATTCGCTACTAAGATCACAGAGCTTGTTTCTGTATGTCTCATGGTGGCCTGTGATCTCTGTGATTATTGCATTACCATTCCAATCTGTTGGCTACAAAAATGCAGCCTTAACAACTAATAGAGACAGATGGTATCCGAAAGCTTATGGCCGTCGCAGTCCCCCCAATACTACTTGCCCAGTCACATTTACTTCTCTAAGAAAGATGGGCCTGTGCTACAGCAACAAGTCTAAGACAGCATCACCTGTTCCCTGAAAAATTCTATGTCTGCCAGGGTGCATTTCAACAATGACATGTGGACGAGCAAGCATGGACAGGGGATCTACAGCTAGCTGACTGGGCACTGGAAGACTAAGGTGGCTGTAAGGGCAGTCAGGGAAAGGGATGCTCCACAAGTCTTGCAATCCCCAAGGCTTGCAAGGCACTTGGGGATGGAGAAATAAATCACTACACACCATAAAATGGATAACTAAACTTCTAGACAGCAGGAGTTGGAGAACTACACTACTAAACTGCTAGGGTTGTAGAACTAAACCACTACACACTATATGATGGATAACTAAACTAATATAAAACAGGGGTTGCAGAACTAAACTACTAAACAGCTATGATTGCAGAACTTAACAAATTAACACCAAAACATGGAGAACTAAACTAATAGACAACAGGGATTGGAGAACTAAACTACAAAACATTTTGGGTTGGGGAACTAAACTAGTACACCCCAGGGGATGAAGAACTAAAGCAGTAGACACCAAGGTGTCACTAGACACCAAGATTTGGAATCCCCAGGGCTTGCGGAACAAAACTCTGTATATAACAGTTCCTGCAGTGCTTCTGCCTCCTCCACCTCCTTTAGGGCCTCCACCTGTGCCCTCAACTTCTGCCTTAATACACATTAGGACTGGGAAAATGTATGGACCCTTGATGTGGGTTGCCAGCTTACATATTGAGGCCCCAATATAAGCTAATACCTTGCATACATTGATATAGTTTTTTTGCACTTTATCTTGCAGGGTGCAGTCGGATCAAGATGGCTCTGTAAACTGTTGGCCTCTGTTCGCATAACATGCACCTTTTAGCACTGGGCGGCCCGCCTGTATGTGCTCTAGCAATAGGCTGTAAACAAGATGCTCTGCATTGCCTGTGTGAACAATGCCACATACAGACTATTATCTCTTAACCTGTGTGCACTAATACGAAACAGTCAACACTGGATTGAAAGTGGTTGTTTTATTGATATTTTTTGCACCTGTATTCTTGCCATCATTAATCGGGTCCACTGCACCCTACCAGTGCATTTGTTTGGAGGCTTCAGCAGGTAAAGATCTCTGCTTTTTTCTCTGTGACTTTTTTCAGTTTTTTGGAGGATTTTTAAATCCTCTTTTTGTGTCGGTGAGCTCTTAATTAAACACACGTATCAACACTGCAGAGAGAATCCCTCCCCCACCTCCGTACTGCGCAGCCAGGGCTCATCATAATCAGTCAGTGTTTACAATAATTTGCCGTGGAGATCATAGTCATACAGATCAACAGTTATGGACAGTTATCCATGCTGAGTTTGAGCAATGGCTGTCTACATTCAACCTGGAGCCAGGGAAGGCCATAACGGTGCAAATCTGGTGGCGGCCCTACGCTGGGTCAACCTTACACATGTGCCTTGCATGGTTCACATCCTCAACCTGTTGGTACAGCAATTCCTCTGCCACTGTTCCAGCCTGGATGTGCTACTGCAAAAACCACTGTCGTGCTGACTTCCACCATTCCACTTCAGTTGGAAATTAGATATTTCGGACTACCAGTTAACCGGTTGATATGCGATATAACCACACTGTGGAATTAAACTATGCACATGTTGCAGCGACTTCAGCATCAGTGTCGAGACCTGGTGCAGAATGACATTTTTCATAGCCTGGCAGAACATAGTACGAACATGGTACAATTCACACTTGCGTACTGGATACATATGAAGGACCTCTGCACCCTTCTGTATTTTCTTAATGGCTACTAAGATAGTTAGCGGTAAAGATGCTAACATCACCATCCATATTACTGTCATTTACATGCTGGAGCACACTTTAAATAGTGTGGGTGAGCAGGTGGTGGTGGTGGTGGTGATCCTGGGGGAAGAGGAGGAAGCAGCAGAGGATACCTTTAGGGTTGACAATAACTATAAGTTCATGTCTGTATTCTCACATATGTTTGCCATGGGAGGAACAAAAGGAGAAGGTCCATGAAAAGGATGAGAATTAAGAGGTGATGGACGCGCAACAGTTAGGAGATGAAGACGATAATGATTATCTCTATGTTGTCTTTGGCTGTCAGGAGAGGATGGAGGAAGAAAGCTTCAGTGTTATACTACCACCAACTCACTAAGTATTCGGACAGAAATCCGAGAGTGGACCCTCTGGGTCGTGACTCTAGAGCCCCCGGGGTCGAGCGGACCAGATGGAATCACCCCCTATACAGGGAGTGTTAGGAGCAGGACCTCGGGGGAATGGAGACACAACAGCTAGAGCCAAAGGGACGACCCAAAATAAAGAAGGAAACCACAGGCTATAAGGATGGCAGGGAATAATAGGAAAACAAGACTTAACTGAAAGAATGTCTGGAACACGGAACGGCAGGACTCAGCAGGAACACGGACCGGCAGGATACAACAGGAACACGGACTGGCGGGATACAGCAGGAACACGGACAGGCAGGATACAGCAGGAACACGGGCTGGCAGGACACAGCAGGAACATGGACTGGCAGGATACAGCTGGAACACGGACTGGCAGAATACAGCAGGAACACGGACAGGCAGGATACAGCAGGAACACGGACTGGCGGGATACAGCAGGAACACGGACTGGCGGGGTACAGCAGGAACACGGACAGGCAGGATACAGCAGGAACACGGACTGGCGGGATACAGCAGGAACACGGACTGGCAGGATACAGCAGGAACACGGACTGGCAGAATACAGCAGGAACACGGACTGGCGGGATACAGCAGGAACACGGACAGGCAGGATACAGCAGGAACACGGGCTGGCAGGACACAGCAGGAACACGGACTGGCAGGATACAGAGACAAAGCAAGGACTGGGCTGAGAAAAGACACTGGTACAGGGGAGCCTAGGGCATAGGGACACTGACGACAGACAGTGCACCTACAAAGCAAAGGCGTCTTACCTAGGAAGACGCCGGGAAGAAATACCCGATGGGCGCTGCCATGTTGGGGCGGAGCCACCGGGTCGCGACCTCCCAGAAGGCTCAGCGACGGGGGAGACGCGACCGCGCATGCGCGAAGAGACCAGACGCCGAGAGCCGGCGAAGGAGGAGGCAGAGCGGCGCGGGACAGGATCGTGAGCGCGCCGAGGGATGGGAGAAGCCGGGTAAGTATGTGCGGGCGTGACACACACTGTGGAATTTGACCTCATGAAAGAGACCGACCCATGAGCACTTTCTTGTTGCATCTGCAACATTATTGTTACCCGTATAGTTATTGTTAGGGTTGGATAAAAATAAATAATAAAGTGCAATCTCAACCCGGGGTCCACTGTACAGAGATGGTAAACTGCTTCTAGTGAGCAATGACGGAACAAATTCGAGTGACAGCTTGAACACGCTGTGTTAAGGCCACACAGTGTGACTGGAACACTAAGCATCAAACTCCAAAACTCCTGAGAGGTACTGAACCAATGTATACTGAGAGCTATGCCCTGTTAAACATCACAAGGAAAACATGAGGAAAATGCATGCTCTGCAACTGAGCTGTGTCAATCGCACACAGAAACAAAACAGATGCTGAGCGTAATACCCTGACAAGGGTTGAGCTTGCTCTGAAACTCTACTCTGCTAACCACACACATATAGTTAACAGATGCTAAGCCAAGCAGCTAAGTGCCCCCAATGACACTAGCTGCCTGCCTACGTGTACAGTCCCAAAGCTAGACAGACACAAAACACATGCAGACCGAGTACTAGAGTCTCCACTTGCAAAGCCACACATAAATTATACTACAGCACCCGCGGGTGCCATTGGAAGTCTTTTATACAAAAGACTCCACCTGAAACACACGCCCAATTAGCTGAGACATCGTCCGTGTGCCAATATGGAGCTGCCACATCACCAGAGCCAGAGATGTCCGACCACCAATAGGAAAACGCCACACCACAGACATGTTCAGTAAGGTGATTTCTGGACCTAGACTCCAGAGTGTCCGGTCGCCGCTGCCTATCGCTGGTTACCATAGACTTGGCTGGAGAGCCAGCAGTAACCAAGTGAACAGCAAGAGCATGAGCAAGATGCTGGGACTGATGTCTATGCTCAGCAGCACCTGCAGCGGCTGAAGCTGAATGGAGGACCACAGATGCAGATAAGGCTTGGATCTATCCCATGCAAAGGGAGAATCCTGATGCCTAACAGTTATGATTCCAAATAATGCTTACTACTGGGTTGCCAGTGTGTTCTAGCCATAATGCAAAAGTAATTTTGCCTGTTGCTTCACCCCCTAGAAAGGGTTGCCCCCATGCTGCAGTATCAAAACATGCTGGAAGACAATCTTGACAGTGGTTTTCCCCAACGCAGCAGTGAGGCACACAGTTTGCATCGCAGTGATAGCCTAAAGGTACCTTCACACTGAGCAACTTTACAACGAGAATGACAACGATCCGTGACGTTGCAGCGTCCTGGATTGCGATCTCGTTGTGTTTGACACGCAGCAGCGATCAGGATCCTGTTGTGACATCGCTGGTCGTAGCTGAAAGTCGAGAACTTTATTTGGTCGTCAGGTCGGCGTGATTCGTCATGTTTGACAGCAAAAGCAACGATGCCTGCAATGCTTTTTCACGGAGCTAACAACCAGCGAGAACGATAAGTGAGTCGCCGTTGCGTCACTGGATCGCTCCTGCATCGTTCTGGAGTTGCTGTGTTTGACATCTCTACAGCGACCTAACAGCGACGCTCCAGCGTTCTAGTTTGGGTCAGATAATTGTCTATATCGCTGGAGCGTTGCTAAATGTGACGGTACCTTAACAATCACATAAACGTTCAGTTGTCAACCCAAAAACATTAGCAGTATTGCAGCACTGTAGTCCTGTGTTACAACCCCACCAAGGACAGCATCTGCAAAGAGTTTGTATGTTCTACCCTTGTTTGCAAGGTTATACTCACAGTAATTATTTTTCTACCCATACTATAAAGACATACAGATAGTAAATTTAGATTATGAGTCCCAATGATGACAGTGTCAGTAATGTCTGTAAAGTGAATGTTGAATTATTGGCTCTATATAAGGGATAACCCCCCCCCAAAATTGAAAGTGATGCTCAGCCACACTCAGGTGGCACACATATCAGTTTTGTAGATTACTATTGTCAGAAAAATTTAAGGATAGTAACACGGGTAGTTGACTCAAAGACAGTGGAGGACTGCCAGTATCAGAGGCCTACTGTTACAGGCAACACACATGAGGGAGACCCAACACGGAATCTACACATTTACAAACATTAGTGTCAGACACTAACAAAGTGGCACATGAAACACCTCTACCTGCTTTCATGCTGAGCCACACTCAGGTGCCACAAAAATTAGTTTTGTAGACTATCATTGTCAGAAAATGTAAGGATAGTAACATGAGTAGTTGAGTCCAAGGAAGTGGAGGCCTGATGGTCTTGGATAGGGTTGAGCGAAACGGGTCGAACATTTTCAAAAGTCGCCGACTTTTGGCTAAGTCGGGGTTTCATGAAACCCGATCCGACCCCTGTGCGGGGTCGGCCATGCGGTACGCGACTTTCGCGCCAAAGTCGCGTTTCAATGACGCGAAAAGCGCCATTTCTCAGCCAATGAAGGTAAACGCAGAGTGTGGGCAGCGTGATGACATAGGTCCTGGTCCCCACCATCTTAGAGAAGGGCATTGCAGTGATTGGCTTGCTGTCTGCGACGTCACAGGGGCTATAAAGAGGCGTTCCCGCCGACCGCCATCTTACTGCTGCTGATCTGAGCTTAGGGAGAGGTTGCTGCCGCTTTGTCAGAAGCAGGGATAGCGTTAGGCAGGGTCCATTAACCACAAAACCGCTTGTGCTGCAGCGATTTGCACTGTCCAACACCACCCTCGGTGTGCAGGGACAGTGGAAGTTTTTTTTTTTTTTTTTTTCCCCTCAGCGCTGTAGCTCATTGGGCTGCCCTAGAAGGCTCCCTGATAGCTGCATTGCTGTGTGTACGCCGCTGTGCAAACCAACTGCTTTTTTCAAAGCACAAATCCTCTTGTTCCTTCCTTTCTGCACAGCTATCTTTTTTGTTTGTCCACACTTTTTATTTCATTTGTGCATCAGTCCACTCCTTATTGCTGCCTGCCATACCTGGCTGAGATTACTGCAGGCAGGGAGATAGTAGCTGCCTGCCATACCTGGCTGAGATTACTGCAGGCAGGGAGATAGTAATTGTAGGACATTCCCTGTTTTTTTTTTTTTTTTTTTTTTGGTGGGAGATTAAGATTGGCAATTTGGCATTTCTGCTAGAGTGCCATCCCTGTGTGTGCCATCTCTCTCACATAGTGGGCCATAGAAAGCCTTTTCATTTTTCTGTATTTTTTTTTGTGGGGTGTATAAATTCTCCCTGATAAAAATACAGTGGGAGATTAATATTGGCCTTTGGGCTTGTGTGCCAGTCCTGAGTGTGCCATCTCTCTCACAAATAGTGGGCCATAGAAAGCCTATTTATTTTTTTTTTTGGTTTTATAAATTCTCCCTGAAAAAAAGGGAGATTAATATTGGCCTCTGGGCTTGTGTGCCAGTCCTGAGCGTGCCATCTGTGCCAGCCCTGAGCGTGCCATCTCTCTCACAAATAGTGGGCCATAGAAAGCCTATTTAATTTTTTTTTTTTGTTTTATAAATTTTCCCTGAAAAAAGGGAGATTAATATTGGCCTCTGGGCTTGTGTGCCAGTTGTGAGCGTGCCATCTGTGCCAGTCCTGAGCGTGCCATCTCTCTCACAAATAGTGGGCCATAGAAAGCCTATTTAAATATTTTTTTGGTTTTATAAATTCTCCCAGAAAAAAAGGGAGATTAATATTGGCCTCTGGGCTTGTGTGCCAGTCCTGAGCGTGCCATCTGTGCCAGCCAGCCCTGAGCGTGCCATCTCTCTCACAAATAGTGGGCCATAGAAAGCCTATTTAATTTTTTTTTTTGTTTTATCAATTTTCCCTGAAAAAAGGGAGATTAATATTGGCCTCTGGGCTTGTGTGCCAGTTGTGAGCGTGCCATCTGTGCCAGTCCTGAGCGTGCCATCTCTCTCACAAATAGTGGGCCATAGAAAGCCTATTTAAATATTTTTTTGGTTTTATAAATTCTCCCAGAAAAAAAGGGAGATTAATATTGGCCTCTGGGCTTCTGTGCCAGTCCTGAGCGTGCCATCTGTGCCAGTCCTGAGCGTCCCATCTCTCTCACAAATAGTGGGCCATAGAAAGCCTATTTTATTTTTTTTTTGGGTTTTAGAAATTCTCCCTGAAAAAAGGGAGATTAATATTGGCCTCTGGGCTTGTGTGCCAGTTGTGAGCGTGCCATCTGTGCCAGTCCTGAGCGTGCCATCTCTCTCACAAATAGTGGGCCATAGAAAGCCTATTTAAATATTTTTTTGGTTTTATAAATTCTCCCAGAAAAAAAGGGAGATTAATATTGGCCTCTGGGCTTCTGTGCCAGTCCTGAGCGTGCCATCTGTGCCAGTCCTGAGCGTCCCATCTCTCTCACAAATAGTGGGCCATAGAAAGCCTATTTTATTTTTTTTTTGGGTTTCAGAAATTCTCCCTGGAAAAAAGAAGGGAGATTAATATTGCCCTTTGGGCTTGTGTGCCAGTACTAAGCGTTCCATCTCTCTCTCTCTCTCAGTCAGTGGGCCATAGAACGCATATTTTTGGTTTTATTTGTTTTCTAAATTCTCCCTGAAAAAATCATTTTATTTTATTTGGTTTCTAAATTCTTCCTGATAAAATCATATTTTTTTTATTATTTTTATTTCTAAAGTCTCCCTGAAAAAAAAAAAAAAAAAACAACCAAAAAAACAGTGGGAGATTAATATTGGCCTTTCTGCTTGTGTGCCAGTCTTGACTCCTGGGTGTGCCATCTCTCTCTCTCTCTCTCTCTCTCTCTCTCTCTCTCTCTCCAATTGTGGTCCATAGAAAGCCTATATTTTTTTTCCTTGATTTGGGTTCTAAAATCTACCAGAGAAAATAACTACATCAATCATTGGTAGAAAAATATTGGCCTCTGGGTTTGTGTGCCACTCCTGACTCCTGTGTGCGTCATCTCTCAGTCAGTGGGCCATAGAACGCCTATTTTTGGTTTTATTTGTTTTCTAAATTCTCCCTGAAAAAATCATTTTATTTTATTTGGTTTCTAAATTCTTCCTGATAAAATCATATTTTTTTTATTATTTTTTTTTCTAAAGTCTCCCTGAAAAAAAAAAAAAAAAACAGTGGGAGATTAATATTGGCCTTTCTGCTTGTGTGCCAGTCTTGACTCCTGGGTGCGTCATCTCTCAGTCAGTGGGCCATAGAACGCCTATTTTTGGTTTTATTTGTTTTATAAATTCTCCCTGAAAAAATCATTTTATTTTATTTGGTTTCTAAATTCTTCCTGATAAAATCATATTTTTTTTATTATTTTTTTTTCTAAAGTCTCCCTGAAAAAAAAAAAAAAAAAACAACCAAAAAAAACAGTGGGAGATTAATATTGGCCTTTCTGCTTGTGTGCCAGTCTTGACTCCTGGGTGCGTCATCTCTCAGTCAGTGGGCCATAGAACGCCTATTTTTGGTTTTATTTGTTTTATAAATTCTCCCTGAAAAAATCATTTTATTTTATTTGGTTTCTAAATTCTTCCTGATAAAATCATATTTTTTTTATTATTTTTTTTTCTAAAGTCTCCCTGAAAAAAAAAAAAAAAAAAAACAACCAAAAAAAACAGTGGGAGATTAATATTGGCCTTTCTGCTTGTGTGCCAGTCTTGACTCCTGGGTGTGCCATCTCTCTCTCTCTCTCTCTCTCTCTCTCTCTCTCTCTCTCTCTCCAATTGTGGTCCATAGAAAGCCTATATTTTTTTTCCTTGATTTGGGTTCTAAAATCTACCAGAGAAAATAACTACATCAATCATTGGTAGAAAAATATTGGCCTCTGGGTTTGTGTGCCACTCCTGACTCCTGTGTGCGTCATCTCTCAGTCAGTGGGCCATAGAACGCCTATTTTTGTTTTTATTTGTTTTATAAATTCTCCCTGAAAAAATCATTTTATTTTATTTGGTTTCTAAATTCTTCCTGATAAAATCATATTTTTTTTATTATTTTTTTTTCTAAAGTCTCCCTGAAAAAAAAAAAAAAAAAAAAAAACAAAAAAAAAACAGTGGGAGATTAATATTGGCCTTTCTGCTTGTGTGCCAGTCTTGACTCCTGGGTGTGCCATCTCTCTCTCTCTCTCTCTCCAATTGTGGTCCATAGAAAGCCTACATTTTTTTTCCTTGATTTGGGTTCCAAAATCTACCAGAGAAAATAACTCCATCAATCATTGGTAGAAAAATATTGGCCTCTGGGCTTGTGTGCCACTCCTGATTCCTGTGTGCGTCATCTCTCACTCAGTGGCCCATAGAAAGCATATAGTTTGTTACATTTGTTTTCTAAATTCTCCCTGCAAAAATCTATTTTTTTTTTTTTGGGGGGTTTCTAAAGTGTTCCTGAAAAAAATAAAAATAAAAAAAAAATAATAGTGTGACATTAATATTAACATTTGTGCTTCAGTGACAGTCCTGCGTGTGGGGCATCTCTCTAATTTGCAGCCACCAAAAAAAGAGTGTGTAACATTGGGCCTGATTTTCGCTGTGGTCTCACCAACCTGTAAAGGGGTAGCTAAATCATACTGAAGTTATAGCTCACCGTGTAAGTTGTGTGACTGCAACAAATAACGTTAGTTTGGTTACGTTTTTAAAACAATGAGGAAGTCTAGTGGAAGAGGTCGTGGCCGGGGGCGTTCATTGTCAGCTGGTAATGAGGGTAGTGGTAGTGGTGGAGCATCAGGTGGTCGTGGGGGAAAAAATATTGCACCTAAGTCTGGAGCTGTGGAGCCAGGTTCGTCGTCCGGCTACACAAGGCCTCGAACGCTCCCTTTTCTGGGATTAGGAAAACCGCTTTTAAAGCCGGAGCAGCAAGAGCAAGTTTTGGCTTATCTTGCTGACTCAGCCTCTAGCTCTTTTGCCTCATCTCGTGAAACTGGTAAAAGTAAAAGCAGCGCGTCGTTAGTGGATGTTCACGGTCAGGGACAAGTCACTTCCTTGTCCTCTTCAGCAAAAACAACAACAGAGAAGAATGCAGCAGGCGACACAACGGGTTACTCCATGGAGCTCTTTACACATACCGTCCCTGGCTTAGAAAGTGAAGCAGTTAACAGTCCATGCCCATTACAAATTGAATCTGACATGGAGTGCACTGACGCACAGCCACAGCCAGACTACTATGCTGGTCCTTTGACTCAGACCACAACATTGCCCTCGCAGGGTGCTGATCAAGAATCAGACCCTGATGAGACTATGTTGCCCCATCACGAACGCTATACCACCGAACGACACGGTGACACAGACGAAGTTGCGCAGGAGGTACAAGAAGAGTTATTAGATGACCCAGTTCTTGACCCCGATTGGCAGCCATTGGGGGAACAGGGTGCAGGCGGCAGCAGTTCTGAAGCAGAGGAGGAGGAGGGGCCGCAGCAGGCATCAACATCGCCACAGGTTCCATCTGCCGGGCCCGTATCTTGCCCAAAACGCGTGGCAAAGCCAAAACCTGGTGGAGGACAGCGTGGCCATCCGGTTAAAGCTCAGTCTGCAATGCCTGAAAAGGTATCCGATGCTAGAAAGAGTGCAGTCTGGCATTTTTTTAAACAACATCCAATTGATCAGCGCAAAGTCATCTGTCAAAAATGTTCTACTTCCTTAAGCAGAGGTCAGAATCTGAAAAGTCTCAATACTAGTTGCATGCATAGACATTTAACCACCATGCATTTGAAAGCTTGGACTAACTACCAAACGTCCCTTAAGGTTGTTGCACCCTCGGCCAATGAAGCTAGTCATCAACGCAACATCCCTTCCGGCAGTGTAGGACCACCATTTAGCGCACCACCTGCTGTATCTGTGCAGGTATCTTTGCCAGGCCAAAGCAGTCAGGGTCAGGGAATCACCAGTTTCGTAGTAGGAAACACTGCATCTAGGGCACCGGCGGCAACAATACCATCTCCCACCGTCTCTCAGTCTGCCATGTCCACCGGCACCCCCGCTAGTTCCACGATCTCCAGCTCTCCAGTCCAGCTCACCCTACATGAGACTATGGTTAGAAAAAGGAAATACTTAGCCTCGCATCCGCGTACACAGGGTTTGAACGCCCACATAGCTAGACTAATCTCGTTAGAGATGATGCCCTACCGGTTAGTTGAAAGCGAAGCTTTCAAAGACCTGATGGACTACGCTGTACCACGCTACGAGCTACCCAGTCGACACTTTTTTTCCAGAAAAGCCATCCCAGCCCTCCACCAGCATGTTAAAGAGCGCATCGTCCATGCACTCAGGCAATCTGTGAGCACAAAGGTGCACCTGACAACAGATGCATGGACCAGTAGGCATGGCCAGGGACGTTACGTGTCCATCACGGCACACTGGGTAAATGTGGTGGATTCAGGGTCCACAGGGGACAGCAAGTTTGGGACAGTTCTGCCTAGCCCACGGTCTAGTAAACAGTTGTCTGTAGCCGTTCGCACCCCCTCCTCCTCCTCCTCCTCGTCCTCCTGCAGAAGCAAGAGCTCGTCCACAGACCGCAGTCGCACAAACACTCCATCCGCACCTGCCACTGTTGCACACCAGGTCTCCCATTATGGGGCAGCTACTGGCATACGTCAGCAGGCTGTATTGGCTATGAAGTGTTTGGGCGACAATAGACACACCGCGGAAGTTCTGTCCGAGTTCTTGCAGCAAGAAACGCAGTCGTGGCTGGGCACTGTAGATCTTGAGGCAGGCAAGGTAGTGAGTGATAACGGAAGGAATTTCATGGCTGCCATCTCCCTTTCCCAACTGAAACACATTCCTTGCCTGGCTCACACCTTAAACCTGGTGGTGCAGTGCTTCCTGAAAAGTTATCCGGGGTTATCCGACCTGCTCCTCAAAGTGCGTGGACTTTGCGCACATATCCGCCGTTCGCCTGTACACTCCAGCCGTATGCAGACCTATCAGCGTTCTTTGAACCTTCCCCAGCATCGCCTAATCATAGACGTTGCAACAAGGTGGAACTCAACACTGCACATGCTTCAGAGACTGTGCGAACAGAGGCGGGCTGTTATGTTTTTGTGGGAGGATACACATACACGGGCAGGCAGTAGGATGGCAGACATGGAGTTGTCAGGTGTGCAGTGGTCGAAGATTCAAGACATGTGTCAAGTCCTTCAGTGTTTTGAGGAATGCACACGGCTGGTTAGTGCAGACAACGCCATAATAAGCATGAGCATCCCCCTAATGCGTCTGCTGATGCAAAGTTTGACGCACATAAAGGATCAGGCGTCTGCACCAGAGGAAGAGGAAAGCCTTGATGACAGTCAGCGATTGTCTGGTCAGGGCAGTGTACATGACGAGGTACCGGGCGAAGAGGAGGTGGAGGATGAGGAGGATGATGGGGATGAGTATATTTTTAATGAGGAAGCTTTCCCGGGGGCACGGGAAATTGGTGGCGTGGCAAGGCCGGGTTCTGGTTTTTTGAGGGACACAAGTGACGTAGATTTGCCTGCAACTGCCCCTCAACCAAGCACAACCGCAGATTTGACAACGGGAACTTTGGCCCACATGGCGGATTATGCCTTGCGTATCCTCAAAAGGGACACACGCATTACAAAAATGATGAACGATGACGATTACTGGTTGGCCTGCCTCCTTGATCCTCGCTATAAAGGCAAAT
The DNA here is from genome assembly GCF_032444005.1 of Ranitomeya imitator. Taxonomy (NCBI): domain Eukaryota; kingdom Metazoa; phylum Chordata; class Amphibia; order Anura; family Dendrobatidae; genus Ranitomeya; species Ranitomeya imitator. Next base: position 685,847,118 of record NC_091282.1, read on the forward strand.
TGCAAAATATTATGCCACATGAGAACTTGGAACTAATATTAGCAACAAAACAATCAACTCTTGTTGACCGTTTGCTTCTGGCATTCCCTGCACACAGCGCCCGTGATCGTTCTCACACGAGCTCCAGGGGCCAGCAGACCAGAGGTGTTAGAGGGGCAGAAATCAGAAGTGGCGTTGGACAGAGGGGTTTTCTGACCAGGTTGTGGAGTGATTTTTCTATGACCGCAGACAGGACAGGTACTGCAGCATCAATTCAAAGTGACAGGAGACAACATTTGTCCAGTATGGTTACAAACTATTTTTCATCCCTTATCGACGTTCTCCCTCAACCGTCATTCCCATTTGATTACTGGGCATCCAAATTAGACACCTGGCCAGAATTGGCAGAATATGCATTGCAGGAGCTTGCTTGCCCGGCAGCTAGTGTCCTATCAGAAAGAGTATTCAGTGCTGCAGGTTCAATACTAACAGAAAAAAGGACTCGTCTGGCTACCCAAAATGTAGATGATCTAACCTTCATTAAAATGAACCACAACTGGATTTCAAAATCTTTTGCCCCACCCTGCCCGGCTGACACCTAGCTTTCCTATGAAAAGGTCTTGCCTGTGGACTATTCTGAATGACTTTTCCAATCTCGTAATTTTCTTCACCTGATTGTCCAGCATACGACATGTTTCCACCTCACGAAATGGCCAAACTCCCCACACGGGGCCGTGCTATCGCCACTTTGCGCTTGGACCCTTGAGAGTGCTGTTTGTCTGAAGAGGTGGGTGTGGCCGCTTTTGGTCGACGGCACTGCCACTGGGTCCCTCATAGTACAATAAAGTGTCTCTGGCGGTGGTGGTGCGCACCCAACGTCAGACACACCGTTGTAATATGAGGGGCCCTGTGCCTGTACCGCCGGCCACAAGACAGTTCCCCCCCCCAGCTCAAACAGTGCTCTACCACTAGCAAAATTATCTCTCACAGCTTCACCAATGTGTAGTCTAGCCGCTGACATCCTTCAATGCCTGGCACTGACAATACCATTGTTTTGACATTTTTGTTATGTTAGGCCTTCGAAGCCTGTCTGCGGTCCCTTCTTTCTACAACTACTACACTGACCAGGCCACTGCTGGCCGTGTTACCCTGGAACCAATTTAAAAGTGCCTACAGTCAGCCCAATTTTGTTATGTTAGGCCTTCGAAGACTGTCTGCCGTCACTCCTTCCACTAGACTTCCACTGACCATACACTGCTGCCCATGTACCCCTGGAACCAATTTAAAGTGCCTACAGCCAGCCCAATTTTGTTATGTTAGGCCTTCGAAGCCTGTCTGCGGTCACTCCTTCCACTAGACTTCCACTGACCAGACCACTGCTGCCCGTGTACCCCTGGAACCAATTTAAAAGTGCCTACAGCCAGCCCAAGTTTGTTATGTTAGGCCTTGGAAGCCTGTCTGCGGTCACTCCTTCCACTAGACTTCCACTGACCAGACCACTGCTGCCCGTGTACCCCTGGAACCAATTTAAAAGTGCCTACAGCCAGCCCAAGTTTGTTATGTTAGGCCTTGGAAGCCTGTCTGCGGTCACTCCTTCCACTAGACTTCCACTGACCAGACCACTGCTGCCCGTGTACCCCTGGAACCAATTTAAAAGTGCCTACAGCCAGCCCAAGTTTGTTATGTTAGGCCTTGGAAGCCTGTCTGCGGTCACTCCTTCCACTAGACTTCCACTGACCAGACCACTGCTGCCCGTGTACCCCTGGAACCAATTTAAAAGTGCCTACAGCCAGCCCAAGTTTGTTATGTTAGGCCTTGGAAGCCTGTCTGCGGTCACTCCTTCCACTAGACTTCCACTGACCAGACCACTGCTGCCCGTGTACCCCTGGAACCAATTTAAAAGTGCCTACAGCCAGCCCAAGTTTGTTATGTTAGGCCTTGGAAGCCTGTCTGCGGTCACTCCTTCCACTAGACTTCCACTGACCAGACCACTGCTGCCCGTGTACCCCTGGAACCAATTTAAAAGTGCCTACAGCCAGCCCAAGTTTGTTATGTTAGGCCTTCTAAGCCTGTCTGCGGTCCATTCTTTCAACTACTACTACACTGACCAGGTCACTGCTGCCCGTGTACCCCTGGAACCAATTTAAAATTGCCTACAGCCAGCCCAATTTTTTTATTTTAGGCCTTCGATGCCTGTCTGCGGTCCATTCTTTCAACTACTACTACACTGACCAGGTCACTGCTGTCCGTGTACCCCTGGAACCAATTTAAAATTGCCTACAGCCATGTGTTATTATTTTAGGCCTTCGATGCCTGTCTGCGGTCACTCCTTCCACTAGGCCTCCACTGACCACACCACTGCTGTCCGTGTACCCCTGGAACCAATTTAAAATTGCCTACAGCCATGTGTTATTATTTTAGGCCTTCGATGCCTGTCTGCGGTCACTCCTTCCACTAGGCCTCCACTGACCACACCACTGCTGTCCGTGTACCCCTGGAACCAATTTAAAATTGCCTACAGCCAGCCCAATTTTTTTATTTTAGGCCTTCGATGCCTGTCTGCGGTCCATTCTTTCAACTACTACTACACTGACCAGGTCACTGCTGTCCGTGTACCCCTGGAACCAATTTAAAATTGCCTACAGCCATGTGTTATTATTTTAGGCCTTCGATGCCTGTCTGCGGTCACTCCTTCCACTAGGCCTCCACTGACCACACCACTGCTGTCCGTGTACCCCTGGAACCAATTTAAAATTGCCTACAGCCATGTGTTATTATTTTAGGCCTTCGATGCCTGTCTGCGGTCACTCCTTCCACTAGGCCTCCACTGACCACACCACTGCTGTCCGTGTACCCCTGGAACCAATTTAAAATTGCCTACAGCCAGCCCAATTTTTTTATTTTAGGCCTTCGATGCCTGTCTGCGGTCCATTCTTTCAACTACTACTACACTGACCAGGTCACTGCTGTCCGTGTACCCCTGGAACCAATTTAAAATTGCCTACAGCCATGTGTTATTATTTTAGGCCTTCGATGCCTGTCTGCGGTCACTCCTTCCACTAGGCCTCCACTGACCACACCACTGCTGTCCGTGTACCCCTGGAACCAATTTAAAATTGCCTACAGCCATGTGTTATTATTTTAGGCCTTCGATGCCTGTCTGCGGTCACTCCTTCCACTAGGCCTCCACTGACCACACCACTGCTGCCCGTGTACCCCTGGAACCAATTTAAAATTGCCTACAGCCAGCCCAATTTTTTTATTTTAGGCCTTCGATGCCTGTCTGCGGTCCATTCTTTCAACTACTACTACACTGACCAGGTCACTGCTGTCCGTGTACCCCTGGAACCAATTTAAAATTGCCTACAGCCATGTGTTATTATTTTAGGCCTTCGATGCCTGTCTGCGGTCACTCCTTCCACTAGGCCTCCACTGACCACACCACTGCTGTCCGTGTACCCCTGGAACCAATTTAAAATTGCCTACAGCCATGTGTTATTATTTTAGGCCTTCGATGCCTGTCTGCGGTCACTCCTTCCACTAGGCCTCCACTGACCACACCACTGCTGCCCGTGTACCCCTGGAACCAATTTAAAATTGCCTACAGCCAGCCCAATTTTTTTATTTTAGGCCTTCGATGCCTGTCTGCGGTCCATTCTTTCAACTACTACTACACTGACCAGGTCACTGCTGTCCGTGTACCCCTGGAACCAATTTAAAATTGCCTACAGCCATGTGTTATTATTTTAGGCCTTCGATGCCTGTCTGCGGTCACTCCTTCCACTAGGCCTCCACTGACCACACCACTGCTGTCCGTGTACCCCTGGAACCAATTTAAAATTGCCTACAGCCATGTGTTATTATTTTAGGCCTTCGATGCCTGTCTGCGGTCACTCCTTCCACTAGGCCTCCACTGACCACACCACTGCTGTCCGTGTACCCCTGGAACCAATTTAAAATTGCCTACAGCCAGCCCAATTTTTTTATTTTAGGCCTTCGATGCCTGTCTGCGGTCCATTCTTTCAACTACTACTACACTGACCAGGTCACTGCTGTCCGTGTACCCCTGTAACCAATTTAAAATTGCCTACAGCCATGTGTTATTATTTTAGGCATTCGATGCCTGTCTGCGGTCCATTTTTTCAACTACTACTACACTGACCAGGTCACTGCTGCCCGTGTACCCCTGGAACCAATTTAAAATTGCCTACAGCCATGTGTTATTATTTTAGGCATTCGATGCCTGTCTGCGGTCACTCCTTCCACTAGGCCTCCACTGACCACACCACTGCTGCCCGTGTACCCCTGGAACCAATTTAAAATTGCCTACAGCCAGCCCAATTTTTTTATTTTAGGCCTTCGATGCCTGTCTGCGGTCCATTCTTTCAACTACTACTACACTGACCAGGTCACTGCTGCCCGTGTACCCCTGGAACCAATTTAAAATTGCCTACAGCCATGTGTTATTATTTTAGGCCTTCGATGCCTGTCTGCGGTCACTCCTTCCACTAGGCCTCCACTGACCACACCACTGCTGTCCGTGTACCCCTGGAACCAATTTAAAATTGCCTACAGCCATGTGTTATTATTTTAGGCCTTCGATGCCTGTCTGCGGTCCATTCTTTCAACTACTACTACACTGACCAGGGCACTGCTGGCCGTGTACCCCTGGAACCAACATCAGAAAATATAAAAATAAGTATTTTGCTTATAAAAAAGAAAATACTGGTGAGATATCAAATGCAGACATTTTAACATTAAAAACAAACACACAACTCTAATCTGGTACAGTACTAAAAATGGCCACCAGCTACAATTACTTTCTCCTGCAAGTAGTTAACTGAAAGTTTTTTTAAATTGAAAACACACATATGGCATCCACCGAGTGTTGTCCTGTCGCGTCTTCTTTATATTATTGCCGAGAAGATGCAAAATAATGAAAATAATAAAATCATTAATTACCAAAATAATAGAGAAAGTCAACACCACATTGCAAATAAACATTCATTCCAAATAAAGAAGCAGGGCGCGTCCGAGGGTGAGTATATACCTAATAAGAATATAATCACCCTCGGACGCGCAATGCTTATTTCCAACAGCCTTCCTTCCTAAGAATCAGCCCTTCCGTCGTGTAGAGAGACGTTGTGTTACACTCCAAGGTGTTCCCCAGGTTGCCTTTCCTGAGCTTCGATCTTCCGGCTCTCGTTTAGTAGTTCTTGGAAACTACTCTGCATTAGGCCTTCAAATTGGGTATGGGGTGTAGAGAGATGGTGTGTTCCACTCCAAGGTGTTCCCCAGGTTGCCTTTCCTGAGCTTCGATCTTCCGGCTCTCGTTTAGTAGTTGTTGGAAACTACGCTGCATTAGGCCTTCAAATTGGGTATGGGGTGTAGCGAGAGGGTGTGTTACACTCCAAGGTGTTCCCCAGGTTGCCTTTCCTGAGCTTCGATCTTCCGGCTCTCGTTTAGTAGTTCTTGGAAACTACACTGCATTAGGCCTTCAAATTGGGTATGGGGTGTAGAGAGAGGGTGTGTTACACTCCAAGGTGTTCCCCAGGTTGCCTTTCCTGAGCTTCGATCTTCCGGCTCTCGTTTAGTAGTTCTTGGAAACTACTCTGCATTAGGCCTTCAAATTGGGTATGGGGTGTAGAGAGATGGTGTGTTCCACTCCAAGGTGTTCCCCAGGTTGCCTTTCCTGAGCTTCGATCTTCCGGCTCTCGTTTAGTAGTTGTTGGAAACTACGCTGCATTAGGCCTTCAAATTGGGTATGGGGTGTAGCGAGAGGGTGTGTTACACTCCAAGGTGTTCCCCAGGTTGCCTTTCCTGAGCTTCGATCTTCCGGCTCTCGTTTAGTAGTTCTTGGAAACTACACTGCATTAGGCCTTCAAATTGGGTATGGGGTGTAGAGAGAGGGTGTGTTACACTCCAAGGTGTTCCCCAGGTTGCCTTTCCTGAGCTTCGATATTCCGGCTCTCGTTTAGTAGTTGTCGGAAACTACGCTGCATTAGGCCTACAAATTGGGTATGGGGCGTAGAGAGAGGGTGTGTTACACTCCAAGATGTCCCCCAGGTTGCCTTTCCTGAGCTTCGATATTCCGGCTCTCGTTTAGTAGTTGTCGGAAACTACGCTGCATTAGGCCTACAAATTGGGTATGGGGTGTAGAGAGAGGGTGTGTTACACTCCAAGGTGTTCCCCAGGTTGCCTTTCCTGAGCTTCGATCTTCATGCTCTCGTTTAGTAGTTGTCGGAAACTACGCTGCATTAGGCCTACAAATTGGGTATGGGGTGTAGAGAGAGGGTTTGTTACACTCCAAGGTGTTCCCCAGGTTGCCTTTCCTGAGCTTCGATCTTCCGGCTCTCGTTTAGTAGTTGTTGGAAACTACGCTGCATTAGGCCTTCAAATTGGGTATGGGGTGTAGCGAGAGGGTGTGTTACACTCCAAGGTGTTCCCCAGGTTGCCTTTCCTGAGCTTCGATCTTCCGGCTCTCGTTTAGTAGTTCTTGGAAACTACACTGCATTAGGCCTTCAAATTGGGTATGGGGTGTAGAGAGAGGGTGTGTTACACTCTAAGGTGTTCCCCAGGTTTCCTTGCCATTGCTTCGGTCTTCCGACTCTCGTTTAGTAGTTGTAGAAAAGTACACTGCATTAGGCCATACAAAATGGGTATGGGGTGGAGAGAGATGGTGTGTTACACTCCAAGGTGTTCCCCAGGTTGCCTTTCCTGAGCTTCTATCTTCAGGCTCTCATTAAATTGTGGTTAAATGGAACAACTGCATTTGGCGTACTAGTTGGTTTGGGGCCTACTATCGGTGTCTGCCACTCCTTGCTGTTCTCCTCCACTGAACAAAGCTGTGCCGCCTGTTTACTACGGTTGCCAATTTTGAACTGCATTTCGACTACTTACTGATTTGGCCCTACTCTCTGTGTCAGCCTCTCATTCCAGTTGTCCTCCACTGCAATGCCCCCTGGTTATTCCTGTGTTACCAATTTTGAACTGCATTTAGCCCACTTTCTTCTTTGGGCCTATATCTGTGTTTCCACTTCATCGTGCCCATTGCCCAGCCAGTGATAGATGAGTCTGCTGGTACATTGACCCATAACGCAACATTCCCCGTGCACGCTACACAACAACATTGTGACCCTGCTGAAAGTCAGGTTGCTCTTCCCGCATACCATACCACCTTACACGGGGACAAAGAGGAAGGTGCAGATGAAAGTGCAGGTTCCTTCATCAGGTGGGGGGAGGAATACTAGTTGGCGACGTCACTGGCACAGGGCCTCTCATAGTACGCAAAAGTGTTGCTGCCGGTGGGAGGCGCCCCCGCCGTGCAAACACACCGCTGTACTTTGAGGGGCCCTGTGCCAGTGCCAATGCCAACGAGTGGGCCCCCCCTGCTTGCTCAGGTTCACAGCACTTGCAAAGTTGAAATACTTACCTCTCCCTGCTCCACTGCCGTGACGTGGTCCAGATTTCCTGGGCCCACTAATTACTTGAACCAGCCCTACCCCCCACAACTTTAGCCAAATGACCCCCAATTTCAAATGCCTTCCAATTATTATAAGGTAAATTACGCTTGACAAGCTTCATTAAGAAGAATGGATGGTTTTGACATTAAAATGGCCACTCTAGGTGTTTTCCTGGCCCCCACTCACTGCCGACTATGCTGCCCCATTGACTTGCATTGGGTTTCGTGTTTCGGTCGATCCCGACTTTACGTCATAATCGGCCGATTTCACTCGACCCGACTTTGGACATAGTCGGGTTTCGCAAAACCCGGCTCGACTCTAAAAAGGTCAAGGTCGCTCAACTCTAGTCTTGGAGGCCTACTTCTACAGGCAATATGCATGAAGGAGACCCAACCAGGAGTGTTCACATTTCCAAAAATTATTGGCAGACACCACCAAAGTGGCATCAATTTCACCACAGTAGAATTAGTATAATAGGGACCAACAGGTCTCCACTACACCCAACCCAGCAGATAGACACGCAAGCAGGACTGTTCACATTTCCACAAATTATTGTTAACATCTCCAGCAGCAGTAGAAACAGCAGGCATATTAGCCCCACTAAAGATATCAGAGACGGAAATTATGCAAAAACAATGCAGCACACTAAAATCTACAACATCCAGTAACAGAAGTTGTCAGTTGTCTTTGGATAGGACATCACATTAGTGGTTCATTAGCGCTTTCAGAAACATTAACACCTACCCCACATAAACATCGAACACCAAGCCTAATCCCCCTTCCTCCACAACTTTGCTTTTTCACAGTCATGTTGCTTAGATAGTGTGCTAGGGGCACACTATTAGCAACTAAAAATAGATTTTTACTCTGCACAACATCTGCACACAGCTGAATTTCAGCGGCACAAAATTAATGGTGAAATATGGCATGACTAATCACCTTGCTCACAGCAGAAAGAATTGTGAGAATTGTTTCAGTGTCGATGAGGCCTGCATGACAAAGAAGATGTGCTAAAAAAATTTCAAAGTGAGATATCCCTTACTGTATGACATTACAACCCCTGGCAAAAATTATGGAATCACCAGCCTTGGAGGATGTTCATGCAGTTGTTTAATTTTGTAGAAAAAAAGCAGATCACAGACATGACACAAAACTAAAGTAATTTCAAATGGCAACTTTCTGGCTTTAAGAAACACTAAAAGAAATCAAGAACAAAAAATGTAGTAGTCAGTAATGGTTACTTTTTTAACCAAGCATAGGGTAAAAATTATGGAATTACTCAATCACTCAAAGATTGAGTAGATGCACCAATTTCAAAGTCATATGTCCCCTACTGTATGAAGTTAGTAACTGAAGACATTTTTTGGGCCTGTCGATAAGGCCTGTACAAGACTGACAAGATGGTCCAAACAATTCCAAAGTCACATGTCCCCTACTGTATGACGTTAGAAACAGAAGAATTTTTTTGAGCCTATCGATAAGACCTGTATAAGATTGAATAGATGCTCCAAACAATTTCAAAGTCACATGTCCCCTACTGTATGATGTTAGGAAAAGAAGATTTTTGGGGGGCCTGTCAATGAGTGGATGCTCCAAATCATTTCAAAGTGACTTGTTCCCTACTGTATGACATTAGTAACAGTATGATTTTTTTTACAGGAATGGGAACGTACAACAGGATCAATAACAGGGCGGCTATGGGAAGTACGAGATCCAGAATCCAGCCTTCAACTACTACTCATTTACCCAACACCAATTAGAAGAGAGCATTTGATGCTCATCATAAGATAGGAGTAACAGATGCACATCTCAAGCTAGGTAAAACAGATGCCCATGAGAAATTGAATGCCAAAGATGCACATAATTTAGAAGATAGGCTCAAAACAATTTCAAACTCAGATCGATGCTGTTGTATCACGTTTGTTAATAAAATTAATTAATTTTAATGTACATCAGCTCTTCACACAGAACAATTTCAATGCCATTAAATGAAAAGGTTGGATATACTGGGCTGTATCACATTTATCAATAGAAAAAAAATATTTTAATGCGCTTGAGGTCTGCAGACAGCTTTATATCACCACCACAAAATGGCAATGTGGGATATGGCAGGCTATATCACATTAAGCAACAGAAAACATTAGAACTTTTTTTAAATGCGCATTAGGTCTGCAGACAGGTTCATATCACCGCCACAACATGACAATGTGGGATACGGCAGGCTGTATCACATTAAGCAACAAAAAAAAATTAGAATTTTTTTTAAATGCGCGTTATGTCTGCAGACAGGTTCATATCATCGCCACAACATGACAACGTGGGATATGGCAGGCTGTTTCACATTTAGTAACAGGAAAAAATATACTTTTTTTTAATGTGTCTTAAGTCTCCAGACAGTTTCACATCACCACAGCACTAAATGACAAGGTAGGATGCAGCAGGCTGTTTCACATTTAGCTACTGAAAATATTAACTAGAATGCTATACTCGTGTATTGGAACACAATAGAAGCAATGCACAACACGTGCCCTGCTGACTTTCTTTGTGGCCCTCAGTATTGCCGAAAAAGAAAAAGGCGCTGGAAGGTAAATTTAACAGCCACATTGGACACTAGCTACCTACATTATCTGACTGATATACAACCACCTATCTAAGTAGCTAAAATGTGGATACAGCAGGCTTTTTCACATTTAGTAATTGAAAAAATAATATTTTTTTAGAATGCTATACTTGTGCATGGAGCACAATACAAGCAGTGCACAACACACTTGTAGGACATGTGCACTGCTGGCTTCGTATGTGGACCTCATTTTACAGCCACACCGAACACTATCTATCTACACTATCTGACGATATACAACTGCCTTAGGCTTGGTTCCCATTGCGTTAATGGGAACGCGCTAACGGACAGCGTTGCACGGCGAAATTAACGCCGTGCAACGCGTCCGTTAGTGCGCCCATTCACGGCAATGGGAACGCGCAGCACTAGCGCGTGCCATGTTCGGCACGCGCTAGCAACGCGCCGGTGTTTCCTGGCGCGCCGCGGACGCTGCTTGCAGCGTCCGAGGGGCGCCCGCGGTCCGTTCCCCGCTCTCGCAGATCGGGGATCTGCGAGAGCGCGAACGTTACCGCGACCCTGGGACGCGGCCACATTAAATACATTGCGTTAGCGCAACCCGCTAGCGCTAGCGCTAAACGGGTTGCACTAACGCAATGTGACCCTAGCCTAACTAACTAGCTAAAATATTGCTTTTAACAGTGGCAGCCTCAGGAACAACCTCTCTGCACTCTCTGCGCTTTTACAGTGTTAAAATGGTGCAAAAAACAAGATGTCTGCATATTTATCTGAGAGGAACATGTGATGTTTGCAGCCAATGACATAAGCCGTAGTGTGAGGACATTGTGGGTGTTTCTTGCGTAGTGGTGGTTTTTCCTCTTATGGTGTTTTTTTGCTAGATTAGGACCGGCAATATGTAAGGACCCTTGACGTGGCTTAAAATGGTGCAAAAAACAAGATGTCTGCATATTTATCTGAGAGGGACATGTGATGTTTGCAGCCAATGACATAAGCCGTAGTGTGAGGACATTGTGGGTGTTTCTTGCGTAGTGGTGGTTTTTCCTCTTATGGTGTTTTTTTGTTAGATTAGGACCGGCAATATGTAAGGACCCTTGACGTGGCTTACCAGCTTAAGTATTGCGGCCATAATATCAACCAATACCTTGCATACATTGTTATGTTTTTGTGCACTTTATATATTTTCAGGGTGCAGCTGGGTCCTAGAAGGCTCTGTAAACTATGGCTTCTGTTCACACAGGATGCATTACAGTCAGCGTCATATATGGCGTCATTAATAGGCGTTGAGCCATATGCTCTGCATTTCTGTGTGAACATGCCACATACAGATTATTTGTTTGCACAGGTGTACCAAGCGGCCAATTCCTGACTGTAGGCTGGCTGCCTTATCGGTATTATTGCACCTGTGTATTTGCCATCTTTATTTGGGGCCGCTGCACCTTGGTTAGTGCAATTGTTTGGAGACCCTGGACAGGTAAGCATCTCTGCCTGTGTACTGGTGTTTTTGGGGGTGTTTCTTGCACCCTGATTGGCTAACAGCAATGTGCACACATAAATTTAGGGGGGAAAAAAGACTGCTGTGCTTTCAAGAACTTTATAATAATAGTTAGGCATTGAAAACAGGGGTTCATTTGGCTAAAGTTGTGGGGGGGGAGGGCTGGCTCAAGATTTTCGTGGGCCCAGGAAACACGGAATACGTCATGACAGTGGAGCAGGAAGAGGTAAGAATTTCAACTTTGCAAGTGCTGTGATCCTGAGCAAGCAGGGGGGCCTACTCGTTGGCACTTGGCACTGGCACAGGGCCCCTCATAGTACGGCAGTGTGTTTGATGGCAGGTGGCTCCTCCCACTGCCAGAGACACTTTCGCGTACGATGAGGGGCCCTGTGCCAGTGATGTCGCCAGTGAGTATGCCCCCCACCTGATGAAGGAACCTGCACTTTCATCTGCACTTTCCTCTTTGTCCCCGTGTAAGGTGGTATGCGGGAAGGGGAACTTGACTTTCAGCAGGGTCAGATTCAGGCTGTGTAGAGTGCAAGGGGAATGTAGTGGTCTGGGTCAATGTACCAGCAGACTCATTTAGCAGTGGCTGGGCAATGGGCAGGATGAGGAGGAAACACAGATATAGGCCCAAATAATAAAGTAGGCTAAATGCAGTTCAAAATTAGTAAGAGGACTAAACAGGCGGCATTGCTTTGTTCAGTGGAGGACAACTGTAATGAGTGGCGCAGACACAGTTAGTAGGAACAAAATAAAAAAGTAGGCTAAAAGCAGTTCAAAATTGGTAACAGGACTAAACAGGCGGCATTGCTTTGTTCAGTGGAGGACAACGGTAATGAGTGATGCAGACACAGTTTGTAGGCCCACAATAAAAAAGTAGGCTAAATGCAGTTCAAAATTGGTAACAGGAGCAAACAGGCGGCATTGCTTTGTTCAGTGGAGGACAACTGTAATGAGTGGCGCAGACACAGTTTGTAGGCCCACAATAAAAAAGTAGGCTAAATGCAGTTCAAAATTGGCAGCAGGACTAAACAGGCGGCATAGCTTTGTTTAGTGGAGGACAACTGTAATGAGTGGCGCAGACACAGTTAGTAGGAACAAAATAAAAAAGTAGGCTAAAAGCAGTTCAAAATTGGTAACAGAACTAAACAGGCAGCATTGCTTTGTTCAGTGGAGGACAACTGTAATGAGTGGTGCAGACACGGTTAGTAAGCCCAAATACAAAAGTAGGCTAAATGCAGTTCAAAATTGGTAACAGGACTAAACAGGCGGCAATGCTTTGTTCAGTGGAGGACAACTGTAATGAGTGGTGCAGACACGGTTAGTAGGCCCAAATACAATAGTAGGCTAAAAGCAGTTCAAAATTGGTAACAGGACTAAACAGGCGGCATAGCTACATACTGGGGTGGGCTCCTCTGCTGAGTAGCAGACAGTGGTAGTAGGCGCAAAGTTTTAACTGGTCTAAATGGAGGCCAGGGCCCCTCTATATTTTAGCTATCATCTATCATTTCAACAAATGTGTATTGGCAGCGCCATTGAAGGATTTAACAGCACAGACTACACAGTGGTGGAGCAGGGAGAGGTATGTATTGCAAGTGGTAGAGCACTGTTCGAGCTGGGGGGAGACACTCTCTCGTGGGCGGCGGTACTGGCACAGAGCCCCTCATATTACGACGGTGTGTCTGATGTTGGTTGTGCACCACCACCGTCAGAGACACTTCATTGTACTATAAGGGACCCTGTGCCAGTGCCTGTCCAGGCAAACGGCACTCGCACGGGTGCTTGCGCCAGGTGGTGACCACGGACCTATGGGGGGAGTCAGCTCATTTAGGGAGGTATAAAAATGGCCTATGGTGGACATTCAGCAGCTGTAAATGGCGGAAATGGAGAAGTCAGTAAGAGGAGGCCAAAAGCAATACATTTTTCAGGCAAGCTACGTGGCAGCAGGAGAAGGTGGGGCAAAATACTTTGAAATCTATAATTGGTTCATTTTAATGAAGGTTAGATCATCAACATTCTGGGTAGCCAGACGTGTCCTTTTTTCCATCAGTATTGAACCAGCAGCACTGAAGACTCTTTCTGATAGCACACTATAAGCAGGGCAAGCAAGCTCCTGTAATGCATATTCTGCCAATTCAGGCCAGGTGTCTATTTTAGATGCTCAGTAATCAAAGGGGAATGACCTGTGAGGGAGAACATCGATAAGGGAGAAAAAGTAGTTTGTAACCATACTGGACAAATGCTGTCTCCTGTCACTTTGAATCGATGCAGCACTACCTGTCATGTCAGCGGTCATTGTGAAATCACTCCACAACCTGGTCATAAAACCCCTCTGTCCAATGCCACTTCGGATTTGTGCACCTCTAACTCCTCTACCATATTGCCCCTACGGCTCGTGTGAGAACCATCACCGCCGCTGTGTGCTGGGAATGCCTGAACCAAACGGTCTACAAGAGTTGCTTGTTTGGTAGCCAATATTTGCTCAAGGCTCTCATGTGGCATGATATTTTGTAATTTTCCTTTATATCGTGGATCCAGGAGGCAGGCCAACCAGTAATCGTCATCGATCATCATTTTGATAATGCGGGGGTCCCTTTTTAGGATACGCAAGGCATAGTCAGCCATGTGGGCCAATGTTCCAGGTGTCAATTAACTGCTTGCGCTGGGTTGAGGAGCACTTTCTTGCAAATCAACATCACTTGTGTCCCGCAAAAACCCTGTACCTGACCTTGCAATTGCCACCAGTTTCTATTGCCCCCTGTGAAGCATCCTCCTCCCATAAATATTCATCCCCATCATCCTCCTCCTCTTCCTCTTCATCCGCCACCTCGTCTAGGAAAGTTCCCTGAGCAGACAATGGCTGACTGTCATCAAAGCTTCCCTCCTCCTCGGCTGCAGATGCCAGCTCCTTAATGTGAGTCAAGCTTTGCATCAGCAGATGCATTAGTGGGATGCTCATGCTTATGATGGCAGTGTCTGCACTTACCAGCCATGTGCATTCCTCAAAACACTGAAGGTCTTGACAGAGGTCTTGGAGCTTCGACCACTGCACACCAGACAACTCCATGTCTGCCATCCAACTGCCTGCCCGTGTATGTGTATCCTCCCACAAATTACGGTAATTACAGCACGCCCTTTTACGCACAGCATGTGCAGTGTGGAGTTCCACCTTGTTGCAACGTCAATTATTAGGCGGTGCTGGGGAAGATTCAGCGATCGCTGATGGTTCAGCGACCGGCGGATGTGCAAGCAAAGTCTTCGCACCTTCAGGAGCAGGGCTGGTAAATCTGGATAATTTTTGAGGAAGCACTGCACCACCATGTTAAAGGTGTGAGCCAGGCAAGGAATGTGTTTAAGTTCTGAAAGGGCTATGGCAGCCATAAAATTCCTTCCGTTATCATTGACTACCTTGCCTGCCTCAAGATGTACACTGCCAAGCCATGACTGAGTTTCTTGCTGCAAGTACTCGGGCCAGTACTTCAGCGGTATGTCTGTTGTCACCCAAACACTTCATTTCTAACACAGATTGCTGACGCTTACCACTAGCTGTTTGATAATGGGACACCTCGTGTGCAACACTGGCAGCTGCAGATCGAGTGGTCGTGCGACTGCACTCTGTGGATGAGCTTTCGCTTCTGGAGGAGGAGGAGGAGGAGGGGTGGCGAACGCCTACAGCCAACTGTTTCCTAGACCGTGGGCTAGGCAGAACTCTCCCACTATGGCTGTCCCCTGTGGACCCTGCATCCACCACATTAACCCAGTGTGCCGTGATGGACACGTAACGTCCCTGGCCATGCCTACTGGTCCAGGCATCTGTTGTGTGGTGCACTTTTCTATTGACTGATTGCCTCAGTGCATGGACAATGCGGTCTCTGACATGCTGGTGGAGGGCTGGGATGGCTTTTCTCGCAAAGAAGTGGCGACTGGGTAGGTCATAGCGTGGTACTGCTTAGGCCATCAGGGCTTTGAAAGCTTCGCTTTCAATCAACCGGTAGGGCATCATCTCTAATGAGATTAGTCTAGCAATGTGGGTATTCAAACCCTGTGTATACGGATGTGAGGATGAGTACTTTCTTTTCCTAACGAGAGTCTCTTGTGGGGTGAGCTGGACTGGAGAGGTGCATATGGTGGAACTAGTGGTGGTGGTGGACATGGCGGATTGAGAGAGGGTTGGTGATGGTATTCTCGATGTTTGCCTACATACAGTGTTTCCTACCAATAACCTTGTGATTCCCTGACTGCTTTGGCCTTGCGACGATACCTCCACATTTGCTGCTGGTGGTGTCCTAACCGGTGGGCTTACAGTGAGGGAAGCAATGTAGCGTTGCTGACTACCTTCATTCTGAGCAGGTGCACCAACGGTACGGGACGTTTGGTAGTTAGTCCAGGCTTGCAAGTGCATGCTGGTTAAATGTCTAAGCATGCACGTTGTATTTACATTTTGAAGATTCTTCCCTCTGCTAAAGGTCTTTGAGCATTTCTTACAGATAACTTTTGACTGATCATTCAGATTTTGGTTAAAAATTGCCACACTTCACTCTTCCTACTATGGAATACCTTTTCAGGCATTGCACGCTGTGTGTTGTGAATTCTGTGGCTGAATTCACTCCTGTGGTCACAAGTGGTACTGCAGCTTCTGAGCTTCCTCCCTCAGGTGTTCTGGTGAGCTCGTTAACTGCTTCATTACTTAACTCCGCCTGATGCTGCTATCCTTGCTCCTTGTCAATGTTTCAGTGTTGGATCTGAGCTTCTCCTGATTGTTCCTGTGACCTGCTGCTCTGTATAGCTAAGTGCTTTTTGCTTTTTTGTTGCTTTTTTTCTGTCCAGCTTGTCTTTTGTTTTGCTGGAAGCTCTGAGACGCAAAGGGTGTACCGCCGTGCCGTTAGTTCGGCACGGTGGGTTTTTTTTGCCCCCTTTGCGTGGTTTTGCTTTAGGGTTTTTTGTAGACTGCAAAGTTCGCTTTACTGTCCTCGCTCTGTCCTAGAATATCGGGCCCCACTTTGCTGAATCTATTTCATCCCTACGTTTTGTCTTTTCATCTTACTCACAGTCATTATATGTGGGGGGCTGCCTTTTCCTTTGGGGAATTTCTCTGGGGCAAGTCAGGCCTATTTTTCTATCTTCAGGCTAGCTAGTTTCTTAGGCTGTGCCGAGTTGCCTAGGTAGTTGTTAGGCGCAATCCACAGCCGCTTTTAGTTGTGTTTAGGATAGGATCAGGTGTGCAGTCTACAGAGTTTCCACGTCTCAGAGCTCGTTCTTGTATTTTTGGGTATTTGTCAGATCACTGTGTGCGCTCTGATCGCTAAGCACACTGTGTTTCTGGACTGCCTTCATAACACCTGTCATTAGCAAACATAACAGTACAAGGAGCCCAACTAATGATTCTCAATAGAGGGAAAGAAAAAGTTCTGACATCATTTTTTTTTTTTTTCTCAGCTCTGTGTTCACCTTTTTTTTTTCCCCTAGACATTTGGGTGATTCTGGACACAGGTGTGGACATGGATATTCAGGGTCTGTGCTCTTCAATGGATAATCTCGTTATAAATGTACAAAAAATTCAAGATACTATTGATCAGAAATCTATGTTAGAACCAAGAATTCCTATTCCTGATTTGTTTTTTGGAGATAGAACTAAGTTTCTAAGTTTCAAAAATAATTGTAAGCTATTTCTGGCCTTGAAACCTCATTCTTCTGGTAATCCTATTCAACAGGTTTTGATTATTATTGCTTTTTTGCGCGGCGACCCTCAAGACTGGGCATTTTCTCTTGCGCCAGGAGACCCTGCATTGAGTAGTGTCGATGCGTTTTTCCTGGCGCTCGGATTGCTGTACGATGAGCCTAATTCAGTGGATCAGGCTGAGAAAAATTTGCTGGCTTTGTGCCAGGGTCAGGATGATATAGAAGTATATTGTCAGAAATTTAGGAAATGGTCAGTACTCACTCAGTGGAATGAATCTGCGCTGGCAGCTTTGTTCAGAAAGGGTCTCTCTGAGGCTCTTAAGGATGTCATGGTGGGATTTCCTATGCCTGCTGGTTTGAATGAGTCTTTGTCTTTGGCCATTCAGATCGGTCGACGCTTGCGCGAGCGTAAATCTGTGCACCATTTGGCGGTACTGCCTGAGGTTAAACCTGAGCCTATGCAGTGCGATACGACTATGACTAGAGTTGAACGGCAGGAATACAGACGTCTGAATGGTCTGTGTTTCTACTGTGGTGATTCCACTCATGCTATTTCTGATTGTCCTAAGCGCACTAAGCGGTCCACTGGGTCTGCCGTCATTGGTACTGTACAGTCCAAATTCCTTCTGTCCATTACCTTGATATGCTCTTTGTCGTCGTTTTCTGTCATGGCGTTTGTGGATTCGGGCGCTGCCCTGAATCTGATGGATTTGGATTATGCTAAACGTTGTGGGTTTTTCTTGGAGCCTTTGCGGTGTCCTATTCCATTGAGAGGAATTGATGCTACACCTTTGGCCAAGAATAAACCTCAATACTGGGCCCAGCTGACCATGTGCATGGCTCCTGCACATCAGGAAGTTATTCGCTTTCTGGTGTTGCATAATCTGCATGATGTGGTCGTGTTGGGGTTGCCATGGCTACAAACCCATAATCCAGTATTGGATTGGAATTCCATGTCGGTATCCAGCTGGGGTTGTCAGGGGGTACATGGTGATGTTCCATTTTTGTCGATTTCGTCATCCACCCCTTCTGAGGTCCCAGAGTTCTTGTCTGATTATCAGGATGTATTTGAAGAGCCCAAGTCCGATGCTCTACCTCCGCATAGGGATTGTGATTGTGCTATCAATTTGATTCCTGGTAGTAAATTCCCTAAAGGTCGATTATTTAATTTATCCGTGCCCGAACACGCCGCTATGCGCAGTTATGTGAAGGAATCCCTGGAGAAGGGACATATTCGCCCATCGTCATCACCACTGGGAGCAGGGTTCTTCTTTGTAGCCAAGAAGGATGGTTCGCTGAGACCGTGTATTGATTACCGCCTTCTTAATAAGATCACTGTTAAATTTCAGTATCCCTTGCCATTGTTATCTGACTTGTTTGCTCGGATTAAGGGGGCTAGTTGGTTCACTAAGATAGATCTTTGTGGTGCGTATAATCTGGTGAGAATCAGGCAAGGAGATGAATGGAAAACTGCATTCAATACGCCCGAGGGTCATTTTGAGTATCTAGTGATGCCGTTCGGACTTGCCAATGCTCCATCTGTGTTTCAGTCTTTTATGCATGACATCTTCCGTGAGTATCTGGATAAATTCCTGATTGTTTACTTGGATGACATTTTGATCTTCTCAGATGATTGGGAGTCTCATGTGAAGCAGGTCAGAATGGTTTTTCAGGTCCTGCGTGCTAACTCTTTGTTTGTGAAGGGATCAAAGTGTCTCTTCGGTGTGCAGAAAGTTTCATTTTTGGGGTTCATCTTTACCCCTTCTACTATCGAGATGGATCCAGTTAAGGTCCAAGCCATCCAGGATTGGATTCAGCCGACATCTCTGAAAAGTCTGCAAAAGTTCCTGGGCTTTGCTAATTTTTATCGTCGCTTCATCTGTAATTTTTCTAGCATTGCCAAACCATTGACCGATTTGACCAAGAAGGGTGCTGATTTGGTTAATTGGTCTTCTGCTGCTGTGGAAGCTTTTCAGGAGTTGAAGCGTCGTTTTTGTTCTGCCCCTGTGTTGTGTCAACCAGATGTTTCTCTTCCGTTCCAGGTCGAGGTTGATGCTTCTGAGATTGGAGCAGGGGCGGTTTTGTCACAGAGAGGTTCTGATTGCTCAGTGATGAAACCATGTGCTTTCTTTTCCAGGAAGTTTTCGCCCGCTGAGCGTAATTATGATGTGGGCAATCGAGAGTTGCTGGCCATGAAGTGGGCATTCGAGGAGTGGCGTCATTGGCTTGAAGGAGCTAAGCATCGCGTGGTGGTATTGACTGATCATAAGAACTTGACTTATCTCGAGTCTGCCAAGCGCTTGAATCCTAGACAGGCCCGTTGGTCGTTATTTTTTGCCCGCTTCGACTTTGTGATTTCGTACCTTCCGGGCTCTAAAAATGTGAAGGCGGATGCTCTGTCTAGGAGTTTTGTGCCCGACTCTCCGGGTTTATCTGAGCCAGCGGGTATCCTCAAGGAAGGAGTCATTGTGTCTGCCATCTCCCCTGATTTGCGGCGGGTGCTGCAAAAATTTCAGGCGAATAAACCTGATCGTTGTCCAGCAGAGAAACTGTTCGTCCCTGATAGGTGGACTAATAAACTTATCTCTGAACTTCATTGTTCGGTGTTGGCTGGTCATCCTGGAATCTTTGGTACCAGAGAGTTAGTGGCTAGATCCTTCTGGTGGCCATCTCTGTCACGGGATGTACATACTTTTGTGCAGTCCTGTGGGATTTGTGCTAGGGCTAAGCCCTGCTGTTCTCGTGCCAGTGGGTTGCTTTTGCCCTTGCCGGTCCCAAAGAGGCCTTAGACACATATTTCGATGGATTTCATTTCTGACCTTCCCGTTTCTCAAAAGATGTCAGTCATTTGGGTGGTCTGTGATCGCTTTTCTAAAATGGTCCATCTGGTGCCCTTGGCTAAATTGCCTTCCTCCTCTGATTTGGTACCTTTGTTCTTTCAGCATGTGGTTCGGTTGCATGGCATTCCTGAGAATATTGTTTCTGACAGAGGTTCCCAGTTTGTTTCAAGGTTTTGGCGAGCCTTTTGTGGTAGGATGGGCATTGACCTATCCTTTTCCTCGGCTTTCCATCCTCAGACTAATGGCCAGACCGAACGAACCAATCAGACCTTGGAAACATATCTGAGATGTTTTGTTTCTGCAGACCAGGATGATTGGGTGTCCTTTTTGCCGTTGGCTGAGTTCACCCTTAATAATCGGGCCAGCTCGGCTACCTTGGTTTCTCCATTTTTTTGCAATTCTGGGTTCCATCCTCGTTTCTCTTCAGGACAGGTTGAGTCTTCGGACTGTCCTGGTGTGGATTCTGTGGTGGATAGGTTGCAGCAGATCTGGACTCAGGTAGTGGACAATTTGATCTTGTCCCAGGAGAAAGCTCAACTTTTCGGTAATCGCAGACGCCGTGTGGGTCCCCGACTTCGTGTTGGGGATCTGGTTTGGTTATCTTCTCGTCATATTCCTATGAAGGTTTCCTCTCCTAAATTTAAACCTCGTTTTATTGGTCCGTATAGGATTTCTGAGGTTCTCAATCCTGTGTCTTTTCGTTTGACCCTCCCAGACTCCTTTTCCATACATAATGTATTCCATAGGTCGTTGTTGTGGAGATACGTGGCACCTATGGTTCCATCTGTTGAGCCTCCTGCCCCGGTTTTGGTGGAGGGGGAATTGGAGTATATTGTGGAGAAGATTTTGGATTCTCGTGTTTCTAGACGGAAACTCCAGTATCTGGTTAAATGGAAGGGTTATGCTCAGGAAGATAATTCCTGGGTTTTTGCCTCTGATGTTCATGCTTCCGATCTTGTTCGTGCCTTTCATGCGGCTCATCCTGGTCGGCCTGGGGGCTCTGGTGAGGGTTCGGTGACCCCTCCTCAAGGGGGGGGGGGGTACTGTTGTGAATTCTGTGGCTGAATTCACTCCTGTGGTCACAAGTGGTACTGCCGCTTCTGAGCTTCCTCCCTCAGGTGTTCTGGTGAGCTCGTTAACTGCTTCATTACTTAACTCCGCCTGATGCTGCTATCCTTGCTCCTTGTCAATGTTTCAGTGTTGGATCTGAGCTTCTCCTGATTGTTCCTGTGACCTGCTGCTCTGTATAGCTAAGTGCTTTTTGCTTTTTTGTTGCTTTTTTTCTGTCCAGCTTGTCTTTTGTTTTGCTGGAAGCTCTGAGACGCAAAGGGTGTACCGCCGTGCCGTTAGTTCGGCACGGTGGGTTTTTTTGCCCCCTTTGCGTGGTTTTGCTTTAGGGTTTTTTGTAGACTGCAAAGTTCGCTTTACTGTCCTCGCTCTGTCCTAGAATATCGGGCCCCACTTTGCTGAATCTATTTCATCCCTACGTTTTGTCTTTTCATCTTACTCACAGTCATTATATGTGGGGGGCTGCCTTTTCCTTTGGGGAATTTCTCTGGGGCAAGTCAGGCCTATTTTTCTATCTTCAGGCTAGCTAGTTTCTTAGGCTGTGCCGAGTTGCCTAGGTAGTAGTTAGGCGCAATCCACAGCCGCTTTTAGTTGTGTTTAGGATAGGATCAGGTGTGCAGTCTACAGAGTTTCCACGTCTCAGAGCTCGTTCTTGTATTTTTGGGTATTTGTCAGATCACTGTGTGCGCTCTGATCGCTAAGCACACTGTGTTTCTGGATTGCCTTCATAACACCTGTCATTAGCAAACATAACAGCTGTGCTACTTTCACCGGATGGCCACGATGTCCTAAAACTGTTTTTGTTTTTGACAAACGTTTTTGGCCTGATACGGGCCTGCCAGATGACAGCTTTTGCGATGTAGATGGCTGCTGCGGATCATCCTCCTCCGCTCCTGAGCTACTGGCAGCGGCACCCTCTTCCCCCAATGGCTGCCAATCTAGGTCAACAACTGGGTCATCTATCACCTCCTCTTCAATGTCATGTGCACCTTCCTCTGTGTCACCGTGTAAGGTGATATAGCGTTCGGGATGGGGTACCATAGTCTCATCAGGGTCAGATTCTGGCTCAGTACACTGCGAGGGCAATGTAGTGATCTGAGTTAATGGAACAGCATTATAATCTAGCTGTGGCTGTGCATCAGTGCACTCCATGTCCGATTCAGTTAACAATTTCCCATTCTAACCCAGGCACGGTATGTGTAAAGAGCTCCATGGAGTAACCTGTAGTGTCGCCTGACCCATCCTTCACTTTTGGTTTGGGTGAAGGACACAAGGAAACGTCTTGTTCCTGACTGGGAGCATCCACTGACGACTTGCTGCTTTTATATTTGGAACTTTCTGAAGAGGAGGCGAAAGAGCTAGAGGCTGAGTCAGCAAGGAAAGCCAAAACTTGTTCCTGCTGCTCCGATTTTAAAAGCCGTTTTCCTATTCCCAGATAAGGGAGCCTTCGAGGCCTTGTGTAGCCAGACAATGACGCTGGCTCAACACCTCCAGCCTTAGGTACTATTGTGCTTTTGCCACTACCACCAGATTCACCACCACCACCACCATCAGTACCAGCTCGCAACCACCGCCCATGGCCTCTTCCACCTGACTTCCTCATTTTTTGGAAAATCTAACCAAAATAACAACCGTTATATGGTACTGTAAAACAAGGTAGAAGGTGTATATAAACGTGTTGAGATTTTAAATCTCCCTTTTTTGGGGGAAGACTGAACAAAAAATCAGGCCCTGTGCAAAAAACAACACAATGTAAGTGGCAGAAAGTGGCTGGCTGATATACGACAAAATAACAGGACAGAAGTATATCCACTTTGTGAGAATTTGAATCTCCCTCTTTTTTTTGGGAGACTGAACCACAACTTAGGCCCAGTGTATATAAGAATGTTATCTAAGTGGCAGAAAGTGGCTGGCTGACATACGACAAACTAACAGGACTGCAGTATATCCACTTTGTAAGAATTTGAATCTCCCCTATTTTGGGGGGAGACTGAACCAAAACTTAGGCCCAGTGTATATAACAACGCTATCTAAGTGGTAGAAAGTGGTTGGCTGATATACGACAAACTAACAGGACAGAAGTGTATCCACTTTGTGAGAATTTGAATCTCACTTTTTTGGGGGGAGACTGAACTAAAACTCAGGCCCAGTGGCTGGAAGATATATGAAAAAATACAACAAGGACTGTAGTACAATTTCAATCTCCCTACAATGATCTCATGAAAAGTATGGCAGCAATAAAAAGGACTGCTGCACACAAAAGTGTGGACAAATAAACAAGATAACTGTGCAGAAAGGAGCAACAGGATTTTTGCTTTTAAAAAAGCAGTTGGCTTGCACAGCAGCGTGCAAACAGCAATGCAACTATCAGGGAGTCTTATAAGGCAGCCTAATAAGCTACAGAGCTGATGCACAAAAATATAGCCTCCACTGTCCCTGCAAACAAATGGTGGTGTTGGACAGTGGAAATCGCTACAGCACAAACAGTTTTGGGGGTTAATCTTCCCTCCCTAACTATATCCCTTCTTCTGATGAAGCTGCGGCAACCTTTCCCTATGCTACGATCGGCAGAAGTAAGATGGCGGTCAGCGTGCACACCCCTTTATAGCCCCTGTGACGCCGCAGAAAGCAAGCCAATCACTGTCATGCCCTTCTCTAAGATGGTGGGGACCGAGACCTATATCGTCACGCTGCCCACACTCTGCGTCCTCCTTCATTGGCTGAAAAATGGCGCTGAAAGCATCATATGAAACGCGACTTTGGCGCAAAGATCGCCGACCTCATGGTTGATCCCACACTAGGATCGGGACAGGTTTCATGAAACCCGACTTTGCCGAAAGTCGGCGATTTTTGAATTTGTCCGATCCGTTTTGCTCAACCCTAGTTAAGAGGTTTAAACATATGGCAGCCCTGCCCAGGGATCAGAGAAAAGACCCAGGAATTAACTGCATAGCTTCTTGACTGAGCAGCACCAACAGACCCAGGCATTAAACAGGACCACCTCGACACCACCCTGCATCAACAGCCTCCCAGCAAACTGAAATGGAAACAGAAGGGAGTGGTGCTGGCATGGATGTTACAAAATGTTAAAATGTGACTAAACTTAACTGCAAAATTATGATTTTATTTTTAAATCTATATGGCACTACTTTATTTTACTTATTTCTCTTCCAAGTATTATGTTGCAGTGCTGATTCAATGTGGAGTTGATGCTCCTTTAGAACCTGCTTTCAATTGCTGCTCATCAAAAGAAAATATCACAATTTTTCCCTGAGCGTATGGGTGTTGTGAGAATAAAGGCTCAGACAGATAAAGTTCCATATGCAAACTTTTTGAATGTAGTTTAAGCATTGCTTGCTGAGCGGCAGTTGCAAGGAGTGAAGAAAGGAACATGAAATGTACATTGAAACAGTACTGCAGAATACAGTTTGGAAGGAAAAAAAGCAAAATAATATAACAAAGTATATTAAAAAAGTATAAGATTGCAAATGCTGATGTAAAATAAAATTAGTAAAAGTTTAGCTACTCTTTAAGTATCATATTTTTCTCACATAGTGTAGATGAGGTTGCATTCTGTCTGAATATCTCTCTTGATGTATTCTCTCTAGCTCAAAGCAAGAATACTTAAAGAAGGTGTCTCAAAAACCTTTCTTGAAGTCTTTATGTTGTCTAGATTCACTAACTTGATTTTGTGGTAATGTTTTAATTAAGAAAAATAGTTAAACAGTGAAGATGTACATAAAAGTCATCATTATGCAGGTTATTTGGGAAGTAATTATTGGTTTATGTCAGATAAGTGAAAATGCCTTTAAATAGGGTTGCTACACTTTGCTTGAGGGATATGAAGTTAATGTTAATCTTTCATTGTAACATGAAGGGTACATCCCCACCTCTCCTTGCAGTCCCTGGATTGTGACAGCACTAAAATAATTCAGTTAAGATGTCTTTGCCAGCAAGATTATTTACTGCTCATTTGGCCTCTGGGTTTCTCCTTGGATCTGTCCTCAGTTGCCATTCTCTCTTTCCTGCTTCTCTGACATTTTCTCCTTCATGGTTCCAAGCTATTCCCGAACCGCAAAGGTAGTTTAAATTCTGTCTAAAATACCAGCTCCCTCAGGCAAACAATCTGTGCCCGGACTGTTAAATGGGTCCCAACATCCTGAATCTTTGTCATTAATACAACCATAAAAGTCCATTCCAATAGGTCACAGGAATAGATTTTATTGTTGTAAAGTTATAAAGTGAACTCATTTAAGTGTTTTACATGTGCAGAAAGATAACCACTGACAGATCTACATACAGTATACTTGAAATATATGTATTGTAGGGTTCTGTACTCACTGTGCTGCGATTTGAGGAAGGCACGGGAAAATGTCCAGGAAGGTTTATTAATAGTGATGGGTGAGCACTAAAATGCTCGGGTGCTCGTTGCTCGGGTCGAGCAGATTGGAATACTCGGGTACTCGGTCAGAACAACAAGCCCAACGTAAGTCTATGGGAGACCCGAGTATTTTTACCGTGATCCCCCGGGGGTCCTTTTAAGGTCTAAAAACGTCTGAAAATGATGGAAACACTGCTCAAATGATACAGGAACATCATGGATATCGCCCCTGGAAGCATTCCTGACTCGTAGTTCACAGCTTTAATCATTTTTTTCCGAGATTTATGATATTTTCCCGGTGCAACAAAAAACACATGAAAACGAAACCAAAACGGATTTTGCTGGGAAATATGTCAAGGTACATCCTTTGTAGCTTAATGACATGCCTGTAAGGCCAAATATTTCACCCCAGACCGAAAATTTCCTCTCCCACTTAGGCTCAGTTCAGACGCTGCATTTTTGAAGCGTTTTTCAACATTAACATTGCCTTCAACCACTATAAATGCATTCACTGGGAAATGTCATTGTAACATTTAACACCCCTAGCTGGCCATGTGGTGTGTGACACATATGCAGACCCATCTTGTTTAATTTATGAAAGAGGGACTCTTAAACTCACAGAGCCTATTTTTACTGGTGCATCAGGCGGCATTAATCTTCTCAAAGGGCCATTGTGAAACAGTGGGTCTCCTAAGCTGTTGTAGCCTATGCTGTGAGTGGATGGGCTACCAAGAATTACAACACACCACAATACCCCTGTCAAAAGATGTCCAGGGGGACTCCTGAAAAAGCGTTGCATTGAATTCAAGGCCTGCTATACTACCAATTCATATGCACCCCAATAAGCCTTTGAACCCACTTAGTGGATAGGCCCAGGAAAATCCACTTCACAATATGCATTTTGTGCTCCATACGCCTTTGTTTTATACATTGGCAGGAAGGCGAGCCCTGCTACATAGTCATATGCACCCTATTAGGCCTTGGAACCTACATAGTGGATGTGCCCATGAAAATCCACTTCATAATATGCATTTTGTGCTCCATACTCCTTTGTTTTATACAATGGCAGGAAGGCGAGCCCTGCTGCATAGTCAGTCATATGCACCGCATTAGGCCTTGGAACCCACATACTGGATGGGCCCAGGAAAATCCACTTCACAATATGCATTTTGTGCTCTTTTGTTTTATACATTGGCAGGAAGGCGAGCCCTGCTGTAGAGTCAAATGCACCCCACCAGGCCTTGGAACCCACATACTGGATGGGCCCAGGAAAATTCACTCGTATTTTTTAATGGTATAATAATTTACAGGAGAATTTGGCAATTCTGTTTGCCATGTTTTTAACACTAAGGTTCAGATACGGCTAATCCTTGCAATACAAGGCAATTTCACCGCAAACTATAAAATTCAAGGAATCCTAAGATTGAATAGTTTGAGTGTGTACATTTTTGTAAATTGTTAACAATAACATACAAAGGTTAATAAGTACATATAAGGATTAAATAAATATAGTGATTACGTATATATGAAGATTAACTACATACAGTATAGTTAGATGATCACCAAGAGGCTTTTAAACATCATCCGTCTAGAATATCAGAGAAGCAACACCAAGACAGAGAGCCCCTGGGAGATTACCTACACTGCATGGGCTTCCCCAATTATGCAGGTATCAGCACACTGTACATGTACATGTATCCCAGTTTTGGCATCTGTCTTAGTCGTGTTTCTCTGGTCTTAGGCTGCCGTCACACTAGCAGTATTTGGTCAGTATTTTACATCAGTATTTGTAAGCCAAAAACAGGAGTGGAACAAATAGAGGAAAAGTATAACAGAAACATATGCACCACTTCTGTATTTATCACCCACTCCTGGTTTTGGCTTACAAATACTGATGTAAAATACTGACCAAATACTGCTAGTGTGACAGCAGCCTTATATAGTGAATAACACTATTTAGTAACTCTAGTTTCACCCACACCTTCAAGTGGCCACTTTTCAAGGTAGGATAAACAGATATCATGGAGTCATCAGATGAGGGGCCATTAACCCCTAGAAAATAAAAGCCACAAGGATTTTGATCAACCCACCACTGGCATAGTTTCAGTAAACCTTAATGTTTTACAATGACAAACAGCAAACATATAGAGGCTTAGAACTGTTTGTGAAGTGAATAAACAAACATTTACCAAGATTGTGTTACTGTGAGCATTGTCTGTCACATCTCTAAATGTTTTACAAGAAATGCAGCTATGTGATTGTCTGAATGCATTCGGTATACAGTATTTCAATCTTGTTTACAAATCGCCATTTGTATATTCTCCATTTGTACATTTGAGACAGAGAAAGTTAAGGCTTGCAAGGAGAGAAACAAATATAGTGGACAAAGCTATATTTTTAATGAATTACTGAGGCAAAGTAACAGCATTGCCTTATCAAATTTATATGAAGTGTATTGTGTCCAATGTTAGCAACCAGGCAACACAAAAAGGAGCTTTTCAAGTGAACTCTTTAAGGTACACAAATGTTATTAAGTGTTTTCCAAGAAGGATGTGGTTTCACCAATGGGGGGTACCTTTTGTAAAAATAGACTAGTGCCATCACAGCCCGCCTTGACCAAACTTCACCGGCCTATAACTGTACAAAGCACGTTCACCCTGGTTATCTAGTGGCAGTTAAACAAGAGACATTGCAGGAGTCAGAGTAAAGAAGTAGGCCCAATGGAATGCAATGCCCAATTTCCCCAATGTGGGGTCCTTTTTGGACTGATTAAAATAGTGCCATCACAGCCCTCTACACCTAAATGCCCCGTACAGACCAAGTTCACCCTGGTCATTTAGTGGCAATTAAAGGACACATTGCAGGAGACAGACATAAGAAGTAGGCCCAATGGAATGTTATGCCCAATTCTCCAATGTGGGGTCCTGTTTTTACAAAATGAAATAGTGCCTTCACAGCCCCGTGCTCAAAAATCACAGGCATATAACAGTACTGAGCATGTGCACCCTGGTCATGTCGTCGGAGGTAAGGAAGAGACATTGCAGGAGACAGAGTTAAGAATTAGGGCTAATGTAGTGGTGTGGGTCTCTGAGACTTTTAATGCAGTGCATGATCTGCCAAACAGTTCCCCAATGGGGGTACCTTTTTTAAAATTACACTAGTGCCATTGCATGCCCCTAGCCCAAACGTCAATGGCCAATAACAGTACTGAGCACGTTCACCCTGGTGATCTACTGGCAGGTACAGGACAGATTGCAGGAGAGCGAGTTAACAAGTAGGCCCAAAGAAATGTCATGCCCAATTCCCCAATGTGTTGTCCTTTTTTTCAAAAATAAAAGTGCCATCACAGCACCCTTGGCCAACATGCACCGTACAGAGTACGTTCACCCTGGTGACCTACTGGCAGGTATAGGACAGATTGCAGGAGACAGAGTAAAGAAGTCGGCCCAATGTAATGTCATGCCCAATTCTCCAATGTAAAATCATTTTTTTAAAGAAAAGAGTGCCATCACAGGCCCCTTGGCCAACATGCACTGTACAGAGCACGTTAACCCTGGTGATCTACTGGCAGGTACAGGACAGATTGCAGGAGACCGAGTTAAGAAGTAGGCCCAAAGAAATGTCATGCCCAATTCCCCAATGTGTTGTCCTTTTTTCAAAAATAAAAGAGTGCCATCACAGCACCCTTGGCCAAAATGCACCGTACAGACCACGTTCACCCTGGTGATATAGTGGTTCTGGATGAGGAGGATGAGGATAAGGAGGAGGATAAAAACAAACAGACCAAATCTGGAAGTGTATACCCATGTGTGGTTGTGAAGTGGTGCATGGGAATACACCTCCCCAAAAGAGAGAATGTATTTGAGGTTATGTTTCGCTGTTTTCACTTGGTGGTGTACAGAAGTCTTTCCCAATCCAGGCCTTGTTCATTTTTATAAGAGTCAGCCTGTCAGCATTTTCAGTTGACAGGCGGATGCGCTTATCTGATATAATTCCACCAGCGGCACTAAAAACCCTCTCTAACAGAATGCTGGCAGCAGAGCAGGCCAGGACCTCCAAAGCGTAGTGAGCCAGTTCATGCCACGTGTCCAGCTTGGATACCCAATAATTAAAAGGCACAGAGGAATTTTCTAACTAATTCCGCTACAAGGGCCCTGTGGTACTGCAGCATTTTTGTACACCTCTCTGCCTCAGGCAGAAGAGATTGAAAGTTCCCCTGGTAGCGTGGGTCTAGAAGTGTCACCAACCAGTAATGAGTGTCGCCTAAAATTTTGATAATCTGAGGGTCACGTGAAATGCAGCACAACATAAAGTCAGCCATGTGTGCCAGACTGCTAACAGGCAAGACTTCCGTGTCCTCACCAACAGGATGACTGACCATGCTGTCCTCCTCCTCCTCCTCATCCTCCTCCCTGTCCTCAGGCCATCTATACTGAACAGAAGCTAATACAGATGTGTTTGTAGTACTGTCTATAGCGCATGAAAGTAGCTCATGTTCTTCCTCCTCCTCCTCATTGCCTACCAATCCAAGTTGAGAAGACATGAGGCTGGGCTGAGTGTAATCCCCCTGTATGTTTCCTTGCTCCATGTCCTCGTGCTCTGCCTGCAATGCATCCTCTTTGATTGTGAGCAGAGAGTTTTTCACAATGCTGAGAAGCGGGATGGTGATGGCTAATTATGGCGTCATCGCCGCTCCCCATCTTGGGGCAGTCCCCAAAGTTTTGGAGGATGTTACATATGTCTGACATCCATGTGCACTCCTGAGGTTTTATGTGTGGAGTCTGACCTGAAATTTGATGGCCTTGTTGATGTTGGTAGTCAACAACGGCCCTCTTCTGCTCACAAATCCTTTCTAAGATATGCAGCGTAGAGTTCCAGCGCGTGGAGACATCACACAACAGTCTGTGAGCTGGAAGCTGAAACTGCTGCTGTAGCACGACAAGGACGGCTGAAGCTGGCGCTGACTTTCTAAAATGGGCAGACTCATGGTGTACTATCACTAGCAGATCTGCCTGCTCCGGGTAGCTTTTCAGAAAACGTTGAACCAAGAGGTTAAGCACATGGGCCAAGCAAGGTACGTGTGTGAGCTCACTTTGCCTCAGAGCTGCCACCAGGTTACGGCCATTGTCACACCACCATGCCTGGCTGTAATTTCAGCAATGTCATCCAAACATCTGACTGCTCTTTCAGCACTGTCCACAACTCTTCTGCATTGTGCGGTTTGTCACCTATGCAGATTAGCTTCAGCACAGCCTGTTGCAGCTTGGCTGAGGCAGAGCTGCAGTGCTTCCAGCTTCTGAGTGATGTGTTGATTTCAGACATGGAGGATAAAGAGGAGGAGGAGGAGGTGCAGGAGCTGTAGACTGTGGGGGCAACCCTGATTGACGTAGGGCCAGCAATCCTCGGGGTGGGGAGGATGTGTTCCAACCCAAGGTCAGACTGGGTCCCGGCTTCCACTATATTAACCCAGTGTGCCGTCAATGAGATGTACTGTCCCTGCCCACAAGAACTTGCCCACGTGTCCGTGGTTAGGTGGAACTTCCCAGTAACAGCAGTGTTGAGGGCATGGCTAATGTTGTGGATAACATGCTGGTGTAATGCCGGTACGGCACACTGGGATAAATAGTGGTGACTGGGGACCGAGTACCTTGGGACGGCCGCCACCATCAGCTTGCGGAAAGCTTCCATCTCAACAAGCCTAAACAGCAGCATTTCTAGCACAAACAGAAGAGAAATATTAGAATTAAGGACTGTTGCCTGTGGGACATTGGCTGGGTATTTCCGCTTGCATTCCAAAGACTGGGTTATAGACAACTGAACGCTGTGCTGGGACAAGGATGTGGACGCACTTGCTGATGGTGCTGCTTGACTGTGGGTCACAACAGGTGCAGGGCTAGAGGTATCTTCACATGCACGGTGTACTGGGGATTGTCTTCTATGCAAAACAGTGGAAGAAGCAGTGGTGTGACCAGCAGGCAGTGGTCCTGGAGCCTGGTGTTTGGCCCACAAAGTCGGGTGCTTTGCTTGCATGTGCCTGATCATGCTGGCGGTTGTCAGGCTGGTTGATTTGCTACCCCTGCTGATGCGGGCATGACAGGTGCTGCAAATGGCCTGTTTGGGGTTATCAGCAGAGTCTTTAAAAAATAGCCAGAATCGGGAAGATTGCACAGGTGGAATAGCAACTTCACTCATGTTGGTGTTACGGGGAATGGATTCACGCCTCCTGTCTGTGGCAACCACACTGATTCTTCCTGCCTGTTGGGGGATATGCCTCCTTCCCCATTTGTGCTGCTGTCCTCGCTATGCATGTCCTCCTGCCAGGTTAGGTCAGTCACTATGTCATCCACCACCTCGTCTTCCACATCCGCACCCTGCTCCTTCTCCTGACTTTCTGGCAATTATGTCTCATCTTTGTCCACCTCTTCTGACACTTTCCCACCATCGCCTTCATGTAACCGGGGCTGGTCAAAGCTTTGGGCAGCTCTACATGCGATCTCATCTTTCCCCACTTCAAGTTGACCGGCAGAGATTTCTGAATCTTGAAATGGAAAACTGAACAGCTCTTCAGAGTGTCCAAGTGTGGGATCAGTTGTCTCAGGGCACTCGGCATGATGGGAGGAAGGAGGATCAGGGTGAGGAATATCCTGGCCACACTCATGGCTACTCAGACTTGACCGTGTAGAAGAGAAGGTTGTAGTGGTGGTAAGTGACTGGAGGCATTATCCGCTATCCAATCAACAACCGCTTCACGCTGCTCTGGCTTCAATAGTGGTGTGCTGCGGTCCACTAGAAACTGGGACAGGAAGGTTGAGAGAGAAGCTGTGGGTCTTTGTTGTTGTCCACTTTCACCTTGCCCACGGACTCGTCCTCTGGATGCACCATGAGCATCACGCCCACTTCCCCGCCCCTTGCCCCTTGCCTTGCCCATTTTAAATGGACTACTGCACTATTTCAAATGCTCAACACAAATGTCTTTATTAGTAGTGAAATATGTGATCAGTATGCCTGCAAATCTACGATTTTTCAAACCCAAACTCCAGGCAGGCCTCAGCCTGACCTCACAGACTGTATTCAAATTTTTTTTTCAAGTTAATTTATGCGAAATAGCGCTGTATAGGATTTGAGTATCTCACAGCCAAAAAAAAGTACACCGGCTTCAATGCCAAAACTTGGAGCAGAGATATATGACGGCTATAACAGAAATACCACACTGGCAAATCTGTGGCCTTTCAAATTTTTTGAGGGGGCTAAATAGCGCTGTATAGAATTTGAGTATCACACAGCCACAAAGTAAGTACACCGGTCTCTAATGGCAAATCTTGGAGCAGAGATATATGATCGCTGTAACAGAAATACCACACTGGCAAATCTGTGGCCTTTCAAATTTTGGGGGGAGCTAAATAGCGCTGTATAGAATTTGAGTATCACACAGCCACAAAGTAAGTACACTGGCCTTCAATGGCAAAACTTGGAGTAGAGATATATAACGGCTGTAAAAGAAATACCACACTGGCAAATCTGTGGCCTTTAAAAAATTTTTTGGGTGGCTAAATAATAAATAGCGCTGCATAGAATTTGAGAATCACACAGCCACAAAGTAAGTACACCGGCCTCCAATGGCAAAACTTAGAGCACAGAGATACAGTATATGAGGCCTTTTTCGGTGAATTTAAAGCACCAAAAAAAAAAAAAGGGACACAAGGGTAGCACACACAACTATGCTATGCATGCCTGACAAACTATCACTTTTCAACAGGCCTCAGTCTGACAGAACAGACTATGTTTTTTTTGGGGGGGGAGGATTTTTTGAAAAAAAATAAAAAGTTTTTATAGACAGTAGCAGCAGCAGCAGCAGGCAGTTATGGAGCTTTGGGAGGGATGCAGTGGGAGTAATGGAAGCACATACAGTGCATACAGGCCTTGCACTGATGTGGATATGCTGTGCCCTGCCTGCCTAGCGCTGTAATATCGAAACCCACAAATTAGCCCTAAAAAGGACTGTTGGTTTCTCAGGAGTTGTGGATGTAAGAGTTGCAGACCTACACTAAGGCCGGAGTCACACTACAGTGAGATACGGCCGAGTCTCACAGGCTAAAAGCAAGCTCTGGCACCGGCACTCCGGAGCAGAGCGTGCGGATCCATGTATTGCTATGCGGCTGCACGCTCCGCTCTGGAGTGCCGGTGCCAGAGCTTGGTTTTAACCTGCGAGAATCATCCGTATCTCGCTGTGTGTGATCCCAGCCTAACTCTAAAACCACGATTCTGATCCTATCTCGGCAGCAGCTTTCCCTACTCTCACTAAAAGAGGAACAGAATGCGTCGAGCAGGGCAGCGCCTGGTCTCTTATACTCAGGATGATGCTGTACGGCCCAGTCAATCGCTGCACGACCACAACAAAGATGACTGCGGCCTTTCATGGCCTGGCAGACAATCCCTGCACTGTGATTGGGTCTCTAAATTTCGCCAAAACTGCTGGGTGGAGACTGTTGTTACCGCCGAATAATCCCGGAAATGCTCACTGCTCAGCGAGTACCCCGAGTACCCCGATACTCGGTCGAGTAACAAATAGTGGCAAACGTGTTCGCTCATCACTGTTTATTAAGATTGTACCGGAAGGAAAAGGCTGTCCTTTTGTTCATGGGCGGACATACCGCCGATTCAATCGGTGCATCTGCACCAGGGCCCAGAGGCTCTGGGGGGCCCCTGCAGGTAGGGCTGGTGTTAGGGGCAGGCAGCTGCCTAGGGCCTCCACTCCGCCAGGAGCCCCCAGCTAGCGGCACATCACGCAGCTGCTATGGGGCCCCTGTGAGGCAGGGGGGCCCACCAGCCACCAGCGCAGACTCCCCCTCCGCATTGAACTATACCACTGTCTGCTAGTATAGTTCAAAGCAATGATGGAGGAGAGAGTGTCATCTGTTGTGAATTCTGTGGTCAAGCTCCCTCCTGTGGTCATGAGTGGTACTTCGGCTGGTTCTGTCCATGAGCTTCCTCTGGTGGATCTGAGTGGGGCTGCGGCTTCTGAGTTTCCTTCCTCAGGTGACGAGGTTAAGTCGTTAGGTGCTGCTCTATTTAACTCCACCTAGTTCTTTGTTCCTGGCCTCCAGTCAATGTTCCAGTATTGGTCTTGCTCTCTCCTGGATCGTTCTTGTGACCTGTCTTCTCTGCATAAGCTAAGTTCTGCTTGTGTTACTTTTGTTTTGCTATTTTTTCTGTCCAGCTTGCTATATTGGTTTGTCTTGCTTGCTGGAAGCTCTGGGACGCAGAGGGAGCACCTCCGTACCGTTAGTCGGTGCGGAGGGTCTTTTTGCGCCCTCTGCGTGGTTGTTTGTAGGTTTTTGTGCTGACCGCAAAGCTATCTTTCCTATCCTCGGTCTATTCAGTAAGTCGGGCCTCACTTTGCTAAAATCTATTTCATCTCTGTGTTTGTATTTTCATCTTTACTCACAGTCATTATATGTGGGGGGCTGCCTTTTCCTTTGGGGAATTTCTCTGAGGCAAGGTAGGCTTATTTTTCTATCTTCAGGGCTAGCTAGTTTCTCAGGCTGTGCCCGAGGCACCTAGGTCTGGTCAGGAGCGCTCCACGGCTACCTCTAGTGTGGTGTGATAGGATTAGGGATTGCGGTCAGCAGAGTTCCCACGTCTCAGAGCTCGTCCTATGTTATTAGTAACTATCAGGTCATTTTCAGTGCTCTTAACCACCAGGTCCATTGTGGTTCTAAATCACCAGTTCATAACAGTCATCATCTGACGCTCCCTCTCCCATCCTTCCCCGCTCTGCCTCTGACAGACACTGCCTCGCGTCCACTCATTGTGTGCCGACAGGAACAGGGAGCAGCGCGAGCACGAGGAGATGTGAGGAGTGTTTTTATTTTTCACCAGTTCATAACAGTACTGGAGGCCCAAAGTACTAATGCTTCTCAATAGAGGGAAAAGAGAAGTTCTGAGACCATTTTTTTTCTCTGCACTGTGTTTTGTCTTTCTTTTCCCCTAGACATTTGGGTGGTTCAGGACACAGGTGTAGTGATGGACATTAAAGGCCTGTCTTCTTGTGTGGATCATCTCACTGCAAGAGTACAAAATATTCAAGACTTTGTGGTTCAGAATTCTATGTTAGAACCTAGAATTCCTATTCCTGATTTGTTTTCTGGAGATAGAGCTAAGTTTCTGAGTTTTAAAAATAATTGTAAACTGTTTCTGGCTTTGAAACCCCGCTCCTCTGGTGACCCAGTTCAACAAGTTAAGATCACTATTTCTTTATTACGTGGCGACCCTCAAGACTGGGCATTTTCCCTTGCGCCAGGAGATCCTGCATTATGTGATATTGATGCGTTTTTTATGGTGCTCGGATTGCTGTATGATGAACCTAATTCAGTGGATCAGGCAGAGAAAAATTTGCTGGCTCTGTGTCAGGGTCAGGATGAGGTAGAGATATATTGTCAGAAGTTTAGGAAGTGGTCTGTGCTCACTCAATGGAATGAATGTGCGCTGGCAGCAATTTTCAGAAAGGGTCTCTCTGAAGCCCTTAAGGATGTCATGGTGGGATTTCTTATGCCTGCTGGTCTGAATGAGTCTATGTCTTTGGCCATTCAGATCGATCGACGCTTACGTGAGCGTAAAACTGTGCACCATTTGGCGGTATTATCTGAGCATAAACCTGAGCCTATGCAATGTGATAGGACTTTGACCAGAGCTGAACGGCAAGAACACAGACGTCGGAATGGGCTGTGTTTTTACTGTGGTGATTCCACTCATGCTTTCTCCGATTGTCCTAAGCGCACTAAGCGGTTCGCTAGGTCTGTCACCATTGGTACGGTACAGTCGAAATTTCTTTTGTCCGTTACTCTGATCTGCTCTTTGTCATCCTATTCTGTCATGGCATTTGTGGATTCAGGCGCTGCCCTGAATTTGATGGACTTGGAGTTTGCTAGGCGCTGTGGGTTTTTCTTGTAGCCCTTGCAGTATCCTATTCCATTGAGAGGAATTGATGCTACGCCTTTGGCCAAGAATAAGCCTCAGTACTGGACCCAAATGACCATGTGCATGGCTCCTGCGCATCAGGAGGATATTCGCTTTTTGGTGTTGCATAATCTGCATGATGTGGTCGTGTTGGGGTTGCCATGGCTACAAGTCCATAACCCAGTATTGGATTGGAAATCTATGTGTCCAGCTGGGGTTGTCAGGGGGTACATGGTGATGTTCCATTTCTATCTATTTCATCATCCACCCCTTCTGAGGTCCCAGAGTTCTTGTTGGATTACCGGGATGTATTTGATGAGCCCAAGTCCAGTGCCCTACCTCCGCATAGGGATTGCGATTGTGCTATCGATTTGATTCCTGGTAGTAAGTTTCCTAAAGGTCGACTGTTTTATTTGTCTGTGCCTGAGCACGCCGCTATGCAGAGTTACGTAAAGGAATCCTTGGAGAAGGGTCATATTCGCCCGTCGTCATCACCATTGGGAGCAGGGTTCTTTTTTGTGGCCAAGAAGGATGGTTCGTTGAGAACTTGTATTGATTACCACCTTCTAAATAAAATCACAGTCAAATTTCAGTACCCCTTGCCGCTGCTGTCTGATTTGTTTGCTCGGATTAAGGGGGCTAGTTGGTTCACCAAGATAGATCTTCGTGGTGCGTATAATCTTGTGCGTATTAAACAGGGCGATGAATGGAAAACAGCATTTAATACGCCCGAGGGCCATTTTGAGTACCTGATTATGCCATTCGGGCTTTCCAATGCTCCATCAGTATTTCAGTCCTTTATGCATGACATCTTCCGGGAATACCTGGATAAATTCCTTATTGTATACTTGGATGATATTTTGGTCTTCTCGGATGATTGGGAGTCTCACGTGAGGCAGGTTAGAATGGTGTTCCAGGTCCTGCGTGTGAATTCTTTGTTTGTGAAGGGGTCAAAGTGTCTCTTTAGTGTTCAGAAGGTTTCATTTTTGGGTTTCATTTTTTCCCCTTCTACTATCGAGATAGACCCTGTTAAGGTTCAGGCCATTTATGATTGGACTCAGCCGACATCTCTGAAGAGTCTGCAAAAGTTCCTGGGCTTTGCTAATTTTTATCGTCGCTTCATCAATAATTTTTCTAGTATTGCTAAACCGTTGACTGATTTGACCAAGAAGGGTGCTGATGTGGTCAATTGGTCTTCTGCTGCTGTGGAGGCTTTTCAGGAGTTGAAGCGTCGTTTTTCTTCTGCCCCTGTGTTGTGCCAGCCAGATGTTTCGCTCCCGTTCCAGGTCGAGGTTTATGCTTCTGAGATTGGAGCAGGGGCTGTTTTGTCGCAAAGAAGTTCTGATGGCTCGGTGATGAAACCATGTGCCTTCTTTTCCAGGAAGTTTTCGCCTGCTGAGAGTAATTATGATGTTGGCAATCGAGAGTTGCTGGCCATGAAGTGGGCATTCGAGGAGTGGCGTCATTGGCTTGAAGGAGCTAAGCATCGCATGGTGGTCTTGACTGATCACAAGAACTTGACTTATCTCGAGTCTGCCAAACGGTTGAATCCTAGACAGGCTCGTTGGTCGCTGTTTTTCTCCCGTTTTGACTTTGTGGTTTCGTACCTTCCGGGCTCTAAGAATGTGAAGGCGGATGCCCTGTCTAGGAGTTTTGTGCCCGACTCTCCGGGTTTGCCTGAGCCGGCGGGTATTCTCAAAGAGGGGGTAATTTTGTCTGCCATCTCCCCTGATTTGCGGCGGGTGCTGCAGAAATTTCAGGCTGATAGACCTGACCGTTGCCCAGCGGAGAAACTGTTTGTCCCTGATAAATGGACGAAAAGAGTCATCTCTGAGGTTCATTGTTCGGTGTTGGCTGGTCATCCTGGAATCTTTGGTACCAGAGATTTGGTGGCTAGATCCTTTTGGTGGCCGTCTCTGTCGCGGGATGTGCGTTCGTTTGTGCAGTCCTGTGGGATTTGTGCTCAGGCTAAGCCCTGCTGTTCTCGTGCCAGTGGGTTGCTTTTGCCCTTGCCGGTCCCGAAGAGGCCCTGGACACATATCTCTATGGATTTTATTTCGGATCTCCCCGTCTCTCAAAAGATGTCGGTCATTTGGGTGGTTTGTGATCGCTTCTCTAAGCTGGTCCATTTGGTACCCTTGTCTAAGTTGCCTTCCTCCTCTGATTTGGTGCCATTGTTTTTCCAGCATGTGGTTCGTTTACATGGCATTCCGGAGAACATCGTTTCTGACAGAGGTTCCCAGTTTGTTTCAAGGTTTTGGCGAGCCTTTTGTGCTAGGATGGGCATTGATTTGTCTTTTTCCTCGGCTTTCCATCCTCAGACAAATGGCCAAACCGAAAGAACCAATCAGACCTTGGAAACATATCTGAGATGTTTTGTTTCTACTGATCAGGATGATTGGGTGTCCTTTTTGCCTTTGGCTGAGTTCGCCCTTAATAATCGGGCCAGCTCGGCTACTTTGGTTTCGCCGTTTTTCTGCAATTCTGGTTTCCATCCTCGTTTCTCTTCAGGGCAGGTTGAGTCTTCGGACTGTCCTGGTGTGGATACTGTGGTGGATAGGTTGCAGCAGATTTGGACTCATGTAGTGGACAATTTGACATTGTCCCAGGAGAAGGCTCAACGTTTCGCTAACCGCAGGCACTGTGTGGGTCCCCGACTTCGTGTTGGGGATTTGGTTTGGTTGTCGTCTCGTTATATTCCTATGAAAGTTTCCTCTCCAAAGTTTAAGCCTTGTTTCATTGGTCCGTATAGGATTTCTGAGGTTCTTAATCCTGTGTCTTTTCGTTTGACCCTTCCAGCTTCTTTTTCCATCCATAATGTATTCCATAGGTCATTGTTGCGGAGATACGTGGCACCTGTGGTTCCATCCGTTGATCCTCCTGCCCCGGTTTTGGTTGAGGGGGAGTTGGAGTATATAGTGGAGAAGATTTTGGATTCTCGTATTTCGAGACGGAAACTCCAGCACCTGTTTAAGTGGAAGGGTTATGGTCAGGAAGATAATTCCTGGGTCTTTGCCTCTGATGTTCATGCTGCCGATCTGGTTCGTGCCTTTCATTCGGCTCATCCTGGTCGGCCTGGGGGCTCTGGTGAGGGTTCGGTGACCCCTCCTCAAGGAGGAGGTACTGTTGTGAATTCTGTGGTCAAGCTCCCTCCTGTGGTCATGAGTGGTACTTCGGCTGGTTCTGTCCATGAGCTTCCTCTGGTGGATCTGAGTGGGGCTGCGGCTTCTGAGTTTCCTTCCTCAGGTGACGAGGTTAAGTCGTTAGGTGCTGCTCTATTTAACTCCACCTAGTTCTTTGTTCCTGGCCTCCAGTCAATGTTCCAGTATTGGTCTTGCTCTCTCCTGGATCGTTCTTGTGACCTGTCTTCTCTGCATAAGCTAAGTTCTGCTTGTGTTACTTTTGTTTTGCTATTTTTTCTGTCCAGCTTGCTATATTGGTTTGTCTTGCTTGCTGGAAGCTCTGGGATGCAGAGGGAGCAGCTCCGTACCGTTAGTCGGTGCGGAGGGTCTTTTTGCGCCCTCTGCGTGGTTGTTTGTAGGTTTTTGTGCTGACCGCAAAGCTATCTTTCCTATCCTCGGTCTATTCAGTAAGTCGGGCCTCACTTTGCTAAAATCTATTTCATCTCTGTGTTTGTATTTTCATCTTTACTCACAGTCATTATATGTGGGGGGCTGCCTTTTCCTTTGGGGAATTTCTCTGAGGCAAGGTAGGCTTATTTTTCTATCTTCAGGGCTAGCTAGTTTCTCAGGCTGTGCCCGAGGCACCTAGGTCTGGTCAGGAGCGCTCCACGGCTACCTCTAGTGTGGTGTGATAGGATTAGGGATTGCGGTCAGCAGAGTTCCCACGTCTCAGAGCTCGTCCTATGTTATTAGTAACTATCAGGTCATTTTCAGTGCTCTTAACCACCAGGTCCATTGTGGTTCTAAATCACCAGTTCATAACAGTCATCATCTGACGCTCCCTCTCCCATCCTTCCCCGCTCTGCCTCTGACAGACACTGCCTCGCGTCCACTCATTGTGTGCCGACAGGAACAGGGAGCAGCGCGAGCACGAGGAGATGTGAGGAGTGTTTTTATTTTTTTCTTAACAATAACAGTGAGTACTAACTGGACTGTGGGGCCATTCTCTGGGGAGGAGGGAGATGTGATCTGTGCTATATACAACGCTGGCTGTGCTGTATAGTACGGGAGCTGTGCTATGTACTATGTGGGCTGTGCTGTATACTACTCGGGTTGTGTACTATATACAACGGGCTGTGCTATATACTACGTGGGCTGTGCTATATACTACACGGGCTGTGCTGTATACTACTCGGACTGTGCTGTATACAACGCGGGCTGTGCTATATACAACACGGGCTGTGCTAGATACTACGCAGGCTGTGCTAGATACTATGCAGGCTGTGCTGTATACTACACAGGCTGTGCTATATACAGTGCAGGCTGTGCTTTATACTACGCGGGCTGTGCTGTATAGTATGCAGGCTGTGCTGTATAGTACTCGGGCTGTGCTATATACAATAAGGGCTGTGCTGTATACTACTCGGGTTGTGCTGTATAGTACGCGGGCTGTGCTGTATACAACACGAGCTGTGCTGTATGCTACGCCGGCTGTGCTGTATACTACTCGGGCTGTGCTATATACTATGCGGGCAGTGCTATATACTATGCGGGCAGTGCTGTATACTACGCGGGCTGTTCTGTATACTACTCGGGCTGTGCAATATACAAAGCGGGCTGTGCTATATGCTACGCCGGCTGTGCTGTATACTACTTGGGCTGTGCTATATACAACACAGGCTGTATTATATACTATGCGGGCTGTGCTGTATACAATGCGGGCTGT
The DNA here is from genome assembly GCF_032444005.1 of Ranitomeya imitator. Classification (NCBI taxonomy): domain Eukaryota; kingdom Metazoa; phylum Chordata; class Amphibia; order Anura; family Dendrobatidae; genus Ranitomeya; species Ranitomeya imitator. Next base: position 685,888,405 of record NC_091282.1, read on the forward strand.
GGTATATACAATGTGGGCTGTGCTATATACAACGCGGGCTGTGCTGTATACTACTCGGGCTATGCTGTATATTACGCGGGCTATGCTGTATACTACTTGGGCTGTGCTATATACAATGCAGGCTGTGCTATACACTACTCGGGCTGTGCTATATACTACGTGGGCTGTGCTGTATACTACACGGGCTGTAATGTATACTATGCGGGCTGTGCTGTATACTATGTGGGCTGTGCTGTATACTATGCGAGCTGTGCTATATATTATGCGGGCTGTGCTGTATACTATGTGGGCTGTGCTATATACTATGCGGGTTGTGCTATATAGTATGCGGGCTGTGTGATATACTATGCAGGGTATATTATATTCTATTGGGGAGGCTCTGTTATATACTATGGGGCGTACATTATATTCTATGGCAGAGACTGTGTTATATACTATGGGGGCTGCATTATATTCTATGGGGGGGCTACATTATATACAGTACTATGGGGAGGTGGGCTGTATTCTATGGAGGGCTACGTTATACTCTATGGGGGTCTGTATTAGATTTTATGAGGGAGGATTGCATCATACTCTTTGATGGGGCTACATTATATTCTATGGGGGCTGTATTTTATTTATATGCTTTGCAAAAAAGAAAAAAAAAAAAAAAAAGGAGCATGAACCGCACATCCCAAAATCATACGTTGATCTAAAGCCGCTAGGCAAAAATTTATATAACTGAACATGAGGTTTTCAGTTTAACATTCTGATCAAACTGTATGAAGCCCAATGCCACGTCACGGCAAACCTCGTAGTGGGTCCTATCGCCCTAATGGAGCGGAGCCGTGCGGCGCCCACCACCACAGCGGCAATGCACCAGCAGGGCACACAGCCTGTTGCCCCACAGCACCCATGCTGCAAGACTGAGTCCCCATGACTCCAGACCGTGCCACCCCACCAGCACAAAGCCACAGCAACAATGGCCGCCACACAGCACCAACACCAAAATGAAAGGAGCAATGAAACTCACCTTCTTCCAGCTCTTCAGTGAGAGCCAAAATGGGCTACACCCCTTACTTTGCAGTCTCCTGCTAATTAAAATCACCTGTGCCAAATGGGAGGAGTGCTGGTCCAAGAAAAAGACTTGAACATGCTTTGCAAAAAAGAAAAAAAGGAGCATGAACCGCACATCCCAAAATCATACGTTGATCTAAAGCCGCTAGGCAAAAATTTATATAACTGAACATGAGGTTTTCAGTTTAACATTCTGATCAGACTGTATGAAGCCCACTGCCATATCACGGCAAACCTCGTAGTGGGTCCTACCGCCCTAACGGAGCGGAGCCGTGCGGCGCCCACAACCACAGCGGCAACGCATCAGCAGGGCAGACGGCCTGTTGCCCCACAGCACCCATGCTGCAAGACTGAGCCCCCATGACTCCAGACCACGCCGCCCCACCAGCACAAAGCCACAGCAACAATGGCCGCCACAAAGCATCAACACCAAAATGAAAGGAGCACTGAAACTCACCTTCTTCCAGCCCTTCAGTGAGAGCCAAAATGGGCTAGACCCCTTACTTTGCAGTCTCCTGCTTATTAAAATCACCTGTGCCAAATGGGAGGAGTGCTGGTCAAAGAAAAAAAGAAAAAGACTTGAACATGCTTTGCAAAAAAGAAAAAAAAGGAACATGAACCGCACATCCCAAAATCATACGTTGATCTAAGGCCGCTAAGCAAAAATTTATATAACTGAACATGAGGTTTTCAGTTTAACATACTGATCAGACTGTATGAAGCCCACTGCCACGTCACGGCAAACCTTGTAGTGGGTCCTACCACCCTAACGGAGTGGAGCTGTGCGGCACCCACCACCACAGCGGCAATGCACTAGCAGGACACACGGCCTGTTGCCCCACAGCACCCATGCTGCAAGATTATATTTATATTCTATGTGGGATGATTTCATCTTACTCTATTAGAGGGGCTGCATTATATTCTATGGGGGTTGCATTATTTTCTGTGGGGTGGCTGCATTATACTATTATACATTATACATTATAGAGAGGGTAATGTTGGGGGTGATGGGGCAGAAGGCAATGATTGGGTTGATGGAGAGGGCAATGATGGGGCAAAAGGCAATGATTGGGTTGACAGAGAGGGCAATGATAGGGGTGGTGGGGGAGAAGGCAATTATGAAGGTGGTGGGGGAGAGGGCAATAATGGGATGCGGTAGATTTATAATGGGATTAAGAACGAGGGGGTGAAGGAATATATTATTATCGATTATTATGTCTAACACAGTCCCTTAGTATAAAGTGCGCTCACTTATGTATAGCACAGTCCCTTAGTTTTGTCGCCTTAAAAGGAGGGGGCTCAGACACATTTCCTGCACAGGGGCCCCAAGCTGTCTGTGTCCGCCCCTGCTTTTGTTTGGTTCCCAGAGTGGTTTATGCAAAGTGAAAACAAAAAGTAAAAAGTCCATACAATACAGCGGGTCTGCCCGCTCAGGATAGTGTCCTATTCTTTAGGTCTTAGCAGAGACCAACACACAGGAGATCCACACATCTCCAGACCCCTAAACTGAATGAGACACTCGGTCTCCATTTTATCTGCCAAACCACGCCCCTAGGTTGGGGATATGTTAGCAGCCATTCCCACTCATCTCTTTTGATTGCTTGCTAAACCTAGCCCTGGAATGGCCTAATAACTCTCTCAGCACTATATGTGTTGGAGCATGCTTTCCGAGCTCACATTACCAAAGCCATCAACAGCGATGATACATATCTCCACTCAAGGACCTGTCTGGCGAACATCTTACACACTCCCCTCCTTCTGCCATCAAACAGTGGACTCTCGACAGAGCATTAGCATTGCCATACATTTCCCTGGCCTATGCTCCACATGGAAGTTGCAATATTCGCCGATTAATTCATTGAATATTCGTTGAACATTACCAAACGCCATTCAGGTTAATGGGAGGCAAAAACAAACGCATGCACAACACCTTATAATGGCCACAAATGCTGCCAAAACATATCAAATGAGCCACATGCACCAGGAAAGTGGCCTCAATTCACCCACAGTATAAGCATGGCACTGCAGCAATCATCCAGCCATTAGTTATCAGGGTCTGCGACAGCATTTACAGCTTTCAATTGAACGTCACAGTAAGATAAAGTGAGTGAGGGATCGCTGTAGGCCCATTTTGCTGGGATCCCTGATACCACATGCAAAACCTCTACCTGCTTTCATGCTGAGCTACACTCAGGTGGCACAAATATCAGTTTTGAGGACTACCATTGTCAGAAAAATTTAAGGACAGTAACACAGGTAATTGAGTCCAAGGGAGTGGAGGCCTGACGGTCTTGGAGGCCTTCTGCTACAGGCAACATGCATGAAGGAGACCCAACCAGGAGAGTTCACATTTCCAAAAATTATTGGCAGACACCACAGAACTGGCATCAATTTCACCACAGTAGAAATAGTATAATAAGGACTGATAGTTCTTCCACTACACTCAATGCAGCAGATGCACAAATTGATCTAAAAAAAGTGTCAAAGTACTCACAGAAATTGCTTCTTCCACTTCCACCACTGCTGTTGCTTATAATGTTTTGGCATTGAGCCAGAGGGTGTAAGTCTATAACTGCAATGCGAACTGTGTGTTTCACTGCTGTCTTGGGGACAAGCTCTCTAAAGGTTATAAAATTGTGTTTCGATACTCCAGCATTCGTGGGTCCCTGTATATGGCGAGAATCATCTGGCAAAATTAGGCTTTATAATGTGGATCTAATAAAGTGTCAACACAGTGGTCAGCAATGCATTATTCATAATCATAACTATAAAGGCATCATGTTGCAGCAAGAAGGCACTGATATGTCGGGCTCTACCATGAGGTTCAAACCCATGCTGTGTTGGTGGCTAACAATGAGGCTCGTTTCCTCCGTCTCCTCCCACCAACCATGAACAACAGAGAGGGGAGGATTATCCTCTTCATTTAACAGTTGCTCTCCCACAGAGATTCTATCAAGGAACGGGTGATGTTGTCTGCTACATGCTGGTGTAGCGCAGGCACATCTTTCTTGGAAAAGAAAAGTAATTCTACAGCTGCGATGCAAACTATGTACTTCACTGCTGTCTTATGCACAAGCTCTCTTAGATTATATAAAATTGTGTTTTGATACAGCAGCATTTGCGGATCCCTTTATAGGGCGAGAATCATCTGGCAAAAGTAGGTTTTATAACATGGATCTAATAAAGTGGCAACCCAGTGGTCAGCATTATTCCTAATCATAACTATAAGGCCGGAGTCACACTACAGCGAGATACGGCCAAGTCTCGCAGGTTAAAAACAAGCTCTGGCACCGGCACACCGGAGCGGAGCATGCGGCTCTATGTATTGCTGTGCGGCTGCATGCTCCACTCTGGAGTGCTGGTGCCAGAGCTTGGTTTTAACCTGCAAGACTCGGCCATATCTCGCTGTGTGTGATCCCATCCTAAGGGTATCATATTGCAGCAAGAAGGCCTTCATATATCAGGCCCTACCATGAGGTCCAAACCCATGCTGTGTTGGTGGCTGCGTAACAATGAAGCTCCTTTCCTCTATCTACTCCCACCAAACACGAACAACAGAGAGGGGAGGATTACCTTCTTCATTTAACAGTTGCTCGCCCACAGAGATTTTATCAAGGAACGGGTGATGTTGTCTGAAACATGCTGGTGTAGCGCAGGTACAGCTTTCTTAGAAAAATCATGGAAACTTGGTAATTGGTACTGGGGGACTGCAACTGTGATGCCCCAGGGTCCTGGTTGTCACAGTGGTATTGCTTTCCTCACAGTGAGAGTGATGTCAAGCTTGGGAGCGATGGAGGATTCCTTTTGACAGGTAATTAGCACATACAACACCGTTCTGACTCCAGGCCAGAAGGGGGAGCTCCGCACCCGACTTCAGGGGAGCTGCTCTCTCTGGTCAGGAAGAGAAGTTAGTTGCTAGACAGTTAGGTAGATTTAGACAGTTGGTGCTGGACAGCAGACTGGAGCAGTCTGAGGCAGAAGCACAGGTGAGGGGCCATAGAACCTGAGGTGCTGTAGTTTCTAGATAGCGAGATACAGAAGGAAGAACAGCCTTTAGCGAATGTGCCAGAGAGAGAAGCACAGGAGAGTGACAACAAGGGAGAATAGCAGGGACTGGGTTACCTCTCTGACAGAGCTGATAACCGAAAGACCGAGGTTGTGTCATACTCTAGGAGGCACAGCAGAAACCGATAGGACAGCTAGACTACATGTAACTTGTCTGCCCTAACATCCAGGAGACACAGTGACACATAGAGCCTAGGTCATGGTAGAGACCCTGTAAAAAGGTTTGAGTCACCTGTCATACAGTTTGAGTCCTACCTAAAGGGGGACAGAGAGAACTGAGAGGACCTTGCCAAAAGCCTTAGGCAGTAAGGGACTACAATACCACCGTGCTAAAAGGAAGACTTTTAACTCCACCTGGTTAAAGGAGACTCTGAACTCGCTTCTAAGCCAGCCGGATCCTGCTTGTACCTGTGATTTGGTGCCCTGGACTGGGGCTGCCTGCTACCATCAGTAAACCAGGTAAAAAGACTGCACAACTGCGTCTTTCGTTCTTTACTGCACCACTCAACATCTTCCATCTATTCACCGGGAGCCCTGGGGACCTACTAAGTTATACCATCTGGCTGCCATAACATCACCCCAGAGGACCCCTTAAAGCAGCATTGGTCACCTCTGACCGAATATCACAGGTGGCGTCACAAACTTTCATTATTTCAAAAACCCCTTTAAAAAGACTTTCTCTTTAACAAGGGTGCCCAGGGCCATGATCTGGGTCACTGCAGCCGTGACACATCCCTTTAAGTTCCAGACACAGTACAGAGTACCCCACGGTCCTGGCAGGCATCACACAATGGCCATCAGCTTTCGGAAACCGTGTGTATTTACCAGGTGGAAAGGCAGCATTTCCGTGGCCAACCAATTGAAGATGGTGGAGTTCAACCTCTTAGCTTTGTCATGCGTAGGAGGAAACAATTTTTTACGTGACTACAACCGTGTAACCACGGGCTGGCTGCAGTGCTGGGAGAGGGCAGAGTACGGTGAACCGGACAAACTGCAAGACTGTAAGAGAGGTGCAGATGGAGATGCTACTTGTGGTGTGCTCGTTCTCTGATATCGGTCAAAAACAGCAGGCAAGTCCACTTCCGTTACAGCTGTAGGCGGCCTCTCAATCAGCGTGACTGGAGCAGGTAAAGAAGCAGAGGTTCTGTGGTCCAAGACCTGCATCTCAATAGTTGGAATGATAACAGTGGAGGAGAAAGAAGCAGCAGATGTGATTGATGGGGCGACTGATGGCTGTTGAGGCCTGCTGGGCTGCATTTTTGTGCAGTGGGATTCCCACAATAAAGCATGTTGATTGCGCGTGTGAAGGTTCATACAGGTAGTACTCAAATTATTGCACTTTTTACCTCGACTCAGTATTTTTTGCAAAGTTGGCAGGTTATGTGAGTTGGTTCATCCTTTGCAATGTCATAAAATGCCCAGGATAGGCAACCCTTGCTACCCCTGCAAGCTGCAGACCCGCAGATGCTGCTGTTCAGAGGCATAGTTATAGTTGAGGATACATTGCTCGTCGTGGCTGCATCATCAAGTGTCTGCGACTTACGGTGCAACATTACTTCATCGTCTTCCTCCTCAGATGACCTATTCAGTTGTGTGTCTCTATGTTGACGCCAAATGGGATCTAACACCTCATCATCATCATCCTCTGTGTCATCACATTCCTCACCATTGGAGTCACCCTCCTACTCTTCTTGCTCTGACAGCACAGTAGAGTCCACGTGAGCCTCAGATATCTGAGTCTCATCAGGATCAGCTTCCCACAGGGGTTAACATCTGATGACGAGGGCCAGGATGCTGTTTGGACTGTACTTCGTCCTGCCCTGGATCCAAACTGAAAAAAATGTTGGGCATCAGTGCAGATTTCCTCCTCTTCACTGTGCAAAAATTTTGAATAAACTTCTGATGAACATGGCATAGAATGTGTGAACAGCTCTTCAGAATCACCCATCTGTGGTTGAACGGTTGGATAGTTGGGACAAGGGGGGAAGGAAGTGGAATTTTGGTGCCACCTCTGTGGACTGTACTGGGTGTGATGTTAATGTGGAGAAAGAGGAGGAAAGGCCACTTGAAGCTGCACTTGCCATCCACTCCAGTACATGCTCTTTCTAGGCATCATCAACAAGGCATACCACTGTGTGTCTTACAAAGAAAGGTAGTGGTCTAGCCTGCCCAGTAACATAAGTTATCAGTTGTCTATGGATAGGATGTGATGTTGATTTACTAGTACTTTCACAAACATTACCACCTCATGTACAGCTTGAACCCCAAGCCTAATTTCCCTTCCACCATGACCTCGCTTTTTCCCAGTCAAGTTTTTTTTCGGTTTTGCGTTTTTGTTTTTTGCTCCCCTTCTTCTCAGTCTGTATTTTTCCATCAATATGTCCTTGTGAGGGCTTCTTTTTTGCGAGACGAGTTGTACTTTTGAACGACACCATTGGCTTTACCATGTCGTGTACTAGAAAAATGGGAAAAATTCCAAGTGCGGTGAAATTGCAAAAAAGTGCAATCCCACACTTGTTTTTTGTTTGGCTTTTATACTAGGTTCCCTAAATGCTAAAACTGACCTGCTATTATGATTCTCCAGGTCATTACAAGTTCAAAGACACATGTCTAGGTTCTTTTTTATCTAAGTGGTCAAAAAAATTCCAAAATTTGTTAAAAAAAAATTGCACCATTTCCCGATACTTATTTTCCACCATAATTTGCAAAATAAATCTGTCATGGTCCAGTCCTGTTTTCAGCTGTCTTGTCTCTGGACTGGTCATGATGGAGTTAATCCCCTCTGCCTCATTATGGAGCTGGCTGAGCTATTTCTGTCCTCTGCAGCCTGTAGGCCAGTGTCAGCTATAGTTCAAGCTTCCCGGCTGGAGCCCCTGACCTGTATTCTTGTTAGTGATCCTTGACCTGTATTCCTGTTAGTGATCCTTGCTCCTATGACTACCTGTACCCGTGTATGACTCGATCTCATTTCTGGACTTCGCCCCTTGTTTTCCGTCTTTGATACTACGCTTCCCGACTGGCTTTGACTCTGGCTTGTATCCTGACTTCTCCTTACATCTCATGTTTTGGATACCACGTTCCTTGTAGGCTATGACTTCTTTTTTATCCCCGACTATTCCTCTGACTCCCCCTGTGTACTTGCGCTGACCTCTCTGTGTATGACCTTGGCTTGTCTGACTTCGCTTTCATTACCTGTCTGTTGCACCTGTGTTGTTGTTCAGTGTTGCTGCGCTGTGTGTACAACCTCTTTTCCCTCATCAGCAACCCCTGGTGGAGGTTTCACTATACTGCACTGCAGCAGCGCATTACATTCTGCCAAACCCTTGGTTCAGCTTCCTGACATCTTTTCTGGTGAAAAAGATAAATTTCATATGTTCAGGGAAAGCTGTAAGTTATTGTTTTCCCTTAGAACTCGATCGTCTGGGAATGAGACTCAGCAGGTAGGGATTATTATCTCCTTACTTAGGCAGGGTTCCCAATCTTGGGCTTTCTCACTGCCCCTCACTGCTCCTGGGCGGATCTCTGTAGATATGTTCTTTGAGGCCCTAGGGCTTATCTATGACAAACCGGACCATGCCAGGTTGGCAGAGGACACTGTTATGGGTCTGGTTCAGGGGAATCGCTCAGCCGAGTGGTACAGCTCCAAGTTCCGTTGAAGGTCCACAGAGGTGTCCTGGGATGATGGCTCTCCATCCACCTCCCAGCTCATTGGAGGAGACTATGACTCAGGCTATCCGCATGGATCGGAGGCTGCGGGAGAGAGGTATTGCACAGCCAGAGGGTTCGTTTTTTTCTGCTGGTCCTGTTGTTTCACCCCCGTCTGAACCTCTGGAGGTGGGAGTCGCCAATCTCAAGGAGAAGGAGAGGAGACGACGGTTTGAAGCAAAGTTGTGTTACTATTGTGGAGATCCTGTACATTGGAAAAAAGACTGCTCCTCCTGTCCACCAACCTAGAAGTATCTGAGTCTGGGTGATTGTCACCTCGACTCTCAGGTACCTTTTTTTTTTGCATTTTCAAAAATTTTGTTGTGGGAGTGGCTCCATGTCCTCTTCTGCCTTCGTGGATTGCGGGTTGTCCCTGAACATTATTAACTCTGACTTGGTGTCTAGGTGTAAGTTAGGGACAGTTAGGCTGGGGACTCCTATTCATGTTGTTGCCATTGACAAAACACCACTGACTAAGAATGTCATCAAAATGGTTTCTGAAGAGTTTCTCCTTAAACTGAGTGCCTTACACCAGGAACGTTTTTCATGTTTTGTTTTGGACAATCTGCCTGTGGGACTGGTGTTGGGGCTTCACTGGTTGCAATTACATAATCCTGTGATAAACTGGGAGTCTCGGGACATTGGTAAATGGGGTCCCAATTGTTCTAAGAGATGTCTTGCTTCTGTATCTGTGTCATCCGTCAATCTGGAGGATATTCCGAAGTACCTGAAGGACTTTGAGGATGTGTTCTCCGAAAAGGAGGCTGAGGTTCTGCCACTACACCGCCCATTCGATTGTGAGGTTGATCTGGTTCCCGGTGCCAAATTGCCCAAAGCCCGCCTGTACTATCTCTCCGCCCCTGAGCGGGCTGCCATGAAGGAGTATGTCTCCGATAGTCTTCGCAAAGGGCACATTCGGCCATCTGTCTCTCCTGTGGCTGCGGGGTTCTTTTTCGTGAAAAAAAAGGATGGTGGTTTACGCCCATGCCTCGATTTTCGAGAACTTAATAAAATCACCATAAGAAATACTTATCCTCTCCCACTGATACCCGATTTGTATAATCAATTGTCAGGGGCCAGGTGGTACTCTAAGTTGCACCTCAGGGGTGTCTACAATCTCATCCATATGCAGGAGGGGGATGAGTGGAAAACTGCTTTTCTCACCTCTGAAGGTTTGTTTGAGAATTTGGTTATGCACTTTGGCCTGACTAACGTGCCAGCAGTGTTTCAGAATTTCATGAATCATGTTTTCTCAGATTTTATTGGGCGTTTCATGGTAATTTATTTGGATGACATCCTCATATATTCTCCTGACAAACAGAGTCACATGGACCACCTCCATGCAGTTCTTCTAAGGCTTAGGGAGAACTCAGTATTTGCTAAACCAGAGAAGTGTTCATTTTTTGCTCAGGAATTGTCCTTTCTAGGGGTCATTTTGTCCGCTAAGGGGTTTTGTATGGACCCTAGGAAGGTACAGGCTATTGTGGATTGGGTGCAACCCAAAGATCTCAAGGGTCTTCAGCATTTTCTGGGTTTCACCAATTATTATAGAAAATTCATTAAAGGGTTTTCTCAGGTGGTCAAACCTCTCACAGATTTAACTCGTAAGGGGGCTGATCTCAAAAACTGGTCAGCTCCAGCTTTGGTGGTGTTTTCTTCTTTGAAGAATTCTTTCATGACTGCTCCTGTACTGGTTCAACCTGATTTGCCTAAACCATTTATCGTAGACGTGGACACCTCAGAGGTGGGAGTGGGGGCAGTGTTATCCCTAGGGCCCACTACGTTGACTAACTTAAGACCTTGTGCCTTCTTTTTGAGAAAATTTTCCTCTGCTGAGAGGAATTATGATGTGGATAATCGGGAGCTGTTGGCCATTAAATTAGCATTTGAAGAATGGAGGCATTTTTTGGAGGGGGCTGCCCATCATATTACGGTCATTACAGATCACAAGAATCTGTCTTACATCGAATCTGCCAAACGTATGACCCACGAGACAGGCAAGGTGGTCACTTTTTTCTTCTCGATTTCAGTTTTCTATTACTTTCAGACCAGGGTCCAAGAATGTGAAGGTTGATGCTTTATCTCGTAGCCTGGATCCAGTTTCACCTCCTGAACCTCCTTCCTCCATTCTTCAGCGCAGAGTGGTGGTGGCTGCGGTGTCCTCGGCATTAGAGCGAGAGATTCATGAGGCCCAATCTCTTGCTCCTTCGTCCTTACCCGATGACAAGCTCTTTGTACCTGTCCAGTATCGGTTATGGGTGCTTCGGGAGTTCCATGACTCGGCTCTCAGTGGGCATCCTGGAATCTCGGCCACGCGTAAAGCCATCACTTGGTTGTTTTGGTGGCTTTCGTTGGCTTCTGATGTCATTGGGTTTGTGTCTTCCTGTGAAACTTGTGCTCACTCTAAAACCTCTCGTAACCGGCTGACCGCGGAATTGGTGCCACTGCCAATTCCAGATAAACCGTGGACTCACCTGTCCATGGATTTTATCACTGATTTTCCCCACTCTAATGGCAAAACCGTGATCTGGGTAGTTGTTGATAGGTTCAGTAAGCAGGCGCATTTTGTATCTTTGGCGGGTCTCCCTAATGCTGAGACTCTATCAAAACTATTCATGGAGCATGTGGTCCGATTGCATGGTGTGCCTGTCAGTCTGGTGTCTGATAGAGGAGTGCAATTTGTGAAAAAATTCCGGAGGGTCTTTTGTAAAAGGCTGGGTATCAGTCTACAAATGACTTTCATTGTATTTCATGTTTATACCAACATTCTCTGTAATACAGGTAATTATAAACATGATATATTTTTTCTGATCTTTTGCATCCTGTCTTACAATGTTTGCTGCATTCAAATGTTTTCTAAAATAATATGGAAAAACACAAAATCACTTCCTTAACAACAAAATAATATATAATGCAGACGTTAACATGCTTCCATATATATAACTCTTTTCTTATTCATGCAGGACCAGTGAACCAACTAATATAACCGGTGTAGCACATCACGTATTCTCTCATAAGGATACTAAGCTACAATGAAAAAATAATTTGGTCCAAGCACCGAGTGTGGAAAGGAATGCTGCTATCACTGCCTGCATCCTACGTGCTCTGGTTATCAATGAAGGAATTTGCTTGAATGTATGTTGTGGGGGAAGGTGTTATAGACTGAAAGACTTAGAGAGAATGGGAGATATTTGTACTGTCATTTACAAATATAGACACTTTTCCATGTCATCTTGTAGACAGCGACATACGGTGGTGATGGGTTTCCAACCCAGAGAAAGTATTTATGGATAATTACATAGTAGACATAACGGGGAAATATATCAATATTGCAACATATAGATACATATTGTAAACATTAGACAATACTATTCACATGTAATGGAGCTGTAGTAGGTTGAAGAGTAGGTATACTGTCAAGGGTATGTCAGAAGCTGCAGACAGTCGTACTGCATCTAGCTGCAGAAGGTCTCTGCGTTTGGCTTTGCAGACACCTTTTTAACCCTTCTGACTCTTTGACCCAGTGGCAACCTTTCTCCTGCTCTAATTGAAACACCTGGACCGGGGTGTTTATAAACTTCCAACCTGCTACTGGGAGTTACCGTGAATATTTCCATTTCCCCCTGTTGAAGCTTGGAGCTATGGCAGTCAGCTATCTTCCTCTTTGGTGTTGCTGGTCGACATCTGTGTTACATCTATGAGTCTCCTCAAGATATGTGTTCCCCTTGCTTATCGCCAGGGTCAGCTAGAAATTAGATTCCTGCTCTGCGATAGGTGCAGAACCTGTATAGGGACGTTTAGGGCAGACAGGGTGATTTTAGATCTGCCTAGGGTTCTCTATTCCCCTTCCCCTCGTGTTGGGCTCCCTTCCCCTCATCCTTCCATGTTGCACTTTGTCTTTCCTACACTGTGCATGGCATATACTACAGTAACGGACTGGGAAGCCAAAAGCCCACCACAGTAAACAACTCCAAGGCCCCACTTTTCATCTACATGCAAATGTGACATTATCCTCAATCACAAATGTGTATAACAATGAACTGGGTAGGTTGGTAAATGAATAAGATACCACCTTTTTCTGTATGTAGTGATGCAAGCATATACGTAGTGCTCATATAAGATGGTGGTGGCCCACTCTTGCACAAGGGCCCACCGGATGATTCTCCTGTACTCCTATGGGCCAGTCGAAGCAGGGTGTACTGATGCTTCCAAACTGTGCATGGTACATGTCTAGCAATATCTAATGTCTTTCCTTGTGCGCTAGAGGTTACATGTGGAGTTAGTGGAAAAGCATGGAAATATTTGGGGATACTGTCATAATTCCAATTCACTAGTCACCAAACCTTAACACTTAACAGGATCTCTATCCCCCTCTTGTCACCAACCATCCTGAATAGCAACATTTAAAATAAAATTCAGGACACCAAACCGATCGCGACCCTTGGAGATTGGGAAGTGACAAACCCCTCCCAAATTCCTGCATATAACTGGCCCCCCACCAACCCCCACCCCTTCATGAATATCCCCTGTCTCCTCCAACCAATGTCATGCCGGCCTCCGCCCACGCTGGGGGAGAGGGGTGGCTTTGCTCACGGATGACCAGTGCCAAAAAATTCATCCCATTTTTTTTGGAAGAAACTGAATGATTTTTTCAACAATTGGGCTTTGTTTTTTGTGTAATGAGTTGTACTTTTAAATTGTACAATTGATTTTACCACATAGTGTGTTGGGAAATAGAAAAAAAATTCCAAGTGTGGTGAAATTGTGAAAAAAAAAAGGATTCTGACATTGTTTTTTGGGAATTGTTTTTACGGCATACATTGTGTGGTAAAAATGAGCTTGTATTATAATTTCACAGGTCAGAATGATTACGATAATTCCAAACTTGTCCAGTTTCCTTATTTAGTGTGGAAAATAAATTGAAAATTTGTAAAAATATGTTTTTTTTATTGTGTTGTCAGTTTCTGCGACCCGTAACATTTTCATTTTTCAATTCATAGAGCTGAGCAAGAGCCTATTTTTGCAAAAAGAGATGATTTTTTTATTGATTGCATTTAGTGTTAAATATAACTTTTTGATTGGTTCTTATAGAATTTTGTTTGCATTGTTGCTTCTATCAAAACCTGCAATATTGGAGTTTTGATTTTTTTTTTTTATCTGTTTACAGTGTTTACAGATCGAGTTAATTAATTAGACATTTTTCTGGATCTGACTTTTATTGGCACGGTGATAAAACTTAAGTGTGGTTTTTTTTAAATATAATGTCTTTATCTTTGGTTGGGGAAAAGGGTGTTCATTTAAATTTTTGTTTTTTATTTAGTTTTTTCATATCTTTAAAGAAAGTCATTTTGTTTTTAATTGTTATTGTATTTGTTAGTCTTCTTAGTGGACTTGAACTTATGATTTTCCGATTCATGTTCTATATACAGTAGTACCACAGTATTGCTGTATATAGTAAAAAATCGTTGTCTCCTTTGAAGCCCCGTTACAGGCTAGGCATCGATGGGGCTACGTGATAGGAGACATGGGGGTCTTCAATGGATGGGCATAGAGAATGACCCCCATGCTGACACACTGTAAATGCTGCTGTAAGGCTACTTTCACACTTCCGTCTTCTGGGCTCCGTCGCAATCCATCGTTATGGGCAAAAAACGCATCCTGCAAATGTGCTTGCAGGATGCGGTTTTTGCCTATAGACTTGTATTAGCGATGGATCGCGACGGATGGGCACACGTCGCATCTGTCGTGCAATGGATCCATCATGTTTTGGCGGACACGACACACAAAAAAAGTTCAATGTAACGTTTTTTTGTGCGACGTGTCCGCCATTTCCAACCGCTCATGCGTGGCCAGAACTCCGCCCCTTCCTCCCCGCTCATCACAATGGGCAGCGGATGCGTTGTAAAACTGCATCCGCTGCCCACGTTGTGCTACATTTAGCACAACATTCATCCGTACGTCGGGCCGACAGTTTGAGGCGGACCCGTACCGACGGAAGTGTGAAAGTAGCCTTAGAGACTGCAAATCACGTCAATCAGGCTGTTACTTGCAGATCTTGGCTGTGACATGCAGCCATTATATGCTGAGGATGGGGCAGGCTCAACCTGTGATCCCGCTATATTTACCAGCTTCTAACTTGCACCATACATGTACAGGGGATGTCAGTGAAGGTTTTGGCTTTTATCCTAAGTCATGTGGCAAGGCTCATTAGAGAGTCAATATTGACATATTTACTTCCTATAGATGGTGCTAGAGATCTAGTTCTCTTCCTCTCTGAAGAGACAATTTGCAGGGAAGGGTTAAAAACACTAAACGGTGGACAGAGCTACATGTCCAATGAAAAGGACCCCAATAGCAACCTCAAAATAATAATTCTGGATCTTGATACCGATTCATTTCAAAAGTGTCAATAATAAATAATGCAAATAAAATAAACATGCAATAAAAGGTTCAATATAAACCTACAAATAGTGAGAAGTACAGTTAGGTCCATAAATATTTGGACATAGACAACATTTTTCTAATTTTGGTTCTAGCCATTACCACAATGAATTTTAAACAAAACAATTCAGATGCAGTTGAAGTTCAGACTTTCAGCTTTCACTTGAGGGTATCCACATTAAAATTGGATGAAGGGTTTAGGAGTTTCAGCTCCTTAATATGTGCCACCCTGTTTTTAAAGGGACCAAAAGTAATTGGACAATTGACTCCAAGGCCATTTCATGGACAGGTGTGGGCAATCCCTTCGTTATGTCATTCTCAAATAAGCAGATAAAAGGCCTGGAGTATATTTGAGGTGTGGTGCTTGCATTTGGAAGGTTTTGCTGTGAAGTAAACATGCGGTCAAAGGGGCTCTCCATGCAGGTGAAACAAGCCATCCTTAAGCTGCGAAAACAGAAAAAACCCATCCGAGAAATTGCTACAATATTAGGAGTGGCAAAATCTACAGTTTGGTGCATACTGAGAAAGAAAGCACTGGTGAACTCATCAATGCAAAAAGACCTGGGCGCCCACGGAAGACAACAGTGGTGGATGATCGCAGAATAATCTCCATGGTGAAGATAAAAACCTTCATAAGAGCCAACCAAGTGAACAATACTCTCCAGGAGGAAGGCGTATTAATATCCAAATCTACCATAAAGAGAAGACTACATGAAAGTAAACACAGAGGGTTCACTGCACGGTGCAAGCCACTCATAAGCATCAAGAATAAAAAGGCTAGTCTGTACTTTGCTAAAAAACATCTAAAAAAGCCAGCACAGTTCTGGAAGAACATTCTTTGGACAGATGAAACCAAGATCAACCTCTACCAGAATGATGGAAAGAGAAAAGTATGGCGAAGGCGTGGTACAGCTCATGATCCAAAGCATACCACTTCATCTGTAAAACACGGCAGAGGCAGTGTGATGGCTTGGGCATGAATGGCTGCCATTGGCACTGGGTCACTAGTGTTTATTGATGATGGGACACAGGACAGAAGCCACCGAATGAATTCTGAGGTATTCAGAGCCAAACTGTGTGCTCAGATCCAGCCAAATGCAGCCAAACTGATTGGTCGTCATTTCATACTACAGATGGACAATGACCCAAAACATCAAGACAAAGCAACCCAGGAGTTTATTAAAGCAAAGAAGTGGAATATTCTTGAATGGCCAAATCAGTCACCTGATCTCAACCCAATTGAGCATGCATTTCACTTGTTAAAGACTAAACTTCAGACAGAAAGGCCCACAAACAAACAGCAACTGAAAACCACCCCAGTGAAGGCCTAGCAGAGCATCAAAAAGGAGGAAACACAGTTTCTGGTGATGTCCATGAGTTCAAGACTTCAGGCAGTCATTGCCAACAAAGGGTTTTCAGCCAAGTACTAAAAATGAACATTTTATTTAAGATGATTGAATCTGTCCAATTACTTTTGGTCCCTTTAAAAACAGGGTGGCACATGTTAAGGAGTTGAAACTCCTAAACCCTTCATCCAATTTTAATGTGGATACCCTCAAGTGAAAGCTGAAAGTCTGAACTTCAACTGCATCTGAATTGTTTTGTTTAAAATTCATTGTGGTAATGTCTAGAACCAAAATTAGAAAAATGTTGTCTATGTCCAAATATATATGGACCTAACTGTACATAAATCATGAAAATGTAGTGTAAACCCGCTACTGAAAGATGGATTAAAAAAAAAATCTAAATTTGAAATTATGGCATCAACCCTTATGGAGGAAAGACATTGATCAGTTTATATTAGCAACCACATATGGAAAAGAGGAGGAAGTGATAAGTATTTCGCTTATTAATCTATTTTACTTGCCCTTTTGGAATAAATGAGTATCTAGAGCCACAATTATTATTTAGAAGATGTGGCTGATCCTGTGGTCCATGACAATGCACCTTTGTACACTTAGCTGTATGCACCTTTTTGTACCTCTTAACGACCGCCAACACACCTTTTAACAGCAGCAGTTAAGGGTAATTATGCCTCAGGGACGCTTTTTAACGCCGCTTCCAGCGTCAGAAAAATCTCTGGGATCTCGGCTACCACTGAAGGACATGATTTGGGTTGGTTTTTACTGTCCCCAGCCTTGTGATCACCGTTATTTACCGAATAACGGCCATCGGAAAAAAAGTCCGATTTCCCATTCATTTCTCTCTCCTCTGATAGGATCTAGCTTACCAGAGGAGAGAAGAATGGGGTCCCCCCAAAGCCTCCCCTAGTACCTCCGGTATCCCTGGACCCTCTGGCTTTGTCCCCTTGCTCTTGGCATCTTCTTCGTGGAAGAAAATGGTGGGGGCATACAGGCCGGCTTCTGGCAACAATAGGAGATTTTTCCTATTGGTTCATTTTGTTC
This sequence comes from Ranitomeya imitator, assembly GCF_032444005.1. Taxonomy (NCBI): domain Eukaryota; kingdom Metazoa; phylum Chordata; class Amphibia; order Anura; family Dendrobatidae; genus Ranitomeya; species Ranitomeya imitator. The sequence continues at coordinate 685,906,077 of NC_091282.1, forward strand.
ACTGTGATAGACCCTATCAAAGTGATCAAAATAAAAAAAACAGTAAATCAAACCCCTCTTTATCACCCCCTTAGTTAAGTAAAAATAATAAAATTAAAAAATGCATTTTTTTCATTAATTGCAGTTAGGGTTAGGGTTGGGGCTAGGGTTATGGTTGAGGTTAGTGCTAGGGTTAGGGTTGAGGCTAGGATTGGGATTAGTGCTAGGGTTAGGGTTGGGGTTAGGGTTGGGGCTATAGTTATGGTTGTGTTGGGGTTACGGTTGTGTTGGGGTTATGGTTATATGGTTATATGGTTGTGGTGTTGGGGTTAGAGGTTAGGGTTTGAGTTAAGGTTGTGTTGGGGTTAGGTTGTGTTGGGGATAAAGTTGTGTTGGGGATATGGTTGTGTCAGGGTTACGGTTGTGTTGGGTTACGGTTGGGGTGTTGGGCTAAGGGTGGTATTTGGTTTTGAGTTTAGGGTTGTAGTTAGGTTTAGGGTTGGGATTAGGGTTGGGATTAGGGTTGGGATTAGGATCAGGGGTAGGGCTATGTTAGGGTTGGAGTTAGAATTGGGGGTTTCCACTGTTTAGGTACATCAGGGGTCTCCAAACGCAACATGGTGCCCAACCTTTTTTATTGCCAAATTTCCATTTTTTCCAAACTAAACACAAGTCATATCTATTTCTGTAATAACATTGAAGAATGTTACATGTGTAGTTCTGCCTTTGCCTATACCTTTTTTATTGCTATGTTAATTCCTTGGCTTGATCTCCATGCACATATACCTAATAAGAATATACTCACCCTCGGACGCGCCCTGCTTCTTTCCGGCAGCCTTCCTTCCTAAGAATCAGCGCTTGAAGGACCTTCGGTGACGTCGCGGCTTGTGATTGGTCGTGTGAGCGGTCACATGGGCCGTCGCGCGACCAATCACAAGCCGCGACGTCACCGAAGGTCTTTCAAGCGCTGATTCTAAGGAAGGAAGACTGCCGGTTTAGTACCAGGGCGCGTCAGAGGGTGAGTATAGCAATATTTTTTATTTTAATACTTTCTTTTACACTTAAATATGGATTCCGATACCGATTTCCGATATTGCAAACATATCGGAACTCGGGATCGGAATTCCGATACCAGATCCAGAAGATCGCCGACCTCATGGCCGACCCCACACAGGGGTCGGGTCGGGTTTCATGAAACCCGACCTTGCCAAAAGTCGGCGACTTCTGAAAATGGCCGACCCGTTTCGCTCAACCCAAATGCACATTAACGATGCCTAACAGTTATCTATGACTTTAAGTCACAAAATCACAATTTGACAGGACACAATTTTTACACAACACACATATGAAGAAGAAAAGTATTGCAGCTGTTGCTAAAAGCAAATGACTGTTATCATACTCAAATAAGTGATAAATTCTTGAACATTTTAGAAGGTTTCAGTAACTTTGTCATTATGTTGAGAACCGATTCTCAGAAAATAGTGCTGCTGACTTAAATGAAGACTATCAAAGAAAATCACTCAGAAAAATAGAATTGACTGTTTTCTGATATATTGTCCATCATTACAATGTTCTGCCAGAGATGCTATATTTCGATGAAGACGTCCCAGGTGACTATTGCCACCACATGCTGTCAAGAAGATGGTTTCTTAGGCAACAACACATCCAATATCAGGATTTAAGACAGGTTGGCATAATCAGCAAGACACATTTTGAACATTTGATATCAACAGTATAAATATAATATGTATGTTAGGCTAAGAAAAACTTGGGCTCCCCATCAAAGACTCACATTTGCAAAAGTCAACATGAATTGTGCATTGTTTTCAGAGGAAGTATTGGCACACTAAATACCTAGTTCACAATACAAAGTCCATATACAGATGATTCTCACAAAATTAGAATATCAGCAAAAGGTTAATTTATTTTAGTTCTTTAATACAAAAGTGAAACTCATATATTATAGAGTTGTTACAAACAGGGTGATCTATTTCAAGTGCTTATTTCTGTTAATGTTGATGATTATGGCTTACAGACAATGAAAACCAAAAAGTCATTATCTCAGTAAATTAGAATACCAATACCAAATACCAAACTTTCCCCGGTCCAATCTGTCCTGAATGCTGCAGCTAGGATCCTATTCCTCACCAACCATTACACCGATGCCTCTACCTTGTGCCAGTCATTACACTGGTTACCCATCCACTCAAGAATCCAGTACAAAACTACTACCCTCATCCACAAAGCATGCTATGGCTCAGCACCACCCTACATCTCCTCTATAGTCTCAGTCTACCACCCTACCAGTGCCCTCCGCTCCGCTAATGACCTCCGGTTAGCATCCTCAATAATCAGAACCTCCCACTCCCGTCTCCAAGACTTTACACGTGCTGCCCTGATTCTTTGGAATGCACTACCTAGGTTAATACAATTAATCCCCAATCCCCACAGTTTTAAGCGTGCCTTAAAAACTCATTTGTTCAGATTGGCCTACCGCCTCAACGCATTAACCTAACTATCCTTGTGTGGCCCATTAAAAAAAAAACATAATTGGGTTCCTCGCATCATGTTCTCATACACTTTATGCAGTTAATAGCCCTCTGTGTCTATACTGCTACATACTTAGGCAGTTAACTGGTTCATGCAGCTTTACATGAACACCTGAGCCTTACACTATGGCTGGTCCAACTAAAGCAATTGTTACCATCCAGGTTTACTTTACTGACACAAAGCTACTCAGTTCAAAAACAGAGTTAAAGTTCAAATACTATAACATAACGAACCCAATGGTGTCCAAAAATCCAGTATAGAGATTCATTTTTCTGCTTTACCTAGGAGTACTACAAGACATTTTGGAGAGCTTGTCAACTATTCTAATTTATCTAATACAGATTGATTAAACAAGCATATGGACCATTTCTATTCAAGAATAGCTATTCGTTCATACAAAAAAAAAAGAATGGAAGAAAGATACGATGTGCACTTTTAGCCCTCAATGATTTATTTATTTTGCTGCCTGATCTTTTGGGGATACCTCTTTGAAAGAGTTTTACAGACTATTTTCTTCTAATTCAGGGCCCAATAAGCATAGAGACTAAGAGATATCTGTCCAGAAACCCCAAGTGAATGACTCGATTTCCCTCCAACTTAGTGACATTTCTGAGTCCTGTTCATAGACCACATCAATGTAACTTACCCTTTTAGGCTTTACACCATGTTTGAAAACAGTATCCTTTTTTATGCTTAGAATTTAAAACTAAAATCTAAAACTACTGATAAATGCTGGTCACTTGTAAAAATGTAGTATTATTATTATTATTATTTATTTATATAGCACCATTGATTCCATGGTGCTGTACATGAGAAGTAGTATTACATCAAGCATATTTATTTCAGCATTTAACATTCCATATATCCTACCTCTATTTTGTAGGTTATTGAATGCATTCTCTAGTCCTATAAAAGTTGGCTTCAGCGGTCACTTCATTGTTACCACAGTAAGAGGCTCAAAAAGTCTGCCTTGGACAGGCTTGGCACAAGACACTCCAGTAGGCAGATTCCAAAAGTACCCTGACCTTCATCCTTTAAAAACTGCACAGGTATTTGGTCTTACAACAGGATTCATTGGATTACTTCCATTTAAGGGCCACTGTCCAAAAGAGCGAGCCAGAGGCAGGATGGGCCATGAAGCAGAGTCAAAGCTAAAAAGACATGTCAAGGACAAAGTCATAAAGCAAACAGGTCAAAAGTCAACTTGATGTCAAAGAACACAGTGAATTGATCCAACCATATGAAACCATCTACCATAACCATACAGCTAAGTGTACCATTGCCTCTAGACCTTAAGCTTTGTGAGTCAGTGGGAGACAATTGTTATATGGTTTGTAAAGGAATGTAGCCCACCTCTTTTGTACCATTTTTGCATAGAGCAGTGGGACAAAGTCTGCAAGCCTAAATACCAAGCTGCTTTCAAATTTACATTTTAAAGTCTTACCATTTAACAAAGGAGTTCTCTTAGAAATGAACACTCTGCAATAATAATATTTTATACATTGCTGTCTTAACCTAGTTGACTGACTGCTAACGAGTCAAATTATTGGTAGATCTAAGAGCAAACCTCTTATATTCAGACATATCTATGGGGATGCATTTGTGTAGGGGGTCATTTATGTACATTTTATTCTAAATACATTTTTTCAAAGTGCCTTGCAGTTAAACATGGCAGATAGACAGGGCAGGAGCCACTTAAAGAAACCCATTCCAATTGCATTTGTATTTCAACAAATATTCACAATATGTATTTGTATAATTTATATCCTGGCTGCTGCATTCACTCACATCCACCTTTTCTTGCACTAACTCTTCACACTCCATCTTTATCAGCCCCTCTGTCCTTTCCTCTCCTATATACAGCACTCACGCTCTTTTCACAATGCTAAACTGCACATATCCATTCAATCCCACCATCCAACACAAGAGTCGCTCTCATAAATCACTTAACCATCTGCTCATTCTTTCTATTCTCCTTGTCGCAGGAGATATCTCTTTCAACCCTGGCCCCTCATGTTATACTAAGTCGAACCCCTGAACTACTACACTCAGAAACACCTCTAATCTCATTAATATTCCCTGCATGCCTTCTGTTTCTTTTAATTGTGCCCTTTGGAATTCTTGCTCAATGTGTAATAAACTCTATTTCATCCATGACTTCTTCTACTGAAACCTGGATCCAGCAGTCAGACACCACAGCTGCTGATCTTTCATATGATGGACTATACTTTTCTCATACCCCAAGATCAGACAACAGAGCAGATGGAGGCGTTTGTCTGTTCTTATCACCCAAATGTACCTTTCAGGTTATCCCTCAAGTGCCCTCACTTATCGTCCCTTCTTTTGAGGTCCAGACTCTACATCACCTTCTCTGTGCGAGTAGCGGTTGCGTATTGTTCTCCAAGCACCTCCATCAGTTCCTGGATCATTTTGCCACCAGGCTTCCACATTTTCTCTCCTTAGACATCCCCACCCTCATCATGGGAGACTTTAATATCCCTATTGCTTTTCCCCTCTTCCCATCTGCTACTCACCTTTTATCTCTAACCTCCTTCTTCGGCCTTTTGCAGCTTACTAACTCTCCTACACTTGAAGACAGAAACTCCCTTGACTTTGTTTTCTCCGGGCTTTTCTCAGTGTATGATTTTACCAACTCCCCTCTCCTGCTCTCTGACCACAACCTTCTTTCATTCTCTGCCTAGAATTGCCATCCCACTCAGGACACCTCCAATGTCCACACTTATAGAAATATATAGGTCATTAACACCCAGAAATTTATGAATGATTTGCAGCCATCATTGGCCCCAATCTCCTCCCTCTCATGTCCTGACTCTGCACTGAAGCGTTATAATGAAACACTGGAGAGTGCCCTGGATGAAGCTGCACCTCCTATACATACAACAACTTGGCACAGATGACGACAACCCTGGCACATGCTGCAAACACATTTCTTACATTGGTGCTCTAGGTGCGCCGAATGTCTGTGGAGAAAATCCAATCTGCCCGAAGATTTCATCCATTATAAGTTTATGCTGAAAACATACTACTCTGCCCTTCACCTCTCCAAACAAACCTATTTCAACACCCTCATCACCTCACTATCCAATAACCCTAAATGTCTTTCTTACACAGTTTTCATTCCCTACTCAACCCAAGAGTGCAGGCCCCAACCACAGATCTCCACACTGACAATCTGGCCAATTATTTCAAATAAAAAATTGACCATATGCAACTGGAAATTTTCTCCCAATCCCCTCATACCATGCACTGTCCTCCCTCCCCCACTGCATCTAGCTCACTTTCTGACTTTGAACCAGTCCCAGAAGAAGACGTGATCAGGCTCTTTGCATATTCTCGCCCTACTACTTGCACCAGTGACCCTATTCAGTCAAATCTCCTCCAGTCCATTTCCTCAGCTGTCACAACTCACCTAACAAAAATATTCAACCTGTTTCTCTCTTCTGGTATCTTTCCCTCCTCATATAAGCATGCCATCATACATTCATTACTTAATAAACCATCCCTCGACCAAATCTGTGCTGCTAAATATAGACCTGTCTCTAACATTCCCTTCACCTCTTAACTCCTGTAACGCTTGGTCCACTCCCGTCTTATCTGCTATCTCTCAGATAAGTCTCTTTTCCACCCTCTTCAATCCGGTTTCCGCTCTTTACACTTTACTGAAACTGCCCACAATAAAATCTCTAATGATATACTAACAGCTAAATCTAATGTTCACTGCTCCCTGTTAATTTGCTTTGAACTCTCTGCAGCATTCAACACTATGGATCATCAGCTCCTCCGCACTATGCTCCACTTCATCAGCCTCAATTACACTGTTCTCTCCTGATTCTCCTCTTACCTCTCTTACTGCTCCTTCACTGTATCTTTTGCTATCTCCTCCTCCTCCTCTCATCTTCCCCTTACTGTTGAAGTTCCTCAAGGATCAGTCCTAGGCCCCCTCCTCTACTCCTTGTATACTGTCCTAAGGACAAACAATCAGTAGATTTGGTTTCCAGTACCATCTCTATGCTGATGACACCCGATTATACACCTCTACTCCTGACATCATACCTGCATTTTTACAAAACACCAGTGATTGTCTTTCCTCTGTCTCCAACATCATGTCCTCCCTCTATCTGAAACTGAACCTGTCAAAAACTGAACTCCTTGTGTTTCCTCCCTCTACTAAGTACCTATGTTCGACATTGCCATTTCCGTGTGTGGCTCTACCATTACACCCCAGCAACATGCTCGCTGTCTTGGGGTTATACTTGATTCAGAGTTTTCATTCACCCCCTACATCCGATCACTAGCTCGCTCTTGTTATCTGTACCTCTGAAACATTTCTAGAATTCGATCTTTTCTTACTTTCGACTCTGCAAAACTCATACTGTTGCTCTTATTCATGCTCGTCTGGACTGTTGTAACTCTTTACTAATTGGTCTCCCTCTTACTAAACTCTCCATTTTCCAAACTGTCTTGAATGCTGTAGCCAGGAACATATTCCTCACCAACCATTACACTGATGTATCTACCTTGTGCCAGTCATTGCATTAGTTACCCATCCACTCCAGAATTCAAAATAAACTTATCACTCTCACCCACAAAGTACTCCACAGTTCAGCACCACCCTACATCACCTCCCTCATCTGAGTCTACCACCCTACCTGTGCCCTCCGTTCTGCTAATGACCTGAGGTTAATATCCTCAATATAATCCTCGTATCATGTTCTCAGACGCTTTATGCATTTATTAGCCCTCTGTGTCTGTACTTTTACATATTCTGGCTGATAACCTATTCATGCAGCATTACATGAACACCCGATTTCTTACATTATGTCTGGTCAGAACAATGAAAGCAATTGTTACCATCCACCTCTCATGTCTCCCCTTTTCCTCATAGATTGTAAGCTTGCGAGCAGGGCCCTCTTTCCTCTTGGTATCTGTTGGTTTATGTGATTATTGTTATGCTGTAATGTATTTTCTCTGTACAAGCCCCCTCTAAAATGTAAAGTGCTGCGGAATATGTTGGCGCCATAGAAATAAAACTATTATTATTATTATACACGTGCTTACATTTGCATGCTCACACTTTGTTTCAAAATTGCTCACCATAACAAATTAATGTTAATCAAATTCTACCAGCATTAGAGCAACCTCTGAGCTAAAAGTAGCTCCTCTGCAGATGAGATTATTTTTAGGGTGTCCAACTGTCAACAAAAGTAGCTGCCACTAGGAGAAATTGTCAGCATCTGCCAAAGGAAATGATTTACACAAATGTATGCAGTCTTCCTTAGATTTTATCATAAACTATGTTTTGGTGCTCCAACCAGGCCTTAGTGCCCCAATAAGTATGTCAATACAGTAGAGATGAGAGAATACATTTGCAGAACCTTGGTTAAGTAACAACACCAGATTTCTGTGGCTCTCATATGGGAGCCCTAAGAAACTGCCTCTTACCTACTGCAAAGCCCAATGCCTCTGCTGATTTGTAGGCCTGGCGCGATGTGATCATTTCGTAGTGAAACATGAATGTTGCTGCCATCAGTCTACCAATCAGAGGGGCGCTGGGGATAGTAATATTAATATTAACATAACTTGGCTGCTAGATTAGAGTCTTGGAAATCAATTCAGTAGCCTTAAAGGCTTTTTTTGTCAACTAATGAGATCTACACACTCCAAACTCAGCTCAAACTTGGGTTGCATGTAGGAACATTATGTCATTGATGTTTAACAGGTCATTGCTTGGAGCAACCACAGGATCCTCTAGTAATCTGGTATATTTAATCATATACACCTCCACAATGAAATTGCAACACCAGGAAAAAAAAATTGTGCAATTATGGAAATCGCAGGATGGGTAGACATATCAATGATATAGAGATTCTGATAAATGGAAAGAAAATTTTCAAAGCATCTTGTTTTAGTGAGTATTGAGTATGAACATGGAAATACACCTGTTACATGCATTGGCTGCTATAAGTGAGGTTATTAATGGTTGTCTGAGGACTATAACACAACTTCTAGTATTTTATCACTTGCCAGCTTCAAGAGGTAAGTCTGCCGGGAGCTATAGGTAGAGACCTGACTAGTCCGGTGTGGTACCTCGCAGACTATTCTTAGTTAATTGACAAGTCTCTAACATGTGTATGCAGATAAAGAGGTCTGTCGGTCTACTCAGAACAGGATGAGGCATTACAAAGCAAAATATACCTGGCTGTAATTGAGCAGTCATCTCTGATTCATGCTACGTGAGGTTCAAGCAGCAATAATCTAGTTAAAGGTTCTATTTAAAGGGTTTCTCTCATTTCCTTTCTTCAGGAGTGCACACGTCTTCTGCCTCCCAGTTCCCTACTGCCAGGGGGTGGTATGCCCCTGAAGATTGATAGTTTAGGCCAACGGCATGGTTGCACTGCTGCTCTAGACTGAGTGCTGTCCCATACTGCAAAGAATTAAAAAACCCTCTTTTTTAGCGCAGTTTTCAAAAGAAGTAAATTGCAAAGTTACTTGTTTTACTGGGTCACAGAAGAGGAAGTTTCCAGGTTGTTGCTGTTCTATGTGCACCAGTGACCCTATCTCACCTCTTCCAGTCCTATTTCCCATCGCTCACTATTGTGTAACTAAAATATTTGACATCTCTTTTTCATCCAGCAGCTGTCCCTCACCTTTCAAACATGCCATCATACACCCATTGCAAAAAAAATCCCTAGATCAGAACTGCACTGCTAACTACAGACCTATCTCATATCTTCTCTTTACCTCTTAACTCCTGGAAAGCTTTGTCTACTCTTATCTAATCCGCTATCTCTCTTCTTGAGCTTTTACAATCCAGCTTCAGTGCATCACTTTCCAGTTGTTCTTCCCCTCCTCTTCCTCTTACTGTTGAGTTCAGTCCTAAGTGCCCTTCTCTTTTCTCTGTATACCGTCCTTATTGGGAAAACAATAGGCAAATTTGGTTTTCAAGTACCATCTCTATGCCGATAAAATCCAATGACACACCTCTTCTCCAGACTTCGCCACTGCATTACTACAAATACCAGTGATTGTCCACTGTCTTTAACATCTTGTCCTTCCTTTATGTATAACTAAATCTTTCCAAACCTACCTATACTCAGTATTGCCATTACTGTATGTGCTTCTACCACAACTCTCAAGAAGCAGGAATGAGGTGTCATTCAATGCGCTGCTGATAAAATGACTGGATAAAATCAAAAGAATTTTATCGTATGAGTTTACAGGTTGATGTGTTTCAAGGTCCCACGCAACCTATTATGAACAGGTAATTCAGAACCACAATGGACCTTGAAGTTCAGAGCGCACAAAGTGACCTGACAATTACCAAAAACATAGGACGAGCTCTGAGACGTGGGAACTCTGCTGACCGCAATCCCTAATCCTATCACACCACACTAGAGGTAGCCGTGGATTGCGCCTAACGCTCCCTATGCAACTCGGCACAGCCTGAGAAACTAACTAGCCCTAAAGATAGAAAAATAAGCCTACCTTGCCTCAGATAAATTCCCCAAAGGAAAAGGCAGCCCCCCACATATAATGACTGTGAGTAAAGATGAAAATACAAACACAGAGATGAAATAGATTTAGCAAAGTGAGGCCCGACTTACTGAATAGACCGAGGATAGGAAAGATAGCTTTGCGGTCAACACAAAAACCTACAAACAACCACGCAGAGGGGCAAAAAGACCCTCTGCACCGACTAACGGTACGGAGGTGCTCCCTCTGCGTCTCAGAGCTTCCAGCAAGCAAGAAAAACCAATATAGCAAGCTGGACAGAAAATATAGCAAACAAAAATAACACAAGCAGAACTTAGCTTATGCAGGATAGAAAGGCCACAGGAACGATCCAGGAGGAAACAAGACCAATACTAGAACATAGACTGGAGGCCAGGATCAAAGCACCAGGTGGAGTTAAATAGAGCAGCACCTAACGACTTAACCTCATCACCTGAGGAAGGAAACTCAGAAGCCGCAGTACCACTCTCATCCACCAAAGGAAGCTCATAGACAGAACCAGCCGAAGTACCACTCACGACCACAGGAGGGAGCTTGGCCACAGAATTCACAACAGTACCCCCCCCCCTTGAGGAGGGGTCACCGAACCCTCACCAGAGCCCCCAGGCCGACCAGGATGAGCCACATGAAAGGCACGAACCAGATCGGCAGCATGGACATCAGAGGCAAAGACCCAGGAATTATCTTCCTGACCATAACCTTTCCACTTAACCAGATACTGGAGTTTCCGTCTCGAAACACGAGAATCCAAAATCTTCTCCACTATATACTCCAATTCCCCTTCAACCAAAACTGGAGCAGGAGGATCAATAGCTGGAACCACAGGTGCCACGTATCTCCGCAACAATGACATATAGAACACATTATGGATGGAAAAAGAAGCTGGAAGAGTCAAACGAAAAGACACAGGATTAAGAACCTCAGAAATCGTATATGGACCAATGAAACGAGGCTTAAATTTAGGAGAGGAAACCTTCATAGGAATATAACGAGATGACAACCAAACCAAATCCCCAACACGAAGTCGGGGACCCACAAAGCGCCTGCGGTTAGCGAAACGTTGAGCCTTCTCCTGGGACAAAGTCAAATTGTCCACTACATGAGTCCAAATCTGCTGCAACCTATCCACCACAGTATCCACACCAGGACAGTCCGAAGACTCAACCTGCCCTGAAGAGAAACGAGGGTGGAACCCAGAATTGCAGAAAAACGGCGAAACCAAAGTAGCCGAGCTGGCCCGATTATTAAGGGCGAACTCAGCCAAAGGCAAAAAGGACACCCAATCATCCTGATCAGCAGAAGCAAAACATCTCAGATATGTTTCCAAGGTCTGATTGGTTCGTTCAGTCTGGCCATTTGTCTGAGGATGGAAAGCCGAGGAAAAAGACAAATCAATGCCCATCCTAGCACAAAAGGCTCGCCAAAACCTCGAAACAAACTGGGAACCTCTGTCAGAAACGATGTTCTCTGGAATGCCATGCAAACGAACCACATGCTGGAAAAACAATTGCACCAAATCAGAGGAGGAAGGCAATTTAGACAAGGGCACCAAATGGACCATCTTAGAGAAGCGATCACAAACCACCCAAATGACCGACATTCTTTGAGAGACGGGGAGATCCGAAATAAAATCCATAGAGATATGTGTCCAAGGCCTCTTCGGGACCGGCAAGGGCAAAAGCAACCCACTGGCACGAGAACAGCAGGACTTAGCCCGAGCACAAATCCCACAGGACTGCACAAAAGAACGCACATCCCGCGACAGAGACGGCCACCAAAAGGATCTAGCCACCAAATCTCTGGTACCAAAGATTCCAGGATGACCAGCCAACACCGAACAAAGAACCTCAGAGATAACTCTATTCGTCCACCTATCAGGGACAAACAGTTTCTCCGCTGGGCAACAGTCAGGTCTATCAGCCTGAAATTTTTGCAGCACCCGCCGCAAATCAGGGGAGATGGCAGACAAAATTACCCCCTCTTTGAGAATACCCACCAGCTCAGGCAAACCCGGATAATCGGGCACAAAACTCCTAGACAGGGCATCTGCCTTCACATTTTTAGAGCCCGGAAGGTACGAAACCACAAAGTCAAAACGGGAGAAAAACAGCGACCAACGAGCCTGTCTAGGATTCAACCGTTTGGCAGACTCGAGATAAGTCAAGTTCTTGTGATCAGTCAAGACCACCACGCGATGCTTAGCTCCTTCAAGCCAATGACGCCACTCCTCGAATGCCCACTTCATGGCTAGCAACTCTCGATTGCCAACATCATAATTTCGCTCAGCAGGCGAAAATTTCCTGGAAAAGAAGGCGCATGGTTTCATCACCTAGCAATCAGAACTTCTCTGCGACAAAACAGCCCCTGCTCCAATTTCAGAAGCATCAACCTCGACCTGGAACGGAAGCGAAACATCTGGTTGGCACAACACAGGGGCAGAAGAAAAACGACGCTTCAACTCCTGAAAAGCTTCCACAGCAGCAGAAGACCAATTGACCACATCAGCACCCTTCTTGGTCAAATCAGTCAACGGTTTAGCAATGCTAGAAAAATTATTGATGAAGCGACGATAAAAATTAGCAAAGCCCAGGAACTTCTGCAGACTCTTCAGAGATGTTGGCTGAGTCCAATCATAAATGGCCTGAACTTTAACAGGGTCCATCTCGATAGTAGAAGGAGAAAAAATGAACCCCAAAAATGAAACCTTCTGAACACCAAAGAGACACTTTGACCCCTTCACAAACAAAGAATTAGCACGCAGGACCTGGAACACCATTCTGACCTGCTTCACATGAGACTCCCAATCATCCGAGAAGACCAAGATATCATCCAAGTATACAATCAGGAATTTATCCAGGTACTCTCGGAAGATGTCATGCATAAAGGACTGAAACACTGATGGAGCATTAGAAAGCCCGAATGGCATAACCAGGTACTCAAAATGGCCTTCGGGCGTATTAAATGCTGTTTTCCATTCATCGCCCCGTTTAATACGCACAAGATTATATGCACCACGAAGATCTATCTTGGTGAACCAACTAGCCCCCTTAATCCGGGCAAACAAATCAGACAGCAGCGGCAAGGGGTACTGAAATTTGACCATAATTTTATTTAGAAGGCGGTAATCAATACAAGGTCTCAGCGAACCATCCTTCTTGGCCACAAAAAAGAACCCCGCTCCCAATGGCGACGATGACGGGCGAATATGACCCTTCTCCAAAGACTCCTTCACGTAACTCCGCATAGCGGCGTGCTCAGGTACAGATAAATTAAACAGTCGACCTTTAGGAAACTTACTACCAGGAATCAAATCAATAGCACAATCACAATCCCTATGCGGAGGTAGGGCATTGGACTTGGGCTCATCGAATACATCCCGGTAATCAGACAAGAACTCTGGGACCTCAGAAGGGGTGGATGATGAGATAGACAGAAATGGAACATCACCATGTACCCCCTGACAACCCCAGCTGGACACAGACATTGATTTCCAATCTAATACTGGGTTATGGACTTGTAGCCATGGCAACCCCAACACGACCACATCATGCAGATTATGCAACACCAGAAAGCGAATATCCTCCTGGTGCGCAGGAGCCATGCACATGGTCAGCTGGGTCCAATACTGAGGCTTATTCTTGGCCAAAGGCGTAGCATCAATTCCTCTCAATGGAATAGGATACTGCAAGGGCTCCAAGACAAACCCACAGCGCCTGGCAAACTCCAAGTCCATCAAATTCAGGGCAGCGCCTGAATCCACAAATGCCATGTGTTATGAAAGGCAATTCAGTATCACAATGGACATGGAGGTCAGAGCACATACAGTGATCTGACAATAACCCAAAATAATAGAACGAGCTCTGAGACGTGGTAACTCTGCAGACCGCAATCCCTGATCCTCTCCAAACACAACTAGAGGCAGCCGTGGATTGCGCCTAACACTACCTATGCAACTCGGCACAGCCTGAGAAACTAACTAGCCTGAAGATAGAAAAAATAAGCCTACCTTGCCTCAGAGAAATACCCCAAAGGAAAAGGCAGCCCCCCACATATAATGACTGTGAGTAAAATGAAAAGACAAACGTAGGGATGAAATAGATTCAGCAAAGTGAGGCCCGATATTCTAGACAGAACGAGGATAGGAAAGATAACTTTGCGGTCTACACAAAACCCTAAAGAAAACCACGCAAAGGGGCAAAAAGACCCTCCGTACCGAACTAACGGCACGGAGGCACACCCTTTGCGTCCCAGAGCTTCCAGCAAAACAAATAGACAAGCTGGACAGAAAAAATAGCAACAAATAGCAAAGAAGCACTTAGCTATGCAGAGCAGCAGGCCACAGGAATGATCCAGAGAAACACAAGTCCAACACTGGAACATTGACAGGAAGCATGAATCAAAGCATTAGGTGGGGTTAAGTAGAGAAGCACCTAACGACCTCACCAGATCACCTGAGGGAGGAAATTCAGAAGCAGCAGTACCAGTTTCCTCCACAAACGGAAGCTCCCAGAGAGAATCAGCTGAAGTACCACTTGTGACCACAGGAGGGAGCTCTGCCACAGAATTCACAACAGTACCCCCCCCCTTGAGGAGGGGTCACCGAACCCTCACCAGAGCCCCCAGGCCGACCAGGATGAGCCACATGAAAGGCACGAACAAGATCGGGAGCATGGACATTAGAGGCAAAAACCCAGGAATTATCCTCCTGAGCATAACCCTTCCATTTAACCAGATACTGGAGTTTCCGTCTTGAAACACGAGAATCCAAAATCTTCTCCACAATATACTCCAATTCCCCCTCCACCAAAACCGGGGCAGGAGGGTCAACAGATGGAACCATAGGTGCCACGTATCTCCGCAACAATGACCTATGGAAGACGTTATGTATGAAAAAAGAATCTGGGAGGGTCAGACGAAAAGACACAGGATTAATAACCTCAGAAATCCTATAAGGACCAATGAAACGAGGTTTAAACTTCGGAGAGGAAACCTTCATAGGAATATGACGAGAAGATAACCAAACTAGATCCCCAACACGAAGTCGGGGACCCACACGGCGTCTGCGATTAGCGAAACGTTGAGCCTTCTCCTGGGACAAGGTCAAATTGTCCACTACATGAGTCCAAATCTGCTGCAACCTGTCCACCACAGTATCCACACCAGGACAGTCCGAAGACTCAACCTGTCCTGAAGAGAAACGAGGATGGAACCCAGAATTGCAGAAAAATGGCGAAACCAAGGTAGCCAAGCTGGCCCGATTATTAAGGGCGAACTCAGCCAAAGGCAAAAAGGACACCCAGTCATCCTGATCGGCAGAAACAAAGCATCTCAGATAGGTTTCCAAGGTCTGATTGGTTCGTTCGGTCTGGCCATTAGTCTGAGGATGAAAAGCCGAGGAAAAAGACAAGTCAATGCCCATCCTACCACAAAAGGCTCGCCAAAACCACAAAACAAACTGGGAACCTCTGTCAGAAACGATATTCTCTGGAATGCCATGCAAACGAACCACATGCTGGAAGAACAATGGCACCAAATCAGAGGAGGAAGGCAACTTGGACAAGGGTACCAGATGGACCATCTTAGAAAAGCGATCACAGACCACCCAAATGACTGACATCTTTTGAGAGACGGGAAGATCTGAAATAAAATCCATAGAGATATGTGTCCAAGGTCTCTTCGGGACCGGCAAGGGCAAAAGCAACCCACTGGCACGAGAACAGCAGGGCTTAGCCCGAGCACAAATCCCACAGGACTGCACAAAAGAACGCACATCCCGCGACAGAGATGGCCACCAAAAGGATCTAGCCACTAACTCTCTGGTACCAAAGATTCCAGGATGACCAGCCAACACCGAACAATGAACCTCAGAGATCACTTTATTTGTCCACCTATCCGGGACAAACAGTTTCTCCGCTGGACAACGATCAGGTTTATTAGCCTGAAATTTTTGCAGCACCCGCCGCAAATCAGGGGAGATGGCAGACACAATTACTCCTTCCTTGAGGATACCCGCCGGCTCAGATAAACCCGGAGAGTCGGGCACAAAACTCCTAGACAGAGCATCCGCCTTCACATTTTTAGAGCCCGGAAGGTACGAAATCACAAAGTCAAAACGGGCGAAAAACAGCGACCAACGAGCCTGTCTAGGATTCAAACACTTAGCAGACTCGAGATAAGTCAGGTTCTTATGACCAGTCAATACCACCACGCGATGCTTAGCTCCTTCAAGCCAATGACGCCACTCCTCGAATGCCCACTTCATGGCCAGCAACTCTCGGTTGCCCACATCATAATTCCGCTCAGCAGGCGAAAACTTCCTGGAAAAAAAAGCGCATGGTTTCATCACTGAACAATCAGAACCTCTCTGCGACAAAACAGCCCCTGCTCCAATCTCAGAAGCATCAACCTCGACCTGGAACGGAAGAGAAACATCAGGTTGACACAACACAGGGGCAGAAGAAAAACGACGCTTCAACTCTTGAAAAGCTTCCACAGCAGCAGAAGACCAATTGACCAAATCAGCACCCTTCTTGGTCAAATCGGTCAATGGTTTGGCAATACTAGAAAAATTGCAGATGAAGCGACGATAAAAATTAGCAAAGCCCAGGAACTTTTGCAGACTTTTCAGAGATGTCGGCTGAGTCCAATCATGGATGGCTTGGACCTTAACGGGATCCATCTCGATAGTAGAAGAGGAAAAGATGAACCCCAAAAATGAAACCTTCTGCACACCAAAGAGACACTTTGATCCCTTCACAAACAAAGAGTTAGCACGCAGGACCGCCACGCGACCAATCAGAAGCCGCGACGTCATTCCTCAGCTAAAGTCCTAGAATGAGCGCCTTTTAGGACCTGAGGAATGACATCGCGGCTTCTGATTGGTCGCGTGGCGGTCACATGGGCGGCACGCGACCAATCAGAAGCCGGGATGTCATTCCACAGGTCCTAAAGGCGCGCATTTTGAAGAAAGAAGCCGTGCCGGACGCCGGATCCTCCCGCTGATGTCCAGGGGCCGCCGGAGAGGTGAATATAACAATATTTTTTATTTTAATTCTTTATTTTACACTTTAATATGGATCCCAGGGCCTGAAGGAGAGTTTCCTCTCCTTCAGACCCTGGGATCCATGAGGATACATTCCGATACTTGATGTCCCATTCACTTGTATTGGTATCGGATATCGGTATCGGCGGTATCCGATATTTTTCGGGTATCGGCCGATACTATCCGATACCGATACTTTCAAGTATCGGACGGTATCGCTCAACACTAGTCTTGAATCTTTTGTACTTTTGCCGATAGCTGATCCACAAATGAAGACAGACTTCTAATGTCCATCGCTACACCTGTGTACTGAACCATCCAAATGTCTAGGGGAAAAAAAGACAAAACACAAAGCTAAGAAAAAAAAATGGTCTCAGAACTTCTTTTTTCCCTCTATTGAGAATCATTAGTACTTTTGGCTTCCTGTACTGTTATGAAAGGCAATTCAGTATCACAATGGACATGGAGGTCAGAGCACATACAGTGATCTGACAATAACCCAAAATAATAGAACGAGCTCTGAGACGTGGGAACTCTGCAGACCGCAATCCCTGATCCTCTCCAAACACAACTAGAGGCAGCCGAGGATTGCGCCTAACACTACCTATGCAACTCGGCACAGCCTGAGAAACTAACTAGCCTGAAGATAAAAAAAATAAGCCTACCTTGCCTCAGAGAAATACCCCAAAGGAAAAGGCAGCCCCCCACATATAATGACTGTGAGTAAGATGAAAAGACAAACGTAGGGATGAAATAGATTCAGCAAAGTGAGGCCCGATATTCTAGACAGAACAAGGATAGGAAAGATAACTTTGCGGTCTACACAAAACCCTAAAGAAAACCACGCAAAGGGGCAAAAAGACCCTCCGTACCGAACTAACGGCACGGAGGTACACCCTTTGCGTCCCAGAGCTTCCAGCAAAACAAATAGACAAGCTGGACAGAAAAAATAGCAACAAATAGCAAAGAAGCACTTAGCTATGCAGAGCAGCAGGCCACAGGAATGATCCAGAGAAACACAAGTCCAACACTGAAACATTGACAGGAAGCATGAATCAAAGCATTAGGTGGGGTTAAGTAGAGAAGCACCTAACGACCTCACCAGATCACCTGAGGGAGGAAACTCAGAAGCAGCAGTACCAGTTTCCTCCACAAACGGAAGCTCCCAGAGAGAATCAGCCGAAGTACCACTTGTGACCACAGGAGGGAGCTCTGCCACAGAATTCACAACAGCCATGACAGAATAGGAAGACAAAGAGCAGATCATAGTAACGGACAAAATAAATTTCGACTGTACCCTACCAATGGTGGCAGACCTAGCGAACCGCTTAGTGCGCTTAGGACAATCGGAGATAGCATGAGTGGAATCACCACAGTAGAAACATAGCCCATTCTGACGTCTGTGTTCTTGCCTTTCAGCTCTGGTCAAAGTCCTATCGCACTGCATAGGCTCAGGTTTATGCTCAGATAATACCGCCAAATGGTGCACAGATTTACGCTCACGCAAGCGTCGACCGATCTGAATGGCCAGAGACATAGACTCATTCAGACCAGCAGGCATAGGAAATCCCACCATGACATCCTTAAGGGCTTCAGAGAGACCCTTTTTGAAAATAGTTGCCAGCGCACATTCATTCCATTGAGTGAGCACAGACCATTTTCTAAACTTCTGACAATAAATCTCTATCTCATCCTGACCCTGACACAGAGCCAGCAAATTTTTCTCTGCCTGATCCACTGAATTAGGTTCATCGTGCAGCAATCCGAGCGCCAGGAAAAACGCATCAATATTACATAATGCAGGATCTCCTGGCGCAAGGGAAAATGCCCAGTCTTGAGGGTCGCCACGTAATAAAGAAATAATGATCTTAACTTGTTGAACTGGGTCACCAGAGGAGCGGGGTTTCAAAGCTAGAAATAGTTTACAATTATTTTTAAAATTCAAAAACTTAGTTCTATCTCCAGAAAATAACTCAGGAATAGGAATTTTAGGTTCTAACATAGGATTCTGAACCACTAAATCTTGAATATTCTGTACATTTATAGTGAGATTATCCATCAAAGAGAACAGACCCTGAATGTCCATGTCCACACCTGTGTTCTGAACCACCCTGATATAAAGGGGAAAAGAAAGACAGAACACAGTGCAAAGAAAAAAAAATGGTCTCAGAACTTCTCTTTTCCCTCTATTGAGAAGCATTAGTACTTTGGGCCTCCAGTACTGTTATGAACAGGTAATTCAGAACCACAATGGACCTTGAAGTTCAGAGCGCATAAAGTGACCTGACAATTACCAAAAACATAGGACGAGCTCTGAGACGTGGGAACTCTGCTGACCGCAATCCCTAATCCTATCACACCACACTAGAGGTAGCCGTGGATTGCGCCTAACGCTCCCTATGCAACTCAGCACAGCCTGAGAAACTAACTAGCCCTAAAGATAGAAAAATAAGCCTACTTTGCCTCAGAGAAATTCCCCAAAGGAAAAGGCAGCCCCCCACATATAATGACTGTGAGTAAAGATGAAAATACAAACACAGAGATGAAATAGATTTAGCAAAGTGAGGCCCGACTTACTGAATAGACCGAGGATAGGAAAGATAGCTTTGCGGTCAACACAAAAACCTACAAACAACCACGCAGAGGGGCAAAAAGACCCTCCTCACCGACTAACGGTACGGAGGTGCTCCCTCTGCGTCTCAGAGCTTCCATCAAGCAAGAAAAACCAATATAGCAAGCTGGACAGAAAATATAGCAAACAAAAATAACACAAGCAGAACTTAGCTTATGCAGGATAGAAAGGCCACAGGAACGATCCAGGAGGAAGCAAGACCAATACTAGAACATAGACTGGAGGCCAGGATCAAAGTACCAGGTGGAGTTAAATAGAGCAGCACCTAACGACTTAACCTCATCACCTGAGGAAGGAAACTCAGAAGCCGCAGTACCACTCTCATCCACCAAAGGAAGCTCATAGACAGAACCAGCCGAAGTACCACTCACGACCACAGGAGGGAGCTTGGCCACAGAATTCACAACAGCAACCTCTTCACCAGGGCAAAAACCTAAGAGTGATGTCTGCTTTTTGTCTTGATGAAGAGGCCGTGTGGGACCTTGAAACGCGTTGGCCTGTAAACCGGTACAATAAAATTATATTGATTTTATCCAGCCATCGAGCTTTTATCAGTAGCCAATGAATGACACCTCCTTCCTGCTATTCATTTTCCCTGGGACCATATGTGACTGGTGTCCTGCAGCAGCTGTAATCCATGCTCATCTCATGTTGCTAAATTGCAGCCACACCAGGTGAGTGGTCTCACTACTTTTCTGTTGGATAAGACCCTATTGCGCTTTTTTGTCTCCTAGTTTATTCTATTCCAACTCTCAAGCAGCACACACTCTGTCTTGGGGTTATATTTGATTAAGAACTTTTGCTTACTCCTTATAGCCTTATACCAGATCACTCGCTCACTTGTGTCACCTGCATATCAAAAGCATTGCTAGAATCTGACCTTTTTTAACTTTGACTGTGGAAAACCTATTACTATTGTTCAGATTCTTTCTTGCCTGGACTACTGCCGCACTCTACAAATCAGTCTCCCTTTCATCAAACTCTTCCCTCACCAATCTGTCTTGAATGCAGCAGACAGGATCATATTTCTGTCCAACCGCTACACTGATGCCGACATTTGATTTCTGATTTGTTGAATGCTTGCGGACTACCAATTGTATCAGTTCTTGAAGCTTATTGTCCTGCTATCCTTGAGGGACAAATGTGCAGGTTAATAGAACAATCGATGTTTGCTAATTTGCTGACTGTCTGCTGACCACCTTTTGTATCAGTCCATAAAGCTTGTTGCTCTGCAAATCTTGAAGGACATAATATGCAGATTAATTGAACACTCAAACAATAAAATATTACCTCCTCCCACCTCCTCCAATCATGTGTATAATGGCCTGAAGAACAGCTTTATACCCATGGAAGCAAAATGGCCATAGTCCGTATTGTCTACACATGTCTCCTACCGCCATGTGTATACGTTACTGAGTAAATCTTTCACCAGGAACGCTGAGTGGTGCTTTCTCTATTTTTAGGAAAATGATGTTACCTTTTTCTTCTGGGTAATTACCCACATCTCCTTCCTTCCCGGATTCCTATAATGCTGTTTCATTGGGTATTTATATACCAGTGCTCTTGTTCTAGTGCCAGGACTCACCTCTCCTTGCTGGCTCATAGAAAAGGACCTTTCTCCTTCTACAAAGAGACTCTAGAGGACAGCAGCCAAGGTACCATGGCTGCAACCGGAGGAATACAGGTTTGATCCACAGCCCATCACTGAACCTATGGAGACGTTTGGAGAAGAACCCAGATTGGGAAATCATGGTCTACATACCTCAATGGAGTCTGTCAGTTTCTTAAGCTTGCCACTACCTCCTCACTGTGGGTGCCCACCAAAAGTAGGGTGCTACTGGTTGGGGTAGTTGGCCCTGGAAGCCCCAAAGTCACAGATCTTCTAATTCCTGGCGAATCAGCAGAAGGGTTTGACTCTGTCATTTGCACAGTCTTATGTACTTGCTGGGACTGCTCTATATGTTATTGAGTATTGGTGATCAAATAAAGTTTCTCTCCATTGTGCTACCCTCACCCTGTGTTGTCTGAGGAGTATTCTGCACATGGGAAAGGAGCATGAGGGTTCAGTAGGATGAGCTCTGTTCCATGCGTTCTTTCTAAAGACAGCCAGGCCAGCAGACGAGACAACCCACTGACCCTCGTGTCTGCACACCATCCACAATGTAAACTCATCACTTTTACCCACAAAGCTCTCCATAGTTCTGAATTTTCCTAAATCTCCTCTGTATACCACCCAACCCGTGCTCTCCATTCTGCTAATGACGAAAGACTAGGACTTTTCTTGTGCTGTGCCAGTTTTATGGAATGCACTATCCCAGACAATCTGGTTAAGTTTCAAAATCCACAGTTTAAGTCTGACCTAAAAACACATTTCTTTGGACTAGCCTTTCAACTCACTTCTCTAATCTAACTTTTCCCTGTTCTCCATTCTATGAACTCACTAGTAGAATATACACACCTTAATAATAAAAAAACAACAGTGTGGGGACCCCTCTATTCTTGATTACCAACTTTACTAAATCTGACAGCTGTGAGTTGCAGCCCCCAGCTGTCAGTTTTGCCTGGCTAGTTATCAAAAATACAGGGGAACCCACAAAGTTTTGTTTGTAAATTATTTATGTAAAGCACAGACGCCGGCTGATGAATACTCCCATCTGCTGCTCCTGCTTTCACTGTTATTAGCGGTAGAAGGCGTCACCTGATGGGAGCAGTAGTCAAATCAGCTTGATCCCAGTGATCAGAGGTAAACTTTTTACTTCCGATCACAGGTGTGGGCTCACGCTGTAATTTCACAGTTTGGGAATAGCGGCTGTCTGACTGGCAGTAATGATTTTATTGCCAATCAGAAGCAGTGTTTGCCGCACTGTCATGCACATGATAGCGTTGTAAACACTGGATATTAGGGCCCCCATTGGTCTGGGTTTTGGCACTGTTCTGACACCCAAACAGTTTTTAACTCTTCGGCAAAAACTGCCGGACCTGAACATCCAGGGGTCAGCCCATCTCTACTCAGTGACACTGTGTATCTGTACTTGTATAGATACTGAATGGTGACTGGTTCATGCAGCGTTATTTAAAAACCCTTATTTGATATGCTGATGTCTGGACTGTACATGAGAAGCACTTTTTTACCTTTTGTGTCACTCCTACTTCCTCATAGATTGTAACCTAGATAGCAGGACCCTCACTTCTCTTGTCATGCATTGAACTATGTGTGACTCTGTAAAGTTTTACCTTGTTTGTACAAGCTCCCTCGGAATATGGTGGCGTGATAGAAATAATAATTAATATCATTGGGCACCGATGGGAAAAAAAAGGTAAGCTAGATGCCGAAATACAAAATCTCTTTTCACCATAGTATACCCACCAGCCGAAAAACACAGCTGGAAATTATAATTGTCGCCGTATCCTCTCCCAAAACTCTCTCAATACAAAAAATGGCAAATGTAACATGATTACTCTGAAAATATATTGCAAAAGCTCTGACCACTAGCATAGCAAGTTTGGAAAGGAAAAAATAATTATTTAGTGACAGCCGTCCCATTCCTATTCCCTGTTTTCTTTTTACAAATATGGACAATGGCACTACTGATGCTGCCAGTTACACATGCTTCTTGGGTGCGGGGACACAAAACTAACAGGTTCTACTGCAGCCCTTAGAGGTTTGTCCCATGCATTATAAATTAAAGCTCCATTTCATTGTGTAAGTCACTGATCACAGGTCTAGATGGGGGATGTCTGCCAATGAGCCTAACCTCTCATGCGAGACAGCAGAAGGAGGAAGCAGAAAGTCAAATCAAGCTGAAAGCTTTTTTAGAAATGTTGTTGCAGCCCCTAGTGGCCATTAATGGAGTAGAAGTGTATTTCTTTTTTCTGCAAACCTAAAATTCTACTACGGAATGAACGCATTTAGCTTACAGCTGTGGGGTCTTGCTGTTCCAATTAATAGATTAATAAACTAGAAGGAACAATAGGAGTATGCTGCAATATCCTTCTTTCTATCCAAAGACTGCTGATGTTTTTTTTTTTAACATGGTGCCTCAGAAACACTTGTTTCCTTCAACAGCCAATACTCTGTATACACCAGCACCTGTAATTCTGTGAAATAAGATCTTTTGTTGGATACATTGCATTGATTAGTAAGTCCTTTGCATATGTTACATTCACAAAAGTGAGCTGATTACATACCGTCATCACCAGTCAGCAAGAAGCACTGAAGCTTTGAATTTTCAGGGCCATGCAGTGTCATTCAGTGGTTTTATTAACATTTCCTTAAATACTGTAATAAGAGATGAGATGAGCAAATATTTCAATATTCGGTTCGGATTATGATCGGCTAATTGACAATATTCACAGATTAATTTGTCGAAAATTCACCAAACATTGCCGAACGACATTCAGGTCAATGGGAGGAAGAAACAAATGCATGCACAACACCTTATAACAGCCCCAAAATGCTGCCAAAACACATCAAATGAGGGACAGACACCCACAGTATTATTATTATTTATTTATATAGCACCATTGATCAGTATAAATTTTAGCATGGAACTGCAGCAATCAGCCAGGCATGAGATATCAGGGTCTGGGACAGCATTTACAGCTTTCAATTGAATGCCACAGTAAGATGAGGTGGGGAGGCCTCCTTTGCTGGGAGCCGTGATACCACATGCAACACCTCTACCTGCTTTCATGCTGAGCCACACTCAGTTGGCACTAATATCAGTTTTGCAGACTACTATTGTCAGAAAAATTTAAGGATAGTAACACAGGTAGTTGAGTCCAAGGAAGTGGGGCCAGATGGTCTGGGAGGCCTACTACTAAAGGCAACACGCCTGAAGGAGACCTATCCAGGAGTGTTCACATTTCCAAAATGATTGGCAGACACCACCAAAGTGGCATCAATTTCACCACAGTAAAAATAGTATAATAGGGACCTATAGGTCTTTCACTAAACCCAATACAGCAAATGGCACCCAACCAGGAGTGTTCACATTTAAGCAAATGAGGGCCTTACACCACAGAAGTGGCATCAATTTCAGGAGAGTAGAAATAGTATAATAGGGACCGTCAGGTCTTCCTCTACACCCATTAAAGAAGATGGACAACCAACCTGGAGTGTTCACATTTCCAAAAGTTACTGGCAGACACCACCAAAGTGGCATCAATTTCACCACATTAGAAATAGTATAATAGGGACCTATAGCTCTTCCACTAAACCCAATACCGTAAATGGACCTGCAACCAGGGGCATTCAAATTTAAACAAATGGGGACCTTACACCACAGAAGTGACTTCAATCTCACGAGAGAAGAAACATTATGATAGGGACAGACGGGTCTTCCAGTACACCCAATCCAAAAGATGGACACCCAACCAGGAGTGTTCACATTTCCAAAAATTATTGGCAGACACCGCCAAAGTGGCATCAATTTTACCACCGTAGAAATAGTATAATAGGGACCTATAGGTCTTTCACTAAAATCAATCCAGCAGCTGGACACCCAACCAGGAGTCTTCACATTTAAACAAATGAAGACCTTACATCACAGAAGTGGCATCAATTTCACGAGACTAGAAATAGTATAATAGGGACCAACAGGTATTCCACTACACCCATTAAAGCAGATGGACACCTAACCCGGAGTTTTCACATTTCTAAAAATTACTGGCAGACACCAAAAAAGTGGAATTAATTTCATCACAGTAGAAATTGTATAGTGGGGACCGACAGGTCTTCCACTACACCCAATACAACAGATGGACACCCAACCAGGAGTATTCACTTTTTTAACAAATGAGAGCCTTACACAACAGAAATGGCATCAATTTCACGAGAGTAGTAACAGTATAATTTGGATCGATAGATCCAATCAAACAGATGGACACCCAAACAGGAGTGGTCACCTTTCCAAAATTATTGGCAGACACCATCAAAGTGACATCAATTTCACCACAGTAGAAATAGTATAATAGGGACAGACAGGTCTTGCACTACACCCATAACAGTAAATGGACATACAACCAGGAGTATTCACAATTAAACAAATGGGGGCCTTGCACCACAGAAGTAGCATCAATTTCACGAGAGTAGAAATATTATAATAGGGATCGACAGGTCCTCCACTACACCCAATCCAACAGATGGACAGTGACACCCAAACAGGAGTGGTCACATTTCTAAAAATTAATGGCAGACACCAACAAAGTGACATCAATTTGACCACAGTAGAAATAGTATAATAGGGACAGACAGATCTTTCACTACAGCCAATACAGCAAATGGCACCCAGCCCGGAGTGTTCACATTTAAACAAATGAGGGCCTTACACCACAGAAGTGGCATCAATTTCACGAGAGTAGAAAGAGTATAATAATGACCAACAGGTCTTCCACTACACCCAATACAGCAGATGGACACCCAACCAGGAGTGTTCACATTTCCAAAAATTACTGGCAGACACCACAAAAGTGGCATCAATTTCAGCACAGTAGAAATAGTTTAACCCCTTAAGCCCCGAGGGTGGTTTGCACGTTAATGACCGGGCCAATTTTTACAATTCTGACCACTGTCCCTTTATGAGGTTATAACTCTGGAACGCTTCAACGGATCTTGGCGATTCTGACATTGTTTTCTCGTGACATATTGTACTTCATTTTAGTAGTAACATTTATTCGATATAACTTGCGTTTATTTGTGAAAAAAACGGAAATTTGGCGAAAATTTTGAAAATTTTGCAATTTTCCAACTTTAAATTTTTATGCCCTTAAATCACAGAGATATGTCACGCAAAATACTTAATAAGTAACATTTCCCACATGTCTCCTTTACATCAGCACAATTTTGGAACCAAAATTTTTTTTTGTTAGGGAGTTATAAGGGTTCAAAGTTGACCAGCAATTTCTCATTTTTACAACACCATTTTTTTTTAGGGACCACATCTCATTTGATGTCATTTTGAGGGGTCTATATGATAGAAAATACCCAAGTGTGACACCATTCTAAAAACTGCACCCCTCAAGGTGCTCAAAACCACATTCAAGAAGTTTATTAACCCTTCAGGGGTTTCACAGGAATTTTTGGAATGTTTAAATAAAAATGAATATTTAACTTTTTTTCACACAAAATTTATTTCAGCTCCAATTTGTTTTATTTTACCAAGGGTAACAGGATAAAATGGATGCCAAACATTGTTGTACAATCTGTACTGAGTACGCTGATACCCCATATGTGGGGGTAAACCACTGTTTGGGCGCATGGCAGAGCTCGGAAGGGAAGGAGCGCCATTTGACTTTTAAATGCAAAATTGACAGGAATTGAGATGGGACACCATGTTGCGTTTGGAGAGCCACTGATGTGCCTAAACATTGAAACCCCCCACAAGTGACACCATTTTGGAAAGTAGACACCCTAAGGAACTTATCTAGATGTGTGGTGACCACTTTGACCCACCAATTGCTTCACAGAAGTTTATAATGCAGAGCCGTAAAAATAAAAAATCATATTTTTTCACAAAAATGATTTTTTCGCCCCCAATTTTTTATTTTCCCAAGAGTAAGAGAAGAAATTGAACCTCAAAAATTGTTGGCCAATTTGTCCTGAGTACGCTGATACCCCGTATATGGGTGTAAACCATTGTTTGGGCGTATGGCAGAGCTCGGAAGGGAAGGAGCGCCATTTTACTTTTCAATGCAAAATTGACTGGAATTGAGATGGGATGCCATGTTGCGTTTGGAGAGCCCCTGATGTGCCTAAACATTGAAATCCCCACAAGTGACACCATTTTGGAAAGTAGACCCCTTAAGGAACTTATCTAGAGGTGTGGTGAGCACTTTGACCCAACAAGTGCTTCACAGAAGTTTATAATGCAGAACCGTAAAAATAAAAAATCATATTTTTTCACAAAAATAATCTTTTCGCCACCAATTTTTTATTTTCCCAAGGGTAAGAGAAGAAATTAGACCACAAAAGTTGTTGTGCAATTTGTCCTGAGTGCGACGATACCCCATATGTGGGGGTAAACCACTGTTTGGGCGCATGGCAGAGCTCGGAAGGAAAGGAGCGCCATTTGACTTTTCAATGCAAAATTGACTGGAATTGAGATGGGACGCCATGTTGCGTTTGGAGAGCCCCTGATGTGCCTAAACATTGGAACCCCTCACAAGTGACACCATTTTGAAAAGTAGACCCCTTAAGGAACTTATCTAGATGTGTGGTGAGCACTTTGACCCAACAAGTGCTTCACAGAAGTTTATAATGCAGAGCCGTAAAAATAAAAAATCTTATTTTTTCACAAAAATGATCTTTTCGCCCCCAATTTTTTATTTTCCCAAGGGTAAGAGAAGAAATTAGACCACAAAAGTTGTTGTGCAATTTGTCCTGAGTGCGACGATACCCCATATGTGGGGGTAAACCACTTTTTGGGTGCATAGCAGAGCTCGGAAGGGAAGGAGCGCCATTTGACTTTTCAATGCAAAATTGACTGGAATTAAGATGGGACGCCATGTTGGTTTGGAGAGCCCCTGATGTGCCTAAACATTAAAAACCCCCACAAGTGACACCATTTTGGAAACTAGACCCTCTAAGGAACTTATCTAGATGTGTTTTGAGAGCTTTGAACCCCCAAGTGTTTCACTACAGTTTATAACGCAGAGCCGTTAAAATAAATTTATTTTTTTTTCGCAAAAATTTTTTAGCCCCCAGTTTTGTATTTTCACAAGGGTAACATAATAAATTGGACCCCAAAAGTTGTTGTCCAATTTGTCCTGAGTACGCTGATACCCCATATGTGGGGGGGAACCACTGTTTGGGCGCATGGCAGAGCTCGGAAGGGAAGGAGCGCCATTTGGAATGCAGACTTAGATGGATTGGTCTGCAGGAGTCACGTTGCATTTGCAGAGCCCCTGATGTACCCAAACAGTACAAACCCCCCACAAGTGACCCCATATTAGAAACTAGACCTCCCATGGAACTTATCTAGATGTGTTGTGAGAACTTTGAACCCCTAAGTGTTTCACTACAGTTTATAACGCAGACCCGTGAAAATAAAAATTCTTTTTTTTTTCACAAAAATGATTTTTTAGCCCCCAGCTTTGTATTTTTACAAGGGTAACAGAATAAATTGGACCCCAAAAGTTGTTGTTCAATTTGTCCTGAGTACGCTGATACCCCATATGTGGGGGGGAACCACTGTTTGGGCTCATGGCAGAGCTCGGAAGGGAAGGAGCGCCATTTGGAATGCAGACTTAGATGGATTGGTCTGCAGGCGTCACGTTGCATTTGCAGAGCCCCTGATGTACCCAAACAGTAGAAACCACCCACAAGTGACCCCATATTGGAAACTAGACCTCCCATGGAACTTATCTAGATGTGTTGTGAAAACTTTGAACCCCCAAGTGTTTCACTACAGTTTACAACGCAGAGCCGTGAAAATAAAAATCCTTTTTTTTCCCACAAAAATGATTTTTAGCCCCCCAAATTTTTATTTTCCCAAGGATAACAAGAGAACTTGGACCCAAAAAGTTGTTGTCCAATTTGTCTCGAGTACGCTGATACCCCATATGTTGGGGTAAACCCCTGTTTGGGCGCACGGGAGAGCTCGGAAGTGAAGGAGCACTGTTTTACTTTTTCAATGCAGAATTGGCTGGAATTGAGATCGGACGCCATGTCGCGTTTGGAGAGCCCCTGATGTGTCTAAACAGTGGAAACCCCCCAATTATAAATGAAACCCTAATCCAAACGCACCACTAACCCTAATCCCAACTGTAACCCTAACCACACACCTAACCCAGACACACCCCTAATTCTAATCCCAACCCTAATCCCAACCGTAAATGTAATCCAAACCCTAACCCTAGCCCCAACCCTAGCCCTAACCCTAACCCTAACCCTAACCCTAACCGGAAAATGGAAATAAATACATTTTTTTTAATTTTATTATTTTTCCCTAAGGCTAGGTTCACATTGCGTTAGGGAAATCCGTTTAGCACTAGCGGATTGCGCTAACACAATGTCTTTTTAGGTGTCGTGTTTAGTGGTCGCGTTAACGTCCCCGCTCTGGAAGATCGGGGATCGGACCTCGGGCGCGCCGCGGACGCTGCAAGCAGCGTCTGAGGCGCGCCACAAAAGAATGGCACCTTGCTAGCGCGAGCCGAAAATGGCACGCTCTAGCGATGCGCTACACCTGAAAATCACATTGCTGTCAATGGTTGTGCTAACGGACCCGTTGCACGGCGTTAATTGTGACATTTTCGCCGTGCAACGCTGTCCGTTAGCGTTAACCCATTAACGCAATGTGAACCTAGCCTAACTAAGGGGGTGATGAAGGGGGGTTTGATTTACTTTTATAGCGAGTTTTTTAGCGGATTTTTATGATTGGCAGCCGTCACACACTAAAAGACGCTTTTTATAGCAAAAAAGTTTTTGCGTCTCCACATTTTGAGACCTATAATTTTTCCATATTTTGGTCCACAGAGTCATGTGAGGTCTTGTTTTTTGCGGGACGAGTTGACGTTTTTATCGGTTACATTTTCGGACACGTGACAGTTTTTGATCGCTTTTTATTCCGATTTTTTTGTGAGGCAGAATGACCAAAAACCAGCTATTCATGAATTTCTTTTGGGGGAGGCGTTTATACCGTTCCGCGTTTGGTAAAATTGATGAAGCAGTTTTATTCTTCGGGTCAGTACGATTACAGCGACACCTCATTTATATCATTTTTTTTATGTTTTGGCGCTTTTATACGATAAAAGCTATTTTATAGAAAAAATAATTATTTTGGCATCGCTTTATTCAGAGGACTATAACTTTTTTATTTTTTTGGTTATGATGCTATATGGTGGCTCGTTTTTTGCGGGACAAGATGACGTTTTCAGAGGTAACATGGTTATTTATATCCGTCTTTTTGATCGCGTGTTATTCCACTCTTTGTTCAGCGTTATGATAATAAAGCGTTGTTTTTTGGCTCGTTTTTTTTTTTTTTTTCTTACGGTGTTCACTGAAGGGGTTAACTAGTGGGCCAGTTTTATAGGTCGGGTCGTTACGGACGCGGCGATACTAAATATGTGTACTTTTATTGTTTTTTTGTTTTTTTTTTATGTAAAGAAATGTATTTATGGGAATAATATTTTTTTTTTCTGCTTTATTTAGGAATTTTTTTTTTATTTTTTTTTTTTACAAGTGTGGAAATTTTTTTTTTTACTTTTTCACTTTGTCCCAGGGGGGGACATCACAGATCACCGATCTGACAGTGTGCACAGCACTCTATCAGATCGGTGATCTGACATACAGCCGGGCAGGATTAGAGCTGCAGCTGCAGCCTGATCCTGACCCGGAAGTGCTCCCTGCAGGACCCGGATGCAGCCCGGCGGCCATTTTGGATCCGGGGACTGCAGGGAGAAGACGCTCGGTACACGGTGAGCACATCACCGTGTACCGATCGTCTCAGGGAAGCCCGCAGGGAGCCCCCTCCCTGCGCGATGCTTCCCTGCACCGCCGGCACACCGCGATCATCTTTGATCGCGGTGTGCCGGGGGTTAATGTGCCGGGAGCGGTCCGTGACCGCTCCTGGCACATAGTGCCGGATGTCAGCTGCGATAGGCAGCTGACACCCGGCCGCGATCGGCCGCGCTCCCCCCGTGAGCGCGGCCGATCGCATATGACGTACTATCCCGTCCATGGGAATTAAGTCCCAGGTCACCTGGACGGGATAGTACGTCATATGGGATTAAGGGGTTAATAGGGTCTGGTCTTCCACTACACCCAGTCCAGCAGATGCACACTCAACCTGGAGTTTTCGCATTTTAAAAAATGATGGCCTGACACCACCGAAGTTGAATAATTGTCACAAGAATAGAAATAATATAATTGGGACCGACACATCTTCCACTACAGCTAATCCAGCAGATGTGTACAAACCATGAGTGTTCACATTTTCACAAATTTCACAGCAGCAGCAGTAGCCACAGCAGGCACAGAGGCCACACTAAAGATATCACAGAGGGCAGTTACGTGACATTAATGCATCACACTTAAATATGCAATAACACCTAGTCTGTACAGTCTGCGATTGGGGTGCAAAAGTCCTTGGAGATCCATGAATTGTTCATCTTGATGAAAGTTAGGCGGTTTACACTTTCAGGGGATAGCCGGCTGTGCTTATCCAAAACAACACCACCAGTAGCACTGAAGACATGTTCTGAGAGAAAGCTGGCTGCCGGGCATGATAAAACCTCCAAGGCATGTGAGGTGAGCTCAGGCCATTCTTCCATTTTGGAAGACCAAAATATGAAGGAGACCAAACCCTCCCTGATGGTATTGATATTCAGTTCTAGATACTCCTGCACCATCCTATCCATTCATTTACCATATGTAAGACTTGGACTCTGTTGTGCTGGTGCACGAGATAGTCTAAAAAAAGTGTCAAAGGACTCATAGAAATTGCTTCTTCCACTTCCACCACTGCTGCTGCTGCTACTAATGTTTTGGTGCTGACTAGGGTTGAGCGACTTTTAGTTTTTTAGGGTCGAGTCGGGTTTCGCGAAACCCGACTATCTCAAAAGTTGAGTCGAGTGGAATCGGCCGATTATCGCGAAAAGTCGGAGATCGACCGAAACACTAAACCCAATGCAAGTCAATGCATAGTCGGCAGTGAGTGGAGGCCAGGAAAACACCTACAGTGCCCATTTTAATGGCAAAAACATCCATTCTTGTTACTGAAGCTTGTCAATCTTAATTTACCTTATAATAATAGTAAGGCATTGGAAATTGGGGGTCATTTGGCTAAAGTTGTGGGGGGTAGGGCTGGTTCAAGTATTTAGTGGGCCCAGGAAATCTGGACCACGTCACGGCAGTGGAGCAGGGAGAGGTAAGTATTTAAACTTTGCAAGTGCTGTGATCCTGAGCAAGCGGGGGGGCCCACTCGTTGGCATTGGCACTGGCACAGGGCCCCTCAAAGTACGGCGGTGTGTTTGCACGGCGGGGGCGCCTCCCACCGGCAGCGACACTTTTGCGTACTATAAGGGGCCCTGTGCCAGTGACGTCACCAACGAGTATTCCCCCCCACCTGATGAAGGAACCTGAACCTTCCTCTTTGTCCCCGTGTAAGGTGGTATGGTATGCAGGAAGGGGAACCTGACTTTCAGCAGGGTCACATTCTGGCTGTGTAGCGTGCACGGGGAATGTAGCGTTCTGGGTCAATGTACCAGCAGACTCATCTATCACTGGCTGGGCAATGGGCAGGATGAGGAGGAAACACAGATATAGGCCCAAATAATAAAGTGGGCTAAATGCAGTTCAAAATTGGTAACAGAAGTAAACAGGCGGCACTGGTTTGTTCAGTGTAGGAGAACATCAAGGAGCGGCAGACACCATTAGTAGGGCCAACAAAACAAGTAGGCCAAATGAAGTGTTATATTAAAAACAATTTAACGAGAGCCTGAAGATAGAAGCTAGGCAGAGGCAACCTGGAGAACACCTTGGAGCGGCAGACACCGTCCCTACAACCCAGGCCCAACTTGTAAGCCAAATGCAGTGTTGTTTCAACAACTACTTAACAAGAGCTTGAAGATAGAAGCTAGGGAGAGGCACCCTGGAGAACACCTTGGAGCGGCAGACACCGTCTCTAGAAACCAGACCCAACTTGTAGGCCTAATGCAGTGTTGTTTCAACAACTACTTAATGAGAGCTTCAAGATAGAAGCTAGGGAGAGGCAACCTGGAGAACACCTTGGAGCGGCAGCCACCGTCTCTACAACCCAGACCCAACTTGTAGGCCTAATGCAGTGTTGTTTCAACAACTACTTAACGAGAGCCTGAAAATGGAATTTCAGGACAGGAAACCTGGAGAACAGCACGGAGCGGCATACACCGTTAGTAGGCCCCAACCAAACTAGTAGCCCCACTGCAGTTGTTCGATTAAAAAACTATTTGACAAAAGCCTGAAGATTGAAGCTCAGGAAAGGCAACCAGGAGAACACCTTGGAGCGGCAGACACTGTTAGTAGGCCCCAACCAAACTAGTAGTCCCACTGCAGTTGTTTGATTAAAAAACTATTTAACAAGAGCCTGAAGATTGAAGCTCAGGAAAGGCAACCAGGAGAACACCTTGGAGCGGCAGACACTGTTAGTAGGCCCCAACCAAACTAGTAGCCCCACTGCAGTTGTTTGATTAAAAAACTATTTAACAAGAGCCTGAAGATTGAAGCTCAGGAAAGGCAACCAGGAGAACACCTTGGAGCGGCAGACACTGTTAGTAGGCCCCAACCAAACTAGTAGCCCCACTGCAGTTGTTCGATTAAAAAACTATTTAACAAGAGCCTGAAGATTGAAGCTCAGGAAAGGCAACCAGGAGAACACCTTGGAGTGGCAGACACTGTTAGTAGGCCCCAACCAAACTAGTGGCCCCACTGCAGTTGTTCGATTAAAAAACTATTTAACAAGAGCCTGAAGATTGAAGCTCAGGAAAGGCAACCAGGAGAACACCTTGGAGCGGCAGACACCGTCTCTACAACCCAGACCCAACTTGTAGACCTAATGCAGTGTTGTTTCAACAACTACTTAATGAGAGCCTGAAAATGGAATTTCAGGACAGGAAACCTGGAGAACAGCACGGAGCGGCATACACCGTTAGTAGGCCCCAACCAAATTAGTAGCCCCACTGCAATTGTTCGATTAAAAAACTATTTAACAAGAGCCTGAAGATTGAAGCTCAGGAAAGGCAACCAGGAGAACACCTTGGAGCAGCAGACACTGTTAGTAGGCCCCAACCAAACTAGTAGCCCCACTGCAGTTGTTTGATTAAAAAAAACTATTTAACAAGAGCCTGAAGATTGAAGCTCAGGAAAGGCAACCAGGAGAACACCTTGGAGCAACAGACACCGTCTCTACAACCCAGACCCAACTTGTAGGCCTAATGCAGTGTTGTTTCAACAACTACTTAACAAGAGCTTCAAGATAGAAGCGAGGGAGAGGCAACAGAGAGAACACCTTGGAGCGGAAGACTCAGTTTGTAGACCACAACAAAACTTGTGGCCCCAATGCAGTTTTATAATTCTGACAAGCTGAAAATCAGCCTTTTTTTTTTTAAAGGAGGAGGACAGCTGTATTAAGTGGCGCAGACAGACACTGCTAGTAGGCCTTACACCACAAAGTAGGCTCACTGCAGGATGAAAAAAAGTTACATGGGTACACGGTCGGCATTGGTGTGCTCAGCGGAGGACAAATGGAAGGAGGGACCGCAGACAGACTTAGTAGGCCTAAAATTTTAAAAAATAGGCACAAAGCAGTTTGAATTATCTTGCAGGGGTACACAGGCAGCATTGGTGTGGTCAGCGGAGGACAATTGGAAGGAGTGTCTGACACAGTTAGTACTCCCAAAAAATAAATAGATGTTAATGTCTCGCAAAACAACAAAACCAAAAAACAAAAGGGTGGCATACTTAGGTACAGGGGTGGGCTCCTCTGCTGAGTTTCATACATAGTAATTTGGCGCTAAGTACTTACTGGTGTCAATATAGGACACTGACCCTGACTATTTTAACTAGCATCATACATGTCAACAAATTGGTATTGTCAGTGCCAGGCATTGAAGGATGTCAGTGCATAGACTAAACATTGGTGGAGCTGTGAGAGATAATTTTGCAAGTGGTAGAACAGTGTTTGAGCTGGGGGGGAAGGGAAACTCTCTTGTGGCCGGCGGTACAGGCCCAGGGCCCCTCATGTTACAACGGTGTGTCTGACGTTGGTTGCGCGCCACCACCGCCAGAGACACTTAATTATACTATGAGGGACCCAGTGGCAGTGCCGTTGACCAAAAACTGGCACACCCACCTCTTCAGACAAACGGCACTTTCACGGTTGCTTGCGCCAAGTGGCGAGACCACGGCCCCGTGGGGGGAGTTAGCCCATTTAGGGAGGTGTAAACATGTTGTATGCTGGACAAACAGCTGCTGCAAATTAAGAGATTGGAACAGTCAGCAAAGGTACCATCACATTTAGCGACGCTCCAGCGATATAGACAACGATCCGACCTAAATTAGATCGCTGGAGTGTCGCTGTTAGGTCGCTGTAGAGATGTCAAACACAGCAACTCTAGAACGATGCAGGAGCGATCCAGTGACGTACTTATCGTTCTTGCTGGTTGTTAGCTCTGTGAAAAAACATTGCAGGCATCATTGCTTTTGCGGTCAAACATGACGAATCGCGCCGACCTGACGACCAAATAAAGTTCTGGACTTTCAGCTAGGACCAGCGATGTCACAGCAGGATCCTCATCGCTGCTGCATGTCAAACACAACGAGATCGCTATCCAGGACGCTGCAACGTCACGGATCGTTGTCGTTCTCGTTGTAAAGTTGCTCAGTGTGAAGGTACCTTAAGACCAGTCCACAAGCGAGACCTTTTTATAGGAAAGCTAGGTGTCAGCCGGGAAACGTGGGGCAAAATAATTCGAAATCCATGAGTGGTTCATTTTAATGAAGGTTAGATCATCAACATTTTGGGTAGCCAGATGAGTCCTTTTTTCGGTCAATATTGAACCAGCACCACTGAATACTCTTTCTGATAGCACACTAGCTGCTGGGCAAGCAAGCTCCTGCAATGTATATTCTGCCAATTCAGGCCAGGTGTCTATTTTGGATGCCCAGTAATCAAATGGGAATGACGGTTGAGGGAGAACATCGATAAGGGATGAAAAATAGTTAGTAATCATACTGGACAAATGTTGTCTCCTGTCACTTTGAATTGATGCTGCAGTACCTGTCCTGTCTGCGATCATTGCGAAATCACTCCACAACCTGGTCAGAAAACCCCTCTGTCCAACGCTACTTCTGATTTGTGCAACTCTAACACCTCTGCCCTGTTGCCCCCTGCAGCTCGTTTGAGAACCATCAACGGCACTGTGTGCTGGGAATGCCTGAATCAAACGGTCTACAAGAGTTGCTTGTTTGGTTGCTAATATTTGTTCGAGGTTCTCATGTGGCATTATATTTTGCAATTTGCCTTTATAGCGAGGATCAAGGAGGCAGGCCAACCAGTAATCGTCATCGGTCATCATTTTAATAATGTGTGGGTCCCTTTTGAGGATACGCAAGGCATAATCCGCCATGTGGGCCAAAGTTCCAGTTGTCAAATCTGCGGTTGTGCTGGGTTGAGGGGCAGTTTCAGGCAAATCTACTGTTAAGGACTGGCGGAACGCACCAAGTATAGATGATATGAAACTAGGTGCGTTCGCAGTCCGAGGTCCACCGTGCAGGTAAAAACCCTGCTGCTAGTAAGACGGACTATATGGCGGTACTAAAAGTATACACGCATGGGTTAACTTCACCCTGCGTGAAGGAAGCGATCCTGTTGAGTCACAGGACCGCGGTACCGCACATAGAGCGCGAACAAGAAGTCAGCGAACACAACCCCTACACAGGATTGAAGTCCGATTAGACCACTTGCTGGCACAACACCGCAACTGGGTGTGCAAGGAAACTATGAAAATAGTATATAAAGGCACGATAGTGCATGCAGTGCCGCACTGACGAACGCCACTAACCACCCAGGCTTGGGTAAGGAAAGCGCAGAGGAAGCGCACGGCGCCGTACAGGTGGTCACAGCAACTAGACGCTGTTATGTGTGTAACGTGCTGTTGGATAAGTCGGGCGCTAGATAGCAAACATACACCTTCCGTGAACAGTCATCCAATAGGGAGGGTATTTTAAAGAGCGACTTTCACACACAACACACACACATTATCAAGACAATACTAGCGCATGGCCGTGCGGTCATGCGCAGTTTATATAGTTGCAGCACAGGAAGCTGCTACCGAAGTTTTGCCCTTTCAGGACCTTCCTGGAGGACCAATGGAATGTGCTGCAGTACCTGAGCATGTGACCCTCGATCTCCAACGGGAGATCTTGCCCTGGGCATGCTCAGTGTGTGCAAATAAGGACTTAGTCCCAGAGAAGCCCGCTCGCCGCAGATCAGTGCAGGGTACAACAGGAGAGCCAGAAAAGGCAACAGTAACCCTTTGCACAGAATCAGTCCCAGCAAGACGCTGGGAGCGACGCCTCTGCTGAGCAGGCCCCACTGCGGCCGGTACAGAATGGGAGACCGCAGCAGACAGGGATCGAGATTCCCCCTGTGCAGCAGAGGAAACTCGACTCCTAACATCTACGTCACTTGTCTCCCTCAAAAAACCTGAACCTGGCCTTGCAACGCCACCAGTTTCTATTGGCCCCGGAGAAGCTTCCTCATTCAAAAAATACTCATCCCCATCATCCTCCTCGTCCTCCTCCTCTTCACCCGCTACCTCGTCCTGTAGATTGCCCTGACCAGACAATGGCTGACTGTCATCAAGGCTATTCTCTTCCTCGGCTGCAGACGCCTGCTCCTTTATGTGCGTCAAACTTTACATCAGCAGACGCATTAGGGGGATGCTCATGCTTATTATGGCGTTGTCTGCACTAACCAGCCATGTTCATTCCTCAAAACACTGAAGGACTTGACACAGGTCTTGTACCTTCGACCACTGCACACCTGACAACTCCACGCCTCTGTTTGCACAGTCTCTGAAGCATGTGCAGTGTGGAGTTCCACCTTGTTGCAACGTCGATGATTAGGCGATGCTGGGGAAGGTTCAAAGACCGCTGATGGTTCTGCATACGGCTGGAGTGTACGGGCAAACGGCGGATATGCGTGCACCACCAGGTTTAAGGTGTGAGACAGGCAAGGAATGTGTTTCAGTTGGGAAAGGGTTATGGCAGCCATAAAATTCCTTCCGTTATCACTCACTACCTTGCCTGCCTCAAGATGTACAGTGCCCAGCCATGACTGTGTTTCTTTCTGCAAGAACTCGGACAGAACTTCCGCGGTGTGTCTGTTGTCGCCCAAACACTTCATTGCCAATACAGCCTGCTGACGCTTGCCACTAGCTGTCCCTCGTGTGCAACAGTGGCAGCTGCGGATGGAGTGGTTGTGCAACTGCGGTCTGTGGACGAGCTCTCGCTTCTGAAGGAGGACGAGGAGGAGGAGGGGGGGTGGCGAACTCCTACAGCCAACGGTTTACTAGACCGTGCGCTAGGCAGAACTGTCCCAATATTCCTGTCCCCTGTGGACCCTGCATCCACCACATTAACCCAGTGTGCCGTGATGGACACGTAACGTCCCTGGCCATGCCTACTGGTCCATGCATCTGTTGTCAGGTGCACCTTTGTACTCACAGATTGCCTGAGTGCATGGACGATGTGGTCTTTTACATGCTGGTGGAGGGGTGGGATGGCTTTTCTTGAAAAGAAGTGTCAACTGGGTAGCTCGTAGGGTGGTACAGCGTAGTCCATCAGGGCTTTGAAAGCTTCGCTTTCAACTAACCGGTAGGGCATCATCTCTAATGAGATTAGTCTAGCAATGTGGGCTTTTAAACCCTATGTACGCGGATGCGAGGATGAGTACTTCCTTTTCCTAACGAGAGTCTCATGTAGGGTGAGCTGGACTGGAGAGCTGCAGATCGTGGAGCTAGCGGGGATGCCGGTGGATATGGCAGACTGAGAGAGGGTTGGAGATGGTATTCTTGCTGGTGCCCTACATGCAGTGTTTCCTACTATGAAACTGGTGATTCCCTGACTGCTTTGGCCTGGCGACGAAACCTGCACATTTACTGCAGGTGGTGCGGGAAATGGTGGGCTTACAGTGAGGGAAGGGATGTAGCGTTGCTGACTAGCGTCATTGGCCGAGGGTGCTACAACCTTAAAGGACGTTTGGTAGTTAGTCCAGGCTTGCAAATGCATGGTGGTTAAATGTCTATGCATGCAACTTGTATTTAGACTTTTAAGATTCTGACCTCTGCTTAAGGTAGTTGAACATTTTTGACAGATGACTTTGCGCTGATCATTTTGATGTTGTTTAAAAAAATGCCAGACTGCACTCTTTCTACTATCGGATACCTTTTCAGGCATTGCAGACTGAGCTTCTTTAACTGGATGGCCACGCTGTCCAGAGGCGTAGCTAGAGCTTTTGCCGCCCGGGGCTGATCCCGAGTTTGGCGCCCCCCCCCCCCCAATCCCCCCCCCCAGCTCAATACACACAAAGGTTACCAAAAATGGTTTTCCTGTTTTGTAGAACTTAAACTGGGCCTAATGGTGTCACCCCCACATGCCACACCTGTGACTTAATACCACCACACCATGACCAGGCCACATAGTGACCGAATAATACTACATACAAGGGACAAATACCACCGCACCATTTCCAGACCACATATTACCACCACATAGTGACTGAATACTACAATACTGATCAGTAATAAAAAAAAAACCACAATACTATCACCATAAGTGCCAGTATTCACAGGAGATCTGTACTTAGTATGCAGTGTCTGTGTAGAGGTAATACAGAGATCACTGGTGACATTATACACAGGACCTCTATATAGTATACAGTGTATAGTGTCAGTGTATAGGTAACACTGACTCACCAGTGACGTCTCTAGGTGAAGTCCTTCATCTTTCATCCAGCACAGACCGCCATCATTCCTTCCAGCCAGGACTCGTTTCTGCAGGAAATAACACAGTTATCTCGAGCTCCGCTTGCAGAACACATTACTTAATTTTTCACAACTTCTACATTACACCACATGAAGAAAAAAAGGTGATATAGTGTCACTCTGCACAGTAACAGGACCTCCCCCCCATTTAAAACAGTATACTCAAAAAATAAAATAAATACATCACTGCAGTAATAATATCCCTTAATTATCCCCTATGGTAATAATATTCCCCACCCTGGCCCCGTTTATCTCATTCCTGGCTCCAGCCATATGTTGTCGTATCCTGCCCTCATGAGTATCCATTCTACCCCATATGATCTCCCCATCCTGCCCCACCAGCCTCCATCGTATCCGTCCTGCCCCATGATCCAATCCTGCCCCGTGTCTCCAATCATGCCCCGTATCTACATTCTGCCCATGCCTCAAGTCCTGCCCCCAGTGTGTCCAGCATATTACCCCCATGTTGTCCAGCAATCTGCCCCAGTGTGTCCAGCATATTACCCCCATGTTGTCCAGCAATCTGCCCCAGTGTGTCCAGCATTTTACCCCCAGTGTGTCCAGCAATCTGCCCCAGTATGTCCAGCATATTACCCCCAGTGTGTCCAGCAATCTGCCCCAGTGTCCAGCATTGCCCCAGTGTGTCCAGAAGTCTGCCCCAGGGTCTCCAGCATTGCCTCAATGTGTCCAGAAATCTGCCCCAGGGTCTCCAGTATTGCCCCAGTGTGTCCAGCAATCTGCCCCAGGGTCTCCAGTATTGCCCCAGTGTGTCCAGCAATCTGCCCCATGGTCTCCTGTATTGCCCCAGTGTGTCCAGCATTCTGCCCCATGGTCTCCAGTATTGCCCCGGTGTGTCCAGCAATCTGCCCCATGGTCTCCAGTATTGCCCCAGTATGTCCAGAAGTCTGCCCCAGGGTCTCCAGCATTGCCTCAATGTGTCCTGAAATCTGCCCCATGGTCTCCAGTATTCAGTGTGTCCAGCATTCTGCCCCATAGTCTCCTGTACTGCCCCAGTGTGTCCAGCATTCTGCCCCATGGTCTCCAGTATTGCCCCAGTGTGTCCAGCAATCTGCCCCATGGTCTCCTGTATTGCCCCAGTGTGTCCAGCATTCTGCCCCATGGTCTCCAGTATTGCCCCAGTGTGTCCAGCATTCTGCCCCATGGTCTCCAGTACTGCCCCAGTGTGTCCAGCAATCTGCCCCATGGTCTCCAGTATTGCCCCAGTGTGTCCAGCATTCTGCCCCATGGTCTCCAGTACTGCCCCAGTGTGTCCAGCAATCTGCCCCATGGTCTCCAGTATTGCCCCAGTGTGTCCAGCATTGCCCCAGCCCCAGACAGTCAGACATAAAGAAAAAAAAAAAAAGTAAAATCCTCACCTCTCCCGTTCCCAGCGCAGGTCCGGTGCAGTCAGCGTCTCTCCGGCTCTGCGACGCTCA
This sequence comes from Ranitomeya imitator, assembly GCF_032444005.1. Classification (NCBI taxonomy): domain Eukaryota; kingdom Metazoa; phylum Chordata; class Amphibia; order Anura; family Dendrobatidae; genus Ranitomeya; species Ranitomeya imitator. The sequence continues at coordinate 685,947,772 of NC_091282.1, forward strand.
GGACAGAGAGGCAGAGCGGCGCGCACAGTAGTGACGTCATCGCGCCCTCTGCTCTGAGACGTCGCAGAGTCAGAGGACGCTGCAGCTGCCGGCGCCGCAGGAACCAGGAGAGGTGAGTATAGAGCGGGGGGCGGGGGCGGGACCCGGGGGTGGGGGGAGCTGGCCCTGGTCGTGGCGGCGGACGGCGCCGCCCGAAGATTTAAAGGGGCGTCTTTTCTTTTTTTTTTTTTTATCTTCTTCTCCTGCAGCGCCGGCCGCCCCCAGCATTGTGCCGCCCGGGGCGGACCGCCCCCCCCGCACTCCCCTTCCTACGCCACTGACGCTGTCCTACAACTGGTTTTGGTTTTGCCACGCGTTTTGGGCCAGATACGGGCCTGGCAGATGGAACCTGTTGCGATGTTGATGCCCGCTGCGGATCCTCCTCCTCTGCTTCAGAGCTACTGCCGCCTGCACCCTGTTCCCCCAATGGCTGCCAATCGGGGTCAACAACTGGGTCATCTATGACCTCCTCTTCTATCTCGTGTGCAACTTCGTCTGTGTCACCGTGTTAGCCGGTGTTATAGCGTTCGTGACGGGGCACCATAGTCTCATCAGGGTCTGATTCTGGATCAGTACACTGTGAGGGAAATGTTCTGGTCTGAGTCAAAGGAACAGCATAGTAATCTGGCTGTGGCTGTGCATCTGTGCACTCCATGTCCGATTCAACTTGTAATGGGCATGGCCTGTTAACTGTTTCACTTTCTAACCCAGGAACGGTATGTGTAAAGAGCTCCATGCAGTAACCCGTTGTGTCGCCTGACGCATCCTTCTCTGTTGTTCTTGGTGAAGAAGACAAGGAAGCGACTTGTCCCTGACCGTGAACATCCACTAACGACGCGCTGCTTTTACATTTAGCAGTTTCAGAAGAGGAGGCGAAAGAGCTAGAGGCTGAGTCAGCAAGGAAAGCCAAAACTTGTTCTTGCTGCTCCGGCTTTAAAAGCGGTTTTCCTACTCCCAGAAAAGGGAGCGTTTGAGGCCTTGTGTAGCCAGACGACGAACCTGGCTCAACAACTCGAGATTTAGGTGCTATATTGCTTTTCCCACGACCACCTGATGCTCCACCACCACTACCATCATTACCAGCTGGCAATGACCGCCCACGGCCACGACCTCTTCCACCAGACTTCCTCATTGTTTGAAAAACGTAACCAAACTAACGGTATTTGTTACTGTAAAACCAGTTAGAAGGTGAACTCAAACTTCTGTTGGATTTATATATCCCTTTATAGGTGGGTGAGACTGCAGGGAAAATCAGGCCCAATGTATAACAGTACACAGCTTCAGTGGCAGACAGATATGTCACTAACAGGACTGACGCTGATGCAGACACTACCAATAAAAATCTCCCCCTTTTTATTTTTTCTGGGAGAATATTGAAGAAATGTGGCCCACTCTTATACAGTATATGTTCTGTGGCACAAAATTAGAGACAGATGCCACACACAGCATTGGCAATGAGGCAGAATTGCCAATCTTAATCTCCCACTATTTTTATTTTTTCAGGGAGAATTTAAAAGAAATCTGGCCCAGTATTACACGCTAGGTTTAATGTGGCACAAAATTTGAGACAAGTGGCACACACAGCACTGGCAATGAGGCAGAATTGCCAATCTTAATCTCCCACTATTTTTATTTTTTCAGGGAGAATTTAAAAGAAATCTGGCCCAGTATTACACACTAGGTTTAATGTGGCACAAAATTAGAGACAGATGCCACACACAGCACTGGCACTGAGGCAAAGTTGCCAATCTTAATCTCCCACTATTTTATTTTTATTTATGGGAGAATTGGCAAGAAATCAGGCCCACTGTTAGACTGTATGTTTTCTGTGCCAGAAAATGAGACACAGATGCCACACACAGGACTGCCACTGATACAGATTTGCCAACTTTAATCTGCACCCTTTTTTTTTTTTCTTCAGGGAGACTAGTGAATAAATCTGGACCACTGTATTAGAGTATATTTTCTGTGGCAGAAAGTGGCTTGAAGAGATATAACGAAGCAAAAAAAAAAAAGGGACTGTCCTACAATTACTATCTCCCTGCAGTAATCTCAGCAAAGTATGGCAGGCAGCAATAACAAGGAGTGGACTGCTGAAAAAAAAAGTCAAAAGTGTGGACAAACAAACAAGATAGCTGTGCAGAAAGAAAGGAGCAACAGGATTTGTGCTTTGAAAAAAGCAGTTGGTTTGCACAGCGGCGTACAAACAGCAATGCAGCTATCAGGGAGCCTTCTAGGGCAGCCCAATGAGCTACAGCGCTGAGGAAAAAAAAATGTAGCTTCCACTGTCCCTGCAAACAAAAGGTGGTGTTGGACAGTGGAAATCGCTACAGCACAAGCGGTTTGGGGGTTAATGTACCCTGCCTAACGCTATCCCTGCTTCTGACGAAGCGGCAGCAACCTCTCCCTATGCTCAGATCAGCAGCAGTAAGATGGCGGTCGGCGGGAACGCCCCTTTATAGCCCCTGTGACGCCGCAGAAAGCAAGCCAATCACTGTAATGCCCTTCTCTAAGATGGTGGGGACTGAGACCTATGTCATCACGCTCCCACACTCTGCGTCCACCTTCATTAGCTGAGAAATGGCGCTTTTCGCGTCATTGAAATGCGACTTTGGCGTGAAAGTCGCATACCGCATGGCCAACCCCACACAGGGATCGGGTCGGGTTTCATGAAACCCGACTTTGCCCAAAGTCGGCGACTTATGAAAATGACCAACCCGTTTCGCTCAACCCTAGTGTTGACGAATTGATGTGCTGGAGGTTGGAAGTCTAGAGCTGTGATGAGACCTGTGTGCTTCACTGCTGTCTTGGGGAAAAGCTCTCTTAAGGTTGTGAAAAAGCGTGTTTTGAAACTCTAGAATTCGCAGGTCCCTTTCCAGGGCAGAAAGCATCTGGCAAATTTTGGTTTTATAATGTGGATCTAACAGAGTGGCAACCCAGTAGTCAGCAGTATTCCTAATTATAACTATGCGGGGATCATATTGCAGATAGTGCAGCAAGAAGGCACTCATATGTCGGGCTCTACCATAAGGTCCAAACCCATGATGTGTTGGTGGCTGGGTAACAATGAGGCTTGTTTCCTCTTTCCCCTCTGGCCAATCACGAACAACAGAGAGGGGAGGATTATCCTCTTCATCTGACAGTTGTTTACCTGTCACCTCTTCCTGCTCCATTTGTTCCTCGGATCTTGCACCTTCGATAACAGTTTGTCTGTTATCACCAGCCCCCCTCGATCGCAGTAATCCACCCTCCCTTGGCACCTGCCTGTGTGATGACATTTTTGAACTTAGAGACAATGTTATCTATTCCGCATGCTCCTCTGCTTCTTCCTCTTCTTTGGGGTCCACCATCTCATCCCATAAGCTATTCAAAGTCTGCACCAGCATATAGCTGACCGGAATAGTGATGCTGATGACGGCATCATCAGTGCTTACCATCTTAGTAGCCATTTTGAAACTGTGCAGAATGGTGCAGAGGTTCTTAATCTGTGCCCACTCTGTAAATGTGATATGCACCACGTCCGTACTGCATTGGCCCAGGATATACGACATGACCTACATGACATGACATAACATACTGCATCGGGGCTCGTTGCTGCTACCACAGTCGCTGCAACATGTGCAGACTGGAATTCCACCATGTTGGCACATTCCATATCATGCTGTTAGCTGGCAAAGACAAAGGCCTCTGTATGGATGCAAGTTGATGACCAGAGGGGTGTGAACAACGTAAATGAGCACACAGCTTACGTGCATTCTGGAGCAGCTCACCCAGGCCAGGATAGTGGCTGAGAAAATGCTGTACCACCAGGTTAAGGACATTAGCCATTCAAGGTACGTGTGTGAGCTTGTCTCACGTAGGGCTGCCATCAGGTTTGCACCGTTATCAGACATGGCCTTCCCTGGATTCAGGTTCAGCGGATACAGCCATTGATCAAACTCAGCCTGAAGGGCTGTCCACTACTCTTCAGCTGTATGACTGCAGTCTCCAAGGCATAACAATAATAATACTGCCTGACTGCAGTGAACCTTGCTACATGGTACAGAGGTGGTGGGGAGTTGCTCTGCACTGTTGGAACGTGTATCTCATTAAGGCAGAGGTTGAGGGCACAAGTGGAGGCCCTAGAGGAGATAGAGGAGGAGGCAAAAGCAGTGGAGGAAATATTAAATGTAGAGGTTTGTCCTGAAAGCCTTGGGGATTCCAAGACTTGTGGAGCAGCACCTGCCCCCACAGCCACCAGAGTAAAACAGTGCCCAGTTAGCGAGATGTAACGCCCTTGGCCATGCTTACTCGTCCAAATGTCAGTGATGAAATGCTCACTGGCAGACAGAAATGTAGTCAAGGAATGGGTAATGTCTGTGTTATGCTGGTGTAGCACAGGCACAGCTTGATTAGAAAAGTAATGGTGACTGGGCAATTGGTACTGGGGTACTACAATGGCCATCAGCTTCTGGAAACCGTATGTATCTGCCAGGTGGAATGGCAGCATTTCCATGGCCCACAGATTGGAGATGGTCGAGTTTAACCTCTTAGCTTTGTCATACGTAGGAGGAAACAATCTTTTATGTGACCACAAATGCGGAAAAGTAGGCTGGCTGCAGTGCTGAGAGAGGGCAGAGTACGGTGAACCGAACAAAGAGCTGGACCGTGAGAGAGGTGCAGATGGAGATGTTACAGTGGATTGAGAAAGTTGTGATGTGCTCGTTCTCTAAGATCGGTTAAAAACAGCAGGCATGTCCGCTTACATTACAGCTGATGGCAGGCTATCAGTCAACGTGACTGGAGCTGGTAAAGAACCCGAGGTCAAAGACATGCCTCTCAATTGTTTGCACGGTAACAGAGGAGGAGGAACAAGCAGCAGATGCGATTGATAAGGCAGCTGATGGTTGTTGAGGACCACTGGTCAGCATTTTTGCGCAGTGGGATTCCCACAGTAAAGCATGTTGATTGCGCATGAGAAGGTTCATACACGTAGTAGTGAAATTATTACATATTGTAACTCGACCCTTTCTTTGCAGTGTCAAAAAATGCCCAGGCTAGGCAACCCTTGCCACCTCTGCGAGTTGCAGATCCATGGACGCTGCTGATCACAGCCACAGTTGTGGCTGACGATACATTGCTCGTTGTGGCTGCATCACTACGTGTCTTTGATGTATGGTGCAACATGACATCCTCGTCTTCCTCCTCAGATGACCTACTCAGCTGTGTACCTCTATGTTCGCGCCAATTGGGATCTAACACGTCATCGACATCATCCTCTGTGTTATCAAATTTCTCACCCTTGGAGTCACCCTCCTTCTCTTTCTGCCCTGACAGCACCATACAGTCGATGTGAGCCTCAGATTTCTGAGTCTCATCAGGGTCACCTTCCCTCCCAGGGGTTAACTTCTGATGACAAGAGTCAGGATGCTTTTCGGACCCTACGTCATCCTGCCCCTTATCCAAGCTAAAAAAATGTTGGGCCTTGGTGCAGATTTCCTCTTCTTGACTCTGTGAAGCTTTTGAGTACCCTTCTGATGACCATGGCATAGAATGTGTGAACAGCTCTTCAGACTCCCCCATCTGTGGTTCCGTACAGTCAGTTGTATGGTTGGATGGTTGGGACGAGGGGAGAAGCAAGGAAAATTTAGGTGCCACCTCTGTGGACTATACTGGGTGTGATATTGAGGTGGATGAAGAGGAGCAGAGGCAACTTGAAGCTGCGCTTGCCATCCACTTGAGCACATGCACTTTCTGAATCTCATCAACAAGGCATACCGCTGTGCATCTGCCAAAGAAAAGTAGTGTAGTAGCCCGTCCAGTAACAGAAATTGTCAGTTGTCTTTGCATAGGACGCGCGTTTCGGATATAGAATCCTTCGTCAGGAGAAAGGATTCTATATCTGAAACGCGCATCGGGGTGCGCATTGTTTGGATTCGGTGACTCCATAAAGGTACAGGCACTCCTAGATATTTTCTTGTTATTGTACTTATCCTTAGCACATAGCACTTTATCTTGGCTTCATTTTTTGCACATTGCACATTGCAATGTTTGCACAGGCATATAGCCTACGGCCTTCATCATGGGTAATATATTTTAACCCCATACTTTGTGTTTACACATTTCATTTATTTTTATCACTTGTGATACACAGTATTTTATACTTTTTCTATAGGAGTCCTGAGATTAACCCTTCCTTAAATGGTACACCTCATGCCTATTTTGGCTTTTATATATTGGTGATCCTTTTTATATATGTCACCCATTATATTGTTTTTATGCTCTCCAATATGTGCACATAAAATATAAAATATGTTGTCACCATTGCAAATAAAGTAATATTTTATAAAACATATATCCTGTGCCACTAATTTCTTGGTAATTGGTCTATAACTCTGGTGATTGGTATCTGCTATTCATGTGAGTGGTTCCCACTCAACTTTATTGTTATCACTGGGGCTCACCAAAAAGTTTCACACACACACACATATATATATATATATATATATATATATATATAATGATTAGTGTTGAGCGATACCGTCCGATACTTGAAAGTATCGGTATCGGATAGTATCGGCCGATACCCGAAAAATATCGGATATCGCCGATACCGATATCCGATACCAATACAAGTCAATGGGACATCAAGTATCGGAAGGTATTCTCATGGTTCCCAGGGTCTGAAGGAGAGGAAACTCTCCTTCAGGCCCTGGGATCCATAGGGATGTGTAAAATAAAGAATAAAAATAAAAAATATTGATATATTTACCTCTCCGGCGGCCCCTGAACTCAGCGCGGGTAACCGGCAGGCTTCTTTGTTCAAAATCAGCGCTTTTAGGACCTGAGAATCACGTCCCGGCTTCTGATTGGTCGCGGGCCGCCCATGTGACCGCCACGCGACCAATCACAAGCCGTGACGTCATTCGCAGGTCCTTAACGCGCTCATTTTTAAAAAATGAGCGCGGTAATGACTTTCAAAGACGTAGCGGCTTGTGATTGGTCGCGTGGCCGCGACCAATCACAAGCCGCTACGTCTTTGAAAGCCATTAACGCGCTCATTTTTAAAAATGAGCGCGTTAATAGCTTGCGGTGACGTCGCGGCTTGTGATTGGTCGCGGCAACGCGACCAATCACAAGCCGCTACGTCTTTGAAAGCCATTAACTCGCTCATTTTTAAAAATGAGCGCGTTAATAGCTTGCGGTGACGTCGCGGCTTGTGATTGGTCGCGTGGCCGCGACCAATCACAAGCCGCTACGTCTTTGAAAGCCATTAACGCGCTCATTTTTAAAAATGAGCGCGTTAATAGTTTGCGGTGATGTCGCGGCTTGTGATTGGTCGCGGCAACGCGACCAATCACAAGCCGCTACGTCTTTGAAAGCCATTAACGCGCTCATTTTTAAAAATGAGCGCGTTAATAGCTTGCGGTGACGTCGCGGCTTGTGATTGGTCGCGGCAACGCGACCAATCACAAGCCGCTACGTCTTTGAAAGCCATTAACGCGCTCATTTTTAAAAATGAGCGCGTTAATAGCTTGCGGTGACGTCTCGGCTTGTGATTGGTCGCGTGGCGGTCACATGGGCGGCCCGCGACCAATCAGAAGCCGGGACGTGATTCTCAGGTCCTAAAAGCGCTGATTTTGAACAACGAAGCCTGCCGGTTACCCGCGCTGAGTCCAGGGGCCGCCGGAGAGGTAAATATATCAATATTTTTTATTTTAATTCTTTATTTTACACATCTCTATGTATCCGATACCGATACCCGATACCACAAAAGTATCGGATCTCGGTATCGGAATTCCGATACTTGCGGTATCGGAATGCTCAACACTAATAATGATATATAGAATTTATCTTACCCTTTAAGTGTTAACAAATTTTTTGTCTCGGGTCAAGAAGTTGGTAAGAGGCACCCTAATGGCCAAAACAGACATTGAGGGAGCACTCCGGTTACTACCTGTGCCTCCGAATAGTGTCTTCCCATTGGGCTGCTTCTGTGAAGGAGCATACTACATAGATCGCTGTTTGCCCATGGGGTGCTCCATATCCTGCTCACTATTTGAAGCGTTTAGTTGCTTCCTCGAATGTGTCGTCATGGACGTTTGTAAGGCGGCACATATTATCCATTACCTCGATGACTTCTTATGCCTGGGCCCAAAAGATTCGCCACAGTGTGAAAACACGCGGTAGTCCTGTGAGAAGCAGAGAGCTGGAGGGAGAGTGGACACCCCAGAGCCGAGGGGTTAGTTTGAGAAAGAAAGAAGGCAGTGTAGCTTGCTTCATGGGTGGGGTACTCTGCTGAGTAGCAGAAATTGCTACTAGGCCCAAAAGGATATCCTGGGCCAGATGCCGTTAAAAAATAGTACTTAGGTAAACAGGCAGTATAGCTTGCTTCACGGGTGAAGTACACTGCTGAGTAGCACCAAATTCTACTAGGCCCAAAAGGATTTCCTGGGCTAGATGCTGTTACAAAATAGTAGTTAGGTAAACAGGCGGTGTAGCTTGCTTCATGGGTGGGGTACGCTGCTGAGTAGCACTAAATTCTACTAGGCCCAAAAGGATTTCCTGGGCCAGATGCCGTTAAAAATAGTACTTAGGTAAACAGGCGGTGGGTGGCTGGGCTACTCTGCTGACTAGCAGACACTGAAGCTTTGGCGCAGACCTCTGAATCCCTGGCCATAGTATGAGTAAACAACTCTGCAGACGACCCCACCCACCTGGAAATGATGATGGCAACGTCATGTAAAACTCAGCCAAGGGACTAAATAAAGAGTCTCCATTTTTTCCAAAAATTCGGCCACAGACACCACTTAAGTGGCATCAATTTCACCAGAGTTTTTTAAAACGGTTGGTGAGGTGATTTTCAAAAATCATCAAGCTTTTAGTCTCCCCAAGATGACACAGGGGTAGAAAAGTCCTTGTGGATCCAGGATTTGTTCATCTTGATGAACGTTAGTCTGTCTACATTGTCACTGGACAGCCACGTGCGCTTATCTGTCAGTACACCACCAGCAGCGCTGAACACACGTTCAGAGAGAACGCTGGCTGCGGGGCACGACAAGATCTCCAAGGCGTGAGTGGCAAGCTCAGGCCATTTTTCAAGATTGGAAGCCCAAAATGAGCAAGGGTCCAGTTCCACAGTCATGGCATCGATGTTAACTTGGAGATACTCTTGTACCATCCTCTCTAGGCGTTGGCTGTGGGTCAGACTTCATGTCTCCTGTGGTCTAAAAAAACAACTGAAATGACTGGAGAAAAATTGCTGTTACCACCAGATACGATGTTACTGTTATGGTTTGAGTGATGACTCGATAGTCCCATGGTTGGCAAGTTAGAACTCAGAGATGCACTACGTGCACCACTGGTGTTTTGTGGAAAAGCAAATTTTAGATTCTGTAACAGTCTCTGCTGATACTCGTGCATGCGTGAATCCCTTTCTATGGCAGGAATTATTTCACCAAATTTACTTTTGTACCGGGGATCTAAGAGTGTGGCAACCCAGTAGTCGGCATTACTTCGGATTCTGACAATCCGTGGGTCATGTTGAAGGTAGTGCAGCAAGAAGGCACTCATGTGTCTTGCGCATCCAGGAGGACCAAGTCCTTGTTGTCTTGGTGGTGGTGAGGTGAGAATCATGCTTCCTTCATCTGCCCTCTCCCCCCAACCTCCCACAAAAGAAATTTGATCAAGGTCTCCCTCATCTGATGAGTCTTCCATGCCCAGCGCCAGCTCGTCCTCCACTTCTTCCTTGCCTCCTGCACTTTCCTCAACAGTTTGGATGCTACCATGCGCCCTCGGTAATCCCTCTCCCCCAGTCTCCAATGCCAGCCGCCTTGGTGCTGCCAACCTTCTTGACCTTGGAGATATTATCCCTTCCGCATATAACTCCTCCTGTTCCTCCTCCTCCTGTTATTCCACCACCTGACTCTGAACACTGTTTAAGGTGTGCTCCAGCATGTAAATCACCGAAGTGGTCATGCTGATAATGGCATCGTCAGCACTAAACATCTTCATTGCTATTTCAAAACTGTAGAGAAGGGTACATAGGTCCCTGATCTGAGACCACTCCTGCAGTGTGATTTGCCCCACCTCTTGATCTCGTTGGCTCAGGCTATGCGTCATAATGTATTGCACCAGGGCTCGTCGTTGCTGCCACAGTCGATGCAACATGTGCAGAGTTGAATTCCACCGTGTGGGCACATCGCATTTCAGCCGGTGAACTGGCAGGCCCTATGACTTCTGTAGAGATGTAAGTCGTTGAGCTGTGGGATGCGAACGGCGGAAGTGATCACACAGCGACCGTGCCCTTGGCAGAAGCCCATCTATTCTGGGATAGTGGGATAAAAATTGCTGGACAACCAGGTTCAAAACGTGAGCAATACAAGGCACATGTGTGACATTGCCCCGGCGAAGGGCGGCACCCAGGTTTGCAGCATTGTCGCACACAGCCTTCCCTGGCTGCAGGTTGAGTGGAGACAACCATTGATGGAACTCGGTCTCCAGAGCTGACCACAACTCTTCAGCTGTGTGACTCATATTTCCCAGACATTTCAATGTAAACACTGCCTGATGCCATTGAACTCTGGTGACAGCATAGTGAGGAGGTGTGCAGGATTCCTTCTGCGCAGTTACAACACGGCTGGCATTACCAGACAAGCTTTGGATGCAGGTGGAGGACCGAGAGGAGGTTGAGGAGGCAGAAGCAGTGGAGGAGCTTCTAGATACAGAGGATCGACGATCAACTCGTGGGGACGGCAAGACTTGGACAGCAGCCCCTTCTCCTGATGTTGCCGTAGTTACCTAATGCCCAGTCACCGACATGTAATGCCCCTGTCTATGTCTACTCGTCGAAGTGTCTGTGGTGAAATGCACCCTGTCACACACAGAGTTTCTCAAGGAAGCGGTGATGTTGTGTGCAACATGCTGGTGTAGCGCAGGCACAGCTTTCTTTGAGAAGTAGTGGCGACTGGGCATCTGGTACTGGGGCACTGCTGTTATGATTAGGTAATTCAGAACCACAATGGACCTTGAAGTTCAGAGCACACAAAGTGACCTGACAATAACCAAAAAACCTAGAACGAGCTCTGAGACGTGGGAACTCTGCTGACCGCAATCCCTAATCCTATCACACCACACTAGAGGTAGCCGTGGATTGCGCCTAACGCTCCCTATGCAACTCGGCACAGCCTGAGAAACTAGCTAGGCCTGAAGACAGAAAATAAGCCTACCTTGCCTCAGAGAAATTCCCCAAAGGAGAAGGCAGCCCCCCACATATAATGACTGTGAGTAAGATGAAAACACAAACAAAGAGATGAAATAGATTTAGCAAAGTGAGGCCCGACTTACTGAATAGACCGAGGATAGGAAAGATAGCTTTGCGGTCAACACAAAAACCTACAAACAACCACGCAGAGGGGCAAAAAGACCCTCCGCACCGACTAACGGTACGGAGGTGCTCCCTCTGCGTCTCAGAGCTTCAAGCAAGCAAGAAAAACCAAAATAGCAAGCTGGACAGAAAATATAGCAACAAAAAGTAACACAAGCAAATCTTAGCTTATGCTGAGCAGACAGGCCACAGGAACTATCCAGGAGGAAGCAAGACCAATACTAGAACATTGACTGGAGGCCAGGATCAAAGCACTAGGTGGAGTTAAATAGAGCAGCACCTAACGACTTAACCTCATCACCTGAGGAAGGAAACTCAGAAGCCGCAGTACCACTCGTGACCACAGGAGGGGGCTTGATCACAGAATTCACAACAGTACCCCCCCTTGAGGAGGGGTCACCGAACCCTCACCAGAGCCCCCAGGCCGACCAGGATGAGCCATATGAAAGGCACGAACAAGATCGGCAGCATGGACATCGGAGGCAAAGACCCAGGAATTATCTTCCTGACCATAACCCTTCCACTTAACCAGATACTGGAGTTTCCGTCTCGAAACACGAGAATCCAAAATCTTCTCCACTATATACTCCAACTCCCCCTCCACCAAAACCGGGGCAGGAGGATCAACAGATGGAACCACAGGCGCCACGTATCTCCGCAACAATGACCTATGGAATACGTTATGGATGGGAAAAGAATCTGGAAGGGTCAAACGAAAAGACACAGGATTAAGAACCTCAGAAATCCTATACGGACCAATGAAACGAGGCTTAAACTTAGGAGAGGAAACCTTCATAGGAATATAACGAGATGACAACCAAACCAAATCCCCAACACGAAGTCGGGGACCCACACAGCGTCTGCGATTAGCGAAACGTTGAGCCTTCTCCTGGGACAAGGTCAAATTGTCCACTACATGAGTCCAAATCCGCTGCAACCTGTCCACCACAGTATCCACACCAGGACAGTCCGAAGACTCAACCTGCCCTGAAGAGAAACGAGGATGGAACCCAGAATTGCAGAAAAACGGTGAAACCAAGGTAGCCGAGCTGGCCCGATTATTAAGAGCGAACTCAGCCAACGGCAAAAAGGACACCCAATCATCCTGATCAGCAGAAACAAAACATCTCAGATATGTCTCCAAGGTCTGATTGGTTCGTTCAGTCTGGCCATTTGTCTGAGGATGGAAAGCCGAGGAAAAAGACAAATCAATGCCCATCCTAGCACAAAAGGCTCGCCAAAACCTCGAAACAAACTGGGAACCTCTGTCAGAAACGATGTTCTCTGGAATGCCATGTAAACGAACCACATGCTGGAAGAACAATGGCACCAAATCAGAGGAGGAAGGTAATTTAGACAAGGGTACCAAATGGATCATCTTAGAGAAGCGATCACAAACTACCCAAATGACCGACATTTTTTGAGAGACGGGGAGATCCGAAATAAAATCCATAGAGATATGTGTCCAAGGCCTCTTCGGGATCGGCAAGGGCAAAAGCAACCCACTGGCACGAGAACAGCAGGGCTTAGCCCGAGCACAAATCCCACAGGACTGCACAAAAGAACGCACATCCCGCGACAGAGACGGCCACCAAAAGGATCTAGCCACCAAATCTCTGGTACCAAAGACTCCAGGATGACCAGCCAACACCGAACAATGAACCTCAGAGATAACTTTATTCGTCCACCTATCAGGGACAAACAGTTTCTCTGCTGGGCAACGATCAGGTTTATTAGCCTGAAATTTTTGCAGCACCCGCCGCAAATCAGGGGAGATGGCAGTCACAATTACTCCCTCTTTGAGAATACCCGCCGGCTCAGGCAAACCCGGAGAGTCGGGCACAAAACTCTTAGACAGGGCATCCGCCTTCACATTTTTAGAGCCCGGAAGGTACGAAACCACAAAGTCAAAACGGGAGAAAAACAGCGACCAACGAGCCTGTCTAGGATTCAACCATTTGGCAGACTCGAGATAAGTCAAGTTCTTGTGATCAGTCAAGACCACCACGCGATGCTTAGCTCCTTCAAGCCAATGACGCCACTCCTCGAATGCCCACTTCATGGCCAGCAACTCTCGATTGCCAACATCATAATTTCGCTCAGCAGGCGAAAACTTCCTGGAAAAGAAGGCACATGGCTTCATCACCGATCAATCAGCACCTCTTTGCGACAAAACAGCCCCCGCTCCAATTTCAGAAGCATCAACCTCAACCTGGAACGGAAGCGAAACATCTGGTTGACACAACACAGGGGCAGAAGAAAAACGACGCTTCAACTCCTGAAAAGCTTCCACAGCAGCAGAAGACCAATTGACCACATCAGCACCCTTCTTGGTCAAATCAGTCAACGGTTTAGCAATGCTAGAAAAATTATTGATGAAGCGACGATAAAAATTAGCAAAGCCCAGGAACTTCTGCAGACTCTTCAGAGATGTTGGCTGAGTCCAATCATAAATGGCCTGAACTTTAACAGGGTCCATCTCGATAGTAGAAGGAGAAAAAATGAACCCCAAAAATGAAACCTTCTGAACACCAAAGAGACACTTTGACCCCTTCACAAACAAAGAATTAGCAGGCAGGACCTGGAACACCATTCTGACCTGCTTCAAATGAGACTCCCAATCATCCGAGAAGACCAAAATATCATCCAAGTATACAATCAGGAATTTATCCAGGTACTCTCGGAAGATGTCATGCATAAAGGACTGAAATACTGATGGAGCATTGGCAAGTCCGAATGGCATAACTAGGTACTCAAAATGGCCCTCAGGCGTATTAAATGCAGTTTTCCATTCATCGCCCCGTTTAATACGCACAAGATTATATGCACCACGAAGATCTATCTTGGTGAACCAACTAGCCCCCTTAATCCGAGCAAACAAATCAGATAGCAGCGGCAAGGGGTACTGAAATTTGACTGTGATTTTATTTAGAAGGCGGTAATCAATACAAGGTCTCAGCGAACCATCCTTCTTGGCCACAAAAAAGAACCCTGCTCCCAATGGCGATGACGACGGCCGAATATGACCCTTCTCCAAGGATTCTTTTACGTAACTCCGCATAGCGGCGTGCTCAGGTACAGATAAATTAAACAGTCGACCCTTAGGAAACTTACTACCAGGAATCAACTCGATAGCACAATCACAATCCCTATGCGGAGGTAGGGCATTGGACTTGGGCTCATCGAATACATCCCGGTAATCAGACAAGAACTCTGGGACCTCAGAAGGGGTGGATGATGAGATAGACAGAAATGGAACATCACCATGTACCCCCTGACAACCCCAGCTGGACACAGACATAGATTTCCAATCTAATACTTGGTTATGGACTTGTAGCCATGGCAACCCCAACAGGTCCACATCATGCAGATTTTGCAACACCAGAAAGCGAATATCCTCCTGGTGCGCAGGAGCCATGCACATGGTCAGCTGGGTCCAATACTGAGGCTTATTCTTGGCCAAAGGCGTAGCATCAATTCCTCTCAATGGAATAAGACACTGCAAAGGCTCCAAGACAAACCCACAGCGCCTAGCAAACTCCAAGTCCATCAAATTCAGGGCAGCGCCTGAATCCACAAATGCCATGACAGAATAGGAAGACAACGAGCAGATCAAAGTAACGGACAAAAGAAATTTCGACTGTACCGTACCAATGGTGGCAGACTTAGCGAACCGCTTAGTGCGCTTAGGACAATCGGAGATAGCATGAGTGGAATCACCACAGTAGAAACACAGCCCATTCTGACGTCTGTGTTCCTGCCTTTCAGCTCTGGTCAAAGTCCTATCGCACTGCATAGGCTCAGGTTTGTGCTCAGATAATAACGCCAAATGGTGCACAAATTTACGCTCACGCAAGCGGCGACCGATCTGAATGGCCAAAGACATAGACTCATTCAGACCAGCAGGCATAGGAAATCCCACCATGACATCCTTAAGGGCTTCAGAGAGACCCTTTCTGAAGATTGCTGCCAAAGCACATTCATTCCATTGAGTGAGCACAGACCACTTTCTAAACTTCTGACAATAAATCTCTATCTCATCCTGACCCTGACACAGAGCCAGCAAATTTTTCTCTGCCTGATCCACTGAATTAGGTTCATCGTACAGTAATCCGAGCGCCAGGAAAAACGCATCAATATTACATAATGCAGGATCTCCTGGCGCAAGGGAAAATGCCCAGTCTTGAGGGTCGCCACGTAATAAAGAAATAATGATCTTAACTTGTTGAACTGGGTCACCAGAGGAGCGAGGTTTCAACGCCAGAAACAGTTTGCAATTATTTTTGAAACTCAGAAATTTAGCTCTATCTCCAGAAAACAAATCAGGAATAGGAATTCTTGGTTCTAACATAGAATTCTGAGCCACAAAGTCTTGAATATTTTGTACTCTTGCAGTGAGAAGATCCACACATGAAGACAGACCTTTAATGTCCATCACCACACCTGTGTCCTGAACCACCCAAATGTCTAGGGGAAAAAAATGGCAAAACACAGTGCAAAGAAAAAAAAATGGTCTCAGAACTTCTTTTTTCCCCTCTATTGAGAAGCATAGTACTTTGGGCCTCCAGTACTGTTATGATTAGGTAATTCAGAACCACAATGGACCTTGAAGTTCAGAGCACACAAAGTGACCTGACAATAACCAAAAAACATAGGACGAGCTCTGAGACGTGGGAACTCTGCTGACCGCAATCCCTAATCCTATCACACCACACTAGAGGTAGCCGTGGATTGCGCCTAACGCTCCCTATGCAACTCGGCACAGCCTGAGAAACTAGCTAGGCCTGAAGACAGAAAATAAGCCTACCTTGCCTCAGAGAAATTCCCCAAAGGAGAAGGCAGCCCCCCACATATAATGACTGTGAGTAAGATGTAAACACAAACAAAGAGATGAAATAGATTTAGCAAAGTGAGGCCCGACTTACTGAATAGACCGAGGATAGGAAAGATAGCTTTGCGGTCAACACAAAAACCTACAAACAACCACGCAGAGGGGCAAAAAGACCCTCCGCACCGACTAACGGTACGGAGGTGCTCCCTCTGCGTCTCAGAGCTTCAAGCAAGCAAGAAAAACCAAAATAGCAAGCTGGACAGAAAATATAGCAACAAAAACTAACACAAGCAAAACTTAGCTTATGCTGAGCAGACAGGCCACAGGAACGATCCAGGAGGAAGCAAGACCAATACTAAAACATTGACTGGAGGCCAGGATCAAAGCACTAGGTGGAGTTAAATAGAGCAGCACCTAACGACTTAACCTCATCACCTGAGGAAGGAAACTCAGAAGCCGCAGTACCACTCGTGACCACAGGAGGGAGCTTGATCACAGAATTCACAACACACTGCAACGGACATAAGGTCTCAAAAATCCTCTGTTTCCTCCAGGTGGAAAGGCAGCATTTCTGTAGCCATCAGCTTGCATATGGAGAAATTCAACCTCTTAGCTTTGTCATGGCTAGGAGGAAATGGTATTTTACTTGTCCACATCTGAGTGGTTGAGGGCTGGCTGCCGTGCTTAGACGAAGTTGAGTAGGGTGTCCCCGGAAAGCTGCTGATCTGTGAGGAAGGTGCAGGCGGAGATGTTATGTTGCCTTGATCAAAATGTGGTGTCGATGTCAGAGCGCTCAACAACAGCAGGTGTTTCCACTTGCAAATGTCCTGATGACCTGCCAATCACACTGGCTGTTGCGGGTAAAAAGGTCTAAGGTCTGCATCCAAAACCATGTGCGACTGCTGTCCCCACAGTCACAGAGGATGAAGAGGACGCGGATGCACTTGATGTGGCAGACGGTGGTAGACCCGGCCCACTAGGCTGCATAGTAGCACAGTGAGCTTCCCATTGCAACTTATGCCTCATATCCATGTGATGATTCATGCATGAAGTACTCAAGCTAGTCATTTTTTGTCCTCTACTGAGATTTTGTTGATGAATCTTACAGACAACATGAGTTGGGTCATCCTTTGCAATGTCAAAAAGTGCCCAGGCTATTCAAGGCTTAGAGCGTGTGCAACCTGAAGAGCCACCACAACTTCTGGTCTGAGGCACAGTTGGGGTTGAGGATGCAGTTGTTGACGTACTTCCAGAACTCTGTCTCTGTCCAGGAAGGTGCACCATTACCTCGTCGTCAGACTCGTCACTAGCATCCTCCTGCAACTCCTCTGCTGACCTCATGGACTGGCGGACTGGGGGTTGACAGTAAGTGGGGTCTACAACTTCGTCATCATCATCCTGTGTGTTCTCACACCCGTCGTCCTCAGAGCTAACCCTGACCTGCCCTGACCGAAAACACAAGTTTTCATTCCAATTAGGTATCTCAGCCTCATCATCATCTTCCTCATTGTCTCCACCAACAGGAGTTACAGTTTGGGAATGAGGGTCTACATTATGCTCAGAACCTTCTTCATCTGGGCCTGGATCCGACTCACAAAGATTCTGGGAATCAGTGCAGATCATTTACTCGTTTGGATTCACAGAAGCTCTGGAGCAGACCTCTGATTCCCAGGCTATAGTATGCGTAAACAGCTCTACAGACTCAACCATGTGTGTTACCCCATGCTCAGACGGGCGACTGGAGACTTGGGAGCTGTGAGGAAGCAAGTGCGATTGGGGTGACAACTCTGAGGACTGGAGTAGTTGTGATGTTGAAGTTGACATGGAGGAGAGCCCACTTGAACGAGCACTTGATATCCGTTCAAGCACCTGCTGATTTTGTGCCTCATCTTGAATTTTTGGCGATGCTTGTAGCGATGGTCGTAAGAAAGGGATCATATCAGATTTTCCACGAAAAGAAGTACACATCTTACTTTGGCTGGAAGATGGTCTTTCTTCTGCAGATGTTACTGTTGCT
Organism: Ranitomeya imitator; assembly: GCF_032444005.1. Taxonomy (NCBI): domain Eukaryota; kingdom Metazoa; phylum Chordata; class Amphibia; order Anura; family Dendrobatidae; genus Ranitomeya; species Ranitomeya imitator. The sequence goes on from NC_091282.1 coordinate 685,966,024, forward strand.
TTACTACCTACCCCACAGACACAACCTTTTTTTCCCTTTCCAACACACCTATTCCCCTTTCCACCAGCAGCAGGCCTTTTGCCACTCATTTTAGTGCTCAACTAATTGGCAACTCTGTATCTGTAGTTGTTGGCACAACAACTGATTGATGAAAACCAAGCAGAACTGAGTGGCCAAACTGTGCTACTAGGCCAAAACTATTAACTGGGTTAGATGCAGTAAAAATTTAGATACAGAGGCGGTGTAGTTAGTTTCACAGGCGGGCTACTTTGCTGACGTGCAGACACTGCTCCTATGCTCAAAACTATTAACTGGATTAGATGCAGTAAAAATTGACATACACAGGCGTTGTAGTTAGTTTCACAGGCGGGCTACTCTGATGACGTGCAGACACTGCTCCTAGGCCCAAAACTATGAACTGGATTAGATGCAGTAAAACTAGAGATACATAGGCGGTGTAGTTAGTTTCACAGGTGGGCTACTCTGCTGACGTGCAGACACTGCTCCTATGCTCAAAACTATTAACTGGATTAGATGCAGTAAAAATTGACATACACAGGCGTTGTAGTTAGTTTCACAGGCGGGCTACTCTGCTGGCGTGCAGACACTGCTCCTAGGCCCAAAACTATTAACTGGATTAGATGCAGTAAAAATTTAGATACACAGGCGGTATAGTTAGTTTCACAGGCGGGCTACTCTGCTGACGTGCAGACACTGCTCCTAGGCCCAAAACTATTAACTGGATTAGATGCAGTAAAAATTTAGATACACAGGCGGTATAGGTAGTTTCACAGGCGGGCTACTCTGCTGACATGCAGACAATGCTCCTAGGCCCAAAAATATTTACTGGATTAGATGCAGTAAAAATTGAGATACACAGGCGGTATAGTTAGTTTCACAGGTGGGCTACTCTGCTGACGTGCAGACACTGCTCCTAGGCCCAAAACTATTAACTGGATTAGATGCAGTAAAAATTTAGATACACAGGCGGTATAGTTAGTTTCACAGGCGGGCTACTCTGCTGACGTGCAGACACTGCTCCTAGGCCCAAAACTATTAACTGGATTAGATGCAGTAAAAATTGAGATACACAGGCGGTATAGGTAGTTTCACAGGCGGGCTACTCTGCTGACATGCAGACAATGCTCCTAGGCCCAAAACTATGAACTGGATTAGATGCAGTAAAACTAGAGATACACAGGCGGTATAGTTAGTTTCACAGGTGGGCTACTCTGCTGACGTGCAGACACTGCTCCTAGGCCCAAAATATTTACTGGATTAGATGCAGTAAAAATTGAGATACACAGGCGGTGTAGTTAGTTTCACAGGCGGGCTACTCTGCTGACGTGCAGACACAGCTCCTAGGCCCAAAAATATTAACTGGATTAGATGCAGTAAAAATAGAGAACCACAGGAGGTATAGTTTGTTTCACAGGCGGGCTACTCTGATGACGCGCAGACACTGCTCCTAGGCCCAAAACTATGAACTGGATTAGATGCAGTAAAACTAGAGATACACAGGCGGTGTAGTTAGTTTCACAGGCGGGCTACTCTGATGACGTGCAGACACTGCTCCTAGGCCCAAAACTATTAACTGGATTAGAGACAAGAGTTGTTGTGTCAGGACATTGTGGGTGTTTCCTGCTCCATGATTGGTTAGCCGCAATGTGCACACATAAACTTAGGGAAAAAAGAAGTGACTGTTTACAAGAACCCCGTGCCTCTGCGCTCTGCAAATCCCCTACCCTCATCAAACATGTGCCAAGCGCTCATGATATTAGAGTTGCTAAAGTGCTGAAAATACTTTTGTGGTAACACAATTTTTTTCCCGCACTTTTTACTGAATGTTACCGTTTTTTTCGATTTTATAAAATTTTGCTTGTGTTTCCAATCACAAATCCAAATGCGCCATATTCGTGCCGAGTTTATGATTGGCAATCGTTTTCTGAACAAATTTGCTCATCACTAACTATAATGCTATTAGCTGAAACTTTACATTGCCCACTGGTCATATGTATCACATTGCAAGATCACAATGTTTGAGACTAACAAACATTACTGTCCTAAAAATTTCTACACTGTCAAATATTTTGTTGCATATCGAAAAACATACCAAAATTTGCACCCATGGGCTTAACTCTAAATTCTCACATCCATGTGACACATCCTAGTTCTGTTTGTTTTTTCGGACAGCACACAGACCCATAGATTTTCATTGATCCATACAAACATCAGTTTTAAAAATGTGTTCATCAATCTCAGATTTTTGAATCAGAGTCTGAAATTAAATTCTATGGGGATCCATGTAAAATGGATGACACACAAACAACATATTTTGTACTTCACGGTTCCTTCTGAGTTTCATCCGTTTTTGATACATTGTTAAGAATCAATAGCTAAAAAAGCTACTTGCTTCAGTAAAAAAAATGAGAGAAAAACTGATGCAACTAAGATGATACATGAGAATATGATACTTCCATTTCTCTGGGACAATAAGGGTATGTGCACACGTTGCAAATTTGCCTGTGGAATTTTCCACACAGATTCTGAATCTCTTGGCAGAAAAAGCAGTTAAAAATCCAGGCATTCTTCATGTGGATTTTCACGTGTTTTCTTCATGCTGATAGATAGATCTATAGATAGATAGATACACTAGATCTATAGATAGATAGATCTATAGATAGAAAGATAGATCAATAGTAGTGTTGAGCATTCCGATACCGCAAGTATCGGGTATCGGACGATACTTGTGGTATCGGAATTCCGATACCGAGATCCGATACTTTTGTGATATCGGGTATCGGTATCGGATCAATAGGGATGTGTAAAATAAAGAATTAAAATAAAAAATATTGATATGCTCACCTCTCCGGCGGCCCCTGGACATCACGCTGCTAACCGGGAGGCTTCTTTGTTTAAAATGCGCGCCTTTAGGACCTGCGAATGACGTCCCGGCTTCAGATTGGTCGCGTGCCGCCCATGTGACCGGCACGCGACCAATCAGAAGCCGTGACGTCATTCGCAGGTCCTCAATTCCTAGAATTAGGAGTTTAGTGAATGAGAATGACGTTGCGGCTTCTGATTGGTCGCGTGCCGGTCATGTGACCGGCACGCGACCAATCAGAAGCAGCGACGTCATTCTCATTCACAAAAACTCCTAATTCTAGGAATTAAGGACCTGCGAATGACGTCGCGGCTTCTGATTGGTCGCGTGCCGGTCACATGGGCGGCACGCGACCAATCAGAAGCCGGGACGTCATTCGCAGGTCCTAAAGGCGTGCATTTTAAACAAAGAAGCCTCCCGGTTAGCAGCGTGATGTCCAGGGGCCGCCGGAGAGGTGAGCATATCAATATTTTTTATTTTAATTCTTTATTTTACACATCCCTATGGATCCCAGGGCCTGAAGGAGAGTTTCCTCTCCTTCAGACCCTGGGAACCATGAGAATACCTTCCGATACTTGATGTCCCATTGACTTGTATTGGTATCGGATATCGGTATCGGCGATATCCGATATTTTTCGGGTATCGGCCGATACTATCCGATACCGATACTTTCAAGTATCGGACGGTATCGTTCAACACAAATCAATAGATAGATAGATAGATAAATATATAGATAGATCTATCTATAGATCTATCTATCTATCCGAGAATTTTCCCACGCAGTGGTGCCAAAAGTGACAGCTTGAACTCCATTGACATCTGACGGTGGAGTGATCCACTGCAGGGGGATACCTGCTGTCATTGTATCACCAAAGCCCCTGGAGAGGGGTCACATCTCCCTATGTGACTGCTCTCCATGAGAGATCAGCGTGGGACACTCATTATTAAATGGATTACATCGGAACAGGGAGTATACTGTTGGTTTATTATTTCATTTTTTTACAGGTGATCGAGGGCGTTGGGGATTAGCTTTGTAATGAGTATGTACTGTATGTGTTTTTTTTTACACTTGAACACAGTAGCTGGATGATGGGACTACCGTCCCATCATTGGCTAGCTGTCACTGTAGCAGGCATAGCCAGATGGGACTAGTAGCCCCATAAGACGATGCCTGCCTACATACAGACCTGCACACTCGCAGCCCCGCAGACCCCGGCAGACACCCGCACACACACAGATACACACAGGCACCTACACATAGTCACCATACACACAGTCTCTGCCCACACACAGTCTCCGCCCACACACACTCTTCCTCCTCCTGATCTGCAGCATTTCTCGCACGCAACTCTGCGGCAAAACCGCAGATCTTTTAAAACCTGTGGATTTGCTGCGGATTTGCCTGACTCAGTGGTAGTCAATGGGTGCTGAAATGCTGCAGATCCCCCAAAAGAATTGAAATTTTGCGGAAAATAAAACGCTGCAAATCCGTGTGTATTTTTCCGCAGCATGTGCACACCAATTCTCAATTTCCCATTGACTTACATTGGTTGTGCACTGCGGATTTGATGCAATTCCATGCATCCAAAAACGCTACGGAAACGCATCAAAATCCGCAACGTGTGCACATAGCCTAACACTACATATTAACTTAATGTGTGACTTGTTACTTATATGCACTCTATCTGCCATTTGCCAAATTTTTTTAACCTCTTTCTGACATCAGACTTACTATTCCGCCCATGTGACCCATGCCAATTTGACCATGGACGGAATAGTACGTCTCAGCGATCTGCCGCGGTCACGGGGGGAGCGTGGTCGATTGCCGCCAGGTGTCAGCTGATTCTGACAGCTCACACTCAGCACTAGGTGCCAGGAGTGGTCACAGACCGCTCCCGGCACTTTAACCCCCCGAAAACTGCGACCGAACGCGATCACGGCATTCCGGAAGTTGGCGCAGTGGCTTACAGCCCCTCTGCCTTTGCATCGGAGTCATGCCGCGGGGTCCCAATGTTGCCATGGTGACCTGATGTTGTCATGATGACATCCGGGTCCTCATAGCTATGAAACTTGGTGAATATGAGCAGTGCATGATCACCAAGTCTCCCTGTCAGTGCAGCGCTGACATCTTAGATAGAATGTAGCTGCTGCTTCATCTGCATGCCATAGAAGCAATCAGCCTGCAAAAAATGATTGTCCTATAGTGGGACAAAGTAAAAAAGTTAGAAAAAAGTACAAACATTTTTTCAATAATTGTAAAAAATATTTTAAAAAATTAAAAAATAATCAAAAAATCAATATTTATTCTATTAATAAAAAAAATTGTCATGAAAAAAGATCTAAACAAAAAAAGTACACATATTTGGTATCGCCGCATCCGCAACAACCCAACCTATAAAACTTTACCACTAGTTTATCCCTTTAGTGAACACCATAAAAAAAACAAGGCAAAAAACAATGCTTTATCGTCATACCGCTGATCAAAAAGTGGAATAACACACAATAAAAAAAAAAAACGGATAAAAATAAATATGGTGCCACTGAAAACGTCATCTTGTCTCACAAAAAGCAAGCCCCAAAACAGCTCCATCAGCAGAAAAATAAAAAAACTTGTAGCTCTTAGAATATAGGGATGCAAAAATAATAATTTTTTTTTATATAAAATAGTTTTTATTGTATAAAAACACCAAAACAAAAAAAATGATATATATATATATATATATATATATATATATATATACATATATATATACTAGCTGAAGAGCCCGGCGTTGCCTGGGCATAGTAAATATCTGTGGTTAGTTATAGCACCTCACTTCTCTTATTTTCCCATCACGCCTCTCATTTTCCCAATCACATCTTTCATTTTCCCCCTCACATCTCTCATTTTCTCCCTCACACCTCTCATTTTCTCCCTCACTCCTCTCATTCCCCCCTAACACTTGTAATTTCAACCTCACATCTGTCATTTTCTGATCACTCCACTATTTTTCCTCACTCCTCTCATTTTGCACTCACACCTTTTCATTTTCACTTCACACCTCTCATTTTCACCTCATCACCTCAGTATATACATGTTTGTCATCTCCCTTATATATAGTATACATCTGTATGTCATCTCCTGTATATAGTATATACCTGTATGTCATCTCCCCTGTATATAGTATATACCTGCTGTGTGTCATCTCCCCTATATATAGTATATACCTGAATGTCATCTCCTTCTATATATAGTATATACCTGTATGTCATCTCCTCCTGTATATAGTATATACCTGTGTGTCATTTCCCCTGTATATAGTATATATCTGTGTGTCATCTCCTCCTGAATATAGTATATACCTGCATGTCATCTTCTATATATAGCATATACCTGTATGTCATCTCCTCCTGTATATAGTATATATCTGAGTGTCATCTCCTCCTGCATATAGTATATACCTGCATGTCATCTTCTATATATAGCATATACCTGTATGTCATCTCCTCCTGTATATAGTATATACTTGTATGTCATCTCCTCCTGTATAAATATGTACCTCTATGTCATCTCCTCCTCTATATAGTATATACCTGTGTGTCATCTCTCCTGTATATAGTATATATCTGTGTGTCATCTCCCCTGTATATAGTATATACCTGTGTGTCATCTCCTCCTGTATTAGACCTCGTTCACACGTTATTTGCTCAGTATTTTTACCTCAGTATTTGTAAGCTAAATTGGCAGCCTGTTAAATCCCCAGCCAACAGGAAGCCCTCCCCCTGGCAGTATATATTAGCTCACACATACACATAATAGACAGGTCATGTGACTGACAGCTGCCGTATTTCCTATATGGTACAATTGTTGTAGTTTGTCTGCTTATTAATCAGATTTTTATTTTTGAAGGATAATACCAGACTTGTGTGTGTTTTAGGGCGAGTTTCGTTTGTCAAGTTTTGTGTGTTGAGTTGCGTGTGGTGACATGCATGTAGCGACTTTTGTGAGATGAGTTTTGTGTGGCAACATGCGTGTAGCAACTTTTTGTGTGTCGAGTTGCATGTGACAGGTTAGTGTAGCAAGTTGTGTGCAGCAAGTTTTGCGCATGGCGAGTTTTGCGCGTTGCGAGTATTATGTGTGGTGCCTTTTGAGTATGTGCAAGTTTTGTGTGAGGCAACTTTTGCATGTGTTGCAACTTTTGTGCATGTGGCAATTTTTCCGCGTGTGCAAGTTTTGCATGTGGCGAGTTTTTCATGAGGAGAATTTTGCACTTGTGGCGAGTTTTGCGTGAGCCTAGTTTTTGCATGTGGCGAGATCTGCGCGTGGCGAGTTTTGAGTAGCGACTTTTGTGTATCGACTTTTATGTGGCGAGGTTGGTGTATTTGTGGTGAAATGTGTGCTGAGGGTAATATGTGTTCAAGCACGTGGTAGTGTGTGGCGCATTTTGTGTGTGTTCATATCCCCGTGTGTGGTGAGTATCCCATGTCGGGGCCCCACCTTAGCAACTGTACGGTATATACTCTTTGGCGCCATCGCTCTCATTCTTTAAGTCCCCCTTGTTCACATCTGGCAGCTGTCAATTTGCCTCCTACACTTTTCCTTTCATTTTTCCCCATTATGTAGATAGGGGCAAAATTGTTTGGGGAATTGGAACACGCGGGGTTAAAATTTCACCTCACAACGTAGCCTATGATGATCTCAGGGTCCAGACGTGTGACTGTGCAAAATTTTGTTTCTGTAGCTGCGATGCCTCCAACACTTTTCCTTTCACTTTTTTCCCCATTATGTAGATAGGGGCAAAATTGTTTGGTGAATTGGAACACGTGCGGTTAAAATTTCACCTCACAACGTAGCCTATGACGCTCTCAGGGTCCAGACGTGTGACTGTGCAAAATTTTGTTTCTGTAGCTGCGACGCCTCCAACACTTTTCCTTTCACTTTTTCCCCATTATGTAGATAGGGGCAAAATTGTTTGGTGAATTGGAACGCACGGGGTTAAAATTTCACCTCACAACGTAGCCTATGACGCTCTCAGGGTCCAGACGTGTGACTGTGCAAAATTTTGTTTCTGTAGCTGCGACGCCTCCAACACTTTTCCTTTCACTTTTTTCCCCATTATGTAGATAGGGGCAAAATTGTTTGGTGAATTGGAACGCGCGGGGTTAAAATTTCGCCTCACAACATAGCCTATGACGCTCTTGGGGTCCAGACGTGTGACTGTGCAAAATTTTGTGGCTATAGCTGCGACGGTGCAGATGCCAATCCCGGACATACACACACACACACACACACACACACACATTCAGCTTTATATAGTAGATATAGAAATGATATAAATGTGGTATTGCCACTTGCATAAGAAAATGGAAGCAGGTTGTTCACCCCTGCTCACAGAGGCTCTCCCGGCCATGAATTTTTAAAGAAGTTTCAATAAAGCAAGAAAGTTTTAGATTGGTGAGTGCCTTCTTCCTTTTTCTTATTCAAGTGGATTTACCTGTTGTTTCTAAAGGTACCGTCACATTAAGCGACGCTGCAGCGATATAGGCAACGATGCCGATCGCTGCAGCGTCGCTGTTTCGTCGCTGTGTGGTCGCTGGAGAGCTGTCACACAGACAGCTCTCCAGCGACCAACGATGCCGAAGTCCCCTGGTAACCAGGGTAAACATCGGGTTACTAAGCGCAGGGCCGCGCTTAGTAACCCGATGTTTACCCTGGTTACCATTGTAAATGTAAAAAAAAACAAACAGTACATACTTACAATCCGGTGTCTGTCCCCTCGCAGTCAGCTTCCCGCGCTGTGTCAGCGCCGGCCGGCCGTAAAGCAGAGTGGTGACGTCACCGCTAGGGTTGAGCGAAACGGGTCGAACATTTTCAAAAGTCGCCGACTTTTGGCTAAGTCGGGGTTTCATGAAACCCGATCCGACCCCTGTGCGGGGTCGGCCATGCGGTACGCGACTTTCGCGCCAAAGTCGCGTTTCAATGACGCGAAAAGCGCCATTTCTCAGCCAATGAAGGTAAACGCAGAGTGTGGGCAGCGTGATGACATAGGTCCTGGTCCCCACCATCTTAGAGAAGGGCATTGCAGTGATTGGCTTGCTGTCTGCGACGTCACAGGGGCTATAAAGAGGCGTTCCCGCCGACCGCCATCTTACTGCTGCTGATCTGAGCTTAGGGAGAGGTTGCTGCCGCTTTGTCAGAAGCAGGGATAGCGTTAGGCAGGGTCCATTAACCACAAAACCGCTTGTGCTGCAGCGATTTGCACTGTCCAACACCACCCTCGGTGTGCAGGGACAGTGGAAGTTTTTTTTTTTTTTTTTTCCCCTCAGCGCTGTAGCTCATTGGGCTGCCCTAGAAGGCTCCCTGATAGCTGCATTGCTGTGTGTACGCCGCTGTGCAAACCAACTGCTTTTTTCAAAGCACAAATCCTCTTGTTCCTTCCTTTCTGCACAGCTATCTTTTTTGTTTGTCCACACTTTTTATTTCATTTGTGCATCAGTCCACTCCTTATTGCTGCCTGCCATACCTGGCTGAGATTACTGCAGGCAGGGAGATAGTAGCTGCCTGCCATACCTGGCTGAGATTACTGCAGGCAGGGAGATAGTAATTGTAGGACATTCCCTGTGTTTTTTTTTTTTTTTTTTTTGGTGGGAGATTAAGATTGGCAATTTGGCATTTCTGCTAGAGTGCCATCCCTGTGTGTGCCATCTCTCTCACATAGTGGGCCATAGAAAGCCTTTTCATTTTTCTGTATTTTTTTTTGTGGGGTGTATAAATTCTCCCTGATAAAAATACAGTGGGAGATTAATATTGGCCTTTGGGCTTGTGTGCCAGTCCTGAGTGTGCCATCTCTCTCACAAATAGTGGGCCATAGAAAGCCTATTTTATTTTTTTTGGGGTTTTATAAATTCTCCCTGAAAAAAAGGGAGATTAATATTGGCCTCTGGGCTTGTGTGCCAGTCCTGAGCGTGCCATCTGTGCCAGCCCTGAGCGTGCCATCTCTCTCACAAATAGTGGGCCATAGAAAGCCTATTTAATTTTTTTTTTGGTTTTATAAATTCTCCCTGAAAAAAAGGGAGATTAATATTGGCCTCTGGGCTTGTGTGCCAGTTGTGAGCGTGCCATCTGTGCCAGTCCTGAGCGTGCCATCTCTCTCACAAATAGTGGGCCATAGAAAGCCTATTTAATTTTTTTTTTTTGTTTTATAAATTTTCCCTGAAAAAAGGGAGATTAATATTGGCCTCTGGGCTTGTGTGCCAGTTGTGAGCGTGCCATCTGTGCCAGTCCTGAGCGTGCCATCTCTCTCACAAATAGTGGGCCATAGAAAGCCTATTTAATTTTTTTTTTGGTTTTATAAATTTTCCCTGAAAAAAGGGAGATTAATATTGGCCTCTGGGCTTGTGTGCCAGTTGTGAGCGTGCCATCTGTGCCAGTCCTGAGCGTGCCATCTCTCTCACAAATAGTGGGCCATAGAAAGCCTATTTAAATATTTTTTTGGTTTTATAAATTTTCCCTGAAAAAAGGGAGATTAATATTGGCCTCTGGGCTTGTGTGCCAGTCCTGAGCGTGCCATCTGTGCCAGTCCTGAGCGTCCCATCTCTCTCACAAATAGTGGGCCATAGAAAGCCTATTTTTTTTTTGGGGGGGTTTTAGAAATTCTCCCTGGAAAAAAAAAGGGAGATTAATATTGCCCTTTGGGCTTGTGTGCCAGTACTAAGCGTTCCATCTCTCTCTCTCTCTCTTAGTCAGTGGGCCATAGAACGCCTATTTTTGGTTTTATTTGTTTTCTAAATTCTCCCTGAAAAAATCATTTTATTTTATTTGGTTTCTAAATTCTTCCTGACAAAATCATATTTTTTTTATTATTTTTTTTTCTAAAGTCTCCCTGAAAAAAAAAAAAAAAACAGTGGGAGATTAATATTGGCCTTTCTGCTTGTGTGCCAGTCTTGACTCCTGGGTGCGTCATCTCTCAGTCAGTGGGCCATAGAACGCCTATTTTTGGTTTTATTTGTTTTATAAATTCTCCCTGAAAAAATCATTTTATTTTATTTGGTTTCTAAATTCTTCCTGATAAAATCATATTTTTTTTATTATTTTTTTTTCTAAAGTCTCCCTGAAAAAAAAAAAAAAAAAAAAAAAAAACAGTGGGAGATTAATATTGGCCTTTCTGCTTGTGTGCCAGTCTTGACTCCTGGGTGTGCCATCTCTCTCTCTCTCTCTCTCTCCAATTGTGGTCCATAGAAAGCCTATATTTTTTTTCCTTGATTTGGGTTCCAAAATCTACCAGAGAAAATAACTCCATCAATCATTGGTAGAAAAATATTGGCCTCTGGGCTTGTGTGCCACTCCTGATTCCTGTGTGCGTCATCTCTCACTCAGTGGCCCATAGAAAGCATATAGTTTGTTACATTTGTTTTCTAAATTCTCCCTGCAAAAATCAATGTTTTTTTTTGGGGGGGGTTTCTAAAGTGTTCCTGAAAAAAATAAAAATAAAAAAAAAATAATAGTGTGACATTAATATTAACATTTGTGCTTCAGTGACAGTCCTGCGTGTGGGGCATCTCTCTAATTTGCAGCCACCAAAAAAAGAGTGTGTAACATTGGGCCTGATTTTCGCTGTGGTCTCACCAACCTGTAAAGGGGTAGCTAAATCATACTGAAGTTATAGCTCACCGTGTAAGTTGTGTGACTGCAACAAATAACGTTAGTTTGGTTACGTTTTTAAAACAATGAGGAAGTCTAGTGGAAGAGGTCGTGGCCGGGGGCGTTCATTGTCAGCTGGTAATGAGGGTAGTGGTAGTGGTGGAGCATCAGGTGGTCGTGGGGAAAAAAATATTGCACCTAAGTCTGGAGCTGTGGAGCCAGGTTCGTCGTCCGGCTACACAAGGCCTCGAACGCTCCCTTTTCTGGGATTAGGAAAACCGCTTTTAAAGCCGGAGCAGCAAGAGCAAGTTTTGGCTTATCTTGCTGACTCAGCCTCTAGCTCTTTTGCCTCCTCTCGTGAAACTGGTAAAAGTAAAAGCAGCGCGTCGTTAGTGGATGTTCACGGTCAGGGACAAGTCACTTCCTTGTCCTCTTCAGCAAAAACAACAACAGAGAAGAATGCAGCAGGCGACACAACGGGTTACTCCATGGAGCTCTTTACACATACCGTCCCTGGCTTAGAAAGTGAAGCAGTTAACAGTCCATGCCCATTACAAATTGAATCTGACATGGAGTGCACTGACGCACAGCCACAGCCAGACTACTATGCTGGTCCTTTGACTCAGACCACAACATTGCCCTCGCAGGGTGCTGATCAAGAATCAGACCCTGATGAGACTATGTTGCCCCATCACGAACGCTATACCACCGAACGACACGGTGACACAGACGAAGTTGCGCAGGAGGTACAAGAAGAGTTATTAGATGACCCAGTTCTTGACCCCGATTGGCAGCCATTGGGGGAACAGGGTGCAGGCGGCAGCAGTTCTGAAGCAGAGGAGGAGGAGGGGCCGCAGCAGGCATCAACATCGCCACAGGTTCCATCTGCCGGGCCCGTATCTTGCCCAAAACGCGTGGCAAAGCCAAAACCTGGTGGAGGACAGCGTGGCCATCCGGTTAAAGCTCAGTCTGCAATGCCTGAAAAGGTATCCGATGCTAGAAAGAGTGCAGTCTGGCATTTTTTTAAACAACATCCAATTGATCAGCGCAAAGTCATCTGTCAAAAATGTTCTACTTCCTTAAGCAGAGGTCAGAATCTGAAAAGTCTCAATACTAGTTGCATGCATAGACATTTAACCACCATGCATTTGAAAGCTTGGACTAACTACCAAACGTCCCTTAAGGTTGTTGCACCCTCGGCCAATGAAGCTAGTCATCAACGCAACATCCCTTCCGGCAGTGTAGGACCACCATTTAGCGCACCACCTGCTGTATCTGTGCAGGTATCTTTGCCAGGCCAAAGCAGTCAGGGTCAGGGAATCACCAGTTTCGTAGTAGGAAACACTGCATCTAGGGCACCGGCGGCAACAATACCATCTCCCACCGTCTCTCAGTCTGCCATGTCCACCGGCACCCCCGCTAGTTCCACGATCTCCAACTCTCCAGTCCAGCTCACCCTACATGAGACTATGGTTAGAAAAAGGAAGTACTTAGCCTCGCATCCGCGTACACAGGGTTTGAACGCCCACATAGCTAGACTAATCTCGTTAGAGATGATGCCCTACCGGTTAGTTGAAAGCGAAGCTTTCAAAGACCTGATGGACTACGCTGTACCACGCTACGAGCTACCCAGTCGACACTTTTTTTCCAGAAAAGCCATCCCAGCCCTCCACCAGCATGTTAAAGAGCGCATCGTCCATGCACTCAGGCAATCTGTGAGCACAAAGGTGCACCTGACAACAGATGCATGGACCAGTAGGCATGGCCAGGGACGTTACGTGTCCATCACGGCACACTGGGTAAATGTGGTGGATTCAGGGTCCACAGGGGACAGCAAGTTTGGGACAGTTCTGCCTAGCCCACGGTCTAGTAAACAGTTGTCTGTAGCCGTTCGCACCCCCTCCTCCTCCTCCTCCTCCTCGTCCTCCTGCAGAAGCAAGAGCTCGTCCACAGACCGCAGTCGCACAAACACTCCATCCGCACCTGCCACAGTTGCACACCAGGTCTCCCATTATGGGGCAGCTACTGGCATACGTCAGCAGGCTGTATTGGCTATGAAGTGTTTGGGCGACAATAGACACACCGCGGAAGTTCTGTCCGAGTTCTTGCAGCAAGAAACGCAGTCGTGGCTGGGCACTGTAGATCTTGAGGCAGGCAAGGTAGTGAGTGATAACGGAAGGAATTTCATGGCTGCCATCTCCCTTTCCCAACTGAAACACATTCCTTGCCTGGCTCACACCTTAAACCTGGTGGTGCAGTGCTTCCTGAAAAGTTATCCGGGGTTATCCGACCTGCTCCTCAAAGTGCGTGGACTTTGCGCACATATCCGCCGTTCGCCTGTACACTCCAGCCGTATGCAGACCTATCAGCGTTCTTTGAACCTTCCCCAGCATCGCCTAATCATAGACGTTGCAACAAGGTGGAACTCAACACTGCACATGCTTCAGAGACTGTGCGAACAGAGGCGGGCTGTTATGTTTTTGTGGGAGGATACACATACACGGGCAGGCAGTAGGATGGCAGACATGGAGTTGTCAGGTGTGCAGTGGTCGAAGATTCAAGACATGTGTCAAGTCCTTCAGTGTTTTGAGGAATGCACACGGCTGGTTAGTGCAGACAACGCCATAATAAGCATGAGCATCCCCCTAATGCGTCTGCTGATGCAAAGTTTGACGCACATAAAGGATCAGGCGTCTGCACCAGAGGAAGAGGAAAGCCTTGATGACAGTCAGCGATTGTCTGGTCAGGGCAGTGTACATGACGAGGTACCGGGCGAAGAGGAGGTGGAGGATGAGGAGGATGATGGGGATGAGTATATTTTTAATGAGGAAGCTTTCCCGGGGGCACGGGAAATTGGTGGCGTGGCAAGGCCGGGTTCTGGTTTTTTGAGGGACACAAGTGACGTAGATTTGCCTGCAACTGCCCCTCAACCAAGCACAACCGCAGATTTGACAACGGGAACTTTGGCCCACATGGCGGATTATGCCTTGCGTATCCTCAAAAGGGACACACGCATTACAAAAATGATGAACGATGACGATTACTGGTTGGCCTGCCTCCTTGATCCTCGCTATAAAGGCAAATTGCAAAATATTATGCCACATGAGAACTTGGAAATAATATTAGCAACAAAACAATCAACTCTTGTTGACCGTTTGCTTCTGGCATTCCCTGCACACAGCGCCCGTGATCGTTCTCACACGAGCTCCAGGGGCCAGCAGACCAGAGGTGTTAGAGGGGCAGAAATCAGAAGTGGCGTTGGCCAGAGGGGTTTTCTGACCAGGTTGTGGAGTGATTTTTCTATGACCGCAGACAGGACAGGTACTGCAGCATCAATTCAAAGTGACAGGAGACAACATTTGTCCAGTATGGTTACAAACTATTTTTCATCCCTTATCGACGTTCTCCCTCAACCGTCATTCCCATTTGATTACTGGGCATCCAAATTAGACACCTGGCCAGAATTGGCAGAATATGCATTGCAGGAGCTTGCTTGCCCGGCAGCTAGTGTCCTATCAGAAAGAGTATTCAGTGCTGCAGGTTCAATACTAACAGAAAAAAGGACTCGTCTGGCTACCCAAAATGTAGATGATCTAACCTTCATTAAAATGAACCACAACTGGATTTCAAAATCTTTTGCCCCACCCTGCCCGGCTGACACCTAGCTTTCCTATGAAAAGGTCTTGCCTGTGGACTATTCTGAATGACTTTTCCAATCTCGTAATTTTCTTCACCTGATTGTCCAGCATACGACATGTTTCCACCTCACGAAATGGCCAAACTCCCCACACGGGGCCGTGCTATCGCCACTTTGCGCTTGGACCCTTGAGAGTGCTGTTTGTCTGAAGAGGTGGGTGTGGCCGCTTTTGGTCGACGGCACTGCCACTGGGTCCCTCATAGTACAATAAAGTGTCTCTGGCGGTGGTGGTGCGCACCCAACGTCAGACACACCGTTGTAATATGAGGGGCCCTGTGCCTGTACCGCCGGCCACAAGCCAGTTCCCCCCCCAGCTCAAACAGTGCTCTACCACTAGCAAAATTATCTCTCACAGCTTCACCAATGTGTAGTCTAGGCGCTGACATCCTTCAATGCCTGGCACTGACAATACCATTGTTTTGACATTTTTGTTATGTTAGGCCTTCGAAGCCTGTCTGCGGTCCCTTCTTTCTACAACTACTACACTGACCAGGCCACTGCTGGCCGTGTTACCCTGGAACCAATTTAAAAGTGCCTATAGTCAGCCCAATTTTGTTATGTTAGGCCTTCGAAGACTGTCTGCCGTCACTCCTTCCACTAGACTTCCACTGACCAGACCACTGCTGCCCGTGTACCCCTGGAACCAATTTAAAAGTGCCTACAGCCAGCCCAAGTTTGTTATGTTAGGCCTTGGAAGCCTGTCTGCGGTCACTCCTTCCACTAGACTTCCACTGACCAGACCACTGCTGCCCATGTACCCCTGGAACCAATTTAAAAGTGCCTACAGCCAGCCCAAGTTTGTTATGTTAGGCCTTCGAAGCCTGTCTGCGGTCACTCCTTCCACTAGACTTCCACTGACCAGACCACTGCTGCCCGTGTACCCCTGGAACCAATTTAAAAGTGCCTACAGCCAGCCCAAGTTTGTTATGTTAGGCCTTGGAAGCCTGTCTGCGGTCACTCCTTCCACTAGACTTCCACTGACCAGACCACTGCTGCCCGTGTACCCCTGGAACCAATTTAAAAGTGCCTACAGCCAGCCCAAGTTTGTTATGTTAGGCCTTGGAAGCCTGTCTGCGGTCACTCCTTCCACTAGACTTCCACTGACCATACACTGCTGCCCATGTACCCCTGGAACCAATTTAAAAGTGCCTACAGCCAGCCCAAGTTTGTTATGTTAGGCCTTCGAAGCCTGTCTGCGGTCACTCCTTCCACTAGACTTCCACTGACCAGACCACTGCTGCCCGTGTACCCCTGGAACCAATTTAAAAGTGCCTACAGCCAGCCCAAGTTTGTTATGTTAGGCCTTGGAAGCCTGTCTGCGGTCACTCCTTCCACTAGACTTCCACTGACCAGACCACTGCTGCCCGTGTACCCCTGGAACCAATTTAAAAGTGCCTACAGCCAGCCCAAGTTTGTTATGTTAGGCCTTGGAAGCCTGTCTGCGGTCACTCCTTCCACTAGACTTCCACTGACCAGACCACTGCTGCCCATGTACCCCTGGAACCAATTTAAAAGTGCCTACAGCCATGTGTGATTATTTTAGGCCTTCGATGCCTGTCTGCGGTCACTCCTTCCACTAGGCCTCCACTGACCACACCACTGCTGCCCGTGTAACCCTGGAACCAATTTAAAATTGCCTACAGCCATGTGTTATTATTTTAGGCCTTCGATGCCTGTCTGCGGTCACTCCTTCCACTAGGCCTCCACTGACCACACCACTGCTGCCCGTGTACCCCTGGAACCAATTTAAAATTGCCTACAGCCAGCCCAATTTTTTTATTTTAGGCCTTCGATGCCTGTCTGCGGTCCATTCTTTCAACTACTACTACACTGACCAGGGCACTGCTGCCCAAGTACCCCTGGAACCAATTTAAAATTGACTACAGCCATGTGTTAATATTTTAGGCCTTCGATGCCTGTCTGTGGTCACTCCTTCCACTAGGCCTCCACTGACCACACCACTGCTGCCCGTGTACCCCTGGAACCAATTTAAAATTGCCTACAGCCATGTGTGATTATTTTAGGCCTTCGATGCCTGTCTGCGGTCACTCCTTCCACTAGGCCTCCACTGACCACACCACTGCTGCCCGTGTAACCCTGGAACCAATTTAAAATTGCCTACAGCCATGTGTTATTATTTTAGGCCTTCGATGCCTGTCTGCGGTCACTCCTTCCACTAGGCCTCCACTGACCACACCACTGCTGCCCGTGTACCCCTGGAACCAATTTAAAATTGCCTACAGCCAGCCCAATTTTTTTATTTTAGGCCTTCGATGCCTGTCTGCGGTCCATTCTGTCAACTACTACTACACTGACCAGGGCACTGCTGCCCAAGTACCCCTGGAACCAATTTAAAATTGACTACAGCCATGTGTTAATATTTTAGGCCTTCGATGCCTGTCTGTGGTCACTCCTTCCACTAGGCCTCCACTGACCACACCACTGCTGCCCGTGTACCCCTGGAACCAATTTAAAATTGCCTACAGCCATGTGTTATTATTTTAGGCCTTCGATGCCTGTCTGTGGTCCCTCCTTCCACTAGGCCTCCACTGACCTGTCTACTGCGGCCCGTGTACCCCTTGAACCAACCTAATAAAATATTTAAAAAATTAATTTGATTATAAAAAATAAGATCGTGTTGAGATCTCAAATGCAGACATTTTAACAATCAAAACAAACACACAACAAATATCTGGAACTGTACTACAAAGGTCCAACAGCTACAATTTCTTTCTCCTGCAAGAAGTTAACTGAAAGTTTTTTGGAGTTGTTAACACAGATATGGCATCCACCGAGTGTTGTCCTGTCGCGTCTCCTTTAAATTATTTCCAATAAGATGTTAAACTATTAATTTAATAAAATCAATAATTAAAAAAATAATTGAGTAAGTCAAAAGCACATTGCAAATAAACATTAATTACAAATCAAGAAGCATGGCGCGTCCGAGGGTGAGTAGATACCGAATAAGAATATAATCACCCTCGGACGCGCAATGCTTATTTACAACAGCCTTCCTTCCTAAGAATCAGCCCTTCCGTGGTGTAGAGAGAGGTTGTGTTACACTCCAAGGTGTTCCCCAGGTTGCCTTTCCTGAGCTTCGATCTTCCGGCTCTCGTTTAGTAGCTGTTGGAAACTACGCTGCATTAGGCCTACTAATTGTGTATGGGGTGTAGAGACAGGTTGTGTTACACTCCAAGGTTTTCACCAGGTTGCCTTTCCTGAGCTTCGATCTTCATGCTCTCGTTTAGTAGGTGTCGGAAAGTAGGCTGCATTAGGCCTACAAATTGGGTATGGGGTGGAGAGAGATGGTGTGTTACACTCCAAGGTGTTCCCCAGGTTTCCTTGCCATTGCTTCGGTCTTCCGACTCTCGTTTAGTAGTTGTAGAAAAGTACACAGCATTAGGCCTACAAAATGGGTATGGGGTGGAGAGAGATGGTGTGTTACACTCCAAGGTGTTCCCCAGGTTGCCTTTCCTGAGCTTCGATCTTCATGCTCTCGTTTAGTAGGTGTCGGAAAGTAGGCTGCATTAGGCCTAAAAAATGGGGAATGGGGTGGAGAGAGATGGTGTGTTACACTCCAAGGTGTTCCCCAGGTTTCCTTGCCATTGCTTCGGTCTTCCGACTCTCGTTTAGTAGTTGTAGAAAAGTACACAGCATTAGGCCTACAAAATGGGTATGGGGTGGAGAGAGATGGTGTGTTACACTCCAAGGTGTTCCCCAGGTTGCCTTTCCTGAGCTTCGATCTTCATGCTCTCGTTTAGTAGGTGTCGGAAAGTAGGCTGCATTAGGCCTAAAAAATGGGGAATGGGGTGGAGAGAGATGGTGTGTTACACTCCAAGGTGTTCCCCAGGTTTCCTTGCCATTGCTTCGGTCTTCCGACTCTCGTTTAGTAGTTGTAGAAAAGTACACTGCATTAGGCCTAAAAAATGGGTATGGGGTGGAGAGAGATGGTGTGTTACACTCCAAGGTGTTCCCCAGGTTGCCTTTCCTGAGCTTCGATCTTCATGCTCTCGTTTAGTAGGTGTCGGAAAGTAGGCTGCATTAGGCCTACAAATTGGGTATGGGGTGGAGAGAGATGGTGTGTTACACTCCAAGGTGTTCCCCAGGTTTCCTTGCCATTGCTTCGGTCTTCCGACTCTCGTTTAGTAGTTGTAGAAAAGTACACAGCATTAGGCCTACAAAATGGGTATGGGGTGGAGAGAGATGGTGTGTTACACTCCAAGGTGTTCCCCAGGTTGCCTTTCCTGAGCTTCTATCTTCAGGCTCTCATTAAATTGTGGTTAAATGGAACAACTGCATTTGGCGTACTAGTTGGTTTGGGGCCTACTATCGGTGTCTGCCACTCCTTGCTGTTCTCCTGGTTTCCTGTCCTGAAATTCCATTTTCAGCCTCTCGTTAAGTAGTTGTTAATGTTAGACTGCATTTGGCCTACTAGTTGGGTTGGGGCCTACTATCGGTGTCTGCCACTCCTTGCTGTTCTCCTCCACTGAACAAAGCTGTGCCGCCTGTTTACTACGGTTGCCAATTTTGAACTGCATTTCGACTACTTACTGATTTGGCCCTACTCTCTGTGTCAGCCTCTCATTCCAGTTGTCCTCCACTGCAATGCCCCCTGGTTATTCCTGTGTTACCAATTTTGAACTGCATTTAGCCCACTTTCTTCTTTGGGCCTATATCTGTGTTTCCACTTCATCGTGCCCATTGCCCAGCCAGTGATAGATGAGTCTGCTGGTACATTGACCCATAACGCAACATTCCCCGTGCACGCTACACAACAACATTGTGACCCTGCTGAAAGTCAGGTTGCTCTTCCCGCATACCATACCACCTTACACGGGGACAAAGAGGAAGGTGCAGATGAAAGTGCAGGTTCCTTCATCAGGTGGGGGGAGGAATACTAGTTGGCGACGTCACTGGCACAGGGCCTCTCATAGTACGCAAAAGTGTTGCTGCCGGTGGGAGGCGCCCCCGCCGTGCAAACACACCGCTGTACTTTGAGGGGCCCTGTGCCAGTGCCAATGCCAACGAGTGGGCCCCCCCCTGCTTGCTCAGGATCACAGCACTTGCAAAGTTGAAATACTTACCTCTCCCTGCTCCACTGCCGTGACGTGGTCCAGATTTACTGGGCCCACTAATTACTTGAACCAGCCCTACCCCCCACAACTTTAGCCAAATGACCCCCAATTTCAAATGCCTTCCAATTATTTTAAGGTAAATTACGCTTGACAAGCTTCATTAAGAAGAATGGATGGTTTTGACATTAAAATGGGCACTCTAGGTGTTTTCCTGGCCCCCACTCACTGCCGACTATGCTGCCCCATTGACTTGCATTGGGTTTCGTGTTTCGGTCGATCCCGACTTTACGTCATAATCGGCCGATTTCACTCGACCCGACTTTGGACATAGTCGGGTTTCGCAAAACCCGGCTCGACTCTAAAAAGGTCAAGGTCGCTCAACTCTAGTCACCGCTGTGCTTTACGGCCGGCCGGCGCTCACAGTCAGTGCGGGAAACTGACGGCGAGGGGACAGACACCGGAATGTAAGTATGTACTGTTTGTTTGTTTTTTACATTTACAATGGTAATCAGGGTAAACATCGAGTTACTAAGCGCGGCCCTGCGCTTAGTAACCCGATGCTTACCCTGGTTACCAGTGAAGACATCACAGAATCGGCTTCACACATGCTGATTCAGCGATGTCTGCGGGAGATCCAGCAACGAAATAAAGTTCTGGCCTTTCTGCTCCGAACCATGATGTCACAGCAGGATCCAGATCGCTGCTGCGTGTCAAACACAACGATATCGCTATCCAGGACGCTGCAACGTCACGGATCGCTAGCGATATCGTTGTTAAGTCCCTCAGTGTGAAGGTACCTTAAGAAGAGCACCCGTGATCTTTTGGTTTAGCACACAACTGTGCAGGTTGGTTACATCACCTGTGGACTGTATCGGCTTAAGGTCACAAATGTGCAGCAGTGCCGTCTTTTTTTCTTTCTTTTCCATACATAAATGTGGTATTGCTGCAATTGTACTAACCTGAAGAATAAAACTGCCTTATCAATTTTACCACAAATGGAACAGTATAAATGCCTCCCAAAATAAATTCATGAATTGCTGGTTTTTGATCATTCTGCCTACGAAAAATTGGAATAGAAAGCGATAAAAAAGTCATGTGCCTGAAAATGGTACCAATAAAAACATCAACTTGTCCAACAAAAAATGAGATCTCATATGAATCTGTCAGCAGAAATATGAAAAAATTATAGCTCTCAAAATACGGTGATGCAAAAACTATTTTTTGCAATAAAAACCGTCTTTTAGTGGTGACAGCTGCCAAATATAGAAACCTGCTATAAGGTCTCACATTTCCTGATGTTTCCGGTAGCGGAGATGTCAGTGACCGTGTGTGTACTACTTGTGGCACACGTCTGGTTCTCCGGTTTCCTCCCACATTCCAAAGACATACTGATAGGCAATTTAGATTGTGAGCCCCAAGGGGGACAGTGCTGATAATGTGTGCAAACTGTAAAGTGCTGCGGAATATGTTAGCGCTATATAAAAAAATTAATAATAATAAATAAGCATTACAGTAAGCGTTGTTCCCCGGCGCCAGTTGCTGAACATGGCACTCATTATTCTACCCTGCTCTGCCGGCGATCGGCGCCAGCAGGGTAGAATGATGAGTTACATTTAAGTAATAAAAGAGACAGTAGGCAGCAGCTGATGGGACTATTACTCCCATCAGCCTACCGCTGCTGCTAATAACAGTAACAGCAGAAGCTGCGGATGAGAGTATTCATCTGCCGTTCCTGTGCTGTAAATAAATGCAGTAATTAAAAAAAATGGCATAGTTCCCCCCTTATTTTTGATAACCAGCCAGACAAAACTCACAGCAGGGGGCTGCAACCCTCAGCTGTCAGCTTCAGCAAGGTTGGATATCAAGAATAGAGGGTTCTTCTCGCTGTTTTTTTTAATTATTTAAATAATTTAAAAAAACGGTGTGGTGTCCCTCCATTTTTGACAACCAGCCTTGCTAAAGCTCACAGCTGGGGGCTGGCATTCTTAGGATGGTAAGGGGCCATGGATATTGACCCCCCCAGCATAAAAATAGCAGCCCGCAGCTGCCCAGTAAAGGCACATCTATTAGATGCGCCAATTCTGGTGCTTTGACTTGCTTTTCCCACTTGCCCTGTAGTGGTGACAAGTGGGGTAATAGTTGTGGGAGTGGTGACATCAAGCCCCCAGCTTAGTAATGTAGAAGCGTCTATAAGACACCTATGAATTACTAATCCTATAGTTGAATGGTAAATAAAGACACAGCCAGAATAAAGTCCTTTATTTGAAAAAAAATGACACAGACCCCTTTATTATTCTTAATGAAACCATACTCACAACCACGCCTAATCCAAGCGAAGCCCTTGATCTCCTGTAAAAAAAATAAAAATAAAAAAAACAACAATATACCATACCTGTCCATCGTTGTGTCCCATGCAGTAATCCATATCTGGGGGATAAACTGGATGGTGCCAAGATGCGACCGTCCCGGCTGAAAGCCACTGGTGAATGAGCTGCTTGGAAAAGCAGCATCAGTGACCGGAGGTAGCATCATAGAGGTAACCTCCGGTCACTGAGCTTTTTCCCCAGCTGGGCTGATCTGCGATGAGATCCGATGAGATCCCTGCTAGCACTCAGGGCTCACGCTGCTAGCAGGAATCTCTTAGAAGTCACCGTAACTCAGCCCGGCTGGGAACTGTATATCCCCCAGATATGGATTACTGCATGGGACACAAAGATGGACAGGAAGAGACGGGCAAAGCACAAGAATTGGCGTATTTATTAGGTTGACCTTTTCTGGGCAGCTGCGGGCTGCTATTTTTATGCTGGGGGGGTCAATATCCATGGCCCCATACCAGCCTGAGAATACCAGTCCCCAGCTGTGAGCTTTAGCAAGGCTGGTTGTCAAAAATGGGGGGGACACCACAAAGTTTTTTTTAAATTATTTATTTAAATAATTAAAAAATATGGCGTGGGGACCCCTCTATTCTTGATATCCAACCTTGCTGAAGCTGTGAGTTTTGTTTAGCTGATTATCAAAAATAGGCGGGAACCCACACCGTTTTTTTTTTAATTAAATTACCGTATTAATTTACAGTGCAGGAGCTGCTGACGAATAATCCCATCCTCTGCTCCTGCTGTCACTGTTATTAGCAGCAGCAGGGGTAGGCTGATGGGCGTAATAGTCCCATCAACTGTCGCCTGTTGTCTCTTTTATTACTTAAAGGGAACCTGTCACCTGAATTTGGCGGAACCAGTTTTCGGTCATATGGGCGGAGTTTTCAGGTGTTTGATTCAACCTTTCCATACCCGCTGGCTGCATGCTGGCCGCAATATTGGATTGAAGTTCATTCTCTGTCTTCCGTAGTACACGCCTGCTTTGTCACCTCATGGGCTCTTCCAGTGGGTCATGAGCCATAACACCTGTAAACCATAACAGTAAAATCTGGCACTCCTTCCCTACTGAGCTCTTCCATGCACCCAAACAGTGGTTTATCCCCACATATGGGGTATCAGCATACTCAGGACAAATTTCACTATAACTTTTGGGGTCCAATTTTGTCTGTTACCATTGGGAAAATAAAAAATTGGTGGCATAAAATCATTTTTGTGAAAAAAATATGATCTTTTATTTTTACGGATCTACGTTATAAACTTTTGTGAAGCACTTGAGGATTCAAAGTTCTTACCATACATCTAGCTATGTTCCTTAGGGGGTCTAGTTTACAAAATGGTGTTACTTGTGGGGGGTTTCCACTGTTTAGGCACATCGGAGGCTCTCCAAAGGCGACATGGCGTCCGATCTTAATTCCAGCCAATTTTGCGTTGAAAAGTCAAACGGCACTCCTTTCCTTCCAAGTTCTGCCATGCACACAAACAGTGGTTTACCCCTACATATGGGGTATCAGCGTACTCAGGACAAATTGCACAATAACTTTTGTTGTCCAATTTCTCTTGTTACCCTTGGGAAAATAAAAGGTTGGGGGCAAAAATTCACTTTTGTGTAAAAACTATGATTTTTTATTTTTACAGCTCTACGTTATAAACTTCTGTGAAGCACTTAGGGGATCAAAGTGCTCACCACACATCTAGATAAGTTCCTTGGGGGGTCTAGTTTCCAAAATGGTGTCACTTTTGGGGGGTTTCAATGTTTAGGCACATCAGGGGCTCCAAACAGCTTTTGTGCGGATAGCCCACAAGGAGTGGTGGATAACTCCCTTGTCTTGTAGACACAAGAGAACAATTATGGAAACAAACACATGGGCTACTTGCGCAGTGAACAAGTCTGTAGGAACAAGTTCACACACCACCAAGAAACTTTAAGACACAAAAGAGCACGGTAAAGCCAAAAACACTCCGTTGCAAAAAAAATCACAGTAGTCAGCAAGTGCTAGTAACAAGATGTAAAAAATAGGGTATTTGGTTGATACGTTTTTTGCAAAAAATGTATACTAAGCTGCTCCACCAAACGTTAAGGTATACCCATATAGAGCAGTCCTAACTGATGTATGCAATCCCTATCTGATGTATTTAAAAACCTGATCATCTGTATATTACCTGTTGTGAATTCTGTGGCAGAGCTCCCTCCTGTGGTCACAAGTGGTACTTCGGCTGATTCTCTCTGTGAGCTTCTGTTGGTGGAGGGAAGTGGTACTGCGGCTTCTGAGTTTCCTCCCTCAGGTGATCTGGTGAGGTCGTTAGGTGCTTCTCTACTTAACTCCACCTAATGCTTTGATCCTGGCTTCCTGTCAATGTTCCAGTGTTGGACTTGCTTTTCCCTGGATCATTCCTGTGGCCTGCTGCTCTGCATAGCTAAGTTCTTCTTTGCTATTTGTTTGCTATTTTTTCTGTCCAGCTTGTCTAATTTGTTGCTGGAAGCTCTGGGACGCAAAGGGTGTACCTCCGTGCCGTTAGTTCGGTACGGAGGGTCTTTTTGCCCCCTTTGCGTGGTTTTCTTTAGGGTTTTGTGTAGACCGCAAAGTTACCTTTTCTGTCCTCGATCTGTTGAGAAAGTCAGGCCTCACTTTGCTGAATCTATTTCATCTCTACGTTGGTCTTTTCATCTTAACTCACAGTCATTATATGTGGGGGGCTGCCTTTTCCTTTGGGGTATTTCTCTGAGGCAAGGTAGGCTATTTTTCTATCTTCAGGCTAGTTAGTTTCTCAGGCTGTGCCGAGTTGCATTAGGCAGAGTTAGGCGCAATCCACGGCTGCCTCTAGTGTTGTTTGGAGAGGATTAGGGATTGCGGTCTGCAGAGTTCCCACGTCTCAGAGCTCGTTCTATGATTTTGGGTTATTGTCAGATCACTGTATGTGCTCTGACCGCTATGTCCATTGTAGTACTGAATTGCCTTTCATAACAGTACAGGAAGCCCAAAGTACTAATGATTCTCAATAGAGGGAAAAAAGAAGTTCTGAGACCATTTTTTTTTCTTTGCACTGTGTTTTGCCTTTTTTTTCCCCTAGACATTTGGGTGGTTCAGTACACAGGTGTAGCGATGGACATTAGAAGTCTGTCTTAATTTGTGGATCAGCTCTTGGCAAGAGTACAAAAGATTCAAGACACTATTGATCAGAAAGCTATGTTGGAACCAAGAATTCCTATTCCTGATTTGTTTTTTGGAGATAGAACTAAGTTTCTGTGTTTCAAAAATAATTGTAAATTATTTCTGGCCTTGAAACCTCGATCCTCTGGTGATCCAGTTCAACAGGTTTTGATTGTTATTTCTTTTTTGCGCGGCGACCCTCAGGACTGGGCATTTTCTCTTGCGCCAGGAGATCCTGCATTGAGTAATATCGATGCGTTTTTCCTGGCGCTCGGATTGCTGTACGATGAACCTATTTCAGTGGATCAGGCAGAGAAAAATTTGCTGGCTCTTTGTCAGGGTCAGGATGAGATAGAGGTATATTGTCAGAAATTTAGAAAGTGGTCCGTGCTCACTCAATGGAATGAATCTGCGCTGGCAGCTATGTTCAGAAAGGGTCTCTCTGAAGCCCTTAAGGATGTCATGGTGGGATTTCCTATGCCTGCTGGTTTGAATGAGTCTATGTCTTTGGCCATTCAGATCGGTCGACGCTTGTGTGAGCGTAAATCTGTGCACCATTTGGCGGTATTACCTGAGCTTAAACCTGAGCCTATGCAGTGCGATAGGACTTTGACCAGAGTTAAACGGCAAGAACACAGACGTCTGAATGGGCTGTGTTTCTACTGTGGTGATTCCACTCATGCCATCTCTGATTGTCCTAAGCGTACTAAGCGGTTCGCTAGGTCTGCCACCATTGGTACGGTACAGTCAAAATTTCTTCTGTCCGTTACCTTGATCTGCTCTTTGTCATCGTATTCTGTCATGGTATTTGTGGATTCAGGCGCTGCCCTGAATTTGATGGACTTGGAGTATGCTAAGCGTTGTGGGTTTCTCTTAGAGCCCTTGCAGTGTCCTATTCCATTGAGAGGAATTGATGCCACGCCTTTGGCCAAGAATAAGCCTCAATACTGGACCCAGCTGACCATGTGCATGGCTCCTGCACATCAGGAGGTTATTCGCTTTCTGGTGTTGCATAATCTGCATGATGTGGTCGTGTTGGGGTTGCCATGGCTACAAGCCCATAATCCAGTATTAGATTGGAAATCCATGTCGGTGTCCAGCTGGGGTTGTCAGGGGGTACATGGCGATGTTCCATTTCTGTCAATTTCGTCATCCACCGCTTCTGAGGTTCCAGAGTTCTTGTCTGATTACCGGGATGTATTTGATGAGCCCAAGTCCGATGCCCTACCTCCGCATAGGGATTGTGATTGTGCTATCAATTTGATTCCTGGTAGTAAATTCCCAAAAGGTCGACTGTTTAATTTATCCGTGCCTGAGCACGCCGCTATGCGCAGTTATGTGAAGGAGTCCCTGGAGAAGGGGCATATTCGCCCGTCATCGTCACCATTAGGAGCAGGGTTCTTTTTTGTAGCCAAGAAGGATGGTTCGCTGAGACCTTGTATAGATTACCGCCTTCTAAATAAGATCACGGTTAAATTTCAGTACCCCTTGCCATTGTTATCTGATTTGTTTGCTCGGATTAAGGGGGCTAGTTGGTTCACCAAGATAGATCTTCGTGGTGCGTATAATCTGGTGCAAATCAGGCGAGGAGATGAATGGAAAACTGCATTTAATACGCCCGAGGGTCATTTTGAGTATCTAGTGATGCCATTCGGACTTGCCAATGCTCCATCAGTGTTTCAGTCCTTTATGCATGACATCTTCCGAGAGTACCTGGATAAATTCCTGATTGTGTACTTGGATGACATTTTGATCTTCTCGGATGATTGGGAGTCTCATGTGAAACAGGTCAGAACGGTTTTTCAGGTCCTGCGTGCTAACTCTTTGTTTGTGAAGGGATCAAAGTGTCTCTTTGGTGTGCAGAAGGTTTCATTTTTGGGGTTCATCTTTTCCTCTTCTACTATCGAGATGGATCCCGTTAAGGTCCAAGCCATCCATGATTGGACTCAGCCGATGTTAAAAATCGTTATTGAGCAAAAATATCTAATCAAGACTTAACCAGGTGCGTTATTCTTAAAAGAAAAATGTCATGATATTCTGACGAAAGTATAGTGGTTTATTGAGTTATCCACCATCGCAGCAAAAACATAAAAGGTAGATGAAACAATTACAAACAGAGTGTCCATGTGTAGATATCAGCGCTTCTCCTGTTACTCATCTTTCCAGAGTCCTGAATGGTAGAAGTCATCTGTCTGTGTCATCATGGCATGGAGTAGCTAACAGCTGTTGTTCCTCGTGTCTTGTCTCATGTCCATGGAGAATGATGGTGAAGGAAGGGAGGTGACCGTCCCACGTGACAAAAGCCCCCACCCCCTCCTAAGAGACGTTTATATATGTTCAACACTGATCACGTGTCTTCTGTATATGGAGTTAACTTATACTCTGAGCTACATACACAGAAATAGCTTTTGATAGTGTCAGCAAGAAACCATGTGCTCGGTACAGAATAAAAATAAGAATAATTAATATTTAACAATTCCCCCTTTTGAGGGTGACAGACATTGATTGGAACCCTCAAATTAAAATATTAATAAAATCTACTTTCTTCTTTGGCAAAATGATGTAATAAATAATATTATTAATAATAATATCGTTATATGTTCTCAATAATATAATGATATGTAAATTCATGTTATGGTAATTCATGTTATGGTAATTCATGTTATGGTAAGCCGTGACTAATATTCATATAAAATATATATTATACTTCCCTATATCTACTTGAAGCATCTCAGGTCTGATGTCATCTGGTCTTCATATTGATGTCTTCTTGGTTCTTTTAAACAATCTTTATTATAAGTCTTTTGAAATAGGATGATAGCATGTAGATATGTAGAGACCGTGTGTCATGTGTCAATCAAAGTCCATAAATTCAAATGTTGATAAGAAAACAAAGTCCATAGATGAAATGTCGCTTTAATATCTGTGCAGTGTCACCTTTAGAGACCTGGACTTACGTTGGCTCGCCTTGGAAATCATCTGGAATCCTCATATCATCCGTGCTGGTCTTGGGACACGTGTGACGTCTTTGGTCGGCACAGCAAGGGTTACATTGACTCTTCCTTGCACCATAACCAGTCCTTAGTGCACAGGACACATGTCAGGGTTGTAGCGTCCTGACAATTACCTGAGTGTTCACCAGCTTTCATGGAAGTCTTATAGGTGATAGGAAACCACTGGAACGTAATAACACAGTTCATCTTTGATACTGTACTCATAGTCAGTGATGGATGCTGTAGTTGTGAATGGTGACATGAATTGTATTTGACACAGTCTATTATTACTCAGAAATCATAGCATTGTTACCTTGTGGAACTTCTGGATAACGGCTTTTCTTCTTGCAATTTTTAAGAATCAATTGAATTTAGAAAAATGTAAAGTCTTTATTAACCCCTTCCCGACCTGTGACACAGCGTATGCGTCATGAAAGTCGGTGCCAATCCGACCTGTGACGCATATGCTGTGTCACAGAAAGATCGCGTCCCTGGAGATCGGGTGAAAGGGTTAACTCCCATTTCACCCGATCTGCAGGGACAGGGGGAGTGGTAGTTTAGCCCAGGGGGGGTGGCTTCACCCCCTCGTGGCTACGATCGCTCTGATTGGCTGTTGAAAGTGAAACTGCCAATCAGAGCGATTTGTAATATTTCACCTAAAAAAATGGTGAAATATTACAATCCAGCCATGGCCGATGCTGCAATATCATCGGCCATGGCTGGAAATACTAATGTGCCCCCACCCCACCCCTCCGATCGCCCCCCCAGCCCCCCGATCTGTGGCCCGCTCCCCTCCGTCCTGTGCTCCGCTCCCCCGTCCTCCTGTCCGCTCCCCCCGTGCTCCAATCACACCCCCCGTGCTCCAATCAAACCCCCCCGCACTCCGATCCCCCCCGTGCTCCGATCCACCCCCCCTGCACACCGATCCACCCCCCCTGCACACCGATCCACCCGCCCGCACACCGATCACTCTCCCCCATGCTCCGATCCCTCCCCCCCGTGCTCCGACGCCCCCCCGTGCCCTGATCTCCCCCCCCTGTGCCCTGATCTCCCCCCTTATACTTACCGATCCTGGCGGGGTCCGTCCGTCTTCTTCCCCGAGCGCCGCCATGTTCCAAAATGGCGGGCGCATGCGCAGTGCGCCCGCCGAATCTGCCGGCCGGCAGATTCGTTCCAATGTGAATTTTGATCACTGTGATATAATCTATCACAGTGGTCAAAATAAAAAAACAGTAAATGACCCCCCCCATTTGTCCCCCATAGATAGGGACAATAATAAAATAAAGAATTTTTTTTTTTTTCCACTAAGGTTGGAGTTAGAACTAGGGTTAGGGTTAGGGTTAGGGGTAGGGTTAGGGGTAGGGGTAGGGGTAGGGGTAGGGTTAGGGGTAGGGTTAGGGTTTCACACGTATTCTGGTCCTCTGCGGATTTTTCCGCAGCGGATTTGATAAATCCGCAGTGCTAAACCGCTGCGGATTTATGGCAGATTTACCGCGGTTTTTCTGCGCATTTCACTGTGGTTTTACAACTGCGATTTTCTATTGGAGCAGTTGTAAAACCGCTGTGGAATCCGCAGAAAGAAGTGACATGCTGCGGAATGTAAACCGCTGCGTTTCCGTGCAGTTTTTCCGCAGCATGTGTACAGCGATTTTTGTTTCCCATAGGTTTACATTGAAATGTAAACTCATGGGAAACTGCTGCGGATCCGCAGCGTTTTCCGCAGCGTGTGCACATACCTTTAGAATTAGGCTATGTGCACACGGTGCGGATTTGGCTGCGGATCCGCAGCGGATTGGCCGCTGCGGATCCGCAGCAGTGTTCCATCAGGTTTACAGTACCATGTAAACCTATGGAAAACCAAATCCGCTGTGCCCATGGTGCGGAAAATACCGCACGAAAACGCTGCGTTGTATTTTCCGCAGCATGTCAATTCTTTGTGCGGATTCCGCAGCGTTTTACACCTATTCCTCAATAGGAATCCGCAGGTGAAATCCGCAGTAAATCCGCAGGTAAAACGCAGTGCCTTTTACCCGCGGATTTTTCAAAAATGGTGCGGAAAAATCTCACACGAATCCGCAACGTGGGTACATAGCCTTAGGGTTAGGGTTGGGTTGGAATTAGGGTTGTGGTTAGGGTTGTGGTTAGGGTTACGGCTACAGTTGGGATAAGGGTTAGGGGTGTGTTGGCGTTAGAATTGAGGGGTTTCCACTGTTTAGGCACATCAGGGGGTCTCCAAACGCAACATGGCGCCACCATTGATTCCAGCCAATCTTTTATTCAAAAAGTCAAATGGTGCTCCTTCCCTTCCGAGCCCCGACGTGTGCCCAAACAGTGGTTTACCCCCACATATGGGGTATCAGTGTACTCAGGACAAACTGGGCAACAATTACTGGGGTCCAATTTCTCCTGTTACCCTTGAGAAAATAAAAAATTGCTTGCTAAAACATCATTTTTGAGGAAAGAAAAATGATTTTTTATTTTCACGGCTCTGCGTTGTAAACGTCTGTGAAGCACTTGGGGGTTCAAAGTGCTCACCACATATCTAGATAAGTTCCTTGGGGGGTCTAGTTTCCAAAATGGGGTCACTTGTGGGGGGTTTCTACTGTTTAGGCACACCAGGGGCTCTGCAAACGCAACGTGACGCCCGCAGACCATTCCATCAAAGTCTGCATTTCAAAACGTCACTACTTGACTTCCGAGCCCCGACATGTGCCCAAACAGTGGTTTACCCCCACATATGGGGTATCAGCGTACTCAGGACAAACTGGGCAACAATTACTGGGGTCCAATTTCTCCTGTTACCCTTGAGAAAATAAAAAATTGCTTGCTAAAACATCATTTTTGAGGAAAGAAAAATGATTTTTTATTTTCACGGCTCTGCGTTGTAAACGTCTGTGAAGCACTTGGGGGTTCAAAGTGCTCACCACATATCTAGATAAGTTCCTTGGGGGGTCTAGTTTCCAAAATGGGGTCACTTGTGGGGGGTTTCTACTGTTTAGGCACACCAGGGGCTCTGCAAACGCAACGTGACGCCCGCAGACCATTCCATCAAAGTCTGCATTTCAAAACGTCACTACTTGACTTCCGAGCCCTGACGTGTGCCCAAACAGTGGTTTACCCCCACATATGGGGTATCAGCGTACTCAGGACAAACTGGGCAACAATTACTGGGGTCCAATTTCTCCTGTTACCCTTGAGAAAATAAAAAATTGCTTGCTAAAACATCATTTTTGAGGAAAGAAAAATGATTTTTTATTTTCACGGCTCTGCGTTGTAAACGTCTGTGAAGCACTTGGGGGTTCAAAGTGCTCACCACATATCTAGATAAGTTCCTTGGGGGGGTCTAGTTTCCAAAATGGGGTCACTTGTGGGGGGTTTCTACTGTTTAGGCACACCAGGGGCTCTGCAAACGCAACGTGACGCCCGCAGACCATTCCATCAAAGTCTGCATTTCAAAAGTCACTACTTCCCTTCTGAGCCCCGACGTGTGCCCAAACAGTGGTTTACCCCCACGTATGGGGTATCAGCGTACTCAGGAGAAACTGGACAACAACTTTTGGGGTCCAATTTCTCCTGTAACCCTTGGGAAAATAAAAAATTCTGGGCTAAAAAATTATTTTTGAGGAAAGAAAACGTATTTATTATTTTCACTGCTCTGTGTTATAAACTTCTGTGAAGCACTTGGGGGTTCAAAGTGCTCACCTCACATCTAGATAAGTTCCTTTCGGGGTCTAGTTTCCAAAATGGGGTCACTTGTGGGGGGTTTCTACTGTTTAGGCACACCAGGGGCTCTGCAAACGCAACGTGACGCCCGCAGACCATTCCATCAAAGTCTGCATTTCAAAAGTCACTACTTCCCTTCTGAGCCCCGACATGTGCCCAAACTGTGGTTTACCCCCACATATGGGGTATCAGCGTACTCAGGAGAAACTGTACAACAACTTTTGGGGTCAAATTTCTCCTGTTACCCTTGGGAAAATAATAAATTGCAGGCTAAAAAATCATTTTAGAGAAAATAAAATTTTTATTTTATTTTCATGGCTCTGCGTTATAAACTTCTGTGAAGCACTTGGAAGTTCAAAGTCCTCACCACACATCTAGATTAGTTCCTTTGGGGGTCTAGTTTCCAAAATGGGGTCATATGTGGGGGATCTCCAATGTTTAGGCACACAGGGGCTCTCCAAACGTGACATGGTGTCCGCTAATGATTGGAGCTAATTTTCCATTTAAAAAGCCAATTGGCGTGCCTTCCCTTCCGAGCCCTGCCGTGCGCCCAAACAGTGGTTTACCCCCACATATGGGGTATCAGCGTACTCAGGACAAACTGGACAACAACATTTGCGGTCCAATTTCTCCTATTACCCTTGGCAAAATAGGAAATTCCAGGCTAAAAATCATTTTTGAGGAAAGAAAAATTATTTTTTATTTTCATGGCTCTGCATTATAAACTTCTGTGAAGCACCTGGGGGTTTAAAGTGCTCAATATGCATCTAGATAAGTTCCTTGGGGGGTCTAGTTTCCAAAATGGGGTCACTTGTGGGGGAGCTCCAATGCATAGGCACACAGGGGCTCTCCAAACGCGACATGGTGTCCGCTAACAATTGGAGCTAATTTTCCATTCAAAAAGTCAAATGGCGCGCCTTCCCTTCCGAGCCCTGCCGTGTGCCCAAACAGTGGTTTACCCCCACATATGAGGTATCGGCGTACTCGGGAGAAATTGCCCAACAAATTTTAGGATTCATTTTATCCTATTGCCCATGTGAAAATGAAAAACTGAGGCGAAAATAATTTTTTTGTGAAAAAAAAAGTACTTTTTCATTTTTACAGATCAATTTGTGAAGCACCTGAGGGTTTAAAGTGCTCAATATGCATCTAGATAAGTTCCTTGGGGGGTCTAGTTTCCAAAATGGGGTCATTTGTGGGGGAGCTCCAATGTTTAGGCACACGGGGGCTCTCCAAACACGACATGGTGTCCGCTAACGATGGAGATAATTTTTCATTCAAAAAGTCAAATGGCGCTCCTTCCCTTCCGAACCTTACCATGTGCCCAAACAGTGGTTTACCCCCACATGTGAGGTATCGGTGTACTCATGAGAAATTGCCCAACAAATTTTAGGATCCATTTTATCCTGTTGCCCATGTGAAAATGAAAAAAATTGAGGCTAAAAGAATTTTTTTATGAAAAAAAAGTACTTTTTCATTTTTACGGATCAATTTGTGAAGCCCCCGGGGGTTCAAAGTTCTCACTATGCATCTAGATAAGTTCCTTGGGGCGTCTAGTTTCCAAAATGGGGTCACGTGTGGGGGAGCTCCAATTTTTAGGCACACGGGGGCTCTCCAAACGTGACATGGTGTCCGCTAAAGAGTGGAGCCAATTTTTCATTCAAAAAGTCAAATGGCGCTCCTTCCCTTCCAAGCCCTGCCGTGCGCCCAAACAGTGGTTTACCCCCACATATGAGGTATCAGCGTACTCAGGACAAATTGGACAACAACTTTCGTGGTTCAGTTTCTCCTTGTACCATTGGGAAAATAAAAAAAATGTTGCTAAAAGATAATTTTTGTGACTAAAAAGTTAAATGTTCATTTTTTCCTTCCATGTTGCTTCTGCTGCTGTGAAGCACCTGAAGGGTTAAAAAACTTCTTGAATGTGGTTTTGAGCACCTTGAGGGGTGCATTTTTTAGAATGGTGTCACTTTTGGGTATTTTCAGCCATATAGACCCCTCAAACTGACTTAAAATGTGAGGTGGTCCCTAAAAAAAATGGTTTTGTAAATTTCGTTGTAAAAATGAGAAATCGCTGGTCAAATTTTAACTCTTATAACTTCCTAGCAAAAAAAAATTTTGTTTCCAAAATTGTGCTGGTGTAAAGTAGACATGTGGGAAATGTTATTTATTAACTATTTTGTGTCACA
Source organism: Ranitomeya imitator (assembly GCF_032444005.1). NCBI lineage: Eukaryota > Metazoa > Chordata > Amphibia > Anura > Dendrobatidae > Ranitomeya > Ranitomeya imitator. Next base: position 686,000,729 of record NC_091282.1, read on the forward strand.
TAACTCTCTGGTTTAACAGAATAAAAATTCAAAATGTAAAAATTGCGAAATTTTCAAAATTTTCGCCAAATTTCCATTTTTATCACAAATAAACGCAGAATTTATTGACCTAAATTTACCACTAACATGAAGCCCAATATGTCACGAAAAAACAATCTCAGAACCGCTAGGATCCGTTGAAGCGTTCCTGAGTTATTACCTCATAAAGGGACACTGGTCAGAATTGCAAAAAACGGCCAGGTCATTAAGGTCAAAATAGGCTGGGTCATGAAGGGGTTAACGTATCTCCGGTATCTTGATTGAAGTCTTCATTCCCTATTCTATACCAAATCTGGTTCTTTTCCCTAACTTATAACATCACAGCGTACCATAGCAATCAATAATATCCATATAATTATTAAATTATATTAATATGAAATTTATATTTAGAAAATAAAATAATAATAATAATAATAATAATAAATGATATATTATTTACCATATTCTTCATGTGATTGGACATTTTTATGTCGTAGGTGTAATTTCTTCTTGAACCCATAGATGTCAGTGTGTCTTTTATGTAACAAGTGCTGATATTTATTATTAAAACTTTATTAATTTATGTTCAGTAAACCAATAATATGTAAGTATGTATAGTCATGAACCAAAATAAGAATATATATATGAATAAATGAATGAATGAGTGAAAGAATTGTTGTATTTAACTCAGGAATTGAAACATTTCTTATATAATGAAACCATATGATCACTATATTTGATAAAGCAATATGCTTGTAGACATTACTCTATTAAATATTGATTTTTCCTTGATGAAAAATAAGAATGAAAAATAAAAATTGAAAGAAAAGTGGAAAAAAATGAAAAATAAAAATGAGAATAAAAAATAAAAATAAAAATAAGGCCTTTATATGTTGATGACAAATGCTGAGATTATGTCTCAGTAACACATTCCCTTAATATTTTCCCCATGTAGATGTTGTCATAACCTTGGATCACCAAAATATTGAAATTATGCAGCTTTGCATATAATACCCTTCATTAGAGGAAAAAATGACTTTTATAATATTTATTGTTATTGTACCCAATAATACCTTATTAATATTTCTTCTTTATTAAAATGTGTGAAGAAGAGGTATTGATGAAATGTGATGATGTGATCAGGATCAAAAACACATTTCCCCCTTAATATCAAAAAATATTATTTTATGAAAAAATTAATTTGTAAAAACCCAAGTGAAAAATCATTATTTTTATAACTGTCATATCAACTTGTGCCATATATTTGTTTGAAGATGTGTACTCATCTATGTAACCATAAAAAAACACTGAATATGAAAAAAATTGTCATTTGGAAAAATTATTCTAAATGTAGGTTTTCTTGATAAACCATATTGATGTGTTATTGTACTTATTAAATAATAATAACTAAAGAAATATATGTTGAATAATAATATTTAAATATATCTTAATATTCTAATAATTTAACTGAATCTTATTATTTATTAAACACAAAGTTGTTGTTTTTTTTTTTTTTTTCTCTCAAACATACCATAAATCATGAGGCCTCAGTCAAACTGTGCATACACATTCCACATTCCACATTCCACGCTCTGGTCACTCTTACATCACATCTCATGTCAAATTCACTCAGCAGCTGCTCATATGTTCTCTCACCTGTCACATGTGACTCACATAGACGTTCACAATACATTTCACATACAAAGAATAAAAAACATGTATATTAACCCAAAATATTGTATCCTAATTATCAATCAATGCGCATTGTAATCTATTAAATTTAGTATTCTAATATTCCTTTGAATATTCCCCAAATATTATCTAACACTATGTTTTAACCTATAGAAAGGACTCCTCCATTTACAAGAAACCCGAGTTGAATGTTTCACAGCTAATCCTGGAACAAGCCTGTAACTGAATCCGGTTGAATGCAAGTAAAGGCTGAGGAAAATTCCTAAAGTTAAAAATCAAGGCTATATGATATTCCTTAACTCACAGCTCTCACGTCATGCACCATGCAGTGGGAGGAAAAAAAAAAACACGTTTTAGATTATTACAGAAAGAAAATTTACATGTAGTACACACATTTTTAGGTTGTTAGATATATTATTTATTTTGTTAGTGTTAAATATATATAAAAATCATGCAGTTAATATAACTTCCTGTGTGAATAAGACATAAATTCATGAAACAGGTATTTTTTGTTCAATCCTCGCTTTGAAAGTAAAATTCTAAGGGAAATGAAAGATAAAGGTTAATTTCATATTTATTTCAAAACAAAATAATTTAAATATCTTATACATATGTATATATTTAATAAATGTATTTAATTGTAATTCTAAATATTTTTTACTGGAGTAAATTTTAATTATTTCACTATATATATAAAAATACAGTTAATATAATCTCTATTTATACAAATATGCTACAGTATTTACTGTATACTATATTAATATATATAACTGCAGAATTATATTGAATAAAATAATTACATATTAATAAATAATACATTGTATAACTCATCATATAATATAATTACATATTTAGCCAATTCCTATCCCAAAATGTAACTCTCTGTCGATTATCTGAAATGCTGTATTTAGTAAGGTCAGTTTTAACCCTATGGACTCTTTGAAGAGCTGCTGTGATAATGGAGTGTTCAGCTGAGCTCCCCCTGGGATACTCACCTGCTTCCGTCTGTCAGTTTCCGCCATCTTTAGAGACAGATCTGAGCCTTCAGATTTTAAATCTTTCAGAGAAATTTCTTTAATAGACTCCTGAATCTTTTCATACGGTTTGTAACAAATATGTAATTTTCTTCGTACTTCATAGATTTGATTTTGGATCAGATTTGAAGATTTTGATTTTGGCTTTTGATAAGATTGAATTCTGACTGGTTTCAAAAACTTAGTAAAATGTGTTTTCCTTTCAAGATTCTCGTGTTTTCTAGAAAAATCAAGGGATTGGGCGCATTCGTATAAAGAATTTTTCTGTGTAGCAATTGCACGAGATACAGGATTTAAGAATTTAAACTTGTTTACAAAACAATTTATCATGGATTGTTGATTCAAATTCGTACAGACCAATTTATAAATCCTTTCAAAAATGGCCATAAAAGTAAACGTACATTCTTCCCGGCCAATCTTCAATTTTAGAAGAATATCAAGATCTGGATAATTTTCTTTCAATCCACAGAAAATCAAAATTCTTAATCTTTCTACATCAGTCATCTTTTCGTGGAACTCATCAGTCTGCATTTTTAGTGAGAGTCTTCTGGAGAAGATTACCGGAAGCCAAATTTTAAACAAATTATTTCTCTGCACATTAGTCAAATCAAACTTATCAGCAAAACTCTCAAATATCTCTGAATTTCTGCACACATGGATTTTGTCATCATATGCAGGAATGATTTTGCATAATTTTAGCAGGATTTTCCTAGATTTAAGTTGGAGTTGGGCTTCTGAGTCGTCTATTTTTAGTGGCCCTTGTACATCTGTCCCTCGTAGATCATCTTTGTCAATTGTCATGTCTCCTTCACTTCCTCCATCTTGTTTTTCATCTTGTGTCACAAAGTCAATGTCACTTTGGGTGGTCATCGTCATCACAGATACGTGCGTCACATCTTTCTCACTCTTCTCATTACAGTCAATCTTGGGAACATCATTCGTTTCCTTAGAAATTCTTTCCACACTGTCTTTTTTGGACTTCTCTGTCACAAACTCGTTAAATACATAAACCATATGTAAAATATTTTTAAGTTGCTCTTTTTCTTTTTTCTTAGACATTAACTTAGAATCTAAATTCAAATTCGAATTCGCTATTCTGCATTCTGCAAATAAATTAGACCAAAATATTTCTAAGCTAGATCCGTACAAACTTACAAATTCTATCTGACTTGATTTAGCATATGAATTTATCAAATACATTTGTCTTACCTTGAAATCTCAGCTTGTAATCCCTTTGCTTTTACAACGCTGGGCTCCGGACTTCAGCACGGCTATTTTTAGCACGTCTGTCTTCAGCACTACCAGTGCTTGCTGTCAATCCGTCTGACACCTGTTAAAGTCTCCGTAATTCATAGGTTCTTGTATGAGTTCTTTGTGACTTGAAGTTTTGAAGTGGAATTCCTGAATACTTGCACAATCTAGCGGAACTCTTCTGTCTTCCCCCGTGTGCAAGAAGAAGGAAATTCACGCAAAAATAGCACAAAAAATCAAAACTGGCTGGCTAGGCCAAATGTTAAAAATCGTTATTGAGCAAAAATATCTAATCAAGACTTAACCAGGTGCGTTATTCTTAAAAGAAAAATGTCATGATATTCTGACGAAAGTATAGTGGTTTATTGAGTTATCCACCATCGCAGCAAAAACATAAAAGGTAGATGAAACAATTACAAACAGAGTGTCCATGTGTAGATATCAGCGCTTCTCCTGTTACTCATCTTTCCAGGGTCCTGAATGGTAGAAGTCATCTGTCTGTGTGAAAGTCTGAAGTCATCATGGCATGGAGTAGCTAACAGCTGTTGTTCCTCGTGTCTTGTCTCATGTCCATGGAGAATGATGGTGAAGGAAGGGAGGTGACCGTCCCACGTGACAAAAGCCCCCACCCCCTCCTAAGAGACGTTTATATATGTTCAACACTGATCACGTGTCTTCTGTATATGGAGTTAACTTATACTCTGAGCTACATACACAGAAATAGCTTTTGATAGTGTCAGCAAGAAACCATGTGCTCGGTACAGAATAAAAATAAGAATAATTAATATTTAACAGCCGACATCTCTGAAAAGTCTGCAAAAGTTCCTGGGCTTTGCTAATTTTTATCGTCGCTTCATCTGCAATTTTTCTAGTATTGCCAAATCATTGACCGATTTGACCAAGAAGGGTGCTGATTTGGTCAATTGGTCTTCTGCTGCTGTGGAAGCTTTTCAAGAGTTGAAGCGTCGTTTTTCTTCTGCCCCTGTGTTGTGTCAACCTGATGTTTCTCTTCCGTTCCAGGTCGAGGTTGATGCTTCTGAGATTGGAGCAGGGGCTGTTTTGTCGCAGAGAGGTTCTGATTGTTCAGTGATGAAACCATGCGCTTTTTTTTCCAGGAAGTTTTCGCCTGCTGAGCGGAATTATGATGTGGGCAACCGAGAGTTGCTGGCCATGAAGTGGGCATTCGAGGAGTGGCGTCATTGGCTTGAAGGAGCTAAGCATCGCGTGGTGGTATTGACTGATCATAAGAACTTGACTTATCTTGAGTCTGCTAAGCGGTTGAATCCTAGACAGGCTCGTTGGCTGCTGTTTTTTGCCCGTTTTGAAATTTGTGATTTCGTACCTTCCGGGCTCTAAAAATGTGAAGGCGGATGCTCTGTCTAGGAGTTTTGTGCCCGACTCTCCGGGTTTGTCTGAGCCGGCGGGTATCCTCAAGGAAGGAGTAATTGTGTCTGCCATCTCCCCTGATTTGCGGCGGGTGCTGCAAAAATTTCAGGCTAATAAACCTGATCGTTGTCCAGCGGAGAGACTGTTTGTCCCTGATAGGTGGACCAATAAAGTTATCTCTGAGGTTCATTGTTCGGTGTTGGCTGGTCATCCTGGAATCTTTGGTACCAGAGAGTTGGTGGCTAGATCCTTTTGGTGGCCGTCTCTGTTGCGGGATGTGCGTGTTTTTGTGCAGTCCTGTGGGATTTGTGCTCGGGCTAAGCCCTGCTGTTCTCGTGCCAGTGGGTTGCTTTTGCCCTTGCCGGTCCCGAAGAGGCCTTGGACACATATCGCTATGGATTTTATTTCTGATCTTCCCGTTTCTCAAAAGATGTCAGTCATTTGGGTGGTCTGTGATCGCTTTTCTAAGATGGTCCATCTGGTACCCTTGTCTAAATTGCCTTCCTCCTCTGATTTGGTGCCATTGTTCTTCCAGCATGTGGTTCGTTTACATGGCATTCCAGAGAATATCGTTTCTGACAGAGGTTCCCAGTTTGTTTCAAGGTTTTGGCGAGCCTTTTGTGGTAGGATGGGCATTGACTTGTCTTTTTCCTCGGCTTTCCATCCTCAGACTAATGGCCAGACCGAACGAACCAATCAGACCTTGGAAACATATCTGAGATGCTTTGTTTCTGCCGATCAGGATGACTGGGTGTCCTTTTTGCCTTTGGCTGAGTTCGCCCTTAATAATCGGGCCAGCTCGGCTACCTTGGTTTCGCCATTTTTCTGCAATTCTGGGTTCCATCCTCGTTTCTCTTCAGGACAGGTTGAGTCTTCGGACTGTCCTGGTGTGGATACTGTGGTGGACAGGTTGCAGCAGATTTGGACTCATGTAGTGGACAATTTGACCTTGTCCCAGGAGAAGGCTCAATGTTTCGCTAATCGCAGACGCCGTGTGGGTCCCCGACTTCGTGTTGGGGATCTGGTTTGGTTATCTTCTCGTCATATTCCTATGAAGGTTTCCTCTCCTAAGTTTAAACCTCGTTTCATTGGTCCGTATAGGATTTCTGAAGTTCTTAATCCGGTGTCTTTTCGTCTGACCCTTCCAGATTCTTTTTCCATACATAACGTATTCCATAGGTCATTGTTGCGGAGATACGTGGCACCTATGGTTCCATCTGTTGATCCTCCTGCCCCGGTTTTGGTGGAGGGGGAATTGGAGTATATTGTGGAGAAGATTTTGGATTCTCGTGTTTCTAGACGGAAACTCCAGTATCTGGTTAAATGGAAGGGTTATGCTCAGGAAGATAATTCCTGGGTTTTTGCCTCTGATGTCCATGCTCCCGATCTTGTTCGTGCCTTTCATGTGGCTCATCCTGGTCGGCCTGGGGGCTCTGGTGAGGGTTCGGTGACCCCTCCTCAAGGGGGGGGTACTGTTGTGAATTCTGTGACAGAGCTCCCTCCTGTGGTCACAAGTGGTACTTCGGCTGATTCTCTCTGTGAGCTTCTGTTGGTGGAGGGAAGTGGTACTGCGGCTTTTGAGTTTCCTCCCTCAGGTGATCTCGTGAGGTCGTTAGGTGCTTCTCTACTTAACTCCACCTAATGCTTTGATCCTGGCTTCCTGTCAATGTTCCAGTGTTGGACTTGCTTTTCCCTGGATCATTCCTGTGGCCTGCTGCTCTGCATAGCTAAGTTCTTCTTTGCTATTTGTTTGCTATTTTTTCTGTCCAGCTTGTCTAATTTGTTGCTGGAAGCTCTGGGACGCAAAGGGTGTACCTCCGTGCCGTTAGTTCGGTACGGAGGGTCTTTTTGCCCCCTTTGCGTGGTTTTCTTTAGGGTTTTGTGTAGACCGCAAAGTTACCTTTTCTGTCCTCGATCTGTTGAGAAAGTCGGGCCTCACTTTGCTGAATCTATTTCATCTCTACGTTGGTCTTTTCATCTTAACTCACAGTCATTATATGTGGGAGGCTGCCTTTTCCTTTGGGGTATTTCTCTGAGGCAAGGTAGGCTATTTTTCTATCTTCAGGCTAGTTAGTTTCTCAGGCTGTGCCGAGTTGCATAGGCAGAGTTAGGCGCAATCCACGGCTGCCTCTAGTGTTGTTTGGAGAGGATTAGGGATTGCGGTCTGCAGAGTTCCCACGTCTCAGAGCTCGTTCTATGATTTTGGGTTATTGTCAGATCACTGTATGTGCTCTGACCGCTATGTCCATTGTAGTACTGAATTGCCTTTCATAACAATTACCTGTATGAGCAGGGTTCGGAGAGGAAATGTCCATGTGGACAAGCTGAATGGAACAGCTTTTGTGCAGATAGCCCACAAGGAGTGGTGGATAACTCCCTAGTCTTGTAGACACAAGAGAACAATAATGGAAACAGAAAAACATGGGCTACTAGCACTAGCACTTGCTGATTACTGTGATTTTTTTGAAACGGAGTGTTCTTTGTCATTAACATGCAGACAACCCTCGGGTGTAAGAGGTTAAGAGAATCTGTCATCAGGTTTTTGTTATCTCGTCTGAGAGCAGCAAAATGTAGGAAAAAAGACCCTGATTCCAGTCATGTATCACTTAGATTACTGGGTGCAGGAGTTGTGACACAATCAGAGTTTTTAGAAGTAGCATAGAGCAGAGTCCCTGCTCACACCACAGGTGACTACGCCCACAGCAGGCTCTCTATATACATTGTCTATTGACAGTGAGCTGCTTAGTACAGGAGGGGGCTTGGTCGGACCAGGGTTCACATGCCATGTAGTCCAGGGGGAATGCCCGCCAGGGCCTAGGGTTACTCGGTACCAGGTTCTTGTAATTATTAAAGGGGTGGTCATGGAGGCTGTGACTCGGTCCATGGCCCTGGGTGCCCAAGTAAAAGGGATAGTCTTTAAAGGGATATGTAAAGTGGTGAAAGTTTGTGACGCCACCTGTGGTACTCGGTCAGGGGTGATCGATGCTGCTTAAAGGGGTCCTCTGGGGGCAATGGTGCTGCAACAAAGATGGCAACACTTCCCACAGGTGAAGTGGGGTCCCCAGGGCTCACGGTGTGACTGGCCAGAGTGGTGTAGGGCCAAAAATAAATGGAGGACACATAGTTTCAGTCTCTTTACCTGGTTTATTGGTTGTAGAAAGCCACAGTCCAAGGTACCAGCAACAGGTGGTGATGTGGTCCAGCTGGCCTGGAAGCAAAGGTGGATCCCTCTCCCAGAAGAGGTATGTAAGCCTTCCTGCTTGCGCTCTTATGTGAGGTCCTTGCTGTCTGTGGCTCCCTTATAAAGGCCTCTAGTCCTCTCTCTCCTCTCCAGGGACAGTAACCCATATGGTGGGCAATGCGAGCCTTTTTGCAGGGTCTCTATTATGACTCGGGCTCTCTGTGTACTGCTGCACCTTCGGGTGTGGGTGCAGACAGACAACTTGCAATCCTCTGTCCTTCCGGTTCTGCTGTGAGACCTGGAGTACGACACAGCCTCGGGCTCCCGCTGCCCGATTTCTGCGCTTCAGCTGAGAGGGTGCCCTGTCAGAGTTCCCCTCCAAGCTCCGTTCTTCTCCTATGATTCTCCCCTCAAATGCTCTCTAACACTGCAAAACCTTCAGGTTCTCTTCCATCCTGGAGCTGCAGCACACATGTGGCTGCACGGCCCCACTCTCTGCTCTCACTCCTTTCTCCTCCAATGTCTGCTACTATTTGTCTAACTCCTCCTCCAGACCAGAATATATATATCTGGGGAAGCTCCGCTGAATCTGGGTTCAGAGCTCCTCCTTCTGGCCTGGATTCAGCATGTGTTGCATGTAGGTGCTTTACCTGGTAAAGGAAATCCTCCTTGCCTCCAAGCATGACATTACCCTCCCCGAAGGGAAGGCATCATCACTGTAACAACCGGTTACCTGGGGTGTTACACAGGCAGTGATAATCTCCAGATGATAAAACATTCATTGTATTGAAACAACAACACCAAGCCCAGTGACACATTCTTGAACTCTATTTCTAAGCACCTGTGTCATTCTGTCCTTAGATTGCATGGCAAAAATCTGCAGCCAGATTCCATTTAAATTAAAATCACAGATCTTAAAAAATTGCAAAGTTGCCCTAATTTCAAGAAATAACTTGGTGTTGGTTTCATTTACTTGTTACAGTGACCTTACATTAAACAAATTATAGTCTTTTTTATCTCAACATCCTATTATCTGTCTCACTGACACTATGTCTGTTTAGGGAGTAGATGCAGATTGCTCACGTGCCAAGATCTAACGCAGATGTTTTAGCTCTGTGATGTGATGTTAGATTTGGTGCTCTGTGGACTCATCTGTAATGAAATATTAAGACTTGCCTTTGTTGGAGTAACAATTATACGTGCTGAGAAAACTTGGCTCCTCGGTAAATATATATTATTATAAATTACCAATCATCACTCGCATACGAGCAGTGACATAATAGTCATGCCAAGAACATCTCCTGCTTGTGCAGTGTCCATAAAATAGTGCTAACCATTCGCCTCCATCATGCAAGCTAAGTTCGCGGCCATATTAGTATTAATCTCCGTTCCATGGTGAAATTACAGATATGTCAGGAGTTCCTGAAAAATAACAAATGTGACTGTTAAAAATTATAGCAATTGATGGTGTGTATTTATTTTTAGTGCCCACACATTGTACAATACAAAGATTGGCGCCATTCACTCTATACCCAATGGGACTCTAAATTGCCAATGTTTTACAGCACATAGGGTGATCTAATTTTTAGAAATGTATGCAGAAAAAAATTTGTTCCCAGGATCCAACAGCTAATGGTTAGACAGAAATTATTTTTTCTCTCACTGTCTAGATTGAACTTTACAATTACTTTGTTGCTCCTCTCTGCAGATGATAATAGTAATAATTCTACACTAGATAAGAAAACACTTTTAGATATCCCATACACTATTAAGAACATGTAGGAATTGTCACATAAATAAAGATATATTTTTTAAGTAGAATTTGTCAACCGCGATGTATCTCCATGTGAACAGTTCACCTACTTAGCTTCATTACAGAAGTAATGTACGGTATATTAAAGAGGAACTAGACCGGCACTGAAGCCAAGGTGAAAAATGGATCTGAGAGATAGGTCTCCACTTGAAGAAGGAGATGAATCAAGAGAAAAGAATGAGGATAATCAATATTTGCATAAAAGAAAATAAGAAAAAAGATGAGAAAAACTTTAAACGTGTATTTTGTTAGAATTCAGAGATAGAGAAAAATACTGAGAATTAAGAAAGGAGATCAAGGCCGCTCGTTATAGCAAAGAGGGGATAAAAGGGTAGACGCTGCCTTTTCGGTGGCTGTAACAGTGAAGGGTTTAATATTAAAAAGTAAGACTGTTTGCTTTAGGGTGAATGAGACAAAAATATCTATAAGAATCACTGTTTACAAATAATGAAGGAATAATAAGTACCTGTAAATACCTCGAGAACAATTGTGGAGAAAAAGTGAAGAACCAGAGCTGGGGTGGTGGAAGGTGATTAACGAAAAATATTAAGAATTGAGAGTCCTCAGTAGTTGATACCTTTTAATGGCTAACTGAAAAGATGGTAACAAATTGCAAGCTTTCAAGACTACTCAGGTCTCTTCATCAGGCATAGACTAATACAAATTCTGAAGAATCACATATTTATGCACAACACAGCACATAAATAATGTCATAGATAAGACAGATGATGTGATGAAGCAGAACTACCATTATGGGAGAGTGATAGACAGTTATGTCCATAAATATTGGAACAGTTCATAGATAAGGAGTGTGAATATTTTATTGTCCTCTGATTGAGGTCTGGTTCTGTGTTGTGATGCCCCTACAAAGTTTGAGGAGCAAATTCGTTAATTGATGTAAAAAGACATAAATCCATGAGACACATTCATTCCTGCACTGATAGTGTCAAAGGTTGTCATAATCTTATACTCCCAGACTCGTCTGTCTCTCTGAGATTTGAAATGACCCTTTAATACAAGTAATCTCATGTCCATTATGCTGTGATCTGTGATACAAAAATGTTTTGCCACAAGTAGATCCATTCTTTTTTCTCTTATTCTATGGCAGTGAGAATTCATCCTTGTCCTCAGTTTTTGCCCTGTCTCCCCCACATACAGACCCCCAGTTGGACATTTGGTACAAATAATTAGGTACACCACATTAGATGTGATGCAGCTGAATGTACCTGGAATCTTTTAGTCCTTATGTGAATTGAGGATCTTTATCTTGTCCGTAGTCATTATAAATGGACAAGTTTTACATTTTTGCTGTTTGCAAGGAAAGGTTCCTGCAGCAGTTAGAGAGGACAGGGAGCTTCTGACAATGTTGCGCCTTAGATTTGGGGGCTGCCTAAAACACAGTAGTGGAGGGTCTGGAAAAATGGATTGTAAGCGGGCATCTTTTTGTAGTAAAGGTTGTAATTTCCATGCAGCTCCCCTTAGCACCTCGAGACTTGGATTGTAGGTGACTACTAGAGGCACCCGGTTATTTTCTTCTTTAGATTTATAATGTAGGAGCTGATTCCTTGATATTCTAGTTGCTATTGTAATTTGGTTTTGAATTGTTCTTAGATGGTAGCCCTGAGATCTTTCCTGTGAGGTGAATAATGCTAATATTTAGCTAGATTAAGCATATGGGCTGAGAAACCAATAACCAGAAAACCCTTTTAATACTAAATGAGCATGTGAAAGACTTTATTTTTCTAGCACCCTGTAGTCCTTTAAACACTAGTGTTGAGCATTCCGATACCGCAAGTATCGGGTATCGGCCGATATTTGCGGTATCGGAATTCCGATACGGAGTTCCAATATTTTTGTGATATCGGGAATCGGTATCGGGATTAAGATTCATGTTTAAAATAAAGAATAAAAATAAAAAATATTGATATACTTACCCTCGGACGCGCCCTGGTTGTCACCGCTGCAACCGCCATGATTCCCTTCCTAAGAATGAGCACGTTAAGGACCTTCGATGACGTCGCGGCTTGTGATTGGTCGCGTGAGCGGTCACATGACGCTACCGCGACCAATCACAAGCCGCAACGTCATCGAAGGTCCTTAACGCGCTCATTCTTAGGAAGGGAATCATGGCGGTTGCAGCGGTGACAACCAGGGCGCGTCCGAGGGTAAGTATATCAATATTTGTTATTTTTATTCTTTATTTTACACATGAATATGGATCCCAGGGCCTGAAGGAGAGTTTCCTCTCCTTCAGACCCTGGGAACCATAGAGGAATACCTTCCGATATTTGTGTCCCATTGACTTGTATTGGTATCAGATATCGGCGATATCCAATATTTTTCGGATATCGGCCGATACCATCCGATACCGATACTTTCAAATATCGGACGGTATCGCTCAGCACTATTAAACACATTAACATCACCCAAACCTTAAATTTAAAGGATTTGACAATCATTTAATGTGAGCGGGGGGAATCTCAACTCAGGTACCCAATCCTTTTAAATACCTGATCTTTTTGTTCTCTCTGGAGATAAACAGCTGACAGGGCAGCATGCCACTGTTGCCAGGCAGGACACATGCATGCTCAGATAAATCAAGTGTACATGTGTAGGGGCAGTCAGAAAAGACAGGTTTTGGCTGTTGATCATGGCCAGCTTTAGCTTGCTGATATTTCATGGCAGGTAAGTTCAAGAACTGACCAAAGATCATAGTCAATGAAAAATCCTTAACTTCCTTTCACTTCATTGTGCAATTTATTTTACTTTTTATGTGACAGAAGCACCTTTGGGCATCCTAAGAAATGAGTACCAGGAGGTGATTGCAAATCTATTTATTTTAGCACTATTCAAAAGTCCACTTCCATGTCCTTCCTCGACCAAAAATTCATATTCCTATGTCTAGTGTCCAATTACTCTGTACACAATATCCAACAGATCCCAAACTGTCCTGTAATGTTGCATCTAAGGTTAAAAGAAAACATTCCTGCTAGTTCTCTGGCCATGGAATCATATTTAAGCTGGTCACACACGTTAGACAGATGTTGGCTGAATGTTGTTTCTGGTAATTGATCGGCCGGCAGTCATATCAGCCAACTCTCCCATACACAAATAAGTGGAAATATACTGTATGTCACTCCATACCGATGAGTTGGTTCCCGAGTAAAGGTAAATATATGAAATCTGAACACTTGAAGGGATGGAATGAAGCAAAGAAAATATTTATTCATGCAATCCAATATATCCGGAAAATTAATCCAGAATATGCATGTTTTGGCCATGATTCTGGACCTTCATCAGAACAGTGTGGTTTGCTGGAGTTGCTGCATATGAAAATTATGTGTATCGGTGTGGTGGCTCAAAATTCATGGGCAAAACGTTAATATTGTGGATTAATTTTCTGGATATATTGGATTGCAGGAATACATATTTTTTTGCTTCACTTCATCCCTTTGAATGCTGAGTTTTCAAATATTTATCTCCAATACCCAAAAGCGCTTACTCGGCCGATTGCTTCTGTGTTGACTAGGAGGAAGCAACCGACTGACAAGTTGGCTGGTGACATTTCTCCAGGAGAACAATGCAATCAAACACTCCAAAATAAGACACGTGTAATCGACATTTCCCGTGGAAATCGGTCGTTGGTGCCCCCATACACATGAGACCATCTGCCGATCCTATCGATATCAGCATGTTTGTCTGACATTAGTCTAATGTGTATGGAGGCTTTATGGCTAGGTTAATACTTGTAATGAAGCCATAGTTAGGTCAATGCTGTGCTTTTTTGTTTAGTTTGTAGCATCTTGTGTCTTATGGAGGCCTGTTATAGAGGTCACCAAAAAATTCTTCCGTTCCTAGTGTCATACAGTAGGGGACTTGATTTTAAAATAGTTTTTAGCATCTACAGAGGCCTTATACAGAGGCAACCAAAAACGTCATACAGTAGGGAACATTTGACTGTCAAATTGTTTGTAGCATATCTTCTTTATCATACAGGCTGCACTCTATCGTGCCAAAGCATGTCGAATTTGAAATACATGAAATATGAATAGCAAAATGGCTTTTTTGAACATCAACCATCGTCAAGGTGGTCTCATTAATCTGATGGGTCCCTGACCTCCCTGTCCAAATGTGAACACTTACTGAAGGCTAATGTCTATATGCATGGGTGAATGTGGACACCTCTGTCAGTAAAATCTACATGTGGGTTGGCCGGAACCAAGGGTGATTAGATGTAATCAAAAACCACATGGTGAAGGGATGAGTGCTCAGTCAGTAAGCCAACATAGAAATGACAGAAAAACGACTGGCAGATCCAAACTAGTGTGAATAAGTGCATACCCGGAGCAGCTGCCTCCATACACAATATAAAAAAAAAGGTTGCACTCTATTGTGCCAAAGCATGTCGAATATGAAATATATGAAATGTGAATAGCAATATGGCTTTTTGAACATTAGGAAAAATATTTGTGAGACGCTTTGCACAGAATTTGTCCAAATAGTGTGAGCCCATCAAAGATCGCAACCCGGGATCCACGGTGCAGAGATGGAAAACCGCAGCTACTAAACAATGGCGGAAGCATGCGGCAAGAGATCTTGAAAACACATGGGGATAAATGTCTCCCTGTGTGAAAAGAAACCAATTATACAATTCTGCTAACTTAACAGAGGGGTACAAACAGAGATACAGCTGACCCTAGACAGTATGGCACAGCTAGATGCCACACTAAGGGCTCATTCTCACATGCAAGAAATTCGGATGAGTCTGTGTGAGACTGCAAAATCACTGCAATACATCGCTGAGATACAATGTAAGGGCTCATACTCACATGCGAGAAACTCGGCTGAGTTTCGCACGTCAATACCCAGCTCTGCACCCGGCACTCGGATTGGAGCATGCAGCCCCGTAGCTATACATGCAGCCGCACTCCCCGCTCCTGAGTGTCGGGTGCAGTGCCGGGTATTGACGTGCGAAACTCAGCCGAGTTTCTCGCATGTGAGTATGAGCCCTTACATAGTATCTCAGCGATGTATTGCAGTGATTTTGGATTACTACTACTAAAAAATACTATAACCTTTAGATCATTTTGAAACCTCTTTACCCTGGAAAGTACTGAACAATTCAGACTCTTTTCACACCAGCATTTCATTCAATTTTTCACTGACCGCAATAATTACATGAGCAGAAGGAAAAAACGTATCTGCAGAAATGACAAAAAAAAGAAGATCTGATTGTATCTATTGCATTTTGACTATTGATTGGTGAGCGTGCTTGGCACTGCTCAATACTCAATCGAGCATCGGAGTGGTGCTCTAGTGCTTGGGTCTCCATAAGAAACTTGTTTGAATTTTATGACCCAGGACAGAGAAAGAAAGAGAGAAAGCCTAAGTTTTCCATTCACTTCCATTATGTTCGCTGTCATAGGTTTACTGCGACAGAGAGGAGCCAGAAGACTGCATCATCTGATTTCTTCTACTCCTGTACTGATTAGAATCACTTCACCTTTATATTAAATGGTGTAAATTTATTTTGCCATTTGAATTTTGAGCTTTGTGCGCCACCATCACCATGTCTACCGCCATGTCATTATGCGGCCCTCGCTTTAAATTTTCAGAGGACCACCATGTGCTATGAAACCTGCGTTTTGTAAGGTCCACAGTTCATTTTTGCCACCGGATCCCAATGGAGCCACTGTCATAGCGGGTGAGGCAGCTGTAAGGTGAATATAATAGAGGTGTTGGGGGAGCTATATGCCCACACATTGTACAATACAAAGATTGGCGCCATTCACTCTATACCCAATGGGACTCTAAATTGCCAATGTTTTACAGCACATAGGGTGATCTAATTTTTAGAAATGTATGCAGAAAAAAATTTGTTCCCAGGATCCAACAGCTAATGGTTAGACAGAAATTATTTTTTCTCTCACTGTCTAGATTGAACTTTACAATTACTTTGTTGCTCCTCTCTGCAGATGATAATAGTAATAATTCTACACTAGATAAGAAAACACTTTTAGATATCCCATACACTATTAAGAACATGTAGGAATTGTCACATAAATAAAGATATATTTTTTAAGTAGAATTTGTCAACCGCGATGTATCTCCATGTGAACAGTTCACCTACTTAGCTTCATTACAGAAGTAATGTACGGTATATTAAAGAGGAACTAGACCGGCACTGAAGCCAAGGTGAAAAATGGATCTGAGAGATAGGTCTCCACTTGAAGAAGGAGATGAATCAAGAGAAAAGAATGAGGATAATCAATATTTGCATAAAAGAAAATAAGAAAAAAGATGAGAAAAACTTTAAACGTGTATTTTGTTAGAATTCAGAGATAGAGAAAAATACTGAGAATTAAGAAAGGAGATCAAGGCCGCTCGTTATAGCAAAGAGGGGATAAAAGGGTAGACGCTGCCTTTTCGGTGGCTGTAACAGTGAAGGGTTTAATATTAAAAAGTAAGACTGTTTGCTTTAGGGTGAATGAGACAAAAATATCTATAAGAATCACTGTTTACAAATAATGAAGGAATAATAAGTACCTGTAAATACCTCGAGAACAATTGTGGAGAAAAAGTGAAGAACCAGAGCTGGGGTGGTGGAAGGTGATTAACGAAAAATATTAAGAATTGAGAGTCCTCAGTAGTTGATACCTTTTAATGGCTAACTGAAAAGATGGTAACAAATTGCAAGCTTTCAAGACTACTCAGGTCTCTTCATCAGGCATAGACTAATACAAATTCTGAAGAATCACATATTTATGCACAACACAGCACATAAATAATGTCATAGATAAGACAGATGATGTGATGAAGCAGAACTACCATTATGGGAGAGTGATAGACAGTTATGTCCATAAATATTGGAACAGTTCATAGATAAGGAGTGTGAATATTTTATTGTCCTCTGATTGAGGTCTGGTTCTGTGTTGTGATGCCCCTACAAAGTTTGAGGAGCAAATTCGTTAATTGATGTAAAAAGACATAAATCCATGAGACACATTCATTCCTGCACTGATAGTGTCAAAGGTTGTCATAATCTTATACTCCCAGACTCGTCTGTCTCTCTGAGATTTGAAATGACCCTTTAATACAAGTAATCTCATGTCCATTATGCTGTGATCTGTGATACAAAAATGTTTTGCCACAAGTAGATCCATTCTTTTTTCTCTTATTCTATGGCAGTGAGAATTCATCCTTGTCCTTAGTTTTTGCCCTGTCTCCCCCACATACAGACCCCCAGTTGGACATTTGGTACAAATAATTAGGTACACCACATTAGATGTGATGCAGCTGAATGTACCTGGAATCTTTTAGTCCTTATGTGAATTGAGGATCTTTATCTTGTCCGTAGTCATTATAAATGGACAAGTTTTACATTTTTGCTGTTTGCAAGGAAAGGTTCCTGCAGCAGTTAGAGAGGACAGGGAGCTTCTGACAATGTTGCTCCTTAGATTTGGGGGCTGCCTAAAACACAGTAGTGGAGGGTCTGGAAAAATGGATTGTAAGCGGGCATCTTTTTGTAGTAAAGGTTGTAATTTCCATGCAGCTCCCCTTAGCACCTCGAGACTTGGATTGTAGGTGACTACTAGAGGCACCCGGTTATTTTCTTCTTTAGATTTATAATGTAGGAGCTGATTCCTTGATATTCTAGTTGCTATTGTAATTTGGTTTTGAATTGTTCTTAGATGGTAGCCCTGAGATCTTTCCTGTGAGGTGAATAATGCTAATATTTAGCTAGATTAAGCATATGGGCTGAGAAACCAATAACCAGAAAACCCTTTTAATACTAAATGAGCATGTGAAAGACTTTATTTTTCTAGCACCCTGTAGTCCTTTAAACACTAGTGTTGAGCATTCCGATACCGCAAGTATCGGGTATCGGCCGATATTTGCGGTATCGGAATTCCGATACGGAGTTCCAATATTTTTGTGATATCGGGAATCGGTATCGGGATTAAGATTCATGTTTAAAATAAAGAATAAAAATAAAAAATATTGATATACTTACCCTCGGACGCGCCCTGGTTGTCACCGCTGCAACCGCCATGATTCCCTTCCTAAGAATGAGCACGTTAAGGACCTTCGATGACGTCGCGGCTTGTGATTGGTCGCGTGAGCGGTCACATGACGCTACCGCGACCAATCACAAGCCGCAACGTCATCGAAGGTCCTTAACGCGCTCATTCTTAGGAAGGGAATCATGGCGGTTGCAGCGGTGACAACCAGGGCGCGTCCGAGGGTAAGTATATCAATATTTGTTATTTTTATTCTTTATTTTACACATGAATATGGATCCCAGGGCCTGAAGGAGAGTTTCCTCTCCTTCAGACCCTGGGAACCATAGAGGAATACCTTCCGATATTTGTGTCCCATTGACTTGTATTGGTATCAGATATCGGCGATATCCAATATTTTTCGGATATCGGCCGATACCATCCGATACCGATACTTTCAAATATCGGACGGTATCGCTCAGCACTATTAAACACATTAACATCACCCAAACCTTAAATTTAAAGGATTTGACAATCATTTAATGTGAGCGGGGGGAATCTCAACTCAGGTACCCAATCCTTTTAAATACCTGATCTTTTTGTTCTCTCTGGAGATAAACAGCTGACAGGGCAGCATGCCACTGTTGCCAGGCAGGACACATGCATGCTCAGATAAATCAAGTGTACATGTGTAGGGGCAGTCAGAAAAGACAGGTTTTGGCTGTTGATCATGGCCAGCTTTAGCTTGCTGATATTTCATGGCAGGTAAGTTCAAGAACTGACCAAAGATCATAGTCAATGAAAAATCCTTAACTTCCTTTCACTTCATTGTGCAATTTATTTTACTTTTTATGTGACAGAAGCACCTTTGGGCATCCTAAGAAATGAGTACCAGGAGGTGATTGCAAATCTATTTATTTTAGCACTATTCAAAAGTCCACTTCCATGTCCTTCCTCGACCAAAAATTCATATTCCTATGTCTAGTGTCCAATTACTCTGTACACAATATCCAACAGATCCCAAACTGTCCTGTAATGTTGCATCTAAGGTTAAAAGAAAACATTCCTGCTAGTTCTCTGGCCATGGAATCATATTTAAGCTGGTCACACACGTTAGACAGATGTTGGCTGAATGTTGTTTCGGGTAATTGATCGGCCGGCAGTCATATCAGCCAACTCTCCCATACACAAATAAGTGGAAATATACTGTATGTCACTCCATACCGATGAGTTGGTGCCCGAGTAAAGGTAAATATATGAAATCTGAACACTTGAAGGGATGGAATGAAGCAAAGAAAATATTTATTCATGCAATCCAATATATCCGGAAAATTAATCCAGAATATGCATGTTTTGGCCATGATTCTGGACCTTCATCAGAACAGTGTGGTTTGCTGGAGTTGCTGCATATGAAAATTATGTGTATCGGTGTGGTGGCTCAAAATTCATGGGCAAAACGTTAATATTGTGGATTAATTTTCTGGATATATTGGATTGCAGGAATACATATTTTTTTGCTTCACTTCATCCCTTTGAATGCTGAGTTTTCAAATATTTATCTCCAATACCCAAAAGCGCTTACTCGGCCGATTGCTTCTGTGTTGACTAGGAGGAAGCAACCGACTGACAAGTTGGCTGGTGACATTTCTCCAGGAGAACAATGCAATCAAACACTCCAAAATAAGACACGTGTAATCGACATTTCCCGTGGAAATCGGTCGTTGGTGCCCCCATACACATGAGACCATCTGCCGATCCTATCGATATCAGCATGTTTGTCTGACATTAGTCTAATGTGTATGGAGGCTTTATGGCTAGGTTAATACTTGTAATGAAGCCATAGTTAGGTCAATGCTGTGCTTTTTTGTTTAGTTTGTAGCATCTTGTGTCTTATGGAGGCCTGATATAGAGGTCACCAAAAAATTCTTCCGTTCCTAGTGTCATACAGTAGGGGACTTGATTTTAAAATAGTTTTTAGCATCTACAGAGGCCTTATACAGAGGCAACCAAAAACGTCATACAGTAGGGAACATCTGACTGTCAAATTGTTTGTAGCATATCTTCTTTATCATACAGGCTGCACTCTATCGTGCCAAAGCATGTCGAATTTGAAATACATGAAATATGAATAGCAAAATGGCTTTTTTGAACATCAACCATCGTCAAGGTGGTCTCATTAATCTGATGGGTCCCTGACCTCCCTGTCCAAATGTGAACACTTACTGAAGGCTAATGTCTATATGCATGGGTGAATGTGGACACCTCTGTCAGTAAAATCTACATGTGGGTTGGCCGGAACCAAGTGTGATTAGATGTAATCAAAAACCACATGGTGAAGGGATGAGTGCTCAGTCAGTAAGCCAACATAGAAATGACAGAAAAACGACTGGCAGATCCAAACTAGTGTGAATAAGTGCATACCCGGAGCAGCTGCCTCCATACACAATATAAAAAAAAAGGTTGCACTCTATTGTGCCAAAGCATGTCGAATATGAAATATATGAAATGTGAATAGCAATATGGCTTTTTGAACATTAGGAAAAATATTTGTGAGACGCTTTGCACAGAATTTGTCCAAATAGTGTGAGCCCATCAAAGATCGCAACCCGGGATCCACGGTGCAGAGATGGAAAACCGCAGCTACTAAACAATGGCGGAAGCATGCGGCAAGAGATCTTGAAAACACATGGGGATAAATGTCTCCCTGTGTGAAAAGAAACCAATTATACAATTCTGCTAACTTAACAGAGGGGTACAAACAGAGATACAGCTGACCCTAGACAGTATGGCACAGCTAGATGCCACACTAAGGGCTCATTCTCACATGCAAGAAATTCGGATGAGTCTGTGTGAGACTGCAAAATCACTGCAATACATCGCTGAGATACTATGTAAGGGCTCATACTCACATGCGAGAAACTCGGCTGAGTTTCGCACGTCAATACCCAGCTCTGCACCCGGCACTCGGATTGGAGCATGCAGCCCCGTAGCTATACATGCAGCCGCACTCCCCGCTCCTGAGTGTCGGGTGCAGTGCCGGGTATTGACGTGCGAAACTCAGCCGAGTTTCTCGCATGTGAGTATGAGCCCTTACATAGTATCTCAGCGATGTATTGCAGTGATTTTGGATTACTACTACTAAAAAATACTATAACCTTTAGATCATTTTGAAACCTCTTTACCCTGGAAAGTACTGAACAATTCAGACTCTTTTCACACCAGCATTTCATTCAATTTTTCACTGACCGCAATAATTACATGAGCAGAAGGAAAAAACGTATCTGCAGAAATGACAAAAAAAAGAAGATCTGATTGTATCTATTGCATTTTGACTATTGATTGGTGAGCGTGCTTGGCACTGCTCAATACTCAATCGAGCATCGGAGTGGTGCTCTAGTGCTTGGGTCTCCATAAGAAACTTGTTTGAATTTTATGACCCAGGACAGAGAAAGAAAGAGAGAAAGCCTAAGTTTTCCATTCACTTCCATTATGTTCGCTGTCATAGGTTTACTGCGACAGAGAGGAGCCAGAAGACTGCATCATCTGATTTCTTCTACTCCTGTACTGATTAGAATCACTTCACCTTTATATTAAATAGTGTAAATTTATTTTGCCATTTGAATTTTGAGCTTTGTCCGCCACCATCACCATGTCTACCGCCATGTCATTATGCGGCCCTCGCTTTAAATTTTCAGAGGACCACCATGTGCTATGAAACCTGCGTTTTGTAAGGTCCACAGTTCATTTTTGCCACCGGATCCCAATGGAGCCACTGTCATAGCGGGTGAGGCAGCTGTAAGGTGAATATAATAGAGGTGTTGGGGGAGCTATATGATCAATGTCAGTATATTGGATTCTACCAGACACCAAAAGCATTAGAATTAAATTGAGAATACAGTGTATGCAAGCGAGTGCCTGTATTGTGGTCTGTATGACAGGCCAGAAACCGATGTCAGGAACATGTACAAGCCTCATTTTACTTGGACGCAACCTCCTGAAGGGAAAGAGACAGGAGTGCCATTGACCAATCTGCACAAGCCTACGCACTTCTTCTAGTAACTATCCAACCAGGCAGAATGCATCTTTTGTGTGATTTTGAGTAACAATCCAATAATTACAGGATGTGTCCCAGATAGTGTCAAGGTCTGAGAAGTGTATTACTCAGGTGACAGGCAGTGCTACAGAGCTCAGGTAAAGGCATTAGCGTGACAATTACCATGTTCCAATATGTGGTAGGCTGTGGCCTGAATAGGTCTGTGGAGCGCATTAAAGGGAACCTGTCACCCCGGTTTTTCAGTATGAGATAAAAATACCGTTAAATAGGGCCTGAGCTGTGCTTTACAATAGGGTATTTTTTGTCCCTTGATTCCCCACCTATGCTGCCAAAATAGTAACATAGTAACATAGTTAGTAAGGCCGAAAAAAGACATTTGTCCATCCAGTTCAGCCTATATTCCATCATAATAAGTACCCAGATCTACGTCCTTCTACAGAACCTAATAATTGTATGATACAATATTGTTCTGCTCCAGGAAGACATCCAGGCCTCTCTTGAACCCCTCGACTGAGTTCGCCATCACCACCTCCTCAGGCAAGCAATTCCAGATTCTCACTGCCCTAACAGTAAAGAATCCTCTTCTATGTTGGTGGAAAAACCTTCTCTCCTCCAGACGCAAAGAATGCCCCCTTATGCCCGTCACCTTCCTTGGTATAAACAGATCCTCAGCGAGATATTTGTATTGTCCCCTTATATACTTATACATGGTTATTAGATCGCCCCTCAGTCGTCTTTTTTCTAGACTAAATAATCCTAATTTCGCTAATCTATCTGGGTATTGTAGTTCTCCCATCCCCTTTATTAATTTTGTTGCCCTCCTTTGTACTCTCTCTAGTTCCATTATATCCTTCCTGAGCACCGGTGCCCAAAACTGGACACAGTACTCCATGTGCGGTCTAACTAGGGATTTGTACAGAGGCAGTATAATGCTCTCATCATGTGTATCCAGACCTCTTTTAATGCACCCCATGATCCTGTTTGCCTTGGCAGCTGCTGCCTGGCACTGGCTGCTCCAGGTAAGTTTATCATTAACTAGGATCCCCAAGTCCTTCTCCCTGTCAGATTTACCCAGTGGTTTCCCGTTCAGTGTGTAATGGTGATATTGATTCCCTCTTCCCATGTGTATAACCTTACATTTATCATTGTTAAACCTCATCTGCCACCTTTCAGCCCAAGTTTCCAACTTATCCAGATCCATCTGTAGCAGAATACTATCTTCTCTTGTATTAACTGCTTTACATAGTTTTGTATCATCTGCAAATATCGATATTTTACTGTGTAAACCTTCTACCAGATCATTAATGAATATGTTGAAGAGAACAGGTCCCAATACTGACCCCTGCGGTACCCCACTGGTCACAGCGACCCAGTTAGAGACTATACCATTTATAACCACCCTCTGCTTTCTATCGTATATAGTAAAATACCTTACTAAAGTCGCCGTTTTCGCCTGTCAATCAGGCTGGTCTGGTCAAAAGGGCGTGGTCACAGCGCTGTTTCTCCCCCACATCTTGCTTATCTTCCCGTTGGTGGCGTAGTGTTTCTCGCATGCGCAAGTGCCAAATGCACTGCGCAGCTGTAGAAAAACAGCACGATCTGCGCTATTCAGCGGTTTATCGGTGGGCGCGGCCATTTTCCTGAGGCCGCGCGTGCGCAGATGGAGTGTTCTGCTTCCTGGGGCTTCAGGAAAATGGTCACGGGATGCCACGCGTGCGCAGATGGAGATCGCGGAGGCCATTTTCCTGAAGCCGAGTTCGCATCTCAAACGCACCAACAACAGTTTTTTAGTCCAAAATACAAAATTACTTTATTATAATAAAAATGTTAGACAGATTCAGGGAGAACATGGGAAACATGCAGCAATGCGGCACAAAAATGCCCAATGTAAGCAGTGGACAGCGCATAAGTCATGTATGTAATACAAAAATTCCATCATAAATAGCCATAGTACGGCTGGTACACAGCTCAGCCATACACAAATAAATTCCCACAACTAAGTATCCAGGTGACAATCAATGCATAGCAAAACAAACATCAAACAGGGAAAGATATGGTTAGGAGCATACCGAGATGTGCACACCAGCCACCGCGCCATCCACAGCTGATCCCCGACGCGTTTCAGATTGAAACCTTCCTCAGGGGGCGTGCCGTGGTGACATGTGCGCAATCATTTATAGTCTATGTGTTACCGCTAGACCAGAAATAGGGTAGGGTCGCCATAGTGACGGCTGAATGTGTGCATATATTAGCACAGAGCCGGAAGTAAGGGAGTGTCGCTATAGCAGCGACTATGCTGGCCGGGTGCACCGCTGCCAGGTCAGCTGATGTCGGAACACGTGGGGCCCCACGTGACCGAACACCGGACTGACTACAGGATGCGGAGTCATGACAACAAGCGGCACTTGCGCATAAAAGGCATATGAATAAAGGGACAAACATGGAGGGGAGATTACAGGTAACCACAAGACAAAAAAGGCAAAGAATATAAACACACATAGCCAAACACTGTATGTGAGTCCATCGTAGCACAATATATATATATATACATATATATATATATATATCTATAATATAACGGTGGGAGCGTCACTCTGTCCGAAGCCTTTATAGACTGCGCAAGCGCGACGCACCGCACCTGTGCAGTCTGTACCAGAGTGACCCAGCCGAACTTAATTATCCCCCCCATAATATACTGGCCGTGGGGGCTCACCCCCCTCCCACCCCCTGTGCGCCCCAGCCCCTCCCACCCCCTGTGCGCCACCCCCTCCCCCGCTGTGATTAAAATACTCACCTAGCTTCCAGATCCCTCGCCGCAGCGTCCTCTTCTGGCCGCAGCCTCTCCTGTATGTACCTGGATCTGCATTTTACACACTATTATTCATGTTCCCTGCAGCAAACGCTGCTGCAGGGAAGATATGAATCGCGGCTTCAGCACCAGTGGGGGGGACAGCGCTTAATGTAGCGCTGTCTCCTGCACGGCACACGGACTGCACACGGACAATGTCCGTGTGCGGTACGTGTTTTATACGGATCCATTGACTTTAATGGGTCCGTGTAATCCGTGCGCTCCCACGAACACTGACATGTCTCCGTGTTTGGCACACGGAGACACGGTCCGCAAAAAATCAATGACATCTGAAAAGATGCATTGATTTTTATGTGTCTACGTGTATCAGTGGCTCCGGTACATGAGGAAACTGTCACCTCACGTACCGGAGCCACTGACGTGTGAAACTGGCCTTATAGCCAGCGCCACACTCAGGCAGTAAGCACAGCCGCCCCAGCACAGCCACAGCTACAGCCACGCACAGCTGCCCCCAGCACAGCCGCTCCAGCACAGCCGCCCCAGCACAGCCACAGCTACAGCCACGCACAGCCGCCCCCAGCACAGCCGCCCCAGCACAGCCACAGCTACAGCCACGCACAGCCGCCCCAGCACAGCCACACCAGCACAGCCACGCACAGCCGCCCCCAGCACAGCCACCCCAGCACAGCCACGCACAGCCGCCCCAGCACAGCCGCCTCCAGCACAGCCACAGCCACGCACAGCCGCCCCCAGCACAGCCATGCACAGCCGCCCTCAGCACAGCCACAGCCACGCACAGCCGCCCCCAGCACAGCCACGCACAGCCGCCCCCAGCACAGCCGCCCCCAGCACAGCCACACAGAGCCGCCTCCAGCACAGCCACAGCCACGCAGAGACGCCCCCAGCACAGCCACGCACAGCCGCCCCCAGCACAGCCACAGCCACGCACAGCCGCCCCCAGCACAGCCACAGCCACGCACAGCCGCCCCCAGCACAGCCGCCCCCAGCACAGCCGCCTCCAGCACAGCCACAGCTACAGCCACGCACAGCCGCCCCAGCACAGCCACCCCAGCACAGCCACGCACAGCCTCCCCCAACACAGCCGCCCCCAGCACAGCCGCCTCCAGCACAGCCACGCACAGCCGCCCCCAGCACAGCCACAGCCACGCACAGCCGCCCCCAGCACAGCCACAGCCACGCACAGCCGCCCCCAGCACAGCCACAGCCACGCACAGCCTCCCCTAGCACAGCCGCCCCCAGCACAGCCACGCACAGCCGCCCCCAGCACAGCCGCCTCCAGCACAGCCACAGACAGCCGCCCCCAGCACAGCCATGCACAGCCGCCCCCAGCACAGCCACAGCCACGCACAGCCACCCCCAGCACAGCCACACACAGCCGCCCCCAGCACAGCCACAGCCATACACAGCCGCCCCAGCACAGCCACGCACAGCCGCCCCCAGCACAGCCACGCACAGCCGCCCCCAGCACAGCCACAGCCGCCCCCAGCACAGCCACACACAGCCGCCCCCAGCACAGCCACACACAGCCGCCCCCAGCACAGCCACAGCCACGCACAGCCGCCCCCAGCACAGCCACACACAGCCGCCCCCAGCACAGCCAGATCCACGCACAGCCGCCCCCAGCACAGCCACGCACAGCCGCCCCAGCACAGCCACGCACAACCGCCCCCAGCACAGCCACGCACAGCCGCCCCCAGCACAGCCACGCACAGCCGCCCCCAGCACAGCCACAGCCACGCACAGCCGCCTCCAGCACAGCCACGCACAGCCGCCCCCAGCACAGCCGCCCCCAGCACAGCCACGCACATCTGCCCCCAGCATAGCCACGCACAGCCGCCCCCAGCACAGCCACAGCCACGCACAGCCGCCCCCCAGCACAGCCACGCACAGCCACCCCCCAGCACAGCCACGCACAGCCGCCCCCAGCCCAGCCACGCACAGCCGCCCCTGCACAGCCACGCACAGCCGCCCCCAGCACAGCCACGCACAGCCGCCCCCAGCACAGCCACAGCCACGCACACCCGCCTCCAGCACAGCCACGCACAGCCGCCCCAGCACAGCCACGCACAGCCGCCCCCAGTACAGCCACGCACAGCCGCCCCCGCCACAGCCACGCACAGCCGCCCCCAGATCAGCCACGCACAGCCGCCCCCAGCACAGCCGCCTCCAGCACAGCCACGCACAGCCGCCCCCAGCACAGCCGCCCCCAGCACAGCCGCCCCCAGCACAGCCACGCACAGCCGCCCCCAGCACAGCTGCCCCCACTACAGCCACGCACAGCCGCCCCCGCCACAGCCACGCACAGCTGCCCCCAGCACAGCCACGCACAGCCGCCCCCAGCAAAGCCACGCACAGCCGCCCCCAGCACAGCCACACACAGCCGCACCCAGCACAGCCAAGCACAGCCGCCCCCAGCACAGCCACGCACAGCCGCCCCTAGCATAGCCACGCACAGCCGCCCCCGGCACAGCCGCTTCCAGCACAGCCACGCACAGCAGCCACCAGCACAGCCACGCACAGCTGCCCCATGCACAGCCACGCACAGCCGCCCCATGCACAGCCACGCACAGCCTCCCCCAGCACAGCCACACACAGCGCCCCCAACACAGCCACGCACAGCCGCCCCCAGCACAGCTGCCCCCAGCACAGCCACGCACAGCCGCCCCCAGCACAGCCACGCACAGCCGCCCCCAGCACAGCCACCCGCACTCGGGCAGTAGAGCCGGAGAGAGAAAGATGGGAGCAACATATGGCAGAATGGAAACAGGAACAGGCAGAATGGGTGCAGCACATTACAACAGAATGGGGGCACAGGATGGGAACAGCACATGACAGAATGGGGGTGCACGATGGGAGCAGCATATGACAGAATGGGGGCGCACACATGACAGGATGGGGGTGCAGGATGGGAGCACATGACAGGATGGGGGTGCAGGATGGGAGCACATGACAGGATGGGGGTGCAGGATGGGAGCACATGACAGGATGGGGACGCAGGATGGAAGCACATGACAGGATGGGGACGCAGGATGGGAGCATATGACAGGATGGAGCAGCACATGACAGGATGGGGGTGCAGAATGGGAGCAGCCCATGACAGAATGGGGGCGCAGGATTGGAGCAGCTCATGACAGGATGGGGGTGCAGGATGGGAACAGCCCATGACAGAATGGGGGCGCAGGATGGGAGCAGCACATGACAGAATGGGGGTGCAGGATGGGAACAGCACATGACAGGACGGGGGCGCAGGATGGAGCAGCACATGACAGGATGGAGACCATATACTAACATAAATGCTCGCCACCCGGGCGTAGAACGGGTTCAATAGCTAGTATATACAGTGGGGCAAAAAAGTATTTAGTCAGTCAGCAATAGTGCAAGTTCCACCACTTAAAAAGATGAGAGGCGTCTGTAATTTACATCATAGGTAGACCTCAACTATGGGAGACAAACTGAGAAAAAAAAATCCAGAAAATCACATTGTCTGTTTTTTTAACATTTTATTTGCATATTATGGTGGAAAATAAGTATTTGGTCAGAAACAAAATTTCATCTCAATACTTTGTAATATATCCTTTGTTGGCAATGACAGAGGTCAAACGTTTTCTGTAAGTCTTCACAAGGTTGCCACACACTGTTGTTGGTATGTTGGCCCATTCCCCCATGCAGATCTCCTCTAGAGCAGTGATGTTTTTGGCTTTTCGCTTGGCAACACGGACTTTCAACTCCCTCCAAAGGTTTTCTATAGGATTGAAATCTGGAGACTGGCTAGGCCACTCCAGGACCTTGAAATGCTTCTTACGAAGCCACTCCTTCGTTGCCCTGGCGGTGTGCTTTGGATTATTGTCATGTTGAAAGACCCTGCCACGTTTCATCTTCAATGCCCTTGCTGATGGAAGGAGGTTTGCACTCAAAATCTCACGATACATGGCCCCATTCATTCTTTCATGTACCCGGATCAGTCGCCCTGGCCCCTTTGCAGAGAAACAGCCCCAAAGCATGATGTTTCCACCACCATGCTTTACAGTAGGTATGGTGTTTGATGGATGCAACTCAGTATTCTTTTTCCTCCAAACACGATAAGTTGTGTTTCTACCAAACAGTTCCAGTTTGGTTTCATCAGACCATAGGACATTCTCCCAAAACTCCTCTGGATCATCCAAATGCTCTCTAGCAAACTTCAGACGGGCCCGGACATGTACTGGCTTAAGCAGTGGGACACGTCTGGCACTGCAGGATCTGAGTCCATGGTGGCGTAGTGTGTTACTTATGGTAGGCCTTGTTACATTGGTCCCAGCTCTCTGCAGTTCATTCACTAGGTCCCCCCGCGTGGTTCTGGGAATTTTACTCACCGTTCTTGTGATCATTCTGACCCCACGTGGTGGGATTTTGCGTGGAGCCCCAGATCAAGGGAGATTATCAGTGGTCTTGTATGTCTTCCATTTTCTAATTATTGCTCCCACTGTTGATTTCTTCACTCCAAGCTGGTTGGCTATTGCAGATTCAGTCTTCCCAGCCTGGTGCAGGGCTACAATTTTGTTTCTGGTGTCCTTTGACAGCTCTTTGGTCTTCACCATAGTGGAGTTTGGAGTCAGACTGTTTGAGGGTGTGCACAGGTGTCTTTTTATACTGATAACAAGTTTAAACAGGTGCCATTACTACAGGTAATGAGTGGAGGAAAGAGGAGACTCTTAAAGAAGAAGTTACAGGTCTGTGAGAGCCAGAAATCTTGATTGTTTGTTCCTGACCAAATACTTATTTTCCACCATAATATGCAAAAAAATGATAAAAAAAACAGACAATGTGATTTTCTGGATTTTTTTTTCTCAGTTTGTCTCCCATAGTTGAGGTCTACCGATGATGTAAATTACAGACGCCTCTCATCTTTTTAAGTGGTGGAACTTGCACTATTGCTGACTGACTAAATACTTTTTTGCCCCACTGTATATATATATATATATATATATATATATATCTGAGTAAAAAAGATGACAATAAAAAATTCCTTAATATGAACATGATGGCAATTCACAAAAAAAAAAGACATATATGCTGACAAGAGACAACTGAACGCTGCGCTGGGGCAACAAACTGGATGTGGTTGATGACTGTTGTGTCTGTGCAACTGCAGATTGTGGACAGGAGGCGTCAACACCTCATTTCTGGACAGCAGATTGGGAAGGACATAACACAGAGGAAAGGCTAGTGGTTTCACCGTCAGACACATATTTTGTACCCAGGCGTTCTGCCCAACTACTGGGGTGCGGCGTATTTGAGCAGTATATGGCGAATTTCCCTATCTAAAGGAATAAAGGAATGTTTTGGTAAGATTTTCGAACTAGCAGCATATATATAGAGCATGTTTCATTACTCATATTACTTATATTATTATGCTAAAACCTGAAGAATTGTGTGGAGCATATTAATGCAATTATGTTCAAAAATGTCCAAGTGCAGACCCAGAAAACAACATCGGGCTACTAGATACATGCTTAAAGAGACCGTGAGACGGGTGACACACAATAAAAAAATGATAAGAATAGAATATATAGAAATTGAGAGTAGAAATTTGACCATTGCACATTGTACAAAGGTTTTCAAAAATTACCCCAAGGGGTCTGTATTATACACGCTGAAAGAGACCGTGATAGGGATCTCACAGTATGTTTTGCAATTACGAGAGGGAGAGATAGAGAGTACAAGTTTCACCATTGCACAACATACAAAGGTTTAAAAAATGCTTAAAGAGACCGTGAGAAGGGTGACAAAATAAAAAAAATGATAATAATAGAATATAGAAACTGAGAGTAGAAATTTGACCATTGCACAATGTACAAAAGTTTCCAAAAATTACCTCAAGGGGTCTGTATCATACACGCTGAAAGAGACCGTGATGGGGATCTCACAATGCTCTTTACAGTTATTACAAGAGGTACAGATAGAGAGTACAAGTTTCACCATTGCACAACATACAAAGGGTTAAAAAAATTAACCAAGGGATCTCTCTCAGACCAGCTGAAAGACGCCATGATTGGGATATCACAATGCACTTAGCAGTTATTACAAGAGGTATAGAGAGTACAGGTTTCACCATTGCACAATGTGCAAAGGTTTCTAAAAGTAAAAAACAAAACCCACGTGGGGTTTACATAGATGAACACTAAGTACTTGTTGCAGAAGCAGGAGGAGGAGTTGATTTCCTGAATGAAATGGTTTTGGATAGTAAGTGATGGATGTTAAGATAACTTCCAAAAAAGAACATTTGGCGTGCATTTACATAACGTTGCTGTCATCGGTAGGGCTTACAAAGTCGGAGGAAATCCAGCCCTTGTTCAATTTTAGAAAAGACAGCCTGTCTGCATTTTCCTTTGACAACCTATCCATTATGATTGCACTTGCCGAACTAAAAACTCATACAGACAACTCACTCACCGCAAGGTATGACAGCACCTCCAAGGCATAAAAGTAGAGGTCAGGCCAAGTGTGCAGCTTGGAAAACCAATAGTTAAAGGGTGCTGAAGAATTTGGAAGGACACTGGTATGGTGTTGTGAATTCCGCTCTTGGGCTCCCTCCGGTGGTTGTAAGTGGCACTTTTGTGAGTTCTGCTCTTGGGCTCTCTCTTGTGGTTTCAAGTGGTATGGCTGCTCCTTGGAGTTAGCTGTCATCAGCTGCCTCCACTTATCGTCTCTTCTGCTCAGCTATTTATGCCTGGCTCTTTCTTCAGCCAGTGCCACTTGTAAATGGTTCCTGGTTGGATTCACATCTCTTTGGATTTCCCTGTTATCCTGACCAGTTCAGCAAAGCTAAGTTTTTGCTTGCGCTTTTCTGTTCACAGATTGTGGACTTATCCGTTCAGTGCTTTCTATGTTTGTCCAGCGTTATCAGTATGAATTAATTCTGTCTTGCTGGAAGCTCTGGGAAGCAGATTTACCCTCCACACAGGTGTGGAGATTTTTTTTTGTAAACTCTTCGTGGATTTTTGTAGTGTTTTATACTGACCACACAGTATTCCATACTGTCCTATCTATCAAGCTAGACTGGCCTCCTGTGCTCATCCTGGTTTCATTCTGTGTATGTCTTTTCCCTCTCCACTCACAGTCATTATTTGTGGGGGGGCTAATCTATCCTTTGGGGATTTTCTCTGAGGCAAGATAGTTTTCCTCCTTCTGTCTTTAGGGGTAGTTAGCTCTTAGGCTGTGACGAGATGCCTAGGGAGAGTTAGGAGCATTCCACGGCTATTTCTAGTGTTGTGTTGAGCTTAGGGACTGCGGTCAGTACAGTTACCACTTCCTTCAGAGCTCGTTCCATGTTGCTCCTAAACCACCGCATCATAACAGTACAAGTGGCCAAAAATGAATTAAATGCATCTCAAAAGAAGGAAAAGAAAGTTCTGAACCATTTTTTTTCTGTGCTCTGGCTTGTCTTTTTTTTCCTCTTGATATCTGGGTGGTTCAGGATATATGCTTTGGCATGGATGTTCAGGGTTTGTTTTCTCGTGTGGATCAACTTGCTGCAAGAGTACAGAGTACTCAGATAGGGATTGCATACATTAGTTAGGACTGCTCTGATATGGGTATACCGTGAAGATTGGTAGAGCAGCTTAGTATACATTTTTTGCAAAAAACGTATCAACCAAATACCCTGTTATTTACATCTTTTACTAGCACTTGCGGATTACTGCAAACATTTTTTCAAACTGAGTGTTTTTGGTTTTACCATTCTCTTTTGTGTCTTCAGGTTTCTTGGTGGTGTGTGAACATGTTCTTACAGACTTGTTCACTGTGCAAGTAGCCCATGTGTTCCTGTTTCCATGATTGTTCTCTTGTGTCTACAAGACTGGGGAGTTCCACCACTCCTCTTGGGCTAGCTGCACAAAAGCTGTTCTGTCCTGTATGCACACATGGATTTTTCCTCTCTGAACCCTGTTCACACAGGTAATATACAGATGATCAGGTTTTTAAATACATCAGATAGGGATTGCATACATTAGTTAGGACTGCTCTGATATGGGTATACCGTGAAGATTGGTAGAGCAGCTTAGTATACATTTTTTGCAAAAAACGTATCAACCAAATACCCTGTTATTTACATCTTTTACTAGCACTTGCGGATTACTGCAAACATTTTTTCAAACTGAGTGTTTTTGGTTTTACCATTCTCTTTTGTGTCTTCAGGTTTCTTGGTGGTGTGTGAACATGTTCTTACAGACTTGTTCACTGTGCAAGTAGCCCATGTGTTCCTGTTTCCATGATTGTTCTCTTGTGTCTACAAGACTGGGGAGTTCCACCACTCCTCTTGGGCTAGCTGCACAAAAGCTGTTCTGTCCTGTATGCACACATGGATTTTTCCTCTCTGAACCCTGTTCACACAGGTAATATACAGATGATCAGGTTTTTAAATACATCAGATAGGGATTGCATACATTAGTTAGGACTGCTCTGATATGGGTATACCGTGAAGATTGGTAGAGCAGCTTAGTATACATTTTTTGCAAAAAACGTATCAACCAAATACCCTGTTATTTACATCTTTTACTAGCACTTGCGGATTACTGCAAACATTTTTTCAAACTGAGTGTTTTTGGTTTTACCATTCTCTTTTGTGTCTTCAGGTTTCTTGGTGGTGTGTGAACATGTTCTTACAGACTTGTTCACTGTGCAAGTAGCCCATGTGTTCCTGTTTCCATGATTGTTCTCTTGTGTCTACAAGACTGGGGAGTTCCACCACTCCTCTTGGGCTAGCTGCACAAAAGCTGTTCTGTCCTGTATGCACACATGGATTTTTCCTCTCTGAACCCTGTTCACACAGGTAATATACAGATGATCAGGTTTTTAAATACATCAGATAGGGATTGCATACATTAGTTAGGACTGCTCTGATATGGGTATACCGTGAAGATTGGTAGAGCAGCTTAGTATACATTTTTTGCAAAAAACGTATCAACCAAATACCCTGTTATTTACATCTTTTACTAGCACTTGCGGATTACTGCAAACATTTTTTCAAACTGAGTGTTTTTGGTTTTACCATTCTCTTTTGTGTCTTCAGGTTTCTTGGTGGTGTGTGAACATGTTCTTACAGACTTGTTCACTGTGCAAGTAGCCCATGTGTTCCTGTTTCCATGATTGTTCTCTTGTGTCTACAAGACTGGGGAGTTCCACCACTCCTCTTGGGCTAGCTGCACAAAAGCTGTTCTGTCCTGTATGCACACATGGATTTTTCCTCTCTGAACCCTGTTCACACAGGTAATATACAGATGATCAGGTTTTTAAATACATCAGATAGGGATTGCATACATTAGTTAGGACTGCTCTGATATGGGTATACCGTGAAGATTGGTAGAGCAGCTTAGTATACATTTTTTGCAAAAAACGTATCAACCAAATACCCTGTTATTTACATCTTTTACTAGCACTTGCGGATTACTGCAAACATTTTTTCAAACTGAGTGTTTTTGGTTTTACCATTCTCTTTTGTGTCTTCAAGAGTACAGAGTATCCAGGACTATGTTGTCCAGACTCTGGCTTTAGAGCCTAGAATTCCGACTCCTGATTTGTTTTTTTGGGGACAGATCCAAGTTTTTGAACTTTAAAAATAACTGCAGATTGTTTTTTGCTTTGAAACCCCGTTCTTCTGGTGATCCCATTCAGCAAGTAAAAATCATCATATCCTTGCTGTGTGGTGACCCTCAAGACGGGGCTTTTTCGCTTGAAACAGGAGATCCAGCATTATTGAATGCTGATGCATTTTTTCAAGCGCTCGGATTATTGTATGACGAACCTAATTCTGTGGATCATGCAGAAAAAACCCTGTTGGTCTTGTGTCAAGGTCAGGAAGCAGCAGAGTTATACTGCTAGAAATTTAGAAAATGGTCTGTGCTCACTAAATGGAAGGAAGAGGCTCTGGCTGCTATTTTCAGAAAAGGTCTTTCTGAAGCCCTTAAAGATGTTATGGTGGGCTTTCCTACGCCTGCCGGTTTGAGCGAATCTATGTCTCTAGCCATTCAGATTGATCGGCGTCTGCGCGAGCGCAAAGCTGTGCACCATATGGCAGTATCCTCTGAGCAGAGTCCAGAACCTATGCAATGTGATAGGATTTTGACTAGAACAGAACGGCAGGAATTCAGACGTCAGAATAGGCTGTGTTTTTACTGTGGTGATTCTGCTCATGTTATCTCTGATTGCCCTAAGCGTACTAAGAGTCGCTAGGTCTGTTACCATTAGTACTATACAGCCTAAATTTCTCTTATCTGTGACCCTGATTTGCTCATTGTCGTCCTTTTCTGTCATGGCATTTGTGGACTCAGGCGCTGCCCTGAACTTAATGGACTTAGAATTCGCCAGGCGCTGTGGTTTTTCCTTGCAGCCTTTGCAGAGCCCTATTCCTTTGAGGGGTATTGATGCTACACCCTTGGCCAAGGATAAACCCCAGTACTGGACACAGATGACTATGTACATGGCTCCAGCACATCAGGAAGATTGCCGTTTTCTGGTGTTGCATAACCTACATGATGTTGTTGTACTGGGTTTTCCATGGTTACAGGAACATAATCCGGTGCTGGATTGGAAAACTATGTCGGTGACTAGTTGGGGTTGTCAAGGGGTACATAGTGACGTTCCTGTGATGTCAATTTCCTCTTCACCCTCTTCTGAGGTCCCTGAGTTTTTGTCGGATTTCCAGGATGTATTTAATGAGCCCAAGTCCAGTTCCCTTCCTCCGCACAGGGACTGTGATTGTGCTATTAACTTGATTCCTGGTTGCAAGTTCCCTAAGGGCCGACTTTTCAATCTGTCTGTGCCAGAGCATGCCGCCATGCGGAGTTATGTCAAGGAGTCTTTGGAGAAGGGGCATATTTGGTCCTCTTCGTCACCATTGGGAGCGGGTTTCTTTTTTGTTGCTAAGAAGGATGGCTCCTTGAGACCCTGTATTGATTATCGTCTTCTTAATAAGATCACGGTCAAATTCCAATACCCCTTGCCTTTGCTTACTGATTTGTTTGCTCAGATTAAGGGGGCTAGTTGGTTTACTAAGATTGACCTCCGAGGGGCATATAATCTTGTTCGTATTAAACAGGGTGACGAATGGAAAATTGCATTTAATACGCCCGAAGGCCATTTTGAATACCTTGTGAGGCCATTTGGGCTCTCTAATGCTCCATCTGTGTTCCAGTCTTTCATGCATGATATTTTCCGCAATTATCTTGATAAATTCATGGTCGTATATTTGGATGATATTTTGATTTTTTCCGATGATTGGGAGTCTCATGTGAAGCAGGTAAGGATGGTGTTCCAGATCCTTCATGATAATGCTTTGTTTGTGAAGGGGTCTAAGTGCCTATTCGGAGTTCAGAAGGTCTCTTTTTTGGGTTTTATTTTTTCTCCCTCGTCTATAGAAATGGATCCTGTTAAGGTCCAAGCTATTCATGACTGGATCCAACCCACATCTGTGAAGGGCCTTCAAAAATTTTTGGGCTTTGCTAATTTCTATCGCCGTTTCATTGCCAACTTTTCCAGTGTGGTTAAGCCCCTTACTGATTTGACGAAGAAAGGCGCTGATGTGACGAATTGGTCCTCTGAGGCTGTTGAGGCCTTTCAGGAGCTTAAACACCGATTTACTTCTGCCCCTGTGTTGCATCAGCCGGATGTTTCTCTTCCTTTTCAGGTTGAGGTCGACGCTTCTGAGATTGGGGCAGGGGCCGTTTTGTCTCAGAGGGAGTCTGATGGTTCTTTGATGAAACCGTGTGCTTTTTTTTCCAGAAAGTTTTCGCCTGCGGAACACAATTATGATGTCGGCAATCGGGAGTTGTTGGCTATGAAGTGGGCGTTTGAGGAGTGGCGACATTGGCTTGAGAGAGCTAAACACCGCGTTGTGGTCCTGACCGATCATAAGAATCTGATTTACCTCGAGTCGGCCAAGCGGCTGAATCCTAGACAGGCTCAATGGTCCCTGTTTTTCTCCCGTTTTGATTTTGTGGTCTCGTATCTTCCGGGATCTAAGAATGTTAAGGCTGATGCCCTCTCTAGGAGTTTTTCGCCTGATTCTCCTGGAGTCCTTGAGCCGGTTGGCATTCTTAAGGAGGGGGTGATTCTTTCTGCTATCTCCCCTGATTTGCGGCGGGTGCTTCAGGAATTTCAGGCTGATAGGCCTGACCGCTGTCCAGTGGGGAAGCTGTTTGTTCCTGATAGATGGACAAGTAAGATCATTTCTGAGGTTCATTGTTTAGTGTTGGCTGGTCATCCTGGGATTTTTGGTACCAGAGATTTGGTTGCTAGGTTCTTTTGGTGGCCTTCCTTGTCGCGCGATGTGCGTGCTTTTGTGCAGTCCTGTGGGACTTGCGCCCGGGCCAAGCCTTGCTGTTCCCGCGCTAGTGGGTTGCTTTTGCCTTTGCCGGTCCCTGAGAGGCCCTGGACGCATATTTCCATGGATTTTATTTCGGATCTTCCTGTTTCCCAGAAGATGTCTGTTATCTGGGTTGTTTGTGACCGGTTCTCTAAAATGGTCCATCTGGTACCTTTGCCTAAGTTGCCTTCCTCCTCAGATCTGGTTCCATTATTTATTCAGCATGTGGTTCGTTTGCATGGCATTTCGGAGAATATTGTATCTGACAGAGGTTCTCAGTTTGTCTCTAGATTTTGGCGGGCCTTTTGTACTAGGATGGGCATTGATTTGTCTTTTTCTTTGGCGTTTCATCCTCAGACTAATGGCCAAACTGAGCGAACTAATCAGACCTTGGAGACCTATTTGAGATGCTTTGTGTCTGCTGATCAGGATGATTGGGTGTCTTTCTTGCCGTTGGCCGAGTTTGCCCTTAATAATCGGGCTAGTTCGGCTACTTTGGTTTCACCTTTCTTTTGTAATTTTGGTTTTCATCCTCGTTTTTCTTCTGGGCAGGTTGAGCCTTCTGATTGTCCTGGTGTTGATTCTGTGGTGGACAGGCTGCAGCAGATTTGGACTCATGTGGTGGACAATTTGACGTTGTCTCAGGAAAGGGCTCAACGTTTTGCTAACCGCCGTCGCTGTGTTGGTCCCCAGCTTCGTGTGGGGGATTTGATTTGGTTGTCTTCTCGTCATGTTCCTATGAAGGTTTCTTCCCTTAAGTTTAAGCCTCGGTTTATTGGTCCTTATAAAAATTCTGAAATTATTAATCCGGTGTCTTTTCGTTTGGCTCTTCCAGCCTCTTTTGCCATTCATTATGTTTTCCATAGATCTTTGTTGCGGAGATATGTGGTGCCCGTTGTTCCCTCGGTTGACCCTCCTGCCCCGGTGTTGGTTGAGGGAGAGTTGGAATATGAGGTTGAGAAGATTTTGAATTTTCGTTTTTCGAGGCGGAGGCTTCAGTATCTTGTCAAGTGGAAGGGTTATGGCCAGGAGGATAATTCTTGGGTTGTTGACTCCGATGTCCATGCCACCGATTTGGTTTGTGCTTTTCATTTGGCTCGTCCTGATCGGCCTGGGGGCTCTGGTGAGGGTTCGGTGACCCCTCCTCAAGGGGGGGGTACTGTTGTGAATTCTGCTCTTGGGCTCCCTCCGGTGGTTGTAAGTGGCACGTTTGTGAGTTCTGCTCTTGGGCTCCCTCTTGTGGTTTCAAGTGGTATGGCTGCTCCTTGGAGTTAGCTGTCATCAGCTGCCTCCACTTATCATCTCTTCTGCTCGGCTATTTAGGCCTGGCTCTTTCTTCAGCCAGTGCCACTTGTAAATGGTTCCTGGTTGGATTCACATCTCTTTGGATTTCCCTGTTATTCTGACCAGTTCAGCAAAGCTAAGTTTTTGCTTGCGCTTTTCTGTTCACAGATTGTGGACTTATCCGTTCAGTGCTTTCTATGTTTGTCCAGCGTTATCAGTATGAATTAATTCTGTCTTGCTGGAAGCTCTGGGAAGCAGATTTACCCTCCACACCTTTAGTCAGGTGTGGAGATTTTTTTTTGTAAACTCTGCGTGGATTTTTGTAGTGTTTTATACTGACCGCACAGTATTCCATCCTGTCCTATCTATCAAGCTAGACTGGCCTCCTGTGCTCATCCTGGTTTCATTCTGTGTATGTCTTTTCCCTCTCCACTCACAGTCATTATTTGTGGGGGGCTAATCTATCCTTTGGGGATTTTCTCTGAGGCAAGATAGTTTTCCTGCTTCTGTCTTTAGGGGTAGTTAGCTCTTAGGCTGTGACGAGATGCCTAGGGAGAGTTAGGAGCATTCCACGGCTACTTCTAGTGTTGTGTTGAGCTTAGGGACTGCGGTCAGTACAGTTACCACTTCCTTCAGAGCTCGTTCCATTTTGCTCCTAGACCACCGCATCATAACATATGGTCAATTAAGTAGTCCTTCACCATCTTGGTCAACTTCTCCCTCCTTGTCATAGTTACACTCACAGATAGCACTTGCTGATGGCACGGTCTCATGAAAATGGCCCAGTTGGTGAACATCACTCTCCGAATTGCACCTGGTGTACGTGGCCCTCCCCTGTAATCCTTGTGGGTGAAAAGAGCTGATACACCAGCGTTGTTTGAGGGTAATCTTTTGAGCAAGTTTTCCACTATTGCCCTCTGGCATGCATGCACTGAAAATGTCTTGTCTGCTTCTGACATTAGAGAAGCTAATTATGCAAATTGTCTCTTCAGAGAGGAAGAGAGCTAGGACTCTAGTGACACCTAGTTGACTAACATTGACTTGTAGGATTGCTACCTTCCAATAGGTAGCATTAGAGTTCTAGCTCTCTTCCTCTCTGAAGAGACAATTTGAATAATTATCATATTACCCAGAGGACCATTGCGGCTTTAAGTCTCCTCATCTCGGCACACTTAGCATGTCGATCTCCACAAGTTGAAACAATACTTTTTGAATGACATTAGAGAAGCAAATTTATCCTTGTATTGTAAGTCATAAAAGGTGCACAGCCAGTATTTCAAGGTGGACAAAGTATCTTTCATGTAAGGGTCTTGGGAAAGGCATCTGGGCATGAACTCTGCCACTCTCCGTGACGAAGCTGCTTGCTGGCAGCGATACGCGTGGGTTCTGTCCACACCCTGCCTTCAGCCACGCTTTGCCCTACCACTTCTTGGACTTGCACTCCAGTGGTAATTATCTTCATGCACTAAACTAATCCTGCTTTCCCCAAGGTCTGATTAGTTACACCATGCTTTAGGCTGGTTCTTATGCATTATCATTATCATTATTTGCCACACCAGACCTTGTTACTTCATCTGGAAGATTTCTCAGTTCACATTTGCAATTTTGCATGCGGCTGGGTTTATCCTTTTTGCAGTCCTATTCTGATTTTGATAGGGTTATTGCTCCATTTTATACATCTGCACACTTTATGCTCACGGGCATTTCTTTGACATAATTGGGGACGCCCATTTCTTGTCATTCTCAGGCCATGATTTAATGTCATTTGGTTGTCTTATATTATATGTTGGTTTCACACGTGATTATTGCACTATACGTGATATTTGTACAGTGCCTTGTGTGTTGGTAATAGCATTAACAGTGTGTGCACCATATTATATTATATTGCTTTATACAGGCTGTTTGGTAGGGGTGTTGTGCTTTGTTACATGTTTTTAATTGATTTTATATTCTGTATCTGTCTTTGCTATTGTAATAAAAATGTATACTATTTTCTGGGTATTATGTAGCAGGTGTGCACATTTATATGCATTGGCTTTCTTTTTCTTGGTCTCAATTGCTTTTTCATGCTTAGTGTAGCACCCTGCCTTATAATATATTCTTAATATTAGTATAGTGGTGCACCCGCTACCACTTTTGGCAGACTACAAAGAGTCAAACATTCATTGTCCTCACCAGGAAGAACAGTAACCTATCCTCCTCACAACACATTGCCTCCTCCTCCACCTCCTCTCCAGGCCATCCATGCTGGACAGGCATAAAGCTGGTATTGGGAGCCCCCTCTTTAGTGCAGAGCAAAAAATAGTGTTCCTCTTCCTCCTCACCCTCCTTCTCCTGTTCCTCATCCTCACCCAATGTGGCCTGAGAATATTGTGTGAGGCTGGGTTGTGTGGTATCAGCCACTGTATAATCTAGTTCCATAGCCACCAGCTCAGTATTCAAAACTTCCTATTTCAGATTCTGTAGTGAATGTTTTAATAGACAGAGCAGTGGGATGGTTAAGCTCATAATAGCGTCATCAGCGCTCACTATCTTGGTGCAGTACTCAAAGTTTTGAAGAACCTCACATAGGTCAGCAAACCACACCCACTTGGCAGTTATTATGTGTGGGGGCTCAGTGTTACTCTGACAAGTATTGAGAAGCTGAAATTCAGAGACTGCCCTATGCTGCTTACTAAGCCTTGCCAACATATGGAAGGTCGAATTCCAGCGTGTGAGCAGGTCACAAATCAGTCGGTAACGAGGCAAATTAAAGCACTGTTGCAATGAAGCTAGATGGGCGAAAGCCTGACATGACTTTCGGAATTGTTCGCTGACACAGCATTCCTTGCCAAGTAGGTCAGGCAAGTTAGGTTATGTTTTTAAAAACCGCTGTACAACCAAATTCAGCACGTGGGCCATGCATGGAACATATACAAGCTTGCCGAGCTTTAAAACTGCCACCAAGTTAAAGCCATTATTGCACAAAACCAGACCTGGTTGGAGGTTCAGCAGGGAGAGTCACTGATCGGTCTGTACTTTTATCCCTTTCAAGAGCTCGGCATCTAAACAGATGAGCTTCAGCAGAGCGTGCTGCCACTTTGCCAAGGCAGTGCTGCAGATTTCCCAACTGGGGAGTGATAGGGAGGCTAGTTCCATTGAGGATGAGGAGGAGGAGGAGAGACAGGAAGTGGAATACAAGGAGACTGAAACCCTAATGGAAGGTGGGCCCACTAATCTTGGTGTGGATAAGACGCGTGATGTCCCAGCCTCTGTCTCTGTCCCAGATTCCACCAGGTTAACCCAGTGTGCTGTCAGGGAAATGGATCGTCCCTGTCGACAAGAACTTGTCCATGTGTCTGTGGTTAGGTTGACCTTGCCTGTGATTGCGCTGGCCATAGAGTGGCTGATATTGTGTAACACATGCTTATGTAATGCGGGGATGGCCCACTAGGAAAAATAGTGTCGGCTGGGAATTGAGTACCGTGGGGCTGCCACCGCCAAAAGGTCATGGAAAGACTCTGTTCCCCCAAGTCAAAATGGCAACATTTCAGGGCTATTCATCTGGCAATGTGGGTGTTTAGTGTTTGGGCCTGTGGGTGGGTGTCTGGATATTTCTGCTTTCTAGTAAATGTCTGGGGCAGGGACAACTGAACGCTGTGCTGGGACAGCAAAGTGGACGTGGTTACTGATTATTGTGTGTGTGCAACCGCTGGTTGTGGGCAGAAGGAATCAGCGACTGCTTTATGGTCTGCAGATTTGGAAGGCTGTAACACAGGGGAAGGAGCAGTGGTTTCACCCACAGACACAGATTTGGTACCTAGGCGTTACACCCATCTACTGGGGTGCTTGGCTGCAATGTGCTTTTGAATGCTGGTGATGTTCAGGTTGGCAGTATTCTTGAACCTTCTTAGCTTCTTTTGGCAGATGCTGTAAATTACAATTGTTTTATCTGAGGGACTTTAAAAAAAGCCTGCCATACAGGAGAACAATGCAACCTTGGCCCATTGGCCTGATATCTAACCGAGTGGGGGAACAATTGACCAAATTTTTATCTCTGGGCAATCCAATACCTCTTCTTGCCTGTTTTCTTCATACGGATGCATTCCTATCTGCACATCTGTGCTCACTAGGTGGGCCACCGTGCCAGGATGGATCAGTGGCCTCATCATCGACCACACCGTCTTCCAATTCCTTAATCTGATCCCCTTTCTGAGCTGTGTTTTGAGGTTGACCTGATGGCAACTGTGCCTCATGATTATCCTCCACCTTTTTAAACATGAATTGACTTTTTCCAACGTGCCTTTCTCCTGCCCGTGGGTGCTCAAATGTTTGGGCATCACTGCACTCCTCCTCCTCATGACCCTCTTTAATGGTGCACATTGAGACGCCTGACAAATTACAAGGGAAAATAAACAGTTCCCCAGAGTGGCCAGCATTTGGGTCAAATGTCTCCTGGGACTCTTGATAGTGGGAGGAAGAAGGACCAAGTTGAGAATTTAGAGGCCCAGCCTCTTGGCTACTGACACTGGACTGTGTGGATGATTTTGTAGTGCTGCTTGTCAACACACTGGAACCTTTGTCTGCCATCCAACCCACAACATCCTCGCACTTGTCTGGGTTGGTTAGTGGTGTAGCACGCTCACCAAATTTTGACTGGAACCTAGAACGAGATACAGTCACCTTCGGATCTGTCACATGGCCTTGGCGTGCACCACCATATTCATGTGCCTTAACGTCACTCTTTCCTATCTTGAATGCGTTATTCTTATGAAACCAAAATACTGGCGTTATTTTTCACAAATGTTTTTACAAAGCTCTTATGCACAAATTCACTGTATCTAGCAATGTGTGGCTATTTTATTTTAGATTGCAAGCTTGATTATACATGGCACCAGCAGACTCATGTAAATTACAGGTAAATAGTCACATTTGTGTATCTCTGCAGCCTTTGTGCCAGTCCCACAATTGCTGGATAAAGAAATGCTGTTTTTTTAAACCTATAGAAAATTATTTTCAATCGTCTTGCTGACACACTCCAAATGTGGAGTAATGAATATTATAGCCCCTGCTAAATTGTCACATAAGATTCTCTCCACCAGGACTGCGCCAGTTGGACAACTGCTAGACAAATATTATGTATTTTAAGCAATAGATGAGGAATATTATTTAGCCATTACATTTTAAAATGGATGTTACTATATGCTGCCTCTGAGGAATGTTACTTGGTGGTAAAACAAAAAT
Organism: Ranitomeya imitator; assembly: GCF_032444005.1. Classification (NCBI taxonomy): domain Eukaryota; kingdom Metazoa; phylum Chordata; class Amphibia; order Anura; family Dendrobatidae; genus Ranitomeya; species Ranitomeya imitator. The sequence continues at coordinate 686,044,835 of NC_091282.1, forward strand.
TATGGGCTGCAGGAATATTATGTAGCTCCCCAAAAAATGGTTTTGTATATGCTGGCACTACCTAATATTATTTCCCTCTAAAATAGCTGATTTTGGTAGTGGATGAAACCCTCTATGTTTCACCCTAATCCCAACCCACAGTCTGTTCCTAATACTAAGTACTAGAGTTGAGCGACCTTGACCTTTTTAGAGTCGAGCCGGGTTTCGCGAAACCCGACTATCTCAAAAGTCGGGTCGAGTGAAATCGGTCGATTATGTCGTAAAGTCGGGATCGACCGAAACACGAAACCCAATGCAAGTCAATGGGGCAGCATAGTCGGCAGTGAGTGGGGGCCAGGAAAACACCTAGAGTGCCCATTTTAATGTCAAAACCATCCATTCTCCTTAATGAAGCTTGTCAAGCGTAATTTACCTTATAATAATTGGAAGGCATTTGAAATTGGGGGTCATTTGGCTAAAGTTGTGGTGGGTAGGGCTGGTTCAAGTAATTAGTGGGCCCAGGAAATCTGGACCACGTCACGGCAGTGGAGCAGGGAGAGGTAAGTATTTCAACTTTGCAAGTGCTGTGAACCTGAGCAAGCAGGGGGGGCCCACTCGTTGGCATTGGCACTGGCACAGGGCCCCTCAAAGTACAGCGGTGTGTTTGCACGGCGGGGGTGCCTCCCACCGGCAGCAACACTTTTGCGTACTATGAGAGGCCCTGTGCCAGTGACGTCGCCAACTAGTATTCCTCCCCCCACCTGATGAAGGAACCTGCACTTTCATCTGCACATTCCTCTTTATCCCCGTGTAAGGTGGTATGGTATGCGGGAAGAGCAACCTGACTTTCAGCAGAGTCACAATGTTGTTGTGTAGCGTGCACGGGGAATGTTGCGTTATGGGTCAATGTACCAGCAGACTCATCTATCACTGGCTGGGCAATGGGCAGGATGAGGAGGAAACACAGATATAGGCCCAAAGAATAAAGTTGGCTAAATGCAGTTCAAAATTGGTAACACAGGAATAACCAGGGGGCATTGCAGTGCAGGACAACTGGAATGAGAGGCTGACACAGAGAGTAGGCCCAAATCAGTAAGTAGTCGAAATGCAGTTCAAAATTGGCAACCGTAGTAAACAGGCGGCACAGCTTTGTTCAGTGGAGGAGAACAGCAAGGAGTGGCAGACACCGATAGTAGGCCCCAACCCAACTAGTAGGCCAAATGCAGTCTAACATTAACAACTACTTAACGATCGCCTGAGAACGGAATTTCAGGACAGGAAACCAGGAGAACAGCAAGGAGCGGCAGACACTGTTAGTAGGCCCCAAACCAACTAGTACGCCAAATGCAGTTGTTCCATTTAACCACAATTTAACGAGAGCCTGAAGATACAAGCTCAGGAAAGGCAACCTGGAGAACACCTTGGAGTGGAACACACCATCTCTCTCCACCCCATACCCATTTTGTAGGCCTAATGCAGTGTAGTTTTCTACAACTACTAAACGAGAGTCGGAAGATCGAAGCAATGGCGAGGAAACCTGGGGAACACCTTGGAGTGTAACACACCATCTCTCTCCACCCGATACCCATTTTGTAGGCCTAATGCAGTGTAGTTTTCTACAACTACTAAACGAGAGTCGGAAGATCGAAGCAATGGCGAGGAAACCTGGAGAACACCTTGGAGTGTAACACACCATCTCTCTCTACCCCATAACCAATTTGGAGGCCTAATGCAGTGTAGTTTCAAACAACTACTAAACGAGAGCATTAAGATCAAAGCTCTGGAAAGGCAACCTGGAGAACACCTTGGAGTGTAACACACCATCTCTCTCCACCCGATACCCATTTTGTAGGCCTAATGCAGTGTAGTTTTCTACAACTACTAAACGAGAGTCGGAAGACCGAAGCAATGGCAAGGAAACCTGGGGAACACCTTGGAGTGTAACACACCATCTCTCTCCACCCGATACCCATTTTGTAGGCCTAATGCAGTGTAGTTTTCTACAACTACTAAACGAGAGTCGGAAGACTGAAGCAATGGCAAGGAAACCTGGGGAACACCTTGGAGTGTAACACACCATCTCTCTCCACCCCATACCCAATTTGTAGGCCCAATGCAGCCTACTTTCTGACAACTACTAAACGAGAGCATGAAGATCGAAGCTCAGGAAAGGCAACCTGGGGAACATCTTGGAGTGTAACACACCCTCTCTCTACACCACGGAAGGGCTGATTCTTAGGAAGGAAGGCTGTCGGAAAGAAGCAGGGCGCGTCCGAGGGTGATTATATTCTTATTAGGTATATACTCACCCTCGGACGCGCCCTGCTTCTTTATTTGTAATGAATGTTTATTTGCAATGTGGTTTTGACTTACTCTATTTTTTTGGTAAATAATGATTTTATTATTTTCATTGTTTTGCATCTTCTTGGCAATAATATAAAGAAGACGCGACAGGACAACACTCGGTGGATGCCATATCTGTGTTTTAAATTGAAAAAAACTTTCAGTTAACTACTTGCAGGAGAAAGTTATTGTAGCTGGTGGCCATTTTTAGTACTGTACCAGTTTTTTGTTGTATGTGTTTGTTTTTAATGTTAAAATGTCTGCATTTGATATCTCTCCAGTATTTTCTTTTTTATAAGCAAAATACTTATTTTTATATTTTCTGATGTTGGTTCAAGGGGTACACGGGCAGCAGTAGACAGGTCAGTGGAGGCCTAGTGGAAGGAGGGACCGCAGACAGGCTTCGAAGGCCTAACATAATAAATTGGGCTTGCTGTCGGCAATTTTAAATTGGTTCCAGGGGAACACGGGCGGCAGTAGCCAGGTCAGTGTAGTAGTAGTGGAAAGAACGGGCCGCAGACAGGCTTCGAAGGCCTAACATAACAAAAATTGGGATGTAGGCAATTTACAATTGGTTCCAGGGGAACACGGACAGCAGTAGACAGGTCAGTGGAGGCCTAGTGGAAGGAGGGACCGCAGACAGGCTTCGAAGCCCTAACATAATAAATTGGGCTTGCTGTCGGCAATTTTAAATTGGTTCCAGGGGAACACGGGCAGCAGTGGCCTGGTCAGTGTAGTAGTAGTGGAAAGAACGGGCCGCAGACAGGCTTCGAAGGCCTAACATAACAAAAATTGGGATGTAGGCAATTTAAAATTGGTTCCAGGGGAACACGGGCAGCAGTAGACAGGTCAGTGGAGGCCTAGTGGAAGGAGTGACCGCAGACAGGCTTCGAAGGCCTAACATAAGAAAAATGTCAATACAATGGTATTGACAGTGCCAGGCATTGAAGGATGTCAGCGCATAGACTAAACATTGGTGGAGCTGTGAGAGAAAATTTTGCAAGTGGTAGAGCACTGTTTGACCTGGGGGGGGACTGTCTTGTGGCCGGCGGTACAGGCCCAGGGCCCCTCATATTACAACGGTGTGTCTGACGTTGGGTGCGCACCACCACCGCCAGACACTTTATTGTACTATGAGGGACCTAGTGGCAGTGCCGTCGACCAAAAGCGGGCACACCCACCTCCTCAGACAAACAGTACTCTCACGGGTGCTGGCGCCAAGTGGCGATACCACGGCCCCGTGTGGGGACTTGGCCATTTAGGGAGGTGTTAACATGTCGGATGCTAGACAATCAGGTGCTGCAAATTACGAGATTGGAAAAGTCGTTCAGAATAGTCCACAGGCAAGACCTTTACATAGGAAAGCTAGGTGTCAGCCGGGCAAGGTGGGGCAAAAGATTTCGAAATCCAGTTGTGGTTCATTTTAATGAAGGTTAGATCATCTACATTTTGGCTAGCCAGACGAGTCCTTTTTTCTGTTAGTATTGAACCTGCAGCACTGAATACTCTTTCTGATAGGACACTAGCTGCCGGGCAAGCAAGCTCCTGCAATGCATATTCTGCCAATTCTGGCCAGGTGTCTAATTTTGATGCCCAGTAATCAAATGGGAATGACGGTTGAGTGAGAACGTCGATAAGGGATGAAAAATAGTTAGTAACCATACTGGACAAATGTTGTCTCCTGTCACTTTGAATTGATGCTGCAGTACCTGTCCTGTCTGCGGTCATAGCAAAATCACTCCACAACCTGGTCAGAAAACCCCTCTGGCCAATGCCACTTCTGATTTCTGCCCCTCTAACACCTCTGGTCTGCTGGCCCCTGCAGCTCGTGTTAGAACGATCACGGGCGCTGTGTGCAGGGAATGCCAGAAGCAAACGGTCAACAAGAGTTGATTGTTTGGTTGCTAATATTAGTTCCAAGTTCTCATGTGGCATTATATTTTGCAATTTGCCTTTATAGCGAGGATCAAGGAGGCAGGCCAACCAGTAATCGTCATCGTTCATCATTTTTGTTATGCGTGTGTCCCTTTTGAGGATACGTAAGGCATAATCCGCCATGTGGCCCAAAGTTCCAGTTCTCAAATCTGTGGTTGTGCTTGGTTGAGGGGCAGTTTCAGGCAAATCCACGTCACTTGTGTCCCTCCAAAAACCAGAACCCGGCCTTGCCGCGCCAACAATTTCCACTGGCCCCGGAAAAGCTTCCTCATTAAAAATATAATCATCCCCATCATCCTCCTCGTCCTCCTCGCCCGCTACCTCGTCCTGTACACTGCCCTGGCCAGACAATGGCTGACTGTCATCAAGGCTTTCCTCTTCCTCAGCTGCAGACGCCTGATCCTTTATGTGCGTCAAACTTTGCATCAGCAGACGCATTAGGGGGATGCTCATGCTTATTATGGCGTTGTCTGCACTAACCAGCCGTGTGCATTCCTCAAAACACTGAAGGACTTGACACATGTCTTGAATCTTCGACCACTGCACACCTGACAACTCCATGTCTGCCATCCTACTACCTGCCCGTGTATGTGTATCCTCCCACAAAAACATAACAGCCCGCCTCTGTTCACACAGTCTCTGAAGCATGTGCAGTGTTGAGTTCCACCTTGTTGCAACGTCTATGATTAGGCGATGCTGGGGAAGGTTCAAAGAACGCTGATAGGTCTGCATACGGCTGGAGTGTACGGGCGAACGGCGGATATGTGAGCAAAGTCCACGCACTTTGAAAAGCTTCCAAATGCATGGTGGTTAAATGTCTATGCATGCAACTTGTATTGAGACTTTTCAGATTCTGTCCTCTGCTTAAGGTAGTTGAACATTTTTGACAGATGACTTTGCGCTGATCAATTGGATGTTGTTTAAAAAAATGCCAGACTGCACTCTTTCTAGCATCGGATACCTTTTCAGGCATTGCAGACTGAGCTTTAACCGGATGGCCACGCTGTCCTCCAACAGGTTTTGGCTTTGCCACGCGTTTTGGGCAAGATACGGGCCCGGCAGATGGAACCTGTTGCGATGTTGATGCCTGCTGCGGCCCCTCCTCCTCCGCTTCAGAACTGCTGCCGCCTGCACCCTGTTCCCCCAATGGCTGCCAATCGGGGTCAAGAACTGGGTCATCTATTACCTCTTCTTGTAGCTCGTGTGCAACTTCGTCTGTGTCACCGTGTCGGTCGGTGGTATAGCGTTCGTGATGGGGCAACATAGTCTCATCAGGGTCTGATTCTTGATCAGCACCCTGCGAGGGCAATGTTGTGGTCTGAGTCAAAGGACCAGCATAGTAGTCTGGCTGTGGCTGTGCATCAGTGCACTCCATGTCAGATTCAACTTGTAATGGGCATGGACTGTTAACTGCTTCACTTTCTAAGCCAGGGACGGTATGTGTAAAGAGCTCCATGGAGTAACCCGTTGTGTCGCCTGCTGCATTCTTCTCTGTTGTTGTTTTTGCTGAAGAGGACAAGGAAGCGACTTGTCCCTGACCGTGAACATCCACTAACGACGCGCTGCTTTTACTTTTACCAGTTTCACGAGAGGAGGCAAAAGAGCTAGAGGCTGAGTCAGCAAGATAAGCCAAAACTTGCTCTTGCTGCTCCGGCTTTAAAAGCGGTTTTCCTACTCCCAGAAAAGGGAGCGTTCGAGGCCTTGTGTAGCCAGACGACGAACCTGGCTCCACAGCTCCAGACTTAGGTGCAATATTTTTTTTCCCACGACCACCTGATGCTCCACCACTACCACTACCCTCATTACCAGCTGACAATGAACGCCCCCGGCCACGACCTCTTCCATCAGACTTCCTCATTGTTTTAAAAACGTTACCAAACTAACGGTATTTGTTGCTGTCACACAACTTACACGGTGAGCTATAACTTCAGTATGATTTAGCTACCCCTTTACAGGTGGGTGAGACCACAACGAAAATCAGGCGCAATGTTACACACTCTGTTGTTGGTGGCAACAAATGAGAGAGATGCCACACACGCAGGACTGTCACTGAAGCGCAAATGTAAATATTAATCTCCCACTGATTTGTTTGTTTTTTTTTAAAAGGGAGACTTTAGAAAAAAAAAATAATAAAAAAAAATGATTTTTTAAGGAAGAATTTATAAACCAAATAAAATGAAATGATTGTTTCAGGGAGAATTTAGAAAACAAATAAAAAAAATAGGCTTTCTAGGGCCCACTGAGTGAGAGAGGACGCACACAGGAGTCAGGAGTGGCACACAAGCCCAGAGGCCAATATTTATCTCCCACTGATTGATTTAGTGATTTTTTCAGGTAGATTTTGGAACCCAAATCAAGCAAAAAAATAAATAGGCTTTCTATGGCCCACAATTGGAGAGAGAGAGAGAGAGATGGCACACCCAGGAGTCAAGACTGGCACACAAGCAGAAAGGGCAATATTAATCTCCCACTGATTTGATTTTTTTTTTTTTTCAGGGAGACTTTAGAAATAAAAAATACAAAAAAATGAATTTTTCAGGAAGAATTTAGAAACAAAATAAAATAAAATGATTGTTTCAGGGAGAATTTAGAAAACAAATAAAAAAAATAGGCTTTCTAGGGCCCACTGAGTGAGAGAGGACGCACACAGGAGTCAGGAGTGGCACACAAGCCCAGAGGCCAATATTTATCTCCCACTGATTGATTTATTGATTTTTTCCGGTAGAATTTAGAACCCAAATCAACCCAAAAAATAAATAGGCTTTCTATGGCCCACTATTTGTGAGAGAGATGGCACGCTCAGGACTGGCACACAAGCCCAGAGGCCAATATTAATCTCCCACTTTTTTTTTTTTTTCCAGGGAAAATTTATAAACCCAATAAAAAAAATAATAAATAGGCTTTCTATGGCCCACTATCTGAGAGAGAGAGATGGCACGCTTAGGACTGGCACACAAGCCCAAAGGCCAATATTAATCTCCCACTGATTGATGTTGTGATTTTTTCAGGTAGATTTTGGAACCCAAATCAAGCAAAAAAATATATAGGCTTTCTATGGCCCACTGAGTGAGAGATGGCACACACCGGAGTAAGGAGTGGCACACAAGCCCTGAGGCCAATATTTTTCTCCCACTGATTGATGTAGTGATTTTTTCAGGTAGATTTTAGAACCCAAATCAAGCAAAAAAATAAATAGGCTTTCTATGGCCCACTGAGTGATAGATGACACAGACAGGGATGGCACTCTAGCAGAAATGCCAATCTTAATCTCCCACAAAAAAAATAAAAAAAAGGAACTGTCCTTCAATTACTATCTCCCTGCAGTAATCTCAGCCAGGTATGGCAGGCAGCAATAAGGAGTGGACTGATGCACAAATTAAATAAAAAGTGTGGACAAACAAACAAGATAGCTGTGCAGAAAGGAAGGAACAAGAGGATTTGTGCTTTGAAAAAAGCAGTTGGTTTGCACAGCGGCGTACACACAGCAATGCAGCTATCAGGGAGCCTTCTAGGGCAGCCCAATGAGCTACAGCGCTGAGGAAAAAAAAAAAATGTAGCTTCCACTGTCCCTGCACACCGAAGGTGGTGTTGGGCTGTGGAAATCGCTACAGCACAAGCGGTTTGGTGGTTAATGGACCCTGCCTAACGCTATCCCTGCTTCTGACGAAGCGGCAGCAACCTCTCCCTAAGCTCAGATCAGCAGCAGTAACATGGCGGTCGGCGGGTACGCCCCTTTATAGCCCCTGTGACGCCGCGGACAGCAAGCCAATCACTGCAATGCCCTTCTCTAAGATGGTGGGGACCAGGACCTATGTCATCACGCTGCCCACACTCTGCGTTTACCTTCATTGGCTGAGAAATGGCGCTTTTCGCGTCATTGAAACGAGACTTTGGCGCGAAAGTCGCGTACCGCATGGCCGACCCCGCACAGGGGTCGGATCGGGTTTCATGAAACCCGACTTTGTCAAAAGTCGGCGACTTTTGAAAATGAACGACCCGTTTCGCTCAACCCTACTAAGTACTATACAACACGGTGGAAAATTGCAGAGATCTGCAGCATGTACTTGCAATGATGAGAGTACTCAAGTGCCTGCCTGTCACCCTCCCTCCTATTAAATATCTCCCTACTTAATCCCCAACTAACAAATAAGTAATCTCTTGACAATCTTCAGCTCTTAAAAAAGGTGATTGGAATAAATATTGCTCACTATAACCTCCTATCACTCTCCATACACTACTTTCTCTTTCCCTATGCTCACACTATGCTCTCCCTATGCTGTTTCCGGCTGCAATGTGTGCAAGATGGCACCTGCAGCGTTTAAATAGTCCCTATGATGCAGGAAGGCCAGCCAATCACAGTAATGTCACACCAAAGATAGCGCCAGCATTACTGTGATTGGCAAGCCAGCCCAGCATGTTCATTGGCTGCAAATAAAGCACCAAACATGCTTGGCGGGTCACTCAAATATACCGAGGCTAATACCTAATTACTCGCTAAGTAAGGAATATCTTGCATTCAGTACTATTTGTGTGAGTTATGAATAGTGGCAAATGTATTCACTCCTCACAAATAGTAATAGTAATTTAAAATAAATGTCTGCATGCCATCATCTAAAAGGGAAGCAAAAGGAGATACCTCTAGAGCCCAATAGACTTGTATGGGTACATTATAATAGATCTGTACAATTCAGGAGTTATATATAGTCCTATTCCACTTTTTACTCAATCTCCGTCACTTTCAGAAAAATAACCAGTTGATTGATTTGTTTATTCAGCTTTCAGAAGAGATAATTTCTTAATCATTTCACCAACCTTATCAAGACTTGTTGAAGTCTACTGTAAATCTCATGAGCAGTTTATTTCTCTGCTTTGTTCTGGCCAAGCATGACATGAGGGATGTAATCTGTGTTAGATAACATTGGAAAATGGACTTATTTTTAGTTGTGGAGGCACATGCTTGAGCAGCTGTATTTATTGGAAACCTAAACCAATGTTTTGGTGCGTATAAAGAAGTTCTGGATGTCGAAATAGGAACATTTTACGTAATAACACTTTATGGTTCAGCATGTTCTTTTTCAATCAGCTACACTTTTTACTATCCAACAAACACTACGGCAGGAAACACAATAAATGGTTATTTGATTTTGCAGCCTGTTTATTTTCTATCTAGGAGTGAGTGATAATTACAGATCTATGTGTCCTTCCCCTTTTTGGAGAAGGACAATACAACTGGCATGCTCACAGAGTGGATGCAGAAATGGTTCACAGCAGCTTCTGAAGAGACAGGCAGATGTGGTGGACAGATGGGTGGACTATTAAAACCAACTATATTATTAGCAGCTTTTCTATAGCTTGAATGTCAGCCAACAGAACAAATAATTGCCAAACTAGCCCTATAAACCACCCCCTGGTGAGTCAGGAATATGAATTGTAGGTTATTGTGGCATATGAGTCCGTTGGATTTCTGTATACAACTGGAATATCCCTGATTGTTCTAAAGCGTTTTCACTTGTACCAGAAAATTATCTTAATCCTTTATTAACAGAGCCAACTTTAACCTTAATGACCAAGTCCATTTTTTGAAATATGACCAGTGTCACATAATGTGGTAATAACTTTGGAACACTTCAACTTGTTCCAAAAATTCAAAGTATGTTTTTTTCATGACACATTGTACTTTATGTTAAGGGTAAGTTTAGGTCCAGCTTTTTTGCGTTTATCTGTGAAAATATTGAAATTTGGGTGAAAATTTTGAAAACGTCGATTTTTCTTCAAATTTTTATATCGATAAACTAATGAGTCATACTGTACAAAATAATTAATAAATAACATATCTTATATGTCCAATATGGCTTGATTTGGTGTTTACATTTATACCATATTCTTTAAATATGATTTTTTGGTCACTTTTAACCCCTTCATGACTCAGCCTATTTTGACCTTAAAGACCTTGCCGTTTTTTGCAATTCTGACCAGTGTCCCTTTATGAGGTAATAACTCAGGAACGCTTCAACGGATCCTAGCGGTTCTGAGATTGTTTTTTCATGACATATTGGGCTTCATGTTAGTGGTAAATTTAGGTCAATAAATTCTGCGTTTATTTGTGATAAAAACGGAAATTTAGCAAAAATTTAGAAAATTTCGCAATTTTCACATTTTGAATTTTTATTCTGTTAAACCAGAGAGTTATGTGACACAAAATAGTTAATAAATAACATTTCCCACATGTTTACTTTACATCAGCACAATTTTGGAAACAATATTTTTTTTTGCTAGGAAGTTATAAGGGTTAAAATTTGACCAGCGATTTCTCATTTTTACAACGAAATTTACAAAACCATTTTTTTTAGGGACCACCTCACATTTGAAGTCAGTTTGAGGGGTCTATATGGCTGAAAATACCCAAAAGTGACACCATTCTAAAAACTGCACCCCTCAAGGTACTCAAAACCACATTCAAGAAGTTTATTAACCCTTCAGGTGCTTCACAGCAGCAGAAGCAACATGGAAGGAAAAAATGAACATTTAACTTTTTAGTCACAAAAATTATCTTTTGGCAACAATGTTTTTATTTTCCCAATGGTAAAAGGAGAAACTGAACCATGAAAGTTGTTGTCCAATTTGTCCTGAGTACGCTGATACCTCATATGTGGGGGTAAACCACTGTTTGGGCGCACGGCAGGGCTTGGAAGGGAAAGAGCGCCATTTGACTTTTTGAATCAAAAATTGGCTCCACTCTTTAGCGGACACCATGTCACGTTTGGAGAGCCCCCGTGTGCCTAAAAATTGGAGCTCCCCCACAAGTGACCCCATTTTGGAAACTAGACGACCCAAGGAACTAATCAAGATGCATAGTGAGCACTTTGAACCCCCAGGTGCTTCACAAATTGATCCGTAAAAATGAAAAAGTACTTTTTTTTCACAAAAAAATTATTTTAGCCTCAATTTTTTCATTTTCACATGGGCAACAGGATAAAATGGATCCTAAAATGTGTTGGGCAATTTCTCCTGAGTACACTGATACCTCATATGTGGGGGTAAACCACTGTTTGGGCACATGGTAAGGCTCGGAAGGGAAGGAGCGCCATTTGACTTTTTGAATGAAAAATTATCTCCATCGTTAGCGGACACCATGTCGCATTTGGAGAGCTCCTGTGTGCCTAAACATTGGCGCTCCCCCACAAGTGACCCCATTTTGGAAACTAGACCCCCCAAGGAACTTATTTAGATGCCTAGTGAGCACTTTAAACCCTCAGGTGCTTCACAAATTGATCTGTAAAAATGAAAAAGTACTTTTTTTCACAAAAAAATTCTTTTCGCCTCAATTTTTTCATTTTCACATGGGCAATAGGATAAAATGGATCATGAAATTTGTTGGGCAATTTCTTCTGAGTACGCCGATACCTCATATGTGGGGGTAAACCACTGTTTGGGCACTCGGCAGGGCTTGGAAGGGAAGGCGCGCCATTTGACTTTTTGAATGGAAAATTAGCTCCAATTGTTAGCGGACACCATGTCGCGTTTGGAGAGCCCCTGTGTGCCTAAACATTGGAGCTCCCCCACAAGTGACCCCATTTTGGAAACTAGACCCCCCAAGGAACTTATCTAGATGCATATTGAGCACTTTAAACCCCCAGGTGCTTCACAGAAGTTTATAATGCAGAGCCATGAAAATAAAAAATAATTTTTCTTTCCTCAAAAATGATTTTTTAGCCTGGAATTTCCTATTTTTCCAAGGGTAATAGGAGAAATTGGACCCCAAATATTGTTGTCCAGTTTGTCCTGAGTACGTTGATACCCCATATGTGCGGGTAAACCACTGTTTGGGCGCACGGCAGGGCTCGGAAGGGAAGGCACGCCATTTGGCTTTCTAAATGGAAAATTAGCTCCAATCATTAGCGGACACCATGTCACGTTTGGAGAGCCCCTGTGTGCCTAAACATTGGAGATCCCCCAGAAATGACCCCATTTTGGAAACTAGTCCACCAAAGGAACTAATCTAGATGTGTGGTGAGGACTTTGAACCCCCAAGTGCTTCACAGAAGTTTATAACGCAGAGCCATGAAAAAAAATATATATATTTTCTCAAAAATGATCTTTTAGCCTGCAATTTTTTATTTTCCCAAGGGTATCAGGAGAAATTTGACCCCAAAATTTGTTGTCCAGTTTCTCCTGAGTACGCTGATACCCCATATGTGGGGGTAAACCACTGTTTGGGCACATGCCGGGGCTCGGAATTGAAGTAGTGACGTTTTGAAATGCAGACTTTGATGGAATGCTCTGCGGGCGTCACGTTGCGTTTGCAGAGCCCCTGATGTGGCTAAACAGTAGAAACCCCCCACAAGTGACCCCATTTTGGAAACTAGACCCCGAAAGGAACTTATCTAGATGTGTGGTGAGCACTTTGAACCCCGAAGTGCTTCATAGAAGTTTATAATGCAGAGCCGTGAAAATAATAAATACGTTTTCTTTCCTCAAAAATAATTATTTAGCCCAGAATTTTTTAATTTTCCAAAGGGTAACAGGAGAAATTTGACCCCAATATTTGTTGTCCAGTTTCTCCTGAGTACGGGGATACCCCATATGTGGGGGTAAACAACTGTTTGGGCACGTGCCGGGGCTCGGAATTGAAGTAGTGACGTTTTGAAATGCAGACTTTGATGGAATGCTCTGCGGGCGTCACGTTGCGTTTGCAGAGCCCCTGATGTGGCTAAACAGTAGAAACCCCTCACAAGTGACCCCATTTTGGAAACTAGACCCCGAAAGGAACTTATCTAGATGTGTGGTGAGCACTTTGAACCCCCAAGTGCTTCATAGAAGTTTATAATGCAGAGCCGTGAAAATAATAAATACGTTTTCTTTCCTCAAAAATAATTATTTAGCCCAGAATTTTTTATTTTCCCAAGGGTTACAGGAGAAATTGGACCCCAAAAGTTGTTGTCCAGTTTGTCCTGAGTACGCTGATACCCCATGTGTGGGGGTAAACCACTGTTTGGGCACACGTCGGGGCTCAGAAGGGAAGTAGTGACTTTTGAAATGCAGACTTTGATGGAATGGTCTGCGGACATCACGTTGCGTTTGCAGAGCCCCTGGTGTGCCTAAACAGTAGAAACCCCCCACAAGTGACCCCATTTTGTAAACTAGACCCCCAATGGAACTTATCTGGATATGTGGTGAGCACTTTGAACCCCCAAATGCTTCACAGACGTTTACAACGCAGAGCCGTGAAAATAAAAAATAATTTTTCTTTCCTCAAAAATGATGTTTTAGCAAGCATTTTTTTATTTTCACAAGGGTAACAGGAGAAATTGGACCCCAGTAATTGTTGCGCAGTTTGTCCTGAGTATGCGGGTACCCCATATGTGGGGGTAAACCACTGTTTGGGCACACGTCGGGGCTCGGAAGTGAGGGAGCACCATTTGACTTTTTGAATACAAGATTGGCTGGAATCAATGGTGGTGCCATGTTGCGTTTGGAGACCCCTGATGTGTCTAAACAGTGGTAACCCCTCAATTCTACCTCCAACACTAACCCCAACACACCCCTAACTCTAATCCCAACTGTAGCCATAACCCTAATTCCAACCCTAACCCCAACACACCCCTAACCCTAACCACAACCCTAATTCCAACCCTAACCCTAAGGCTATGTGCCCACGTTGCGGATTCGTGTGAGATTTTTCAGCATCATTTTTGAAAAATCCGCGGGTAAAAGGCACTGTGTTTTACCTGCGGATTTTCCGCGGATTTCCAGTGTTTTTTGTGCGGATTCCTATTGAGGAACAGGTGTAAAACGCTGCGGAATCCGCACAAAGAATTGACATGCTGCGGAAAATACAACGCAGCGTTTCCGCGCGGTATTTTCCGCACCATGGGCACAGCGGATTTGGTTTCCATATGTTTACATGGTACTGTAAACCTGATGGAACACTGCTGCGGATCCGCAGCCAAATCCGCACCGTGTGCACATAGCCTAATTCTAAAGGTATGTGCACACGCTGCGGAAAACGCTGCAGATCCGCAGCAGTTTCCCATGAGTTTACAGTTCAATGTAAACATATGGTAAACAAAAATAGCTGTACACATGCTGCGGAAAAACTGCACGGAAACGCAGCGGTTTACATTCCGCAGCATGTCACTTCTTTGTGCGGATTCCGCAGCGGTTTTACAACTGCTCAAATAGAAAATCGCAATTGTAAAACCGCAGTGAAATGCGCAGAAAAAATGCTGTAAATCTGCCATAAATCTGCAGCGGATTAGCACTGCGGATTTATCAAATCCGCAGCGGAAAAATCCGCAGAGGACCAGAATACGTGTGCACATACCGAAACCCTAACCCTAACCCTAGCCCTAACCCTAACCCTAGGCCTAACCCTACCCCTAACCCTTACCCTACCCCTAACCCTAGCCCTAATCTAACATTAGTGGAAAAAAAAAATTCTTTATTTTTTTATTGTCCCTACCTATGGGGGTGACAAAGGGGGGGTCATTTATTATTTTTTTTTATTTTGATCACTGAGATTATATCTCAGTGATCAAAATGCACTTTGGAACGAATCTGCCAGCCGGCAGATTCGGCGGGCGCACTGCGTATGCGCCCGCCATTTTGAAAGATGGCGGCACCCGGGGAGAAGACGGACGGACCCCGGCAGGATCGGTAAGTATGATGGGGTGGGGAAGAGCACGGGGGGGGGGGATCGGAGCATGGGGGGGGTGAATCGGAGCGCGGGAGGGGTGGAACGGAGCACGGGGGGGTGGAACGGAGCACAGGTGCGGTGGAACGGAGCACGGGGGCGGTGGATCGGAGTGCAGGGGGGGTGGTTGGAGCACGGGGAGGGTGATTGGAGCACGGGGGGAGCGGACAAGAGCATGGGGGGAGCGGAGCACAGGACTGCGGGGAGCCGGTACAGTGTACAGGACAGATCAGGGGGCTGGGGGGGCGATCGGTGGGGTGGGGGCACATTAGTGTTTCCAGCCATGGCCGATGATATTGCAGCATTGGCCATGGCTGGATTGTAATATTTCACCAGTTATAATAGGTGAAATATTACAAATCGCACTGATTGGCAGTTTCACTTTCAACAGCCAATCAGAGCGATCGTAGCCACGGGGGGGGTGAAGCCAACCCCCTGGGCTAAACTACCACTCCCCCTGTCCCTGCAGATCAGGTGAAATGGGAGTTAACCCTTTCACCCAGCCTGCAGGGACGCGATCTTTCCATGACGCCACATAGGCATCATGGGTCGGATTGGCACCGACTTTCATGACGCCTACGTGGCGTCAAAGGTCGGGAAGGGGTTAATTAAATTATTTTTGCGTGTCAGTATGATGAAAAAGGCTTTTTTTCGGCTTATTTTATATATATATATATATATATATATATATATATATATATATATATATTTATTTATTACAATTTCTTCTTATTCATTGAATAACATACATATTTATAGTTTGAGTCATTTCAAATGCAGTGATATCAATTACAGTGGCACTCCTGGTCAAAACTCAGCACGAAAGTAGCACATTCGGATTTGTATTCGATTTCCCGAGTATTTTCCCTTAAAGTCATCAACATTCGGTCACAGTTTGGTACATGATCGTGTTTCCGCTAATGGGTTTGTTAGGACTTGGCTAAGATAGTGTTTCTGTATGATGAGCAGGGTGAACGTGTTTTATGATGGGAGGGGATGTGTATAAGTCAGAGGAGCAGCGGAGTGTAATTTTTTTTTATAACTTAATGTGTGTACATTCCGGCAGCCTATCAGGGTGCAAAATGCATCCACAACATCACGACACAAGATCTTCTGTCATTGGCTGCCAAAGTCAGATGTCCCTCTCCATAAAAAGCAGACATGTCATTTTTCTGGAGCCATTTTCGTAGTGTAACAGAGCAGAGAGGCCGTGCCTGCTACTGCAAGTTGTCATATAGTTAGATAGGATCCTGTCGTGTGTGAAATCAACCTTCCAGGATCTAACTAGTTTTTGCTAATACTGTTGTGCAGGAAGGAGTCTATATTTCATACTCATAATCGCTTGAGCTAAGTCTGTGTTGCAGTCAGGACTCAGGAGGCCCCATTTAATAATCAAAATCATTAGGGCTAATATTGGGGTTCAGCCAGGAGGCCCCATTTGCTAATCAAAATTGGTAGGGCTAACACTGTGCTGCAGACAGGACTCAGAAGGCCCCATTTGCTAATTAAAATAATTAGGGATAATCTTGACATGTAGCCAGGAGGCTCCATTTGCTAATCAAAATTTTTAGGGCTAATAGTGTTGAGCAGACCGGAGTTCACAATTCCTACACAAAATAGTTTGGGCTAATACTGCGTTGCAGTCAGGACTCAGCAGGCCCCATTTACTAATCAAAATTGTTTAGGCTATTATAGGCGTGCAGCCAAGAAGCTCCATTTGCTAATTAAAATTGTTAGAGCTAACAGTGTTATGCAGGTCAGAGTCCACATTTCCTACTCAAATTTGTTTGGGCTAATATTGGTGTGAAGGCACCAGGCCCCATTTGCTAATCAAAATCATTAGGGCTAATATTGGGGTTCAGCCAGGAGGCCCCATTTGCTAATCAAAATTGGTAGGGCTAATACTGTGCTGCAGACAGGACTCACAAGGCCCCATTTGCTAATTAAAATCATTAGGGCTAATCTTGGCATGTAGCCAAGAGGCCCCATTTGCTAATCAAAATCGTTAGGGCTAATAGTGATGTGCAGGCCGGAGTTCCCAATTCCTACACAAAATAGTTTGGGCTAATACTGCGTTGCAGTCAGGACTCAGCAGGCCCCATTTACTAATCAAAATTGTTTAGGCTATTATAGGCATGCAGCCAAGAAGCTCCATATGCTAATCAAAATCGTTAGAGCTAACAGTGTTGTGCAGGTCAGAGTCCACATTTCCTACTTAAATTTGTTTGGGCTACTATTGAGGTGAAGGCACCAGGTCTCATTTGCTAATCAAGATCATTAGGGCTAATATTGTTGTTCAGGCACACTATCTCAGAAAATAAATACTGATGTTAATTTAGTGACAGGTGACTGACAGGTCTGGGCCTAAGATTGTGATACAGCTGGTTAAAACAGTGGAATGGTACATACAACATAAGTGGGAATAAGCGAGGTTGTGGTGGAAGGGGTAATAGGCTTAGTGTTCGATGTGTACGTGGATTAGGTGGTAATGTTACCGAAAGCTCTACTGAACAAACAACGTCTCCTATTCAAAGACAAATTACATCATCTGTTACTGGGTGTATTACTAAAATCCCTTTCTTTGGCAGACGCACAGCGCTACACCTTGTAGATGAGGGTCAGAAAGAGCATGTTCTCCAGTGGATAGCAAGTGCTGCCACCTATCTTCACACAGAGTACAATCCTCAGAGGTGATACCTCAATCACCATTTACAACTGCCCAATTGACTGTGGGGAACCACAGATGGGCAAGTCTGCAGAGTTGTTCACACATTCTATTCCATTGGCATCAGAGGCCTGTTCCAAAGATTCACTGAATCCAGAGGCGGAAAGCATCTGCACTGGTGTCCAACATTTTTTCCTGTTGGATCCAGAGCCGGACGAAGTAGGGTCCAAGCAGAATCCAGACCCTCGTTACCAGACATTAACCACCGGGAGTGAAGGTGATAATGAAGAGACTCAGATACCTGAGGTACATGCAGACTGTACTGTGCTGTCAGAGCAGGGAGAGGAGGAGGGTGACTCTCAGGGTGAAGAGAGGGAGTACGAAGAAGATGACAAGGTGGAAGATCCCACTCAGCTTTGCAGCTCAGCAGAGGAGGTGGAGAAGGAGGAAGATGAGAAGGTTATGTTGCAGCTTGCTGCACAGATGTTTCCTTGACGATCACCTCATTCTCAGCCACAACTGTGGCTGTAGCCAGCATCAGTCATGAGTCGACCAGTCACAAAGAGTAACCCCACTCACATTATCTGCCAACATTATCTGCAAAAAATCACTCAGTACAGGCAAAAATTGCAATAATTTGACTACTATATGCATGAACCGGCAAAAGCATGATCAACATGCCATAGCGTGGGAATCACACTGCACTAAAATGCAGATTAACTGACCTCGCCAAACACCAGCCATCCCATTAACCACATATGCTGCATCATCCTTCTCTGTCACCTTGGCAAGTGTTCTCACACAGGTCTCCGGCCACAGAACCTCCATTTGTTTGCCCCCTACAGGTGGGATGAGTGAGAGCCCGTCAGCTGTTACGGAAGTGGAGATGCCTCTTGTTTTTTTTCACCAAGCACACCACATATTTTTCAATCCACCTTAAAATCTTTGCCTGCACCTCAGTCACAGTCGGGCAGGTTGCCTTTTTCACTCTAATCCACCCTCTTTCAGCACAGCAGCCAGCACTTGGTCTCTCAGTTGTGGTCACTTAAATTAATGTTTCCTCCTACACATGGCAAAGCTAAGAGCTTGAACTCTACCATCTTCAATCTATTGACCATTGAAAATGCTGCCTTTCCGCCTGGTGGAAACAGTTTCCGAAAGGTGATAGCAGCTGCATTCCCCCTATACCAGTTGCCCAGTCACCATTACTTCTCTGAGGGAGCTGTGCCTGCACTACCCCAGCAGGTCGCAGACAACATCACCTGTTCCCTGAAAAAAATCTATGTGTGCCAGGGTGCATTTCACCACTGACACCTGGACGAGCAAACTTGGGCAATGGCATTACATCTCGCCGACTGAGCACTGGTGGCAGTGGGGCAGGCGGTCAAGGGGCTGCCCACAAGTTTTGGGATCTCTAAGGCTTGCGGGACAAACCTCTATATCTACAGTTGTGGCCAAAAGTATTGACACCCCTGCAATTCTGTCAGATAATACTCAGTTTCTTCCTGAAAATGATTGCAACACCAAATTCTTTGGTATTATTATCTTCATTTAATTTGTCTTAAATGAAAAAACACAACAGAGAATGAAGCAAAAAGCAAAACATTGATCATTTCACACAAAATTCCCAAAATGGACCAGACAAAAGTATTGGCACCCTCAGCCTAATACTTGGTTGCACAACCTTTAGCCAAAATAACTGCGACCAACCGCTTCCGGTAACCATCAATGAGTTTCTTACAATGCTCTGCTGGAATTTTAGACCATTCTTCTTTGGCAAACTGCTCCAGGTCCCTGATATTTGAAGGGTGCCTTCTCCAAACTGCCTTTTTTAGATCTCTCCACAGGTGTTCTATGGGATTCAGGTCTGGAGTCATTGCTGGCCACCTTAGAAGTCTCCAGTGCTTTCTCTCAAATCAATTTCTAGTGTATTTTGGGTCATTGTAATGCTGGAAGACCCATGACCCAGCTTTCTCACACTGGGCCATACATTATGCTGCAAAATTTGATGGTAATCTTCAGACTTCATAATGCTATGCACATGGTCAAGCAGTCAAGTGCCAGAGGCAGCAAAGCAACCCCAAAACATCAGTGAACCTCCGTCATGTTTGACTGTAGGGACCGTGTTCTTTTCTTTGAATGCCTGTTTTTTTCTCCTGTAAACTCTATGTTGATGCCTTTGCCCAAAAAGCTCTACTTTTGTCTCATCTGACCAGAGAACATTCTTCCAAAACGTTTTAGGCTTTTTCAGGTAAGTTTTGGCAAACTCCAGCCTGGCTTTTTTATGTCACGGGGTAAGAAGTGGGGTCTTCCTGGGTCTCCTACCATACAGTCCCTTTTCATTCAGATGTCGACGGATAGTATGGGTTGACACTGTTGTACCCTTGGACTGCAGGACAGCTTGAACTTGTTTGGATGCTAGTCGATGTTCTTTATCCAACATCCACACAATCTTGCATTGAAATCTCTTGTCAATTTTTCTTTTCCGTCTACATCTAGGGAGGTTAGCCACAGTGCCATGGGCTTTAAACTTCTTGATGACACTGCGCATGGTAGACACAGGAACATTCAGGTCCTTAGAGATGGTAGCCTTGAGATTGCTCATGTTTCCTCACAATTTGGTTTCTCAAGTCTTCAGACAGTTCTTTGGTCTTCTTTGTTTTCTCCATGCTCAATGTGGTACACACAAGGACACAGGTCAGAGGTTGAGTCAACTTTAATCCATGTCAACTGGCTGCAAGTGTGATTTAGTTATTGCCAACACCTGTTAGGTGCCACAGGTAAGTTACAGGTGCTGTTAATTACACAAATTAGAGAAGCATCACATGATTTTTCGAACAGTGCCAATACTTTTGTCCAGCCCCTTTTTTATGTTTGGTGCGGAATTATATCCAATTTGGCTTTACGACAATTCTTTTTGTATTTTTTCATTTAAGATAAATTAAATGAAGATAATAATTACAAAGAATTTGTGTTTGCAATCATTTTCAGGAAGAAACTGAGTATTATCTGACAGAATTGCAGGGGTGTCAATAATTTTGGCCACAACTGTAACACTTAATCCACTGCTTCTGGCTACTCCACTTCCTCCACCTGCGCCCTTAACCTCTCCCTTAATGAGACACACATTTAAACAGTGCAGAGAACTATCCAGGTCAAGTTTCAGCAACCTGTAGCCAAAGAAGGCCATGTGCAATACGGTGCAATCCTCGTGGCAGCTCCACACTGGGGAAACCTCACATGTGTACCTAATTTCTCTGTCACTATCCTGGATGTTCTGCTGCAAAAAGCACGGTCGCTCTGTGCTCATTTACGCCGATTTCACCCCACAGGTCATCGACTTGTATCACTAAAGGGGTCCTTCTGCCTACTGTTTAACCATTTGATTTGTGATGTGCTGACTAGTGATGAGTGAATTTGGTTGGAAAACAATCACCAGACATAAATTCTAAAAATTGTATAAAATCGCTATCATTTGGAAAAAGTTTGGGAAAACATTTGCGTTGCCACAAAAGTATTTTCAGCACATTAGCAATGATAACGACAGTGTATCGTGACTGTTTGGCACATGTTTGATGAGGGGAGGGAATTTTCAGATCTCAGAGGTGCAGCCTTCTTGTAAACTGTTTTTTTTTCTAACTTTATGTGTGCACATTGTGGCTTGTCAATCAGTGTGCAGGAAACACCCACAATGTGTTGACACAACAGCTTGTGTCATTTGCTGCTGAAATCACATGTCCCTCTCTGTATAAACAGCGGACTGTTGTAAATTGTGCTCTTGGGTTCCCTCCAGTGGTTGTAGGTGGGAATGCAGTTGTCTCTGAGTCACAGTCCTGGCCAGGTGTATCTGCTAATTGCTGTTCTGACTGGGATATTTAAGTGTGCAGGATTCATTAGCCCTTTCCAGTTGTCAATGTTTCTTTGGAAGTATTGGATCTCTGCCTGGCCTCTCCTGCTTAACTGCCAGTTCAGCAAGATAAGTGTCTGTTTCTTTTTCTGAAGCACATATGCTGTGTGCTTATTTTCAGTGCTGATCTTTTGTTTCTATTTGTCCAGCTTAGACTGTGTCAGTTGTTTCTCAGTCTGGTTGGATTCTCTGGAGTTGCAGATATACTCTCCACATCTTTAGTTAGGTGGTGGAGTTTTGTATTTTCTGCTGTGGATATTTTTGTACTATTTTTATGCTGACCGCTTAGTATCCTGTCCTGTCCTTTTCTATTTAGCTAGTATTGGCCTTCTTTGTTAAGCCTGTTTTCTGCCTGCGTGTGTCTTTTCCTCTCCAACTCACAGTCATTATTTGTTGGGGGCTGCCTATCCTTTGGGGGTCTACTCTGAGGCAAGATAGTTTTCCTATTTCCATCTTTAGGGGAATTTAGTCCTCCGGCTGTGTCGAGGTGTCTAGGTTTTGTTAGGCACACCCCACGGCTACTTCTAGTTGCGGTGATAAGATCAGGGTTCGCGGTCAGTATAGTTACCACTTACTCCAGTGAAGGTTTTCATGCTGCTCCAAGGCCACCTAATCATAACAGCGGACATCTTGTTTTAGTGCCATTTTGACACTGTAACAGCACATAGAGACTGCTTCTGACGCTGTCAATGTGAACAGCAAGATTTTAGCTACTTAGGCAGTTGTATATCAGTCAGATAGTGTAGCTAGCTACTGTCCAGTGTGACTGTTGAATTTACCTTCCAGCACTTTTTTATTTTTTGGACATTACTGAGGTCTATAAAGAAAGCCAGCAGGGCATGTGTTGTGCATTGCTTCTATTGTGCTCCAGGCACGAGTATACCATTCCAATTAATATATTTTCACTAACCAAATGTGAAAAAGCCTTCTGTATCCCATATTTTAGCTACAGTGATGGCCAAAAGTATTAACACCCCTGCAATTCTGTCAGATAATACTCATTTTCTTCCTGAAAATGACTGCAATCACAAATTCTTTGGTATTATTATCTTCATTTAATTTGTCTTAAATGAAAAAACACAAAAAGAATTGTCCTAAAGCCAAATTGGATATAATTCCACACCAAATATACAAAAGGGGGTGGACAAAAGTATTGGCACCGTTCGAAAAATCAGGTGATGCTTCCCTAATTTGTGTAATTAACAGTACCTATAACTTACCTGTGGCACCTAACAGGTGTTGGCAATAACTAAATCACACTTGCAGCCAGTTGACATGGATTAAAGTTGACTCAACCTCTGTCCTGTGTCCTTGTGTGTACCACATTGAGCATGGAGAAAAGAAAAAAGACCAAAGAACTGTCTGAGGACTTGAGAAACCAAATTGTGAGGAATCATGAACAATCTCAAGGCTACAAGTCCATCTCCAAAGACCTGAATGTTCCTGTGTCTACCGTGTGCAGTGTCATCAAGAAGTTTAAAGCCCATGGCACTGTGGCTAACCTCCCTAAATGTGGATGGAAAAGAAAAATTGACAAGAGATTTCAACGCAAGATTGTGCGGATGTTGGATAAAGAACCTAGACTGTTATGACCTGGTGGTTAGGAGCACCCGACCTGATAGTTAAACTCATACAGGACGAGCTCTGGGATGTGGGAGCTCTGCTGACCGCAAGCCCTAATCCTATCGCACACACTAGAAATAGCCGTGGAGCGCTCCTGACGCTCCCTAGGCGCCTCGTCACAGCCTAAGAGCTAGCTAGCCCTAGAGAAGAAAATAAAGTCTACCTTGCCTCAGAGAAATTCCCCAAAGGAATAGGCAGCCCCCCACATGTAATGACTGTGAGTAAAGATGAAAGTCACAAACGCAGAAATGAGATAGGTTTCAGCAAAGGGAGGCACGACTTACTAAATAGACAGAGGATAGGAAAGGAATCTTTGCGGTCAGCACAAAAACCTACAAAAGACCACGCAGAGTGTGCAAAAGGGTCCTCCGCACCGACTCACGGTGCGGGGGTGCCACCCTGCATCCCAGAGCTTCCAGCTAGCAAGACAAAATCAAGATAACCAGCTGATCAAAGAAACAAGAACAATAATAACAATCAGGAACTTAGCTTCTGCAGGAGAAGACAGGACACCAGAAAGATCCAGGAGCGAACTGAACCAATGCTAAAACATTGACAGCTGGCATGGAGAAACGATCTGAGTGGAGTTAAATAGCGAAGCCAACCAAAGGATAAACCACGTCACCTGTGTAAGGAACCTCAGAAGCAGCAGCTCCACTCACAGCCACCAGAGGGAGCCCACGGACCGAACTCACTGAAGTACCATTCATGACCACAGGAGGGAGCTCAACAACAGAATTCACAACAGTACCCCCCCTTGAGGAGGGGTCACCGAACCCTCACCAGAGCCCCCAGGCCGATCAGGATGAGCCAAATGAAAGGCACGAACTAGATCGGCAGCATGAACATCAGATGCAAAAACCCAGGAATTATCCTCCTGACCATAACCCTTCCACTTGACCAGGTACTGGAGTTTCCGTCTCGAAACACGAGAATCCAAGATCTTTTCCACCACATACTCCAACTCCCCCTCGACCAACACCGGGGCAGGAGGATCAACGGAGGGAACCATAGGCGCCACGTATCTCCGCAACAACGACCTATGGAACACATTATGGATGGCAAAAGAAGCTGGAAGGTCCAAACGAAATGACACAGGATTAAGAATTTCAGAAATCTTATATGGCCCAATGAAACGAGGCTTAAACTTAGGAGAGGAAACCTTCATAGGAACATGACGAGATGACAACCAAACCAAATCCCCAACCCGAAGTCGGGGACCAACACAGCGCCGGCGGTTAGCGAAACGTTGAGCCTTCTCCTGGGACAATGTCAAATTGTCCACCACATGAGTCCAAATCTGCTGCAACCTGTCTACCACAGTATCCACACCAGGACAGTCCGAAGACTCAACCTGCCCTGAAGAGAAACGAGGATGGAAACCAGAATTGCAGAAAAAAGGAGAGACCAAAGTAGCCAAGCTGGCCCGATTATTAAGGGCAAACTCAGCCAAAGGCAAAAAGGACACCCAATCATCCTAATCAGCAGAAACAAAGCATCTCAGATATGTCTCCAAAGTCTGATTAGTTCGTTCGGTTTGGCCATTAGTCTGAGGATGGAAAGCCGAAGAAAAAGACAAATTAATGCCCATCTTAGCACAAAAGGACCGCCAAAACCTTGAAACAAACTGGGAACCCCTGTCCGAGACGATGTTCTCCGGAATGCCATGCAAACGAACCACATGCTGGAAAAACAATGGCACCAAATCAGAGGAGGAAGGCAATTTAGACAAGGGTACCAAATGGACCATCTTAGAGAAGCGATCACAAACCACCCAAATGACCGACATCCTTTGAGAAACAGGGAGATCAGAAATAAAATCCATGGAAATATGCGTCCAGGGCCTCTTCGGGACCGGCAAGGGCAAAAGCAACCCACTGGCACGAGAACAGCAGGGCTTAGCCCGAGCACAAGTCCCACAGGACTGCACAAAAGAACGCACATCCCGTGACAAAGAAGGCCACCAAAAGGATTTAGCCACCAAATCTCTGGTACCAAAGATTCCAGGATGACCAGCCAACACCGAACAATGAACCTCAGAGATAACTCTACTAGTCCATCTATCAGGGACAAACAGTTTCTCCGTAGGACAACGGTCAGGTCTATCAGCCTGAAACTTCTGCAGCACGCGCCGCAAATCAGGGGAGATGGCAGACAAAATTACCCCCTCTTTAAGAATACCCGCCGGCTCCGGAACACCCGGAGAGTCAGGCACAAAACTCCTTGACAGGGCATCAGCCTTCACATTCTTAGATCCCGGAAGGTATGAAACCACAAAATCAAAACGGGAGAAAAAGAGCGACCATCGAGCCTGTCTAGGATTCAACCGTTTGGCGGACTCGAGATAAGTCAAATTCTTGTGATCCGTCAAGACTAGAGTTGAGCGACCTTGACCTTTTTAGAGTCGAGCCGGGTTTTGCGAAACCCGACTATGTCCAAAGTCGGGTCGAGTGAAATCGGCCGATTATGACGTAAAGTCGGGATCGACCGAAACACGAAACCCAATGCAAGTCAATGGGGCAGCATAGTCGGCAGTGAGTGGGAGCCAGGAAAACACCTAGAGTGGCCATTTTAATGTCAAAACCATCCATTCTTCTTAATGAAGCTTGTCAAGCGTAATTTACCTTATAATAATTGGAAGGCATTTGAAATTGGGGGTCATTTGGCTAAAGTTGTGGGGGGTAGGGCTGGTTCAAGTAATTAGTGGGCCCAGGAAATCTGGACCACGTCACGGCAGTGGAGCAGGGAGAGGTAAGTATTTCAACTTTGCAAGTGCTGTGAACCTGAGCAAGCAGGGGGGGCCCACTCGTTGGCATTGGCACTGGCACAGGGCCCCTCAAAGTACAGCGGTGTGTTTGCACGGCGGGGGCGCCTCCCACCGGCAGCAACACTTTTGCGTACTATGAGAGGCCCTGTGCCAGTGACGTCGCCAACTAGTATTCCTCCCCCCACCTGATGAAGGAACCTGCACTTTCATCTGCACCTTCCTCTTTGTCCCCGTGTAAGGTGGTATGGTATGCGGGAAGAGCAACCTGACTTTCAGCAGGGTCACAATGTTGTTGTGTAGCGTGCACGGGGAATGTTGCGTTATGGGTCAATGTACCAGCAGACTCATCTATCACTGGCTGGGCAATGGGCACGATGAAGTGGAAACACAGATATAGGCCCAAAGAAGAAAGTGGGCTAAATGCAGTTCAAAATTGGTAACACAGGAATAACCAGGGGGCATTGCAGTGGAGGACAACTGGAATGAGAGGCTGACACAGAGAGTAGGGCCAAATCAGTAAGTAGTCGAAATGCAGTTCAAAATTGGCAACCGTAGTAAACAGGCGGCACAGCTTTGTTCAGTGGAGGAGAACAGCAAGGAGTGGCAGACACCGATAGTAGGCCCCAAACCAACTAGTACGCCAAATGCAGTTGTTCCATTTAACCACAATTTAATGAGAGCCTGAAGATAGAAGCTCAGGAAAGGCAACCTGGGGAACACCTTGGAGTGTAACACACCATCTCTCTCCACCCCATACCCATTTTGTATGGCCTAATGCAGTGTACTTTTCTACAACTACTAAACGAGAGTCGGAAGACCGAAGCAATGGCAAGGAAACCTGGGGAACACCTTAGAGTGTAACACACCCTCTCTCTACACCCCATACCCAATTTGAAGGCCTAATGCAGTGTAGTTTCCAAGAACTACTAAACGAGAGCCGGAAGATCGAAGCTCAGGAAAGGCAACCTGGGGAACACCTTGGAGTGTAACACACCCTCTCGCTACACCCCATACCCAATTTGAAGGCCTAATGCAGCGTAGTTTCCAACAACTACTAAACGAGAGCCGGAAGATCGAAGCTCAGGAAAGGCAACCTGGGGAACACCTTGGAGTGGAACACACCATCTCTCTACACCCCATACCCAATTTGAAGGCCTAATGCAGAGTAGTTTCCAAGAACTACTAAACGAGAGCCGGAAGATCGAAGCTCAGGAAAGGCAACCTGGGGAACACCTTGGAGTGTAACACAACGTCTCTCTACACGACGGAAGGGCTGATTCTTAGGAAGGAAGGCTGTTGGAAATAAGCATTGCGCGTCCGAGGGTGATTATATTCTTATTAGGTATATACTCACCCTCGGACGCGCCCTGCTTCTTTATTTGGAATGAATGTTTATTTGCAATGTGGTGTTGACTTTCTCTATTATTTTGGTAATTAATGATTTTATTATTTTCATTATTTTGCATCTTCTCGGCAATAATATAAAGAAGACGCGACAGGACAACACTCGGTGGATGCCATATGTGTGTTTTCAATTTAAAAAAACTTTCAGTTAACTACTTGCAGGAGAAAGTAATTGTAGCTGGTGGCCATTTTTAGTACTGTACCAGATTAGAGTTGTGTGTTTGTTTTTAATGTTAAAATGTCTGCATTTGATATCTCACCAGTATTTTCTTTTTTATAAGCAAAATACTTATTTTTATATTTTCTGATGTTGGTTCCAGGGGTACACGGCCAGCAGTGCCCTGGTCAGTGTAGTAGTAGTTGAAAGAATGGACCGCAGACAGGCATCGAAGGCCTAAAATAATAACACATGGCTGTAGGCAATTTTAAATTGGTTCCAGGGGTACACGGACAGCAGTGGTGTGGTCAGTGGAGGCCTAGTGGAAGGAGTGACCGCAGACAGGCATCGAAGGCCTAAAATAATAACACATGGCTGTAGGCAATTTTAAATTGGTTCCAGGGGTACACGGGCAGCAGTGACCTGGTCAGTGTAGTAGTAGTTGAAAGAATGGACCGCAGACAGGCATCGAAGGCCTAAAATAAAAAAATTGGGCTGGCTGTAGGCAATTTTAAATTGGTTCCAGGGGTACACGGGCAGCAGTGGTGTGGTCAGTGGAGGCCTAGTGGAAGGAGTGACCGCAGACAGGCATCGAAGGCCTAAAATAATAACACATGGCTGTAGGCAATTTTAAATTGGTTCCAGGGGTACACGGGCAGCAGTGACCTGGTCAGTGTAGTAGTAGTTGAAAAAATGGACCGCAGACAGGCATCGAATGCCTAAAATAATAACACATGGCTGTAGGCAATTTTAAATTGGTTACAGGGGTACACGGACAGCAGTGACCTGGTCAGTGTAGTAGTAGTTGAAAGAATGGACCGCAGACAGGCATCGAAGGCCTAAAATAAAAAAATTGGGCTGGCTGTAGGCAATTTTAAATTGGTTCCAGGGGTACACGGACAGCAGTGGTGTGGTCAGTGGAGGCCTAGTGGAAGGAGTGACCGCAGACAGGCATCGAAGGCCTAAAATAATAACACATGGCTGTAGGCAATTTTAAATTGGTTCCAGGGGTACACGGACAGCAGTGGTGTGGTCAGTGGAGGCCTAGTGGAAGGAGTGACCGCAGACAGGCATCGAAGGCCTAAAATAATAACACATGGCTGTAGGCAATTTTAAATTGGTTCCAGGGGTACACGGACAGCAGTGACCTGGTCAGTGTAGTAGTAGTTGAAAGAATGGACCGCAGACAGGCATCGAAGGCCTAAAATAAAAAAATTGGGCTGGCTGTAGGCAATTTTAAATTGGTTCCAGGGGTACACGGGCAGCAGTGGTGTGGTCAGTGGAGGCCTAGTGGAAGGAGTGACCGCAGACAGGCATCGAAGGCCTAAAATAATAACACATGGCTGTAGGCAATTTTAAATTGGTTCCAGGGGTACACGGACAGCAGTGGTGTGGTCAGTGGAGGCCTAGTGGAAGGAGTGACCGCAGACAGGCATCGAAGGCCTAAAATAATAACACATGGCTGTAGGCAATTTTAAATTGGTTCCAGGGGTACACGGACAGCAGTGACCTGGTCAGTGTAGTAGTAGTTGAAAGAATGGACCGCAGACAGGCATCGAAGGCCTAAAATAAAAAAATTGGGCTGGCTGTAGGCAATTTTAAATTGGTTCCAGGGGTACACGGACAGCAGTGGTGTGGTCAGTGGAGGCCTAGTGGAAGGAGTGACCGCAGACAGGCATCGAAGGCCTAAAATAATAACACATGGCTGTAGGCAATTTTAAATTGGTTCCAGGGGTACACGGACAGCAGTGGTGTGGTCAGTGGAGGCCTAGTGGAAGGAGTGACCGCAGACAGGCATCGAAGGCCTAAAATAATAACACATGGCTGTAGGCAATTTTAAATTGGTTCCAGGGGTACACGGACAGCAGTGACCTGGTCAGTGTAGTAGTAGTTGAAAGAATGGACCGCAGACAGGCATCGAAGGCCTAAAATAAAAAAATTGGGCTGGCTGTAGGCAATTTTAAATTGGTTCCAGGGGTACACGGGCAGCAGTGGTGTGGTCAGTGGAGGCCTAGTGGAAGGAGTGACCGCAGACAGGCATCGAAGGCCTAAAATAATAACACATGGCTGTAGGCAATTTTAAATTGGTTCCAGGGGTACACGGGCAGCAGTGACCTGGTCAGTGTAGTAGTAGTTGAAAAAATGGACCGCAGACAGGCATCGAATGCCTAAAATAATAACACATGGCTGTAGGCAATTTTAAATTGGTTACAGGGGTACACGGACAGCAGTGACCTGGTCAGTGTAGTAGTAGTTGAAAGAATGGACCGCAGACAGGCATCGAAGGCCTAAAATAAAAAAATTGGGCTGGCTGTAGGCAATTTTAAATTGGTTCCAGGGGTACACGGGCAGCAGTGGTGTGGTCAGTGGAGGCCTAGTGGAAGGAGTGACCGCAGACAGGCATCGAAGGCCTAAAATAATAACACATGGCTGTAGGCAATTTTAAATTGGTTCCAGGGGTACACGGACAGCAGTGGTGTGGTCAGTGGAGGCCTAGTGGAAGGAGTGACCGCAGACAGGCATCGAAGGCCTAAAATAATAACACATGGCTGTAGGCAATTTTAAATTGGTTCCAGGGGTACACGGACAGCAGTGACCTGGTCAGTGTAGTAGTAGTTGAAAGAATGGACCGCAGACAGGCATCGAAGGCCTAAAATAAAAAAATTGGGCTGGCTGTAGGCAATTTTAAATTGGTTCCAGGGGTACACGGACAGCAGTGGTGTGGTCAGTGGAGGCCTAGTGGAAGGAGTGACCGCAGACAGGCATCGAAGGCCTAAAATAATAACACATGGCTGTAGGCAATTTTAAATTGGTTCCAGGGGTACACGGACAGCAGTGGTGTGGTCAGTGGAGGCCTAGTGGAAGGAGTGACCGCAGACAGGCATCGAAGGCCTAAAATAATAACACATGGCTGTAGGCAATTTTAAATTGGTTCCAGGGGTACACGGACAGCAGTGACCTGGTCAGTGTAGTAGTAGTTGAAAGAATGGACCGCAGACAGGCATCGAAGGCCTAAAATAAAAAAATTGGGCTGGCTGTAGGCAATTTTAAATTGGTTCCAGGGGTACACGGGCAGCAGTGGTGTGGTCAGTGGAGGCCTAGTGGAAGGAGTGACCGCAGACAGGCATCGAAGGCCTAAAATAATAACACATGGCTGTAGGCAATTTTAAATTGGTTCCAGGGGTACATGGACAGCAGTGGTGTGGTCAGTGGAGGCCTAGTGGAAGGAGTGACCGCAGACAGGCATCGAAGGCCTAAAATAATAACACATGGCTGTAGGCAATTTTAAATTGGTTCCAGGGGTACACGGACAGCAGTGACCTGGTCAGTGTAGTAGTAGTTGAAAGAATGGACCGCAGACAGGCATCGAAGGCCTAAAATAAAAAAATTGGGCTGGCTGTAGGCAATTTTAAATTGGTTCCAGGGGTACACGGACAGCAGTGGTGTGGTCAGTGGAGGCCTAGTGGAAGGAGTGACCGCAGACAGGCATCGAAGGCCTAAAATAATAACACATGGCTGTAGGCAATTTTAAATTGGTTCCAGGGGTACACGGACAGCAGTGGTGTGGTCAGTGGAGGCCTAGTGGAAGGAGTGACCGCAGACAGGCATCGAAGGCCTAAAATAATAACACATGGCTGTAGGCAATTTTAAATTGGTTCCAGGGGTACACGGACAGCAGTGACCTGGTCAGTGTAGTAGTAGTTGAAAGAATGGACCGCAGACAGGCATCGAAGGCCTAAAATAAAAAAATTGGGCTGGCTGTAGGCAATTTTAAATTGGTTCCAGGGGTACACGGGCAGCAGTGGTGTGGTCAGTGGAGGCCTAGTGGAAGGAGTGACCGCAGACAGGCATCGAAGGCCTAAAATAATAACACATGGCTGTAGGCAATTTTAAATTGGTTCCAGGGGTACACGGGCAGCAGTGACCTGGTCAGTGTAGTAGTAGTTTAAAAAATGGACCGCAGACAGGCATCGAATGCCTAAAATAATAACACATGGCTGTAGGCAATTTTAAATTGGTTACAGGGGTACACGGACAGCAGTGACCTGGTCAGTGTAGTAGTAGTTGAAAGAATGGACCGCAGACAGGCATCGAAGGCCTAAAATAAAAAAATTGGGCTGGCTGTAGGCAATTTTAAATTGGTTCCAGGGGTACACGGACAGCAGTGGTGTGGTCAGTGGAGGCCTAGTGGAAGGAGTGACCGCAGACAGGCATCGAAGGCCTAAAATAATAACACATGGCTGTAGGCAATTTTAAATTGGTTCCAGGGGTACACGGACAGCAGTGACCTGGTCAGTGTAGTAGTAGTTGAAAGAATGGACCGCAGACAGGCATCGAAGGCCTAAAATAAAAAAATTGGGCTGGCTGTAGGCAATTTTAAATTGGTTCCAGGGGTACACGGGCAGCAGTGACCTGGTCAGTGTAGTAGTAGTTGAAAGAATGGACCGCAGACAGGCTTAGAAGGCCTAACATAACAAACTTGGGCTGGCTGTAGGCACTTTTAAATTGGTTCCAGGGGTACACGGGCAGCAGTGGTCTGGTCAGTGGAAGTCTAGTGGAAGGAGTGACCGCAGACAGGCTTCCAAGGCCTAACATAACAAACTTGGGCTGGCTGTAGGCACTTTTAAATTGGTTCCAGGGGTACACGGGCAGCAGTGGTCTGGTCAGTGGAAGTCTAGTGGAAGGAGTGACCGCAGACAGGCTTCCAAGGCCTAACATAACAAACTTGGGCTGGCTGTAGGCACTTTTAAATTGGTTCCAGGGGTACACGGGCAGCAGTGGTCTGGTCAGTGGAAGTCTAGTGGAAGGAGTGACCGCAGACAGGCTTCCAAGGCCTAACATAACAAACTTGGGCTGGCTGTAGGCACTTTTAAATTGGTTCCAGGGGTACACGGGCAGCAGTGGTCTGGTCAGTGGAAGTCTAGTGGAAGGAGTGACCGCAGACAGGCTTCCAAGGCCTAACATAACAAACTTGGGCTGGCTGTAGGCACTTTTAAATTGGTTCCAGGGGTACACGGGCAGCAGTGGTCTGGTCAGTGGAAGTCTAGTGGAAGGAGTGACCGCAGACAGGCTTCCAAGGCCTAACATAACAAACTTGGGCTGGCTGTAGGCACTTTTAAATTGGTTCCAGGGGTACACGGGCAGCAGTGGTCTGGTCAGTGGAAGTCTAGTGGAAGGAGTGACCGCAGACAGGCTTCCAAGGCCTAACATAACAAACTTGGGCTGGCTGTACGCACTTTTAAATTGGTTCCAGGGGTACACGGGCAGCAGTGGTCTGGTCAGTGGAAGTCTAGTGGAAGGAGTGACCGCAGACAGGCTTCGAAGGCCTAACATAACAAAATTGGGCTGGCTGTAGGCACTTTAAATTGGTTCCAGGGGTACATGGGCAGCAGTGTATGGTCAGTGGAAGTCTAGTGGAAGGAGTGACGGCAGACAGTCTTCGAAGGCCTAACATAACAAAATTGGGCTGACTGTAGGCACTTTTAAATTGGTTCCAGGGTAACACGGCCAGCAGTGGCCTGGTCAGTGTAGTAGTTGTAGAAAGAAGGGACCGCAGACAGGCTTCGAAGGCCTAACATAACAAAAATGTCAAAACAATGGTATTGTCAGTGCCAGGCATTGAAGGATGTCAGCGGCTAGACTACACATTGGTGAAGCTGTGAGAGATAATTTTGCTAGTGGTAGAGCACTGTTTGAGCTGGGGGGGGGAACTGTCTTGTGGCCGGCGGTACAGGCACAGGGCCCCTCATATTACAACGGTGTGTCTGACGTTGGGTGCGCACCACCACCGCCAGAGACACTTTATTGTACTATGAGGGACCCAGTGGCAGTGCCGTCGACCAAAAGCGGCCACACCCACCTCTTCAGACAAACAGCACTCTCAAGGGTCCAAGCGCAAAGTGGCGATAGCACGGCCCCGTGTGGGGAGTTTGGCCATTTCGTGAGGTGGAAACATGTCGTATGCTGGACAATCAGGTGAAGAAAATTACGAGATTGGAAAAGTCATTCAGAATAGTCCACAGGCAAGACCTTTTCATAGGAAAGCTAGGTGTCAGCCGGGCAGGGTGGGGCAAAAGATTTTGAAATCCAGTTGTGGTTCATTTTAATGAAGGTTAGATCATCTACATTTTGGGTAGCCAGACGAGTCCTTTTTTCTGTTAGTATTGAACCTGCAGCACTGAATACTCTTTCTGATAGGACACTAGCTGCCGGGCAAGCAAGCTCCTGCAATGCATATTCTGCCAATTCTGGCCAGGTGTCTAATTTGGATGCCCAGTAATCAAATGGGAATGACGGTTGAGGGAGAACGTCGATAAGGGATGAAAAATAGTTTGTAACCATACTGGACAAATGTTGTCTCCTGTCACTTTGAATTGATGCTGCAGTACCTGTCCTGTCTGCGGTCATAGAAAAATCACTCCACAACCTGGTCAGAAAACCCCTCTGTCCAACGCCACTTCTGATTTCTGCCCCTCTAACACCTCTGGTCTGCTGGCCCCTGGAGCTCGTGTGAGAACGATCACGGGCGCTGTGTGCAGGGAATGCCAGAAGCAAACGGTCAACAAGAGTTGATTGTTTTGTTGCTAATATTAGTTCCAAGTTCTCATGTGGCATAATATTTTGCAATTTGCCTTTATAGCGAGGATCAAGGAGGCAGGCCAACCAGTAATCGTCATCGTTCATCATTTTTGTAATGCGTGTGTCCCTTTTGAGGATACGCAAGGCATAATCCGCCATGTGGGCCAAAGTTCCCGTTGTCAAATCTGCGGTTGTGCTTGGTTGAGGGGCAGTTGCAGGCAAATCTACGTCACTTGTGTCCCTCAAAAAACCAGAACCCGGCCTTGCCACGCCACCAATTTCCCGTGCCCCCGGGAAAGCTTCCTCATTAAAAATATACTCATCCCCATCATCCTCCTCATCCTCCACCTCCTCTTCGCCCGGTACCTCGTCATGTACACTGCCCTGACCAGACAATCGCTGACTGTCATCAAGGCTTTCCTCTTCCTCTGGTGCAGACGCCTGATCCTTTATGTGCGTCAAACTTTGCATCAGCAGACGCATTAGGGGGATGCTCATGCTTATTATGGCGTTGTCTGCACTAACCAGCCGTGTGCATTCCTCAAAACACTGAAGGACTTGACACATGTCTTGAATCTTCGACCACTGCACACCTGACAACTCCATGTCTGCCATCCTACTGCCTGCCCGTGTATGTGTATCCTCCCACAAAAACATAACAGCCCGCCTCTGTTCGCACAGTCTCTGAAGCATGTGCAGTGTTGAGTTCCACCTTGTTGCAACGTCTATGATTAGGCGATGCTGGGGAAGGTTCAAAGAACGCTGATAGGTCTGCATACGGCTGGAGTGTACAGGCGAACGGCGGATATGTGCGCAAAGTCCACGCACTTTGAGGAGCAGGTCGGATAACCCCGGATAACTTTTCAGGAAGCACTGCACCACCAGGTTTAAGGTGTGAGCCAGGCAAGGAATGTGTTTCAGTTGGGAAAGGGAGATGGCAGCCATGAAATTCCTTCCGTTATCACTCACTACCTTGCCTGCCTCAAGATCTACAGTGCCCAGCCACGACTGCGTTTCTTGCTGCAAGAACTCGGACAGAACTTCCGCGGTGTGTCTATTGTCGCCCAAACACTTCATAGCCAATACAGCCTGCTGACGTATGCCAGTAGCTGCCCCATAATGGGAGACCTGGTGTGCAACAGTGGCAGGTGCGGATGGAGTGTTTGTGCGACTGCGGTCTGTGGACGAGCTCTTGCTTCTGCAGGAGGACGAGGAGGAGGAGGAGGAGGGGGTGCGAACGGCTACAGACAACTGTTTACTAGACCGTGGGCTAGGCAGAACTGTCCCAAACTTGCTGTCCCCTGTGGACCCTGAATCCACCACATTTACCCAGTGTGCCGTGATGGACACGTAACGTCCCTGGCCATGCCTACTGGTCCATGCATCTGTTGTCAGGTGCACCTTTGTGCTCACAGATTGCCTGAGTGCATGGACGATGCGCTCTTTAACATGCTGGTGGAGGGCTGGGATGGCTTTTCTGGAAAAAAAGTGTCGACTGGGTAGCTCGTAGCGTGGTACAGCGTAGTCCATCAGGTCTTTGAAAGCTTCGCTTTCAACTAACCGGTAGGGCATCATCTCTAACGAGATTAGTCTAGCTATGTGGGCGTTCAAACCCTGTGTACGCGGATGCGAGGCTAAGTATTTCCTTTTTCTAACCATAGTCTCATGTAGGGTGAGCTGGACTGGAGAGCTGGAGATCGTGGAACTAGCGGGGGTGCCGGTGGACATGGCAGACTGAGAGACGGTGGGAGATGGTATTGTTGCCGCCGGTGCCCTAGATGCAGTGTTTCCTACTACGAAACTGGTGATTCCCTGACCCTGACTGCTTTGGCCTGGCAAAGATACCTGCACAGATACAGCAGGTGGTGCGCTAAATGGTGGTCCTACACTGCCGGAAGGGATGTTGCGTTGATGACTAGCTTCATTGGCCGAGGGTGCAACAACCTTAAGGGACGTTTGGTAGTTAGTCCAAGCTTTCAAATGCATGGTGGTTAAATGTCTATGCATGCAACTAGTATTGAGACTTTTCAGATTCTGACCTCTGCTTAAGGAAGTAGAACATTTTTGACAGATGACTTTGCGCTGATCAATTGGATGTTGTTTAAAAAAATGCCAGACTGCACTCTTTCTAGCATCGGATACCTTTTCAGGCATTGCAGACTGAGCTTTAACCGGATGGCCACGCTGTCCTCCACCAGGTTTTGGCTTTGCCACGCGTTTTGGGCAAGATACGGGCCCGGCAGATGGAACCTGTGGCGATGTTGATGCCTGCTGCGGCCCCTCCTCCTCCTCTGCTTCAGAACTGCTGCCGCCTGCACCCTGTTCCCCCAATGGCTGCCAATCGGGGTCAAGAACTGGGTCATCTAATAACTCTTCTTGTACCTCCTGCGCAACTTCGTCTGTGTCACTGTGTCGTTCGGTGGTATAGCGTTCGTGATGGGGCAACATAGTCTCATCAGGGTCTGATTCTTGATCAGCACCCTGCGAGGGCAATGTTGTGGTCTGAGTCAAAGGACCAGCATAGTAGTCTGGCTGTGGCTGTGCGTCAGTGCACTCCATGTCAGATTCAATTTGTAATGGGCATGGACTGTTAACTGCTTCACTTTCTAAGCCAGGGACGGTATGTGTAAAGAGCTCCATGGAGTAACCCGTTGTGTCGCCTGCTGCATTCTTCTCTGTTGTTGTTTTTGCTGAAGAGGACAAGGAAGTGACTTGTCCCTGACCGTGAACATCCACTAACGACGCGCTGCTTTTACTTTTACCAAGTTTCACGAGATGAGGCAAAAGAGCTAGAGGCTGAGTCAGCAAGATAAGCCAAAACTTGCTCTTGCTGCTCCGGCTTTAAAAGCGGTTTTCCTAATCCCAGAAAAGGGAGCGTTCGAGGCCTTGTGTAGCCGGACGACGAACCTGGCTCCACAGCTCCAGACTTAGGTGCAATATTTTTTCCCCCACGACCACCTGATGCTCCACCACTACCACTACCCTCATTACCAGCTGACAATGAACGCCCCCGGCCACGACCTCTTCCACTAGACTTCCTCATTGTTTTAAAAACGTAACCAAACTAACGTTATTTGTTGCAGTCACACAACTTACACGGTGAGCTATAACTTCAGTATGATTTAGCTACCCCTTTACAGGTTGGTGAGACCACAGCGAAAATCAGGCCCAATGTTACACACTCTTTTTTTGGTGGCTGCAAATTAGAGAGATGCCCCACACGCAGGACTGTCACTGAAGCACAAATGTTAATATTAATGTCACACTATTATTTTTTTTTTATTTTTATTTTTTTCAGGAACACTTTAGAAACCCCCCAAAAAAAAAAAAATAGATTTTTGCAGGGAGAATTTAGAAAACAAATGTAACAAACTATATGCTTTCTATGGGCCACTGAGTGAGAGATGACGCACACAGGAATCAGGAGTGGCACACAAGCCCAGAGGCCAATATTTTTCTACCAATGATTGATGGAGTTATTTTCTCTGGTAGATTTTGGAACCCAAATCAAGGAAAAAAAATGTAGGCTTTCTATGGACCACAATTGGAGAGAGAGAGAGAGAGAGATGGCACACCCAGGAGTCAAGACTGGCACACAAGCAGAAAGGCCAATATTAATCTCCCACTGTTTTTTTTTTTTTTTTTTTTTTTTCAGGGAGACTTTAGAAAAAAAAATAATAAAAAAAATATGATTTTATCAGGAAGAATTTAGAAACCAAATAAAATAAAATGATTTTTTCAGGGAGAATTTATAAAACAAATAAAAACAAAAATAGGCGTTCTATGGCCCACTGACTGAGAGATGACGCACACAGGAGTCAGGAGTGGCACACAAACCCAGAGGCCAATATTTTTCTACCAATGATTGATGTAGTTATTTTCTCTGGTAGATTTTAGAACCCAAATCAAGGAAAAAAAATATAGGCTTTCTATGGACCACAATTGGAGAGAGAGAGAGAGAGAGAGAGAGAGAGAGAGAGAGAGAGAGAGAGATGGCACACCCAGGAGTCAAGACTGGCACACAAGCAGAAAGGCCAATATTAATCTCCCACTGTTTTTTTTGGTTGTTTTTTTTTTTTTTTTTTTCAGGGAGACTTTAGAAAAAAAAATAATAAAAAAAATATGATTTTATCAGGAAGAATTTAGAAACCAAATAAAATAAAATGATTTTTTCAGGGAGAATTTATAAAACAAATAAAACCAAAAATAGGCGTTCTATGGCCCACTGACTGAGAGATGACGCACCCAGGAGTCAAGACTGGCACACAAGCAGAAAGGCCAATATTAATCTCCCACTGTTTTTTTTGGTTGTTTTTTTTTTTTTTTTTTTCAGGGAGACTTTAGAAAAAAAAATAATAAAAAAAATATGATTTTATCAGGAAGAATTTAGAAACCAAATAAAATAAAATGATTTTTTCAGGGAGAATTTATAAAACAAATAAAACCAAAAATAGGCGTTCTATGGCCCACTGACTGAGAGATGACGCACCCAGGAGTCAAGACTGGCACACAAGCAGAAAGGCCAATATTAATCTCCCACTGTTTTTTTTTTTTTTTTTCAGGGAGACTTTAGAAAAAAAAATAATAAAAAAAATATGATTTTATCAGGAAGAATTTAGAAACCAAATAAAATAAAATGATTTTTTCAGGGAGAATTTATAAAACAAATAAAACCAAAAATAGGCGTTCTATGGCCCACTGACTGAGAGATGACGCACCCAGGAGTCAAGACTGGCACACAAGCAGAAAGGCCAATATTAATCTCCCACTGTATTTTTATCAGGGAGAATTTATACACCCCACAAAAAAAAATACAGAAAAATGAAAAGGCTTTCTATGGCCCACTATGTGAGAGAGATGGCACACACAGGGATGGCACTCTAGCAGAAATGCCAAATTGCCAATCTTAATCTCCCACCAAAAAAAAAAAAAAAAAAAAAAACAGGGAATGTCCTACAATTACTATCTCCCTGCCTGCAGTAATCTCAGCCAGGTATGGCAGGCAGCTACTATCTCCCTGCCTGCAGTAATCTCAGCCAGGTATGGCAGGCAGCAATAAGGAGTGGACTGATGCACAAATGAAATAAAAAGTGTGGACAAACAAAAAAGATAGCTGTGCAGAAAGGAAGGAACAAGAGGATTTGTGCTTTGAAAAAAGCAGTTGGTTTGCACAGCGGCGTACACACAGCAATGCAGCTATCAGGGAGCCTTCTAGGGCAGCCCAATGAGCTACAGCGCTGAGGGGAAAAAAAAAAAAAAAAAAACTTCCACTGTCCCTGCACACCGAGGGTGGTGTTGGACAGTGCAAATCGCTGCAGCACAAGCGGTTTTGTGGTTAATGGACCCTGCCTAACGCTATCCCTGCTTCTGACAAAGCGGCAGCAACCTCTCCCTAAGCTCAGATCAGCAGCAGTAAGATGGCGGTCGGCGGGAACGCCTCTTTATAGCCCCTGTGACGTCGCAGACAGCAAGCCAATCACTGCAATGCCCTTCTCTAAGATGGTGGGGACCAGGACCTATGTCATCACGCTGCCCACACTCTGCGTTTACCTTCATTGGCTGAGAAATGGCGCTTTTCGCGTCATTGAAACGCGACTTTGGCGCGAAAGTCGCGTACCGCATGGCCGACCCCGCACAGGGGTCGGATCGGGTTTCATGAAACCCCGACTTAGCCAAAAGTCGGCGACTTTTGAAAATGTTCGACCCGTTTCGCTCAACCCTAGTCAAGACCACCACGCGATGTTTAGCTCCTTCAAGCCAATGTCGCCACTCCTCGAATACCCATTTCATGGCCAACAACTCTCGATTGCCAACATCATAATTTTGATCAGCAGGCGAGAATTTTCTTGAAAATAAGGCACATGGTTTCATCACCGAGCCATCAGAACTTCTTTGCGACAAAACAGCCCCTGCTCCAATCTCAGAAGCATCAACCTCGACCTGAAACGGAAGCGAAACATCTGGCTGGCACAGCACAGGGGCAGAAGAAAAACGACGCTTCAACTCCTGAAAAGCCTCTACAGACGCAGAGGACCAATTGACCACATCAGCACCTTTCTTGGTCAAATCAGTCAACGGTTTAGCAACTCTAGAAAAATTAGCGATGAAGCGACGGTAAAAATTAGCAAAGCCCAGGAACTTCTGTAGGCTCTTCACAGATGTCGACTGAGTCCAATCATAAATGGCCTGGACCTTAACAGGGTCCATCTCGATAGTAGAAGGAGAAAAAATGAAACCCAAAAATGAAACTTTCTGAACTCCAAAGAGACACTTAGACCCCTTCACAAACAAGGAATTAGCACGAAGAACCTGGAACACCATTCTGACCTGCTTCACATGAGACTCCCAATCATCCGAAAAGACCAAAATGTCATCCAAATATACAATCATGAATCTATCCAGGTACTCTCGGAAGATGTCATGCATAAAGGACTGAAACACAGATGGAGCATTAGAAAGCCCAAATGGCATAACCAGGTACTCAAAATGGCCCTCAGGCGTATTAAATGCTGTTTTCCATTCATCGCCCTGTTTAATTCGCACAAGATTATACGCCCCTCGAAGATCTATCTTGGTGAACCAACTAGCCCCCTTAATTCGAGCAAACAGATCAGACATCAGCGGCAAAGGATACTGAAATTTGACTGTGATCTTATTAAGAAGGCGGTAATCAATACAAGGTCTTAAAGAGCCATCCTTCTAGGCCACAAAAATGAACCCTGCTCCCAATGGTGACGACGACGGGCGAATATGACCCTTCTCCAAGGATTCCTTTATATAACTCCACATAGCAGCGTGCTCTGGCACAGATAGATTAAACAGTCGGCCCTTAGGAAACTTACTACCGGGAATCAAATTAATAGCACAATCGCAGTCCCTATGAAGAGGTAGGGCACCGGATTTGGGCTCCTCAAATACATCCCGGTAATCTGATAAAAACTCAGGGACTTCAGAAGGAGTCGAAGGCGAAATTGACAACAATGGAACATCACCATGTACCCCTTGACAACCCCAGCTGGACACAGACATAGATTTCCAATCCAACACTGGATTATGGACCTGTAGCCATTGCAACCCCAAAACGACCACATCATGCAGATTATGCAACACCAAAAAGCGGATATCCTCCTGATGTGCAGGAGCCATGCACATGGTAAATTGCATCCAGTATTGAGGTTTATTCTTGGCCAAAGGCGTAGCATCAATTCCTCTCAATGGAATAGGATGCTGCAAGGGCTCCAAGGAAAAAACACAGCGCCTGGCAAACTCAAAATCCATCAAATTCCGGGCAGCGCCTGAATCCACAAATGCCATAACAGAATATGACGACAGAGAGCAAATCAGAGTAACGGACAAAAGAAATTTTGACTGTACCGTACTAATGGTGGCAGACCTAGCGAACCGCTTAGTGCGCTTAGGACAATCGGAGATAGCATGAGTGGAGTCACCACAGTAAAAACACAGTCCATTCCGACGTCTGTGTTCTTGCCGTTCAGCTCTGGTCAAAGTTCTATCACACTGCATAAGCTCAGGCCTATTCTCAGAGAACACCGCCAAATGGTGCACAGCTTTGCGCTCACGCAAGCGCCGATCGATCTGAATGGCCAATGACATAGACTCATTCAGACCAGCAGGCGTGGGAAATCCCACCATGACATCCTTAAGGGCTTCAGAAAGACCCTTTCTGAAAATTGCCGCCAGGGCACATTCATTCCACTGAGTAAGCACAGACCACTTTCTAAACTTCTGACAGTACACCTCCGCCTCATCCTGACCCTGACACAAAGCCAGCAAGATTTTCTCTGCCTGATCCACGGAATTTGGTTCATCATAAAGCAATCCTAGCACCAGAAAAAAAGCATCAACATCACGCAATGCAGGATCTCCTGGCACAAGGGAAAATGCCCAGTCTTGAGGGTCACCACGTAATAAAGAAATAATGATTTTTACTTGTTGAGCGGGGTCACCAGAGGAGCGTGGTTTCAAAGCTAGAAACAGTTTACAATTATTTTTGAAATTTAGAAACTTAGATCTATTTCCAGAAAATAAATCAGGAGTAGGAATTCTAGGCTCTAACATCGGATTCTGAACCACAAAATCTTGAATGTTTTGTACCCTTGCAGTGAGATGATCCACACAAGAGGACAGACCTTGAATGTCCATCTCTACACCTGTGTCCTGAACCACCCAAAGGTCTAGGGGAAAAGAAAGACAAAACACAGTGCAAAGAAAAAAAAATGGTCTCAGAACTTCTCTTATCCCTCTATTGAGATGCATTAATACTTTGGGCCAGCTGTACAGTTATGACCTGGTGGTTAGGAGCACCCGACCTGATAGTTAAACTCATACAGGACGAGCTCTGGGATGTGGGAGCTCTGCTGACCGCAAGCCC
This sequence comes from Ranitomeya imitator, assembly GCF_032444005.1. NCBI lineage: Eukaryota > Metazoa > Chordata > Amphibia > Anura > Dendrobatidae > Ranitomeya > Ranitomeya imitator. The sequence goes on from NC_091282.1 coordinate 686,087,279, forward strand.
TAATCCTATCGCACACACTAGAAATAGCCGTGGAGCGCTCCTGATGCTCCCTAGGCGCCTCGTCACAGCCTAAGAGCTAGCTAGCCCTAGAGAAGAAAATACAGCCTACCTTGCCTCAGAGAAATTCCCCAAAGGAATAGGCAGCCCCCCACATGTAATGACTGTGAGTAAAGATGAAAGTCACAAACGCAGAAATGAGATAGGTTTCAGCAAAGGGAGGCACGACTTACTAAATAGACAGAGGATAGGAAAGGAATCTTTGCGGTCAGCACAAAAACCTACAAATGACCACGCAGAGTGTGCAAAAGGGTCCTCCGCACCGACTCACGGTGCGGGGGTGCCACCCTGCATCCCAGAGCTTCCAGCTAGCAAGACAAAATCAAGATAACCAGCTGGACAAAGAAACAAGAACAATAATAACAATCAGGAACTTAGCTTCTGCAGGAGAAGACAGGACACCAGAAAGATCCAGGAGCGAACTGAACCAATGCTAAAACATTGACAGCTGGCATGGAGAAACGATCTGAGTGGAGTTAAATAGAAAAGCCAACCAAAGGATAAACCACGTCACCTGTGTAAGGAACCTCAGAAGCAGCAGCTCCACTCACAGCCACCAGAGGGAGCCCACGGACCGAACTCACCGAAGTACCATTCATGACCACAGGAGGGAGCTCAACAACAGAATTCAAAACACTAGACTAACATTCAAACAAGTTCAAGCTGCCCTGCAGTCCGAGGGTACAGCAGTGTCAACCCGTACTATCTGTCGACGTCTGAATGAAAAGGGACTGTATGGTAGGAGACCCAGGAAGACCCCACTTCTTACCCCGAGACATAAAAAAGCCAGGCTGGAGTTTGCCAAAACTTACCTGAAAAAGCCTAAAACGTTTTGGAAGAATGTTCTCTGGTCAGATGAGACAAAAGTAGAGCTTTTTGGGCAAAGGCATCAACATAGAGTTTACAGGAGAAAAAAACAGGCATTCAAAGAAAAAAACACGGTCCCTACAGTCAAACATGGCGGAGGTTCACTGATGTTTTGGGGTTGCTTTGCTGCCTCTGGCACTGGACTGCTTGACCATGTGCATGGCATTATGAAGTCTGAAGACTACCAACAAATTTTGCAGCATAATGTAGGGCCCAGTGTGAGAAAGCTGGGTCTCCCTCAGAGGTCATACATCTTCCAGCAGGACAATGACCCAAAACACGCTTCAAAAAGCACTAGAAAATGGTTTGAGATAAAGCACTGGAGACTTCTAAGGTGGCCAGCAATGAGTCCAGACCTGAATCCCATAGAACACCTGTGGAGAGATCTAAAAATGGCAGTTTGGAGAAGGCACCCTTCAAATATCAGGGACCTGGAGCAGTTTGCCAAAGAAAAATGGTCTAAAATTCCAGTAGATCATTGTAAGAAACTCATTAATGGTTACCGGAAGCGGTTGGTCGCGGTTATTTTGGCTAAAGGTTGTGCAACCAAGTATTAGGCAGAGGGTGCCAATACTTTTGTCTGGCCCATTTTTGGAGTTTTGTGTGAAATGATCAATGTTTTGCTTTTTGCTTCATTCTCTTTTGTGTTTTTTCATTTAGGACAAATTAAATGAAGATAATAATACCAAAGAATTTGTGATTGCAATCATTTTCAGGAAGAAACTGAGTATTATCTGACAGAATTGCAGGGGTGTCAATACTTTTGGCCATGACTGTAGTTAGCTAGGTGGCTGTATATCAGTCCGATAGTGTAGCTAGCTAATGTCCACTGTGGCTGTTAAATTTACCTTCCAGCATTCTTTTCTCATTACTGGGGTCCACAGACAAAGCCTGCAAGGCACATGTCTTACAACTGCACTGTTTCTATTGTGCTCCATGCACAAGTATAGCATTCTATTTAATATTTTTTTACAAGCTAAATGTGAAACAGCCTGCTGTATCCCACCTTGTCATTTAGTGCTGTGGTGATTTAACCCCTTAGTGACAGAGCCAATTTGGTACTTAATGACCAGGCCAATTTTTGCAATTCTGACCACTGTCACTTTATGAGGTTATAACTCTGGAACGCTTCAACGGATCCCGCTGATTCTGAGATTGTTTTTTTGTGACATATTGTACTTCATGTTAGTGGTAACATTTCTTCGATATTACTTGCGATTATTTATGAAAAAAACGGAAATATGGCGAAAATTTTTAAAATTTTGCAATTTTCAAACTTTGTATTTTTATGCCCTTAAATCAGAGAGATATGTCACGAAAAGTAGTTAATAAATAACATTTCCCACATATCTACTTTACATCAGCACAATTTTGGAAACAAAATTTTTTTTTGTTAGGGAGTTATAAGGGTTAAAAGTTGACCAGCAATTTCTCATTTTTACAACACCATTTTTTTTAGGGACCACATCACATTTGAAGTCATTTTGAGGGGTCTATATGATAGAAAATAATGAAGTGTAACACCATTCTAAAAACTAGACCCCTCAAGGTTCTCAAAACCACATTCAAGAAGTGTATTAACCCTTTACGTGCTTCACAGGAACTGAAACAATGTGGAATGAAAAAAATGAACATTTAACTTTTTTTTGCAAACATCTTAATTCAGAACCATTTTTTTATTTTCACAAGTGTAAAAACAGAAATGTAACCATAAATTTTGTTGTGCAATTTCTCCTGAATACTCCAATACCCCATATGTGGGGGTAAACCACTGTTAGGGCGCACCGCAGAACTTAGAAGTGAAGGAGCGCCGTTTGACTTTTTCAATGCAGAATTGGCTGGAATTGAGATCGGACGCCATGTCACGTTTAGAGAGCCCCTGATGTGCCTAACCAGTGGAAACTCCCCACAAGTGACACCATTTTGGAAACTATACCCCTTAAGGATCTTATCTAGATGTGTGGTGAGCACTTTGAACCCCCAAGTGCTTCACAGAAGTTTATAACGTAGAGCCGTGAAAATAAAAAATCGCTTTTGTTTACACAAAAATGATTTTTTCGCCCACAAATTCTTATTTTCACAAGGGTAACAGGAGAAATTAGACCACAAAAGTTGTTGTGCAATTTCTCCTGAGTACGCTGATACCCAATATGTGGGGGTAAACCACTGTTAGGGCGCACCGCAGAGCTTGGAAGAGAAAGAGTGCCGTTTTACTTTTTCAATGTAGAATTGGCTGGAATTGAGATCGGACGCCATGTCGCGTTTGGAGAGCCCCTGATGTGCCTAAACAGTAGAAATCCCCCACAATTGACCCCATTTTGGAAACTAGACCCCCCAAGGAACTTATCTAGATGTGTGGTGAGAACTTTGAATGCCCAAGTGCTTCACAGAAGTTTAGAATGCAGAGTCGTGAAAATAAAAAATATTTTTTTTTCCACAAAAAAGATATTGTAGCCCCCAAGTTTTTATTTTCACAAGGATAACAGGAGAAATTGGACTGCAATAGTTGTTGTCCAATTTATCCCGAGTACGCTGATGCACCATATGTGGGGGTAAACCACTGTTTGGGCGCACAGCAGAGCTCGGAAGGGAAGGAGCGCCTTTTTGGAATGCAGACTTTGATAGAATGGTCTGTGGGCATTATGTTGCGATTGCAGAGCCCCTGATATACCTAAACTGTAGTAACCCCCCCACAAGTGACCCCATTTTGGAAACTAGACCCCCCAAGGAACTTATCTAGATGTGTGGTGAGAACTTTGAATGCCCAAGTGCTTCACAGAAGTTTAGAATGCAGAGTCGTGAAAATAAAAAATATTTTTTTTTTTCACAAAAAAGATATTGTAGCCCCCAAGTTTTTATTTTCACAAGGGTAACAAGAGAAATTGGACCCCAGAAGTTGTTGTCCAATTTATCCCGAGTGTGCTGATGCCCCATATGTGGGGGTAACCCACTGTTTGGGCGCACGGCAGAGCTCAGAAGGGAGGGAGCACCATTTGACTTTTTGAGCGCAAAATTGGCTGTCGTGTTTGGAGACCCCCTGATGTACCTAAACAGTGGAAACCCCCAATTGTAGCTCCAACCCTAACCCCAACAAACCCCTAACCCTAATCCCAACCTGATCCATAATCCTAATCACTAACCCTAACCATAATCACAACCCTTACCCCAAAACAACCCTAATGTCAACCCTAACCATAACCCTAATCAAAACCCTAAATCCAACACACCCTAATCCAAATCTCAACCCTAACCTCAAACCTAACCCTAATCCCAATACACCCCTAATCACAACCCTAAACTTAACCCTAATCCCAAACCTAACCCTAATCCCAAGCGTAACCCTAATGCCAACCCTAACCCTAATACCAACCCTAATCCAAACCCTAATCCTAATCCCAGCTCTAACCCTAACTTTAGCCCCAACCCTAGCCCTAACTTTAGCCCCAACCCTAACCCTAGCCCTAAGGCTACTTTCACACTTGCGTCGTTTGGCATTCCGTCGCAATCCGTCGTTTTGGACAAGAAACGGATCCTGCAAATGTGCCCGCAGGATGCGTTTTTTGCCCATAGACTTGTATTGCCGACAGATCGTGACGGATGGCCACACGTCGCGTCCGTCGTGCACTGGATCAGTTGTGTTTTGGCGGAGCGTCGGCACAAAAAACGTTCAATGAAACGTTTTTTTGTACGTCGCATCCGCCATTTCTGACCGCGCATGCGTGGCCGTAACTCCGCCCCCTCCTCCCCAGAACATAGATTGGGCAGCGGATGCGTTGAAAAACTACAGCTGCTGCCCACGTTGTGCACAATTTTCACAACGTGCGTCGGTATGTCGGGCCGACGCATTGCGACGGCCCCGTACCGACGTAAGTGTGAAAGAAGACTAACCCTAAATTTAGCCCCAACCCTAACCCTAAATTTAGCCCCAACCCTAAATTTAGCCCCAACCCTAGCCCTAACCCTAGCCCTAACCTTACCCCTAACCCTACCCCTAACCCTACCCCTAACCCTAACCCTGCCCCTGACCCTACCCCTAACCCTAACCCTACCCCTACCCCTAACCCTACCCCTACCCCTAACCCTACCCCTAACCCTACCCCTAACCCTAATTTTAGCCCCAACTGCTGTTCTCCTGCCGGCCGGCAGATGGAGACAGATGGCGGGCGCACTGGGCATGCGCCCGCAATTTCTTCTGTCGGCGGCCAGGAGGAGCAGCAAGAGGATCCAGGGACCTAGGTGAGTATGCTAGGGTCCCCGAATCCCCCTATTTCTCTGTCCTCTGATGTACGATCACATCAGAGGACAGAGAATTACACTTTACTTTTTTTTTTTTTTTGCGGTCGCCGGTAAACAGTTAATTACCGGCGATCGCAAAACAGGGGTCGGTAATACCGACCCCGATCATGCTCTTTGTCAGCCGAGACCCCAAAGATTCTCCCGGTGATGGCCGGCGGGCGATCACATCGGAGGACAGAGAAATTAAAAAGAGATCGCGTTTTTTTTTTTTTTGAGGGGCGGGTTAAAAACCCCCGGCAGCCGAGACCCCGGAGAAAATCGGCCTCTGGGGGGCGCTATTGACTTTTTCCACAGCGCCGTTAATTAACGGCGCTGTGGTTTAAGTACCCTTAGCGGCCGCCGTTAAAAGGCGTATCGGCGGTCGCTAATGGGATAAAATTGTCTGAAAACCTAAGGCACATTAAAAAAAAGTTATAATTTTATCTGTGTATCCCACGCTGTGTATCCCACGTTGTCATTTTGAGGCGGTGATATGAACCTGTCTGCATACCTAAGGCACATTAAAAAAAATTACTTTTTCAGTTGCAAAAAGTTAGATAACCCGCCAAATCACTCTAAGTCATTTGGTTGGGTTAAAATTAAGCTGTTGAGGCCTGATCCAAAGGCCACAAACAAATACTTCTGTTATTAGCATCATACAGTAAGGGACCTGACTTTAACCCCTTCATGACCCAGCCTATTTTGACCTTAAAGACCTTGCCGTTTTTTGCAATTCTGACCAGTGTCCCTTTATGAGGTAATAACTCAGGAACGCTTCAACGGATCCTAGCGGTTCTGAGATTGTTTTTTCGTGACATATTGGGCTTCATGTTAGTGGTAAATTTAGGTCAATAAATTCTGCGTTTATTTGTGATAAAAACGGAAATTTGGCGAAAATTTTGAAAATTTCGCAATTTTCACATTTTTAATTTTTATTCTGTTAAACCAGAGAGATATGTGACACAAAATAGTTAATAAATAACATTTCCCACATGTTTACTTTACATCAGCACAATTTTGGAAACAAAATTTTTTTTGTTAGGAAGTTATAAGGGTTAAAATTTGACCAGCGATTTGTCATTTTTACAACGAAATTTACAAAACCATTTTTTTTAGGGACCACCTCACATTTTAAGTCAGTTTGAGGGGTCTATATGGCTGAAAATACCCAAAAGTGACACCATTCTAAAAACTGCACCCCTCAAGGTACTCAAAACCACATTCAAAAAGTTTATTAACCCTTCAGGTGCTTCACAGCAGCAGAAGCAACATGGAAGGAAAAAATGAACATTTAACTTTTTAGTCACAAAAATTATCTTTTAGCAACAATTTTTTTATTTTCCCAATGGTAAAAGGAGAAACTGAACCACGAAAGTTGTTGTCCAATTTGTCCTGAGTACGCTGATACCTCATATGTGGGGGTAAACCACTGTTTGGGCGCACGGCAGGGCTTGGAAGGGAAGGAGCGCCATTTGACTTTTTGAATGAAAAATTGGCTGCACTCTTTAGCGGACACCATGTCACGTTTGGAGAGCCCCCGTGTGCCTAAAAATTGGAGCTCCCCCACAAGTGACCCCATTTTGGAAACTAGACGCCCCAAGGAACTTATCTAGATGCATAGTGAGCACTTTGAACCCCCAGGTGCTTCACAAATTAATCCGTAAAAATGAAAAAGTACTTTTTTTTCACAAAAAAATTCTTTTAGCCTCAATTTTTTCATTTTCACATGGGCAACAGGATAAAATGGATCCTAAAATGTGTTGGGCAATTTCTCCTGAGTACACCAATACCTCACATGTGGGGGTAAACCACTGTTTGGGCACATGGTAAGGCTCGGAAGGGAAGGAGCGCCATTTGACTTTTTGAATGAAAAATTATTTCCATCGTTAGCGGACACCATGTCGCGTTTGGAGAGCTCCTGTGTGCCTAAACATTGGCGCTCCCCCACAAGTGACCCCATTTTGGAAACTAGACCCCCCAAGGAACTTATTTAGATGCCTAGTGAGCACTTTAAACCCTCAGGTGCTTCACAAATTGATCTGTAAAAATGAAAAAGTACTTTTTTTTCACGAAAAAAAATTTTTCGCCTCAATTTTTTCATTTTCACATGGGCAGTAGGGTAAAATGGATCATAAAATTTGTTGGGCAATTTCTCCCGAGTACGTCGATACCTCATATGTGGGGGTAAACCACTGTTTGGGCACTCGGCAGGGCTCGGAAGGGAAGGCGCGCCATTTGACTTTTTGAATGGAAAATTAGCTCCAATTGTTAGCGGACACCATGTCACGTTTGGAGAGCCCCTGTGTGCCTAAACATTGGAGCTCCCCCACAAGTGACCCCATTTTGGAAACTAGACCCCCCAAGAAACTTATCTAGATGCATATTGAGCACTTTAAACCCCCAGGTGCTTCACAGAAGTTTATAACGCAGAGCCATGAAAATAAAAAATAATTTTTCTTTCCTCAAAAATGATTTTTTAGCCTGGTATTTCCTATTTTGCCAAGGATAATAGGAGAAATTGGACCCCAAATATTGTTGTCCTGTTTGTCCTGAGTACGCAGATACCCAATATGTGGGGGTAAACCACTGTTTGGGCGCACGGCAGGGCTCGGAAGGGATGGCACGCCATTTGGCTTTTTAAATGGAAAATTAGCTCCAATCATTAGCGGACACCATGTCACGTTTGGAGAGCCCCTGTGTGCTTAAACATTGGAGATCCCCCAGAAATGACACCATTTTGGAAACTAGACCCCCAAAGGAACTAATCTAGATGTGTGGTGAGGACTTTGAACCCCCAAGTGCTTCACAGAAGTTTATAACGCAGAGCCATGAAAAAAAAAAAAATTATTTTCTCAAAAATGATCTTTTAGCCTCCAATTTTTTATTTTCAAAAGGGTAACAGGAGAAATTTGACCCCAAAAGTTGTTGTCCAGTTTCTCCTGAGTACGATGATACCCCATATGTGGGGGTAAATCACTGTTTGGGCACATGCCGGGGCTCGGAAGTGAAGTAGTGACGTTTTGAAATGCAGACTTTGATGGAATGTTCTGTGGGCGTCACGTTGCGTTTGCAGAGCCCCTGATGTGGCTTAACAGTAGAAACCCCCCACAAGTGACCCCATTTTGGAAACTAGACCCCCAAAGGAACTTATCTAGATGTGTGGTGAGCACTTTGAACCCCCAAGTGCTTCATAGAAGTTTATAATGCAGAGCCGTGAAAATAATAAATACGTTTTCTTTCCTCAAAAATAATTATTTAGCCCAGAATTTTTTAATTTTCCCAAGGGTAACTGGAGAAATTTGACCCCAATATTTGTTGTCCAGTTTCTCCTGAGTACAGTGATACCCCATGAGTGGGGGTAAACCACTGTTTGGGCACACGTCGGGGCTCAGAAGGGAAGTAGTGACTTTTGAAATGCAGACTTTGATGGAATGGTCTGCGGGTGTCACGTTGCGTTTGCAGAGCCCCTGGTGTGCCTAAACAGTAGAAACCCCCACAAGTGACCCCATTTTAGAAATTAGACCCCCCAAGGAACTTATCTAGATATGTGGTGAGCACTTTGAACCCCCAAGTGCTTCACAGACGTTTACAACGCAGAGCCGTGAAAATAAAAAATCATTTTTCTTTCCTCAAAAATTATGTTTTAGCAAGCATTTTTTTTGATTCACAAGGGTAACAGGAGAAATTGGACCCCAGTAATTGTTGCGCAGTTTGTCCTGAGTATGCTGGTACCCCATATGTGGGGGTAAACCACTGTTTGGGCACACGTCAGGGCTCGGAAGTGAGGGAGCACCATTTGACTTTTTGAATACGAGATTGGCTGGAATCAATGGTGGCGCCATGTTGCGTTTGGAGACCCCTGATGTGCCTAAACAGTGGTAACCCCTCAATTCTACCTCCAACACTAACCCCTCCACACCCCTAACCCTAATCCCAACTGTAGCCATAACCCTAAACACAACCCTAACCGCAACACACCCCTAACCACAACCCTAATTCCAACCCTAACCCTAGGGCTATGTGCCCACTTTGCGGATTCGTGTGAGATATTTTCGCACCATTTTTGAAAAATCCGCGGGTAAAAGGCACTGCGTTTTACCTGCGGATTTTCCGCGGATTTCCAGTGTTTTTTGTGCGGATTTCACCTGCGGATTCCTATTGAGGAACAGGTGTAAAACGCTGCGGAATCCGCACAAAGAATTGACATGCTGCGGAAAATACAACGCAGCGTTTCCGCGCGGTATTTTCCGCACTATGGGCACAGCGGATTTGGTTTTTCATATGTTTACATGGTACTGTAAACCTGATGGAACTCTACTGCGGATCCGCAGCCAAATCCGCACCGTGTGCACATAGCCTAATTCTAAAGGTATGTGCACACGCTGCGGAAAACGCTGCGGATCCGCAGCAGTTTCCCATGAACTGTAAACCTACGGGAAACAAAAATCGCTGTGCCCATGCTGCGGAAAAACTGCACGGAAACGCAGCGGTTTACATTCCGCAGCATGTCACTTCTTTGTGCGGATTCCGCAGCGGTTTTACAACTGCTCAAATAGAAAATCGCAGTTGTAAAACCGCAGTGAAATGCGCAGAAAAACCGCGGTAAATCCGCCATAAATCCGCAGCGGTTTAGCACTGCGGATTTATCAAATCCGCAGCGGAAAAATCCGCAGAGGACCAGAATACGTGTGCACATACCGAAACCCTAACCCTAGCCCTAACCCTAACCCTACCCCTAGCCCTAACCCTAACCCTAACCCTAACCCTACCCCTAAACCTACCCCTACCCCTACCCCTAGCCCTAACCCTACCCCTAACCCTATTCTAACATTAGTGGAAAAAAAAAAATTTCCTTATTTTTTTATTGTCCCTACCTATGGGGGTGACAAAGGGGGGGGGTCATTTATTATTTTTTTTATTTTGATCACTGAGATATAATCTATCTCAGTGATCAAAATGCACTTTGGAACGAATCTGCCGGCCGGCAGATTCGGCGGGCGCACTGCGCATGCGCCCGCCATTTTGGAAGATGGCGGCGCCCAGGGAGAAGACGGACGGGACCCCGGCTGGATCGGTAAGTATGATGGGGTGGGGGGGGACCACGGGGGGGGGATCGGAGCACGGGGGGGGGGGAATCGGAGTGCGGGAGGGGTGGAACGGAGCACGGGGGGCGTGGAACGGAGCACGGGGGGGCTGGAATGGAGCACGGGGGGGTGGAACGGAGCACCGGGGGGGGTGGATCGGAGTGCAGGGGGGGTGATTGGAGCACGGGGGGGTGATTGGAGCACGGGGGGAGCGGACAAGAGCACGGGGGGGAGCGGAGCACTGGACGTAGGGGAGCCGGAGCAGTGTACCGGCCAGATCGGAGGGCTGGGGGGGCGATCGGAGGGGTGGGGTGGGGGCACACTAGTATTTCCAGCCATGGCCGATGATATTTCAGCATCGGCCATGGCTGCATTGTAATATTTCACCCGTTATAATAGGTGAAATATTACAAATCGCTCTGATTGGCAGTTTCACTTTCAACAGCCAATCAGAGCGATCGTAGCCACGAGGGGGTGAAGCCACCCCCCCTGGGCTAAACTACCACTCCCCCTGTCCCTGCAGATCGGGTGAAATGGGAGTTAACCCTTTCACCGGATCTGCAGGGACGCGATCTTTCCATGACGCCGCATAGGCGTCATGGGTCGGAATGGCACCGACTTTCATGACGCCTACATGGCGTCATGGGTCGGGAAGGGGTTAAAATAGTTTGAAGCATCCTGTGTGTTATAAAGGCCTGATCCAGAGGCCACAAAAAATCCTTCTGTTATTAATGTCACACAGTAGGGGACCTGACTTTAAAATAGTTTACAGCATCTAGTGTGTTATTAAGGCCTGATCCATAGGCCACAAAAAATTCTTCTGTGTTATTAACGTTATACAATAAGGGACCTGACTTCTGCAGCTTCAAGTGGCCTCTCCTCCTCTTCCTTCACCTCAACATCACAGCCAGTACAGTTCACAGAGGTGGCACCCAAATTCCCCGTGCTTCCTCCTGCATCCCAACTATCCAACTGTTCAACTGACTGTACGGAACCATAGATGGATGAGTCTGAAGAGTTGTTCACACATTCTATGCTATGTTCATCAGAAGTGTACTCAAAAGCTTTGCAAAGTGAAGGAAATCTGCACTGATGCCCCAAATAATTTTAGCTTTTATCCGGGGCAGGATGAAGTGCTGTCCGAACACCATCATGACCCGCGTCATCAGACGTTAACACCTGGTGAGGAGGTGATTCTGATGAGACTCAGATATTTGAGGCTCATGTGGACTGTACTGTGCTGTCAGGGCAAGAAAAGAAGGAGGTTGACTCCACGGGTGAGGAATGTGAAAACACAGAGAATGATGATGATGAGGTGTTAGATCCCAGTTGGCGTGAACATAGATGCATACAGCTGAGTAGGTCATCTGAGGAGGACGACAAGGAGGTTACATTGCTCCGTACATCGCAGACAGCTAGTGATGCAGCCAGGATGAGCAATGCTAGCTCAGCCACAACTGTGCCTGTGACAAGCAGCATCCATGGGGCTGCAGCTCGCAGGGGTGGCAAGGATTGAATAGCCTGGGCATTTTTTGACACTGCAAAGGATGAGCCAACTCACATAATCTGCCAACTTTGCAAAAAAAAAAGTCACGGTAAAAAGTGAAATTATTTGACTACTACACGTATGAACCTTCACATGCACAATCAACATTCTTTACCGTGGGAATCCCACTGCGCAAAAATAACCAGCGATCCTCAACAACCATCAGCCACCCCATGAATCGCATCTGATGCTTTTTCCTCCTCCTCTGTTACTGTACCAACTATTGAAATGCAGGTCTTCAAACGCAGAATCTCGGGTTCTTCACCCGCTCCAGTCACTTTGACTGAGAGCCCACCTTCAGCTGTCATGGAAGCGGACATGCCTGCTGCTTTTGACCAATCTCAGAGAACAAGCACATTACAAGTTTCTAGATCCACCGTAAAATCTCCACCTGCACCTCTCTCACAGTCCAGCAGTTTGTCCAGTTCACCATACTCTGCCCTCTCTCAGCACTGCAGCCAGCCCATAGTTCCACAGTTGTGGTCACGTAAAATATTGTTTCCTCCTACGCATGACAAAGCTAAGAGTTTGACCTTCACCATCTCCAATCTGCTGGCTGCGTAAATGCTGCCTTTCCACCTGGTAGATACAGACGGTTTCTGAAAGCTGATGGCCATCGCAGTCCCCCAGTACCAATTTCCCAGTCTCAATTACTTCTGTAAGAAAGCTGTGCCTGCACTACACCAGCATGTCACAGACAACATCACCCGTTCCTTGACAAAATCTCTGTCACCAGGGTGCATTTCACCACAGGTACTTGGACGAGTAAGCATGGCCAAGGGCATTACATCTCACTGACTGGGCACTGGGTGACTCAGGAGGCTGTGGGGGCAGGAGCTGCTTCACATGTCTTGGAATCTCCAAGGCTTGCAGGACGAACCTCTACATTTAACACTTCCTCCACTGCTTCTGTCTCCTCTATCTCCTCTATGGCCTCCACCTGCGCCTTCAAACTCTACCTTAATGAGACATGCATTCCAAAAGTGAAGAAAGAATATCCACCACCTCTGTACTGCGCATCCACGGCTTTAATCAGGCAGTATTAAAATTGATATGGCTTGGAGATCACAGTCATACAGCTGAAGAGTTGTGGACAGCTCTCCAGACTGAGTTTGATCACTGGCTGTCTCCGCTGAACCTGCATCCAAGGAAGGCCATGTCCGATAATGGTGCAAATCTTGTGGTGTCCCTATGGTGAGGCAAGCTCACACATGTGCCTTGCATGGCTCACGTCCTCAACCTGGTGGTACAACATTTTCTCCGCCAGTATCCTGGCCTGGTTGAGCTGCTCCAGAAAGCACATAAGTTGTGTGCTCATTTCGGTCGTTCGTGTCAAGATCCTGTCAGCACCGAAACACTGTCACGGCTGAACAGGGTGACTCACCCACACTACAGGAGGACCCGGGGTCAGATACCAAGGAAAACTCAGACAGACGGGACCTGCACAGCGTTCTGAGTATGGTAGAGAACAGGAGGACCTGCGATCATGTGACCACAGAAGGTGGGGCTTAGGGTCCGGCTGCTGGAGATGGGTGTAAGTCTTTACAGGGAAACTAAAGTAAAGGAGAGGGGAACTCAGGTCGGACAGGCGGGGGTCATACACAGAGAGGGCGGCGCAGTACACAGGGGCAATCAGAAGAATAGTCAGGACGTAGCAATAGATCAGAAAAACCAGAACGGGCAATAGACAGTACAAACACAGCAGGCAGAAATCACAACATCGACAGAACCAAATCAGAAACCAAACAGACAGACTAGTACTTGCACAAAGCAGAGGCACACCAGGGTCAGACACACTCAGCCAATGGTCAGAGTATAAACGACAAGGACTGACCTCAGAGTGAGGCTATAAAAAGCCTCCCAGGACCCAGAAAGAGGCCATAAGAGTTAACCCTGCAACTACCTGACCCGAGAGCACAGTAAACCATGACAGTACCCCCTACTTAATGGGGGGCCACTGGACCCCCAGGTTTCTCAGGATTCCGAGCATGGAATGCCTGAACCAGACGATCAGCATGTACCGACCTGGCTGGCACCCAAGACCGGTCCTCCGGCCCGTACCCCTTCTAATGCACCAAGTATTGTAGAGACCCACGAACCCACCGGGAATGTACAATATGTTGTACCTCGAATTCCAGATGCCCCTCGACCAAGACTGGGGAAGGAACAGCACCTGGATCTTCCACCACCGATCCTAAAGGTTTAAGCAAGGATCTATGGAATACATTATGAAGTTTCAACGAGGGAGGGAGGCGAAGACGATACGCCACCGGGTTTACAACCTCAATGATCTCGTAGGGACCGATGAACTTGGGTCCCAGTTTGGCGGAGGGCATACGGAGACTTATATTTCGCGTAGAGAGCCACACCTTGTCCCCACACTGCAAAACCTGAGCAGAGTTCCTTTTTTTATCCGCAAAACGCTTATAATTCTCCTGAGCCCTGGAAATATTTAACCGGACTTTTGACCATAACTCCTTGATTCGGTTGACACAGTCCTCAGCTCCTGGACAGCCCGAATCTAATCGTGAGAATTCACCAAAATGGGGGTTCAGACCATAATTAATAAAAAATGGTGACTTACCGGTTGATTGATTGGCACGGTTGTTGAAAGCAAACTCTGCTAATGGTAGGGCATCACACCAGTCGCTTTGCAGAGCAGAAGTCAAACATCGAAGAATTTGTTCAAGCGACTGGTTGGTGCGCTCCGTCTGCCCGTTACTCTCTGGGTGATAAGCTGAGGAAAAAGACAAAGATATCCCCAACCTTTTGCAAAAAGCCCACCAAAACTTAGCCACAAATTGTGCCCCTCTATCTGATACAATGTTCATAGGAACCCCATGTAACCGTACAATTTGAGCAAGGAAATGTTTAGCGAGGGTCTGTGCTGAAGGTAGACTTGCCATATAGGGTTGAGCGACCTTCACTTTTATAGGATCGGGTCGGGTTTCACGAAACCCGACTTTTGGAAAAGTCGGGTCGAGTGAAATCGGCCGATCCTATAAAAAAGTCGGGGTCGGGGTCGGCCGAAACTCGAAACCCAATGCAGTGCATTGGGTTTCCATGGTTCCCAGGGTCTGAAGGAGCGGAAACTCTCCTTCAGGCCCTGGGATCCATATTTAAGTGTAAAATATAGAATTAAAATAAAAAATATCCTTATACTTACCCTCTGACGCGCCCTGGTACTAACCGGGAACCTTCCTTCCTTAGAATCAGCCTTCCAGGACCTTCGGTGACGTCGCGGGTGACGTCGCGGCTTGTGATTGGCCGCGCGGCCGCCCATGTGACCGCTCGCGCGGCCAATCACAAGCCGCGACGTCACCGAAGGTCCTGGAAGGGCTGATTCTTAGGAAGGAAGGCTGTCGGAAGGAAGCAGGGCGCTTCCGAGGGTGAGTATATTCCTATTAGGTATATACTCACCCTCGGAAGCGCCCTGCTTCCTTCCGGCAGCCTTCCTTCCTAAGAATCAGCCCTTCCAGGACCTTCGGTGACGTCGCGGGTGACGTCGCGGCTTGTGATTGGCCGCGCGAGCGGTCACATGGGCGGCCGCGCGGCCAATCACAAGCCGCGACGTCACCGCGACGTCACGGCAAGGTCCTAGAAGCGCGGATTCGAAGGAGGAAGGCTGCCGGTTAGTACCAGGGCGCGTCAGAGGGTAAGTATTGCAATATTTTTTATTTTAATTCTATATTTTACACTTTAATCTGAATTCCGATACCAATTCCCGATATCTTAAACATATCGGGAATCGGGATCGGAATTCCGATTCCAGATTCAAAAGATCGCCGACTTCATGGCCGACCCCCCACTGGGGTCGGGTCGGGTTTCATGAAACCCGACCTTGCCAAAAGTCGGCGACTTTTGAACAATTTCGACCCGTTTCGCTCAACCCTATTGCCATAGGTACAAAATGTGCTAACTTAGAAAACCTGTCTATGACTACCCAGATTACCGTGTTACCCCGGGACACAGGAAGGTTGGTAATGAAGTCCATGGACAAGTGAGTCCATGGTCTTCCTGGAATTGATAAAGGCATCAATTCCCCGGCCGGCCGGCAATGAGAGCTCTTAGAACGGGCGCATACCCCACACGCAGCGACATACCTCTTAATATCCGAAATCATTAAAGGCCACCAAAAGACTCTAGCAACTGAGTCTCGTGTGGCAGAAATGCCTGGGTGAGCACTCAGTTTCGAATCATGGAACTCTCGCAGGAGCTTGGAACGTAATTGCTGAGGAACAAACAATTTGTTTTTAGGTTTGGACCTTGGAGCTAAAGATTGAGCCCCCACAATCTCCCGTTCCAATTCCGATGACACTTCGGCTATAATGATATTGGGTTGAAGAATGGGGGACGGCGGGTCAGGGGCGGATAGCGGCTCAAAACTACGTGATAAAGCATCAGCTTTCACATTTTTAGACCCTGGACGAAACGTTATTGAGAATTGGAATCGAGAAAAAAAAAGTGACCAACGGGCCTGCCTGGGAGTCAGTCTTTTAGCAGATTTGATATACTCTAGGTTTTTGTGGTCGGTGATGACCGTGATGGGGTGAGCCGCCCCCTCCAAAAAATGCCTCCATTCCTCGAACGCCAACTTAATTGCTAAGAGTTCTCTATTACCAACGTCATAATTCCTCTCAGCCTGAGAAAATTTTTTCGAGAAATAGGCACAAGGTTTGAGATTAGTCAGAGAAGCAGGTCCCTGTGACAACACTGCCCCCACCCCTACCTCCGAAGCGTCAACTTCGACTACAAATGGCTTGGATGAGTCAGGTTGCACTAGAACAGGAGCAGTTGTGAAACAGTTTTTCAAAGATAGAAAAGATTGTTTGGCTGACAAGGACCAGTAGGGGGTTTAACAATCTGAGAAAAACCTTTGATAAACCTGCGATAGTAATTAGCGAATCCCAAAAAGCGCTGGAGTCCCCTAAGGTCCCGAGGCTGGACCCACTCCATAATGGCTTGCACCTTCTTGGGATCCATACGAAACCCCTGTGGAGAGATTATGAGACCCAAAAATGATAGCTCCTGAACAAAAAACGAACATTTCTCTAGTTTAACAAATAATTGATTTTCCCTGAGTCTTTGAAACACTGTTCTAACATGTGATAAATGAGAATGTCTGTCAGAGGAATATATCAGGATATCATCCAAGTAGATAACAACAAAGCGACCAATGAGGTCCGAAAAAACAACATTAATGAAATTTTGAAACACATCTGGGGCATTGGTGAGACCAAATGGCATCACCAGATTTTCGAATAACCCCTCTGATGTAAGAAATGCAGTTTTCCACTCATCACCTTCCCGTATTCTTATCAGATTATAAGCTCCTCTGAGGTCCAACTTCGAAAACCACGTGGCCCCAGAGAGCTGGTTACAGAGATCAGGAATCAGAGGCAGGGGGTATGTGTTCCTGACTGTAATTTTATTAAGTTCTCGAAAGTCGAGGCAGGGACGTAGGCCGCCATCCTTTTTTTTAACAAAGAAAAACCCCGCAGCTACTGGGGACACAGAAGGTCTTGTATGCCCTTTACGAAGACTTTCAGCAATGTATTGCTTCATAGCTAGGCGCTCCGGGCCTGACAAATTAAATAGACGGGCTTTGGGCAATTTGGCTCCAGGGATAAGATCAATAGCACAGTCAAATGGCCTATGCGGGGGCAGCGCCTCAGCCTCACTTTCAGAAAACACGTCCTCAAAGTCTTTTAGGTACTCCGGAATACCCTCCAGACTAACAGAAGACACCGAGACAGGTTTTGCAAGTTTCAAACAACAAACAGGTTTATGGCAACAATCAACACATTTGGATCCCCATTTAATAATCTCCCCTGTTTCCCAGTCAATTACCGGGTTGTGGCGTTGAAGCCATGGCATGCCCAACACTAGCCCTGCGGGCAATTTGTCCATAACAAAACATTCCATCTCTTCCTTGTGGGAAGAACCTATCTGTAAAGAAAACCTTTTGGAAACAAAGAATTCCTGTACGTGTAAGAGGGGAAGAGTCGATGGCCACATTTTTAAGTGGCGTTTCCAGCCTGACTGTCCCTATCTTGTGTTGGGAGATGACACAGGAACTGACCAGGTTGAGGGATGAACCACTGTCCACCAAAGCTGTAGAGAAAAAACGATTATGGTCTACCCATAGTTCCACCTTTAACAAGACTTTAGTACACGAGGAAGACAGTACCTGAAGGTCTGAGCAGTCTCCTCGACCGCTACCCAGACCTAGTCGTTTCCCGTCATCTGAGAGGATGATGGACATGAGGGGCAATCTTTTCTCCAGTGTCCGGGTTCTCCACAATAGAAACAGAGTTTTTTCTCCCGGCGGCGTCTTCTCTCCTTCACTTTTAGCGAGGTGACACTGATTTCCATGGGCTCAGGAGCAGACCCAATCTCTTTGCTGCCAGCAAACAGGGAAGTTTCACACTGCATTACACCCCTGGCACGTAACCTGCGGTCCATTCGTACGGCCTGGGTTATGGCATCCTCCAGAGTGTCAGGTGGAGGATGAAGGGCCAAAGCGTCCTGGAGGCGTTCAGACAGGCCCCTGCGGAATAGCCCTCGAAGGGCGGCATCATTCCAGGACACCTCTGCAGCCCACCGTCGGATCTCAGAACAGAACCACTCAGCTGAATGTTTGCCCTGCCGAACACTCATTACCATGTCCTCAGCCATACGGACTCTGTCAGGCTCATCATAGATGCGGCCCAGGGCACCAAAAAAAGCATCAACAGTCATCCTCTCAGGAGCAGAAGTAGATAGAGAAAAGGCCCAGGCTTGAGGAGCCCCGCGAAGTAAAGAAATAATGACCTCCACCCTCTGGAACTCATCCCCAGAAGAACGAGGCCTCAGGGAAAAAAAAAGTTTACATCCCTCCCTGAAAGCTCTGAACTCCTTTTTATCCCCTGAGAAGGTGTCGGGTAGTTTAACTGGAGATTCAGGAGACACCACCGATACATCTGTACTACCAGTACCAAAAGACACAGCAGCGACAGCCCCCTGTACAGTATCTACCAGCTGCTGCTGGGTCTGAGCCATCGTGCGCTGCTCCACATTCAATTTCTGGAACATTTGCGTTAGGTGTTTCACCTGATCCGCTAATGCCTGCATAGGATCCATTCAGATAACACTCTTAAACCTCCCCCTAACAAAGAGAGAGAGAGAGAGAGAGAAAAAAAAAAAAACTGTGACGGTCGTTTATAATGTCAAGATCCTGTCAGCACCGAAACACTGTCACGGCTGAACAGGGTGACTCACCCACACTACAGGAGGACCCGGGGTCAGATACCAAGGAAAACTCAGACAGACGGGACCTGCACAGCGTTCTGAGTATGGTAGAGAACAGGAGGACCTGCGATCATGTGACCACAGAAGGTGGGGCTTAGCGTCCTGCTGCTGGAGATGGGTGTAAGTCTTTACAGGGAAACTAAAGTAAAGGAGAGGGGAACTCAGGTCGGACAGGCGGGGGTCATACACAGAGAGGGCGGCGCAGTACACAGGGGCAATCAGAAGAATAGTCAGGACGTAGCAATAGATCAGAAAAACCAGAACGGGCAATAGACAGTACAAACACAGCAGGCAGAAATCACAACATTGACAGAACCAAATCAGAAACCAAACAGACAGACTAGTACTTGCACAAAGCAGAGGCACACCAGGGTCAGACACACTCAGCCAATGGTCAGAGTATAAACGACAAGGACTGACCTCAGAGTGAGGCTATAAAAAGCCTCCCAGGACCCAGAAAGAGGCCATAAGAGTTAACCCTGCAACTACCTGACCCGAGAGCACAGTAAACCATGACAGTTCGCACCCCTCTGGTCATCGACTTGCATCGATACAGAGGTCTTTGTCCATGCCATGTTAACAGGTTGGTATGCGATGTGCCGACATGGTGGAATTCCACTCTGCACATGTTGCAGCAACTATGGCAGCAGCAACAACCCCTGATGCAGTATGTCATGCCATATAGCCTGGACCAGTGCAGTATGGATGTGGCATATATCACGTTTACAGAGTGGGCACTGATTAAGGACCTCTGCACACTTCTGCACAGTTTCGAAATTGCCATCATCAGCATCACTATTCCGGTCATCTATATGCTGGAGCATACTTTGAATTGCCTGAAGAAGGATATGGTGGTCCCAGAAGAAGAGGAGGAAGTCGAGGAGGATGCAGAATGGATAACATAGTTTTTATGTTCCAGACTGTTGTCACACAGGCGGGTGCCACAGGAGGGTGGATTACTGCAATCGAGGGGGCTGGTGATAACAGTCAAACTGTTATCGAAGGTGCAAGATCCAAGGAAAAAATGGAGTAATCCCGGAAATACTCGGTGCTCGCCAAGTACACCGAGCATAGTGATACTGAGGCGTGTACAGAGTAGTGGCGAGCAGGTTCGCTCATCACTACTCATCACTATTTATAGCGCAAAGCCGTGAAAATAAAAATTTTTTTTTTTACATAAAAATCATCTTTTAGCCTCCAATTTTGAATGTTAGCAAGGGTATCTGGAGAAAATGGACCCCAAAATGTGTTGTGCAAAGTTTCTTGAGTACGCCGATATCACATGTTTGGAGGAAAACTAATGTTGGGGCACACGGCAGGGTTCAGAAGGGAAGGAGCAAGGTTTGAACACAAAATTGGCTTGAATCGAGAGCAAACGAGATATCACATTTGTAGGGAACATGATATGCCTAAACAGTTGAAACTTCAAATAGGTGACACTATATTGGAAACTAGATATGTCAGGGAACTCAATACACATGTGGTGAACAGCTTGAACCCCCTTCAAAGAAGGTTATAATATTTTTCCACAAAAATGATCTTTTAGCCCCAATATTTTTATTTTCACAAGGAAAACAGGAGAAACCAGACCCAAAAAATTGTTGTGAAATTTCTCCTGAGAAGGACGATTCCCCAGATGTGGGGTAAAACTACTGTTTGGGTGCACGGCAGGATTCGGAAGTGAAGAAGCGCCATATTGTAGCTCAGATTTTGCTGGAATGGTTTGAGAGTGCCATGGTACAATGGCAGAGCTTGTGATGTGCCAGAACAGCAGAAACCCCCCATAAGTGATATCATTTTACAAACTACATCTCTCAATGAATTCATCTAGGGGTGCAGGGGGTATGTTGAAACCACCTGTTCCTCAGATACTTTTACAATATTGAGCAGTGAAGAAAAAATAATTATATTTCTTACACGAAAATGTTGTTTTAACCCCATTTTTTTAAATATTTATAATGGTTAGTAGGAAGAAAAAACCTTAGTGCAAAATTCTCCTGAGTGCACCAATACCCTCATCCAATTGGGAAATACTTTTCAGACACAGTGCAAGGCTCAGAAGGGAAGGAGCACCTTATTATTGTGCAGATTTTTTCAGTTATGATTTGAGGATGCCACGACCCACTGGGGGAGCCCCTGAGGTGCCAGACTAACAAAATTCCCCTTAAGTGACCCCATTTTTTAAACTACACTTCTCACTGAATTCATCTAAGGGCACAGCGCTCATATTGACTTCAAGGGTGTGTCACAGAATTTTATACCAATGGGTAGTGAAGAAAAAATAATAACATTTTTACCACAAAAAATGTTTTTGCCTCAAAAGATTTTACATTTTCACATGGGAAAATAGGTAAAAATAACATGTAAATTTGTTACACAATCTCTGTGCTGAATGTAGAATTGCTCCATACATTGCTGTACAGCACTGATTAGCCACATGGTGAGACTCAGGAAGGACGGAGCGCTATTTGCCACCTGGTGCACAGTTTTGTTAGAGTAGTTTGCAGACTCCATACACAGAGCCCCTAAGTGCAATAAGAGCAGAATCCCCCACAAGTGACCCCATTTTAGAAATTATACCCCTGCCAAACATGTAGACTCTAAATGCAGTTCAGACACACTCTGGTGCTCAGAAGGGAAGGGGGGCATTTGGATTTGGGAGAACAGAAATCACAAAATTTCTTTTGAGGAGCGAGGAGCTATTTTGCTTTTCCAGAGGCTTTGTGCTACAAGTGACGTGTAAGCTCTCTATATTTCCATTAACGGATGACGGACCTGAGTGGACATTTTTTTGGAGATTGAGTTGAAGCTTTCATTAGGAACATTTGACATAACATTTTGGATCACATGTATCCATATCTCTATGCTGAGTGCTTCCATTGGGGTTTCCATCTAAATCTCCGAGTGATGTGATTCAGATGAAATCTCTGAGATATTCATTCACTATAATGAATCAGCAGAGTTACCATGGACTCTGTCTGGCCTCTATTCAGCAGTGTCCTTCTTTTCAAAAGTGCAGAAAACTGTGGTGGACCGCGCTTTTATGCACGCCTAAAAAGACAGCCACACAGCCAGACCATAGGCCAGACAGCGCTCACAGTGCCTCCATCTGCCTCATTAACCCCTTAATGACCGCCAATACGTCTTTTAACTGACCTGAGATATAAGAGAATAGCCTCCCCATACAGATGACAATGCAGCATCTGTTGGTTGTACACTATAGCTGACAACTTGCTGTACCAGCCACGATCAGTATCTGCGCCTTCTAAATCTGTTTAACCCCTTAGATGCTGCTGTCAATAGTGACTACATCATTATAAATGGTTAACAGAGTGTGGGGGCTTCTTCTTTATCCCAATTGGTGCCCTCAGATCATGATTTTGTTGTCCTGATGTTTGCGATGGCAATTCATGACCAAATAGCGGCCTTAGAGTCTGCCGGCTATAGTAATCTGTTTAGAAGTTAGCAACATTTAGGTGGTAAAAATACACATTTTCATTTCTGTCATGCCATTTTGCATTAATTCCTGTAAAGCACCTGAAGGGTTAATAAACTACCTGACAGCAGTTTTCAATATGTTTAGGGGTGCTGTTTTTAAAATGGTATCACGTTTGGGGGTTTCCCAATATATGGGACCCCTAAAGTCACTTTAAACATGGATAAGTCCCTAAAAAAATAAATGTGGTAAATTTATTTGAAAAAATGAAAAATTGCTGCTACATTTTTAAACCTCCTAAAATGCTAACAAAATAAAATAACATTTTACAAATGGTGCTGATGTAAAGCCGACATGTGGGAAATGTTATTTATTAATGGTTTGCTGTTGTATGACTATCTGGATTAAAGGGATAATCATTCAAATTTAGAAAATTGCTAATTTTTTAACATTTTTCTCAAATTTTTTATATTTTTTATAAATAAACACAAAAAATGTTGAACTAAATTTACCATTATCATAAAGTATAATGTGTCACGAAAAAACAATCTCAAAATCACTGGGATTTGTTGAAGTGTTGCAGAGTTATTACCACATAAAGTGACACTGGTCAGATTTCAAAAATTTGGCTCGGTCACTAAGGGGTTAAAAGAATTTTCCACTGGGGTTCCGATTGAATCAAGTATTTCAGAGAATTACCTAGAAACCCCAGTGTAAGTGCTCAGCTTAGAGCGCAGGATAAATGTAAGCCATGCCTTACTGCGATCTTTGGGAATCAAAATGAACAAATCAACAGCAGGTGGAGAATGGGTTTGATTCATTTTTTACGCAGTTCCTTGTGCGGTATTAGGGATTAGACAACCTTATTCTTTGGCTCATTGTGATTCCAGGGATGCTAAATTTATATTAGGCTTTTATGTTTGGCTGCTGACACACACTAAAAGACAGTTTTTATTGCAAAAGCTAGTTTTTGCATCGCCTTATTTTGATAGCTATAATTTTTCCATATTTCAGCCTACAGAGTCATGTGAGGGCTAGTTTTTGCGGAACAAGTTGACGCTTTATAGGTTTCATTTTCGTTCACATTACATTATTTGATCTCTTTCTATTTGGATTTTTGTGGAGTCAGAATGAAAAAAATCCAGCAATTCAGGACTTGGTTTTTTTTTTATGCCTTTCACTGTGAGGGAAAATTTATAAGGCAGCTTTATTCTTCAGGTCAGAACAATTACAGCGATACCACATTCATATTATTTTTTTTGTTTTGACGCTTTTACACAATAAAAACTTTTATACAAAAAAATTATTATTTTTGCGTAGCTTTATTCTGAGACCTATAACTTTTTTACTTTTACGTTGATGGAGCTGTATGGCAGATATGCATATTTTTTATATTTATTTAAACATTTTTTACATATACCGTATATACTCGAGTATAAGCCGAGGCTGAAAGTCCCCCTCTCGGCTTATACTCGAGTCATATACCCAGGTGTCAGCAGGGGAGGGGGAGCGGGGGCTGTGTAGTCATACTTACCTGCTGCGGAGCGGTCCCTGCAGTCCCTGGCTTCTCCGGCGCTGCAGATTCTTCCTGTACTGAGCGGTCACATGGCACCGCTCATTACAGAAATGAATAGGCGGCTCCACCCCATTAGGGGAGGAGCCGCATATTCATTGCTGTAAATGATCGGTGCCATGTGACCGCTCAATTACAGGAAGAAGCTGCAGCGCCGGAGAAGCCAGGGACTGCAGGGACCGCGCCGCAGCAGGTAAGTATGACTACACAGCGCTATAATTACCTGCTCCTCGCTCCGGTGCGGCTCCGTCTGCAGCATCCTCTAGCAGTGACGCTCAGGTTAGAGGGCGCTGTGAGGTAGTCAGTGCGCGCCCTCTGCTGAGCGTCAGTGCTGGAGACGGAGCCGCACGAGGAGCAGGTAATTATTGAGAGCGCCGGCGTCCTGAGAAGAGAGGTGAGTATGTGATTTTTTTTTTATTGCAGCCGCATTCTATATGGCACAGCATTCTAAGGAGCACCTATGGGGCCATAATCAAAGGTGCAGAGCATATATGGCACAGCATTATAAGGAGCACCTATGGGGCCATAATCAAAGGTGCAGAGCATATATGGCACAGCATTATAAGGGGCATCTATGGGGCCATAATCAAAGGTGCAGAGCATATATGGCACAGCATTATAAGGAGCATCTATGGGGCCATAATCAAAGGTGCAGAGCATATATGGCACAGCATTATAAGGAGCATCTATGGGGCCATAATCAAAGGTGCAGAGCATATATGGCACAGCATTATAAGGGGCATCTATGGGGCCATAATCAAAGGTGCAGAGCATATATGGCACAGCATTATAAGGAGCACCTATGGGGCCATAATCAAAGGTGCAGAGCATATATGGCACAGCATTATAAGGGGCATCTATGGGGCCATAATCAAAGGTGCAGAGCATATATGGCACAGCATTATAAGGGGCATCTATGGGGCCATAATCAAAGGTGCAGCGCATATATGGCACAGCATTATAAGGAGCATCTATGGGGCCATAATCAAAGGTGCAGAGCATATATGGCACAGCATTATAAGGAGCATCTATGGGGCCATAATCAAAGGTGCAGAGCATATATGGCACAGCATTATAAGGAGCATCTATGGGGCCATAATCAAAGGTGCAGAGCATATATGGCACAACATTATAAGGAGCATCTATGGGGCCATAATCAAAGGTGCAGAGCATATATGGCACAGCATTATAAGGAGCATCTATGGGGCCATAATCAAAGGTGCAGAGCATATATGGCACAGCATTATAAGGGGCATCTATGGGGCCATAATCAAAGGTGCAGAGCATATATGGCACAGCATTATAAGGGGCATCTATGGGGCCATAATCAAAGGTGCAGAGCATATATGGGGCACAGCATTATAAGGAACACCTATGGGGCCATAATCAAAGGTGCAGAGCATATATGGCACAGCATTATAAGGGGCATCTATGGGGCCATAATCAAAGGTGCAGAGCATATATGGCACAGCATTATAAGGAGCATCTATGGGGCCATAATCAAAGGTGCAGAGCAATATATGGCACAACATTATAAGGAGCACCTATGGGGCCATAATCAAAGGTGCAGAGCATATATAGCACAGCATTATAAGGAGCATCTATGGGGCCATAATCAAAGGTGCAGAGCATATATGGCACAGCATTATAAGGGGCATCTATGGGGCCATAATCAAAGGTGCAGAGCAATATATATGGCACAGCATTATAAGGAGCATCTATGGGGCCATAATCAAAGGTGCAGGGCATATATGGCACAGCATTATAAGGAGCATCTATGGGGCCATAATCAAAGGTGCAGAGCATATATGGCACAGCATTATAAGGAGCATCTATGGGGCCATAATCAAAGGTGCAGAGCATATATGGCACAACATTCTAAGGAGCATTTATGGGGCCATAATCAAAGGTGCAGAGCATATATGGCACAGCATTATAAGGAGCATCTATGGGGCCATAATCAAAGGTGCAGAGCATATATGGCACAACATTCTAAGGAGCATTTATGGGGCCATAATCAAAGGTGCAGAGCATATATGGCACAGCATTATAAGGAACACCTATGGGGCCATAATCAAAGGTGCAGAGCATATATGGCACAGCATTATAAGGAGCATCTATGGGGCCATAATCAAAGGTGCAGGGCATATATGGCACAGCATTATAAGGAGCATCTATGGGGCCATAATCAAAGGTGCAGAGCATATATGGCACAGCATTATAAGGAGCATCTATGGGGCCATAATCAAAGGTGCAGAGCATATATGGCACAACATTCTAAGGAGCATTTATGGGGCCATAATCAAAGGTGCAGAGCATATATGGCACAGCATTATAAGGAGCATCTATGGGGCCATAATCAAAGGTGCAGAGCATATATGGCACAGCATTATAAGGGGCATCTATGGGGCCATAATCAAAGGTGCAGAGCATATATGGCACAGCATTATAAGGAGCATCTATGGGGCCATAATCAAAGGTGCAGAGCATATATGGCACAGCATTATAAGGAGCACCTATGGGGCCATAATCAAAGGTGCAGAGCATATATGGCACAGCATTATAAGGAGCATTTATGGGGCCATAATCAAAGGTGCAGAGCATATATGGCACAGCATTATAAGGAGCATCTATGGGGCCATAATCAAAGGTGCAGCGCATATATGGCACAGCATTATAAGGAGCATCTATGGGGCCATAATCAAAGGTGCAGAGCATATATGGCACAGCATTATAAGGGGCATCTATGGGGCCATAATCAAAGGTGCAGAGCATATATGGCACAGCATTATAAGGAGCATCTATGGGGCCATAATCAAAGGTGCAGAGCATATATGGCACAGCATTATAAGGAGCATCTATGGGGCCATAATCAAAGGTGCAGAGCATATATGGCACAGCATTATAAGGGGCATCTATGGGGCCATAATCAAAGGTGCAGAGCATATATGGCACAGCATTATAAGGAGCATCTATGGGGCCATAATCAAAGGTGCAGAGCATATATGGCACAGCATTATAAGGAGCATCTATGGGGCCATAATCAAAGGTGCAGAGCATTATATATGGCACAGCATTATAAGGGGCATCTATGGGGCCATAATCAAAGGTGCAGAGCATATATGGCACAGCATTATAAGGGGCATCTATGGGGACATAATCAAAGGTGCAGAGCATATATGGCACAGCATTATAAGGGGCATCTATGGGGCCATAATCAAAGGTGCAGAGCATATATGGCACAGCATTATAAGGGGCATCTATGGGGCCATAATCAAAGGTGCAGAGCATATATGGCACAGCATTATAAGGGGCATCTATGGGGACATAATCAAAGGTGCAGAGCATATATGGCACAGCATTATAAGGGGCATCTATGGGGCCATAATCAAAGGTGCAGAGCATATATGGCACAGCATTATAAGGGGCATCTATGGGGCCATAATCAAAGGTGCAGAGCATATATGGCACAGCTTTATAAGGAGAATCTATGGGGCCATAATCAAAGGTGCAGAGCATATATGGCACAGCATTATAAGGGGCATCTATGGGGCCATAATCAAAGGTGCAGAGCATATATGGCACAGCATTATAAGGAGCATCTATGGGGCCATAATCAAAGGTGCAGAGCATATATGGCACAGCATTATAAGAAGCATCTATGGGGCCATAATCAAAGGTGCAGAGCATATATGGCACAGCATTATAAGGGGCATCTATGGGGCCATAATCAAAGGTGCAGAGCATATATGGCACAGCATTATAAGGAGCATCTATGGGGCCATAATCAAAGGTGCAGAGCATATATGGCACAGCATTATAAGGAGCATCTATGGGGCCATAATCAAAGGTGCAGAGCATATATGGCACAGCATTATAAGGGGCATCTATGGGGCCATAATCAAAGGTGCAGAGCACATATGGCACAGCATTATAAGGGGCATCTATGGGGCCATAATCAAAGGTGCAGCGCATATATGGCACAGCATTATAAGGAGCATCTATGGGGCCATAATCAAAGGTGCAGCGCATATATGGCACAGCATTATAAGGAGCATCTATGGGGCCATAATCAAAGGTGCAGAGCATATATGGCACAGCATTATAAGGGGCATCTATGGGGCCATAATCAAAGGTGCAGAGCATATATGGCACAACATTATAAAGAGCATCTATGGGGCCATAATCAAAGGTGCAGAGCATATATGGCACAGCATTATAAGGGGCATCTATGGGGCCATAATCAAAGGTGCAGAGCATATATGGGGCACAGCATTATAAGGAACACCTATGGGGCCATAATCAAAGGTGCAGAGCATATATGGCACAGCATTATAAGGGGCATCTATGGGGCCATAATCAAAGGTGCAGAGCATATATGGCACAGCATTATAAGGGGCACCTATGGGGCCATAATCAAAGGTGCAGCGCATATATGGCACAGCATTATAAGGAGCATCTATGGGGCCATAATCAAAGGTGCAGAGCAATATATGGCACAACATTATAAGGAGCACCTATGGGGCCATAATCAAAGGTGCAGAGCATATATGGCACAGCATTATAAGGGGCATCTATGGGGCCATAATCAAAGGTGCAGAGCATATATGGCACAGCATTATAAGGAGCACCTATGGGGCCATAATCAAAGGTGCAGAGCACATATGGCACAGCATTATAAGGAGCATCTATGGGGCCATAATCAAAGGTGCAGAGCATATATGGCACAGCATTATAAGGAGCATCTATGGGGCCATAATCAAAGGTGCAGAGCATATATGGCACAGCATTATAAGGGGCATCTATGGGGCCATAATCAAAGGTGCAGAGCATATATGGCACAGCATTATAAGGGGCATCTATGGGGCCATAATCAAAGGTGCAGAGCATATATGGCACAGCATTATAAGGGGCATCTATGGGGCCATAATCAAAGGTGCAGAGCATATATGGCACAGCATTATAAGGAGCATCTATGGGGCCATAATCAAAGGTGCAGAGCATATATGGCACAGCATTATAAGGGGCATCTATGGGGCCATAATCAAAGGTGCAGAGCATATATGGCACAACATTATAAGGAGCATCTATGGGGCCATAATCAAAGGTGCAGAGCATATATGGCACAGCATTATAAGGAGCATCTATGGGGCCATACTGAACGGTGCAGAGCATATATGGCACAGCATTATAAGGGGCATCTATGGGGCCATAATCAAAGGTGCAGAGCATATATGGGGCACAGCATTATAAGGAGCATTTATGGGGCCATAATCAAAGGTGCAGAGCATATATGGCACAGCATTATAAGGAGCATCTATGGGGCCATAATCAAAGGTGCAGAGCATATATGGCACAGCATTATAAGGGGCATCTATGGGGCCATAATCAAAGGTGCAGAGCATATATGGCACAGCATTATAAGGGGCATCTATGGGGCCATAATCAAAGGTGCAGAGCATATATGGCACAGCATTATAAGGGGCATCTATGGGGCCATAATCAAAGGTGCAGAGCATATATGGCACAGCATTATAAGGGGCATCTATGGGGCCATAATCAAAGGTGCAGAGCATATATGGCACAGCATTATAAGGAGCATCTATGGGGCCATAATCAAAGGTGCAGAGCATTATATATGGCACAGCATTATAAGGAGCATCTATGGGGCCATAATCAAAGGTGCAGAGCATATATGGCACAGCATTATAAGGAGCATCTATGGGGCCATAATCAAAGGTGCAGCGCATATATGGCACAGCATTATAAGGAGCATCTATGGGGCCATAATCAAAGGTGCAGAGCATATATGGCACAGCATTATAAGGAGCATTTATGGGGCCATAATCAAAGGTGCAGAGCATTATATATGGCACAGCATTATAAGGAGCATCTATGGGGCCATAATCAAAGGTGCAGAGCATATATGGCACAGCATTATAAGGAGCATCTATGGGGCCATAATCAAAGGTGCAGAGCATATATGGCACAACATTCTAAGGAGCATTTATGGGGCCATAATCAAAGGTGCAGAGCATATATGGCACAGCATTATAAGGAGCATCTATGGGGCCATAATCAAAGGTGCAGAGCATATATGGCACAGCATTATAAGGAGCACCTATGGGGCCATAATCAAAGGTGCAGAGCATATATGGCACAGCATTATAAGGAGCATCTATGGGGCCATAATCAAAGGTGCAGCGCATATATGGCACAGCATTATAAGGAGCATCTATGGGGCCATAATCAAAGGTGCGGAGCATCTATGGGGCCATAATCAAAGGTGCAGAGCATATATGGCACAGCATTATAAGGGGCATCTATGGGGCCATAATCAAAGGTGCAGAGCATATATGGCACAGCATTATAAGGGGCATCTATGGGGCCATAATCAAAGGTGCAGAGCATATATGGCACAGCATTATAAGGGGCATCTATGGGGCCATAATCAAAGGTGCAGAGCATATATGGCACAGCATTATAAGGGGCATCTATGGGGACATAATCAAAGGTGCAGAGCATATATGGCACAGCATTATAAGGGGCATCTATGGGGCCATAATCAAAGGTGCAGAGCATATATGGCACAGCATTATAAGGAGCATCTATGGGGCCATAATCAAAGGTGCAGAGCATATATGGCACAGCATTATAAGGGGCATCTATGGGGCCATAATCAAAGGTGCAGAGCATATATGGCACAGCATTATAAGGAGCATCTATGGGGCCATAATCAAAGGTGCAGAGCATATATGGCACAGCATTATAAGAAGCATCTATGGGGCCATAATCAAAGGTGCAGAGCATATATGGCACAGCATTATAAGGAGCATCTATGGGGCCATAATCAAAGGTGCAGAGCATATATGGCACAGCATTATAAGCGGCATCTATGGGGCCATAATCAAAGGTGCAGAGCATATATGGCACAGCATTATAAGGAGCATCTATGGGGCCATAATCAAAGGTGCAGAGCATATATGGCACAGCATTATAAGGAGCATCTATGGGGCCATAATCAAAGGTGCAGAGCATATATGGCACAGCATTATAAGGAGCATCTATGGGGCCATAATCAAAGGTGCAGAGCATATATGGCACAGCATTATAAGGAGCATCTATGGGGCCATAATCAAAGGTGCAGAGCATATATGGCACAGCATTATAAGGGGCATCTATGGGGCCATAATCAAAGGTGCAGAGCATATATGGCACAGCATTATAAGGGGCATCTATGGGGCCATAATCAAAGGTGCAGAGCATATATGGGGCACAGCATTATAAGGAACACCTATGGGGCCATAATCAAAGGTGCAGAGCATATATGGCACAGCATTATAAGGGGCATCTATGGGGCCATAATCAAAGGTGCAGAGCATATATGGCACAGCATTATAAGGGGCACCTATGGGGCCATAATCAAAGGTGCAGCGCATATATGGCACAGCATTATAAGGAGCATCTATGGGGCCATAATCAAAGGTGCAGAGCAATATATGGCACAACATTATAAGGAGCATCTATGGGGCCATAATCAAAGGTGCAGAGCATATATGGCACAGCATTATAAGGAGCATCTATGGGGCCATAATCAAAGGTGCAGAGCATATATGGCACAGCATTATAAGGGGCATCTATGGGGCAATAATCAAAGGTGCAGAGCATATATGGCACAGCATTATAAGGGGCATCTATGGGGCCATAATCAAAGGTGCAGAGCATATATGGCACAGCATTATAAGGAACACCTATGGGGCCATAATCAAAGGTGCAGAGCACATATGGCACAGCATTATAAGGGGCATCTA
Organism: Ranitomeya imitator; assembly: GCF_032444005.1. NCBI lineage: Eukaryota > Metazoa > Chordata > Amphibia > Anura > Dendrobatidae > Ranitomeya > Ranitomeya imitator. The sequence continues at coordinate 686,119,218 of NC_091282.1, forward strand.
TGGGGCCATAATCAAAGGTGCAGAGCATATATGGCACAGCATTATAAGGAGCATCTATGGGGCCATAATCAAAGGTGCAGGGCATATATGGCACAGCATTATAAGGAGCATCTATGGGGCCATAATCAAAGGTGCAGAGCATATATGGCACAGCATTATAAGGAGCATCTATGGGGCCATAATCAAAGGTGCAGAGCATATATGGCACAGCATTATAAGGAGCATCTATGGGGCCATAATCAAAGGTGCAGAGCATATATGGCACAACATTCTAAGGAGCATTTATGGGGCCATAATCAAAGGTGCAGAGCATATATGGCACAGCATTATAAGGAGCATCTATGGGGCCATAATCAAAGGTGCAGAGCATATATGGCACAGCATTATAAGGAGCACCTATGGGGCCATAATCAAAGGTGCAGAGCATATATGGCACAGCATTATAAGGAGCATCTATGGGGCCATAATCAAAGGTGCAGCGCATATATGGCACAGCATTATAAGGAGCATCTATGGGGCCATAATCAAAGGTGCAGAGCATATATGGCACAGCATTATAAGGGGCATCTATGGGGCCATAATCAAAGGTGCAGAGCATATATGGCACAGCATTATAAGGAGCATTTATGGGGCCATAATCAAAGGTGCAGAGCATATATGGCACAGCATTATAAGGGGCATCTATGGGGCCATAATCAAAGGTGCAGAGCATATATGGCACAGCATTATAAGGGGCATCTATGGGGCCATAATCAAAGGTGCAGAGCATATATGGCACAGCATTATAAGGGGCATCTATGGGGCCATAATCAAAGGTGCAGAGCATATATGGCACAGCATTATAAGGAGCATCTATGGGGCCATAATCAAAGGTGCAGAGCATATATGGCACAGCATTATAAGAAGCATCTATGGGGCCATAATCAAAGGTGCAGAGCATATATGGCACAGCATTATAAGGGGCATCTATGGGGACATAATCAAAGGTGCAGAGCATATATGGCACAGCATTATAAGGGGCATCTATGGGGCCATAATCAAAGGTGCAGAGCATATATGGCACAGCATTATAAGGGGCATCTATGGGGCCATAATCAAAGGTGCAGAGCATATATGGCACAGCATTATAAGGAGCATCTATGGGGCCATAATCAAAGGTGCAGAGCATATATGGCACAGCATTATAAGGGGCATCTATGGGGCCATAATCAAAGGTGCAGAGCATATATGGCACAGCATTATAAGGAGCATCTATGGGGCCATAATCAAAGGTGCAGAGCATATATGGCACAGCATTATAAGAAGCATCTATGGGGCCATAATCAAAGGTGCAGAGCATATATGGCACAGCATTATAAGGAGCATCTATGGGGCCATAATCAAAGGTGCAGAGCATATATGGCACAGCATTATAAGGGGCATCTATGGGGCCATAATCAAAGGTGCAGAGCATATATGGCACAGCACTATAAGGAGCATCTATGGGGCCATAATCAAAGGTGCAGAGCATATATGGCACAGCATTATAAGGGGCATCTATGGGGCCATAATCAAAGGTGCAGAGCACATATGGCACAGCATTATAAGGGGCATCTATGGGGCCATAATCAAAGGTGCAGCGCATATATGGCACAGCATTATAAGGAGCATCTATGGGGCCATAATCAAAGGTGCAGAGCATATATGGCACAGCATTATAAGGAGCATCTATGGGGCCATAATCAAAGGTGCAGAGCATATATGGCACAGCATTATAAGGAGCATCTATGGGGCCATAATCAAAGGTGCAGCGCATATATGGCACAGCATTATAAGGAGCATCTATGGGGCCATAATCAAAGGTGCAGAGCATATATGGCACAGCATTATAAGGGGCATCTATGGGGCCATAATCAAAGGTGCAGAGCATATATGGCACAGCATTATAAGGGGCATCTATGGGGCCATAATCAAAGGTGCAGAGCATATATGGCACAGCATTATAAGGAGCATCTATGGGGCCATAATCAAAGGTGCAGCGCATATATGGCACAGCATTATAAGGAGCATCTATGGGGCCATAATCAAAGGTGCAGGGCATATATGGCACAGCATTATAAGGAACACCTATGGGGCCATAATCAAAGGTGCAGGGCATATATGGCACAGCATTATAAGGAGCATCTATGGGGCCATAATCAAAGGTGCAGAGCATATATGGCACAGCATTATAAGGGGCATCTATGGGGCCATAATCAAAGGTGCAGAGCATATATGGCACAGCATTATAAGGGGCATCTATGGGGCCATAATCAAAGGTGCAGAGCATATATGGCACAGCATTATAAGGAGCATCTATGGGGCCATAATCAAAGGTGCAGAGCATTATATATGGCACAGCATTATAAGGAGCATCTATGGGGCCATAATCAAAGGTGCAGGGCATATATGGCACAGCATTATAAGGAGCATCTATGGGGCCATAATCAAAGGTGCAGAGCATATATGGCACAGCATTATAAGGGGCATCTATGGGGCCATAATCAAAGGTGCAGCGCATATATGGCACAGCATTATAAGGAGCATCTATGGGGCCATAATCAAAGGTGCAGAGCATTATATATGGCACAGCATTATAAGGAGCATCTATGGGGCCATAATCAAAGGTGCAGGGCATATATGGCACAGCATTATAAGGAGCATCTATGGGGCCATAATCAAAGGTGCAGAGCATATATGGCACAGCATTATAAGGAGCATCTATGGGGCCATAATCAAAGGTGCAGAGCATATATGGCACAGCATTATAAGGAGCATCTATGGGGCCATAATCAAAGGTGCAGAGCATATATGGCACAACATTCTAAGGAGCATTTATGGGGCCATAATCAAAAGTGCAGAGCATATATGGCACAGCATTATAAGGAGCATCTATGGGGCCATAATCAAAGGTGCAGCGCATATATGGCACAGCTTATAAGGAGCATCTATGGGGCCATAATCAAAGGTGCAGAGCATATATGGCACAGCATTATAAGGGGCATCTATGGGGCCATAATCAAAGGTGCAGAGCATATATGGCACAGCATTATAAGGAGCATCTATGGGGCCATAATCAAAGGTGCAGAGCATATATGGCACAGCATTATAAGGAGCATCTATGGGGCCATAATCAAAGGTGCAGAGCATTATATATGGCACAGCATTATAAGGAGCATCTATGGGGCCATAATCAAAGGTGCAGAGCATATATGGCACAGCATTATAAGGAGCATCTATGGGGCCATAATCAAAGGTGCAGAGCATATATGGCACAGCATTATAAGGAGCATCTATGGGGCCATAATCAAAGGTGCAGAGCATTATATATGGCACAGCATTATAAGGAGCATCTATGGGGCCATAATCAAAGGTGCAGAGCATATATGGCACAGCATTATAAGGAGCATCTATGGGGCCATAATCAAAGGTGCAGCGCATATATGGCACAGCATTATAAGGAGCATCTATGGGGCCATAATCAAAGGTGCAGAGCATATATGGCACAGCATTATAAGGGGCATCTATGGGGCCATAATCAAAGGTGCAGAGCATATATGGCACAGCATTATAAGGAGCATCTATGGGGCCATAATCAAAGGTGCAGCGCATATATGGCACAACATTCTAAGGGGCATCTATGGGGCCATAATCAAAGGTGCAGAGCATATATGGCACAGCATTATAAGGGGCATCTATGGGGCCATAATCAAAGGTGCAGAGCATATATGGCACAGCATTATAAGGGGCATCTATGGGGCCATAATCAAAGGTGCAGAGCATATATGGCACAGCATTATAAGGGGCATCTATGGGGCCATAATCAAAGGTGCAGAGCATATATGGCACAGCATTATAAGGGGCATCTATGGGGCCATAATCAAAGGTGCAGAGCATATATGGCACAGCATTATAAGGAGCATCTATGGGGCCATAATCAAAGGTGCAGAGCATTATATATGGCACAGCATTATAAGGAGCATCTATGGGGCCATAATCAAAGGTGCAGGGCATATATGGCACAGCATTATAAGGAGCATCTATGGGGCCATAATCAAAGGTGCAGAGCATATATGGCACAGCATTATAAGGGGCATCTATGGGGCCATAATCAAAGGTGCAGCGCATATATGGCACAGCATTATAAGGAGCATCTATGGGGCCATAATCAAAGGTGCAGAGCATTATATATGGCACAGCATTATAAGGAGCATCTATGGGGCCATAATCAAAGGTGCAGGGCATATATGGCACAGCATTATAAGGAGCATCTATGGGGCCATAATCAAAGGTGCAGAGCATATATGGCACAGCATTATAAGGAGCATCTATGGGGCCATAATCAAAGGTGCAGAGCATATATGGCACAGCATTATAAGGAGCATCTATGGGGCCATAATCAAAGGTGCAGAGCATATATGGCACAACATTCTAAGGAGCATTTATGGGGCCATAATCAAAAGTGCAGAGCATATATGGCACAGCATTATAAGGAGCATCTATGGGGCCATAATCAAAGGTGCAGCGCATATATGGCACAGCTTATAAGGAGCATCTATGGGGCCATAATCAAAGGTGCAGAGCATATATGGCACAGCATTATAAGGGGCATCTATGGGGCCATAATCAAAGGTGCAGAGCATATATGGCACAGCATTATAAGGAGCATCTATGGGGCCATAATCAAAGGTGCAGAGCATATATGGCACAGCATTATAAGGAGCATCTATGGGGCCATAATCAAAGGTGCAGAGCATTATATATGGCACAGCATTATAAGGAGCATCTATGGGGCCATAATCAAAGGTGCAGAGCATATATGGCACAGCATTATAAGGAGCATCTATGGGGCCATAATCAAAGGTGCAGAGCATTATATATGGCACAGCATTATAAGGAGCATCTATGGGGCCATAATCAAAGGTGCAGAGCATATATGGCACAGCATTATAAGGAGCATCTATGGGGCCATAATCAAAGGTGCAGCGCATATATGGCACAGCATTATAAGGAGCATCTATGGGGCCATAATCAAAGGTGCAGAGCATATATGGCACAGCATTATAAGAAGCATCTATGGGGCCATAATCAAAGGTGCAGAGCATATATGGCACAGCATTATAAGGAGCATCTATGGGGCCATAATCAAAGGTGCAGAGCATATATGGCACAGCATTATAAGGGGCATCTATGGGGCCATAATCAAAGGTGCAGAGCATATATGGCACAGCATTATAAGGAGCATCTATGGGGCCATAATCAAAGGTGCAGAGCATATATGGCACAGCATTATAAGGGGCATCTATGGGGCCATAATCAAAGGTGCAGCGCATATATGGCACAGCATTATAAGGAGCATCTATGGGGCCATAATCAAAGGTGCAGAGCATATATGGCACAGCATTATAAGGGGCATCTATGGGGCCATAATCAAAGGTGCAGAGCATATATGGCACAGCATTATAAGGGGCACCTATGGGGCCATAATCAAAGGTGCAGCGCATATATGGCACAACATTCTAAGGGGCATCTATGGGGCCATAATCAAAGGTGCAGAGCATATATGGCACAGCATTATAAGGAGCATCTATGGGGCCATACTGAACGGTGCAGAGCATATATGGCACAGCATTATAAGGAGCATCTATGGGGCCATAATCAAAGGTGCAGAGCATATATGGCACAGCATTATAAGGAGCATCTATGGGGCCATAATCAAAGGTGCAGAGCATATATGGCACAGCATTATAAGGAGCATCTATGGGGCCATAATCAAAGGTGCAGAGCATTATATATGGCACAGCATTATAAGGAGCATCTATGGGGCCATAATCAAAGGTGCAGAGCATATATGGCACAGCATTATAAGGAGCATCTATGGGGCCATAATCAAAGGTGCAGCGCATATATGGCACAGCATTATAAGGGGCATCTATGGGGCCATAATCAAAGGTGCAGAGCATATATGGCACAGCATTATAAGGAGCATCTATGCGGCCATAATCAAAGGTGCAGAGCATATATGGGGCACAGCATTATAAGGAGCATCTATGGGGCCATAATCAAAGGTGCAGAGCATATATGGGGCACAGCATTATAAGGAGCATCTATGGGGCCATACTGAACGGTGCAGAGCATATATGGCACAGCATTATAAGGAGCATCTATGGGGCCATAATCAAAGGTGCAGAGCATATATGGCACAGCATTATAAGGGGCATCTATGGGGCCATAATCAAAGGTGCAGAGCATATATGGCACAGCATTATAAGGAGCATCTATGGGGCCATAATCAAAGGTGCAGAGCATTATATATGGCACAGCATTATAAGGGGCATCTATGGGGCCATAATCAAAGGTGCAGAGCATTCTATATGGCACAGCTTTATAAGGAGCATCTATGGGGCAATAATGAACGGTGCAGAGCATTCTATATAGCACAGTTGTATATGGAGCATCTATGGGGCAATAATGAACGGTATGGAGCATCTATTTTTATTTTTGAAATTCACCGGTAGCTGCTGCATTTTCTACCCTAGGCTTATACTCGAGTCAATAAGTTTTCCCAGTTTTTTGTGGTAAAATTAGGGGGGTCGGCTTATACTCGGGTCGGCTTATACTCGAGTATATACGGTAATCTATAGATATAAAATGTAAAATCTGTAGCAGCCCGCTCTATACAAATCCACAGTTGTCGCCCGATTTTGGTGAAATTTGGCATGCCCCTCTCCACCCACAGGAGCAGAATACTGGACACATTACATCTCGCTAGCGTCCCTCCCCCCCCCCCCCCCCCCCCGTAATGAGATTGGGGCCCAAGTAATTAGGCCCTATACATATAATGGAGAAATTTGAAGGAGAAAGTAAAAGTGCTGAAGGGAAAGCAACAGTTGTGACTGACAGGGATGGATTATAGCGACGGCGCCAAAGAGTTGCTGCTAAAGGGGCTGCACCACCACACACGACACACAAACATTTCACAAACATCATACATACATCACATGGACAACACACATACACCAACCCACAAGCACAACATCACAAAAATGCCACAACACCACACAAACACCAGACCTCTTTAGACACACATAACACAACCACCCCAAAAATAAAAGCGCACCACCCCATAAATACCACATGCACACCACACACACATGCAAACACACTCAGATGGATGCACCCTACGCACATGGATGAACATTACTGAGTAACAATATTGGTCAGACGAAAAATGCCTCATAGTAAGGTTGTCATTATTGCTTACTACACAGGAAGCTTTCATCACTGAAGCTAGTGAGGTAAAGTGAAAGCTAAGCTCTGATTGTTTGCTATGAGCAACTAGACAGGTCTGACTGTGAGGCAGTTTTCATGTCTGAGATGTGAGCTCCTTCAGGACATAGTAATACTGTGTGAGGGCTGCTCTGTATTTACTATTCATCCTATTACATCTCTTATCAGTGTCAGGTGAATACTAAAGGGTCATGGCTCATAATACTAAGGACTGTTTTTTGCCGCCCAAAAAACGACCATCTATTGGGCAAGTTCATCCAAAAGCTAAGAAAGCAAAATTGTGTCAAAGAGCTGAGACAAGTGAACAATGAGACTTGAGGCTTGAAAAGAAATGGATGAGACAGGCTAAATATAAGGCAGCTGAGACATCAGAGCAACGGGAATGTCGTCTTCAGAAGAATCGGATAAGGCAGGCTGAAGCAGGGAATATGGAAACATCTGAATAAAAGGATGAAACTTTGTGAAAATGACCTCATATGACATATGCAATGTGTGCAAAGATGTAGGTAGGCTGATTTGAGTTTGGAAGCACTACAACCCAATTCAAGACTATAGGTCACATCAGAAAGTCATAATTGGCAAAATGGACATAATATGCAAACATTGTCAAGCAAAGAAGTTTAACTTGGAATTGCCTGGTATGAGCTGCTCAAATGGCTGGGAATGTCAGGATTAGCGAGATTAGCAAAATTAGGATTATTTAGTCTAGAAAAAAGACGACTGAGGGGCGATCTAATAACCATGTATAAGTATATAAGGGGACAATACAAATATCTCTCCCAGAGGATCTGTTTATACCAAGTAAAGTGACGGTCACAAGGGGGCATTCTCTGCGTCTGGAGGAGAGAAGGTTTTTCCACCAACATAGAAGAGAATTTTTGAGAATCTGGAATTGCTTGCCTGAGGAGGTGGTGATGGCGAACTCAGTCGAGGGGTTCAAGAGAGACCTGGATGTCATCCTGGAGCGCAACAATATTGTATATTACAGTTTTTGGGTCCTTTAGAAGGACGTAGGACGTAGATCTGGGAATTTATTCTGACGGAATATAGGCTGAACTGGACGGACAAATGTCTTGCTAGCTATGTTACTATGTTACTAGGAACAACTCCCAAGTCCAAGCATTTTCTGCAAAATATTAGGAGATACAATTCATCTTTCCAGATGACATCCTTTGGTAGGACAGCTGTACTTCAGGAAGCAGGATTTATGCCATCTTTTAAAGTCCAGGGCCAAATATATCACAAAATCGGTTCAATGCATCCTGTAGCAAATAAAAATCCAAAGTTTTTACAAAGGTATTTTTTGGGAGACAAACAAATGCGAGCTGATAGACATTGTGAAGCTATACTTGAGACAAATGATGAAAATTTAAAGTGGAAAAAAATTACTGTAGCACTCTGGAAATGTCAATTTCAGGGTGACACTGAAAATTTTACTTTAGCTACCATAACCAACAATTTAACATATTTACCGAGAGCAAAGCCGCGGTTATTCTACTAGTTACAAATAATTATTAATGTAATTTTTTAAATTATTATTCTACAGTATAATATTTTTATATATATTTTTACTTTTGTTTTTTCCTTTTTTACTTTGTCCCTCTATGGGACTTTTACTTTTTTTACGTTGTTTGCAGGTATAATGCATTGTAATGCACCAACACTGTGATGCATTATACTCATGGCCGGCGTCAGCACCCGGCGCACCCGGGCAAGTGCCGGGGCCCTAGCGAGACGGGGGCCCCATTTTGACAAGTGTGACCAACTTTTTACTATTGATGCTGCTTATGCAGCATCCAGGGCCAAATATATCACAAAATCGGAATTGATGCTTATGCAGCATCAATAGTAAAAAGATATAATGTTAAAAATAATTAAAAAAATAAAAAATCATGCTATTCTTACCTTCTGATGTCCCCCGCAGCCTTGCCGCTCCTCGTGATGATCCCAGTAGCTCTTGTTCCCAGTGAAGCCTTGCTACGTCATCACAGGTAATTGTCGCAAAGCATCACTGGGAACGGGAGCTGGTGGGAGCATCGCTAAGGCCTGGTCTGCATCAGTGGGCCGCCAGAAGGTGAGTATATAACTATTTTTTATTTTAATTCTTTTTTAACAGGGATATGGTGCCCACACTGCTATATACTATGTGGCTGTGTTATATGCTATGCAGGCTGTTATATGCTACGTGGCTGTGCTATATGCTATGTGAGCTGTGCTATATACTACGTGGCTGTGCTATATGCTACATTTATGTGCTATATACGACATAGCTGTGCTATATACTACTTGGCTGTGCTATATACTATGTGGACTGTGTTATATCCTCTGTGGCTGTGCTATATACTACATGGGCTGTGTTATATGATACGTGGCTGTGTTATATGCTACGTGGCTGTGTTATATACTACGTAGGCTGTGTTATATGCTACATGGCTGTGCTATATGCTCTGTGGCTGTGCTATATACTACGTGCCTGTGCTATATGCTACATGGGCTGTATTATATACTACGTGGGCTGTATTATATACTACGTGGGCTGTGCTACGTTGTCTGTGCTATATGTTACGTGGGCTGTATTATATGCTACGTGGCTGTGCTATATGTTACGTGGGCTATGTTATATACTACGTGGCTTTGCTATATGCTACGTGGCTGTGCTATTTACTATGTGGCTGTGCTATATACTACATGGCTCTGCTATATGTGGTCTGTGTTATATGCTACATGACTGTGCTATATGTTACATGGATGTGCTATATACTATGTAGCTGTGCTATATAGTACATGGCTGTGCTATATACTATGTGGGCTGTGTTATATCCTCCGTGGCAGTGCTATATACTATATGGGCTGTGTTATATGATATGTGGCTGTGTTATATGCTACGTGGCTGTGTTATATACTGCGTAGGCTGTGTTATATGATACATGGCTGTGCTATATGCTTTGTGGCTGTGCTATATACTATGCGGCTGTGCTATATGCTACATGGGCTGTGTTATATGCTACATGGGCTGTGCTACGTGGGCTGTGCTATATATTATCTGGGCTGTTTTATATGCTACATGGCTGTGCTATATGTTACGTGGGCTGTGTTATATACTACGTGGCTGTGCTATATGCTACGTGGCTGTGCTATATACTATGTGGTCTGTGTTATATGCTACGTGGCTGTGCTATATGCTACGTGGTTGTGTTATATACTACGTGGGCTGTGTTATATGCTACGTGGCTGTGCTATATACTACGTGGGCTGTGTTATATGCTATTCGGGCTGTGCTATATACTACATGGCTGTGCTATATACTGTGTGGGCTGTGTTATAGGCTATGTGGCTGTGCTATATACTACATGGCTGTGCTATATACTATATGGGCTGTTTTATATGCTATGCAGCTGTGCTATATGTTACGTGGGCTGTGTTATATACTACGTGGCTGTGCTATATGCTACATGGCTCTGCTGTATACTATGTGGTCTGTGTTATATGCTACGTGGCTGTGCTATATGCTACGTGGCTGTATTATATACTGTGTGGGCTGTGTTATAGGCTATGTGGCTGTGCTATATACTACATGGCTGTGCTATATACTATATGGGATGTGTTATATGCTCTGTGGCTGTGCTATATACTACATGGGCTGTTTTATATGCTACGTGGCTTTGTAATATGCTACGTTTCTGTTTTATATACTACGTGGGCTGTGTTATATGCTATGTGGGCTGTGCTATATTCTACGTGGCTGTGCTATATACTGTGTGGGCTGTATTATATGCTATGTGGCTGTGGGATATACTACGTGGCTGTGCTATATGCTATGTGGGCTGCGTTATATTCTACATGGGCTGTGCTATATACTACATGACTGTGCTAGATACTATGTGGGCTGTGTTATATGCTCCGTGGCTGTGCTATATACTACATGGCTCTGTTATATGTTACTTGGCTCTGTTATATGCTACTTGGCTGTGTTATATACTACGTGGGCTGTGTTATATGCTACGTGGCTGTGCTATATACTACCTGGGCTGTGTTATATGCTATGCGGGCTGTGCTATATGCTACGTGGCTGTGCTTTATACTGTGTGGGCTGTGTTATAGGCTACGTGTCTGTGCTATATACTACATGGCTGTGCTTTATGTTTTGTGGCTGCACTATATACTATGTGGCTGTGCTATATGCTACGTAGGCTGTGTTATTATGGTACATGGCTGTGCTTTATGCTTTGTGGCTGTGCTATATACTATGTGGCTGTGCTATATGCTACGTAGGCTGTGTTATATGCTACATGGCTGTGCTTTATGCTTTGTGGCTGTGCTATATACTATGTGGCTGTGCTGTATATTACGCGGGCTGTGTTACATACTACGTAAGCTGTGTTATATGCTACGTGGCTGTGCTATATACTACGTGGGCTGTGTTATATGCTATGCGGGCTGTGCTATATGCTATTTGGCTGTGCTATATACTGTGTGGGCTGTGTTATAGGCTATGTGGCTGTGCTATATACTACATGGCTGTGCCATATACTACATGGGATCTTTTAGATGCTACGTGGCTTTGTTATATGCTACGTGTCTGTGTTATATACTACGTGGGCTGTGTTATATGCTATGTGGGCTATGCTATATTCTACATGGCTGTGCTATATACTGTGTGGGCTATGTTATATGCTATGTGGCTGTGCGATACACTACGTGGCTGTGCTATATGCTATGTGGGCTGTGTTATTTGCTACATGGACTGTGCTATACTGTATACTACATGGCTGTGCTAGATACTATGTGGGCTGTGTTATATGCTCTGTGGCTGTGCTATATACTACATGGCTCTGTTATATGCTACTTGGCTCTGTTATATGCTACTTGGCTGTTTTATATACTACGTGAACTGTGTTATATGCTACGTGGTTGTGCTATATACTACCTGGGCTGTGTTATACAGTCATGGCCAAACGTATTGACACCCCTGCAATTCTGTCAGACAATGCTCATTTTCTTCCTGAAAATGATTGCAAACACAAATTATTTGGTATTATTATCTTCATTTAATTTGTCTTAAATGAAAAAAACACAAAAGAGAATGAAGCAAAAAGCAAAACATTGATCATTTCACACAAAACTCCAAAAATGGGCCAATTATTTTGGCTAAAGGTTGTGCAACCAAGTATTAGGCTGAGGGTTCCAATACTTTTGTCTGGCCCATTTTTGGAGTTTTGTGTGGAATGATCAATGTTTTTCTTTTTGCTTCATTCTCTTTTGTGTTTTTTTTTTATTTAAGACAAATTAAATGAAGGGTTGTTGGTTAAATGAATGGGTTGTGTTATATGCTACATGGCTGTGCTACATGCTTCGTGGGCTGTTATATGCTGCATGGCTGTGCTATATACTATGTAGGCTGTGTTATATGCTTTGTGGGCTGTGTTATATGCTACGTGGCTGTGCTGTATGCTACGTGGGCTGTGTTATATGCTACGTGGCTGTGCTTTATACTACGTGGGCTGAGTTATATACTACGTGGCTGTGTAATATGCTACACGGCTGTGCTATATACTCTTGGCTTTGACAAAGATCACTCTGATCGAAACGCGTTGCCGTATAGCCTCTGTTGCTTAGGGGTACATACCGGAGGGAGTCTGCACACCATGTACATTTGGCTTTTTAATTGGAATTCAATAAACGGACTTTTATAGGAGCTGGAACTCAATCCCTTTCTTTCCTTGATGAATATTACGTCTGCCTGCAGCGGAGTTCCGGGCACCTGCGGTGGTTACTGGTGAGCTGGCTACATATTTTTTTCTTTACATTTGTGCTATATACTACATAGGCTGTGTTATATACTATGCGGGCTGTGTTATGTACTACGTGGCTGTGCTATATACTACGTGGCTGTGCTATATACTACGTCGGCTGTGCTATATGCAACCCATTTTGCACTTTTGCAAATGTTCTATGTTAATATTTTCTAATGTTTACTTTAAAAAGTTGTCCATTAAAAAATTGACATATTCAATGTATGCAGTTTTTTCTTTGCAGCAAATTTAGCTGACAATAAAACGCCTACTGGTAAGTGTGGAAGAGGGAGCAGGTCACAAAAAATGGCATATAAGGGGTTGACTTATATAAAGCCCCTCTGCTGCATGGTATTGTAGAATTTACAATAGCTATCACTAGAGTTGAGCGACCTTGACCTTTTTAGAGTCGAGCCGGGTTTCGCGAAACCCGACTATCTCAAAAGTCGGGTCGAGTGAAATCGGCCGATTATGACGTAAAGTCGGGATCGACCGAAACACGAAACCCAATGCAAGTAAATGGGGCAGCATAGTCGGCAGTGAGTGGGGGCCAGGAAAACACCTAGAGTGCCCATTTTAATGTCAAAACCATCCATTCTTCTTAATGAAGCTTGTCAAGCGTAATTTACCTTATAATAATTGGAAGGCATTTGAAATTGGGGTTCATTTGGCTAAAGTTGTGGTGGGTAGGGCTGGTTCAAGTAATTAGTGGGCCCAGGAAATCTGGACCACGTCACGGCAGTGGAGCAGGGAGAGGTAAGTATTTCAACTTTGCAAGTGCTGTGAACCTGAGCAAGCAGGGGGGGCCCACTCGTTGGCATTGGCACTGGCACAGGGCCCCTCAAAGTACAGCGGTGTGTTTGCACGGCGGGGGCGCCTCCCACCGACAGCAACACTTTTGCGTACCATGAGAGGCCCTGTGCCAGTGACGTCGCCAACTAGTATTCCTCCCCCCACCTGATGAAGGAACCTGCACTTTCATCTGCACCTTCCTGTTTGTCCCCGTGTAAGGTGGTATGGTATGCGGGAAGGGGGACCTGACTTTCAGCAGGGTCACAATCTTGCAGTGTAGCGTGCACGGGAAATGTTGCGTTATGGGTCAATGTACCAGCAGACTCATCTATCACTGGCTGGGCAATGGGCAGGATGAGGAGGAAACACAGATATAGGCCCAAAGAATAAAGTGGGCTAAATGCAGTTCAAAATTGGTAACACAGGAGTAACCAGGGGGCATTGCAGTGGAGGACAACTGGAATGAGAGGCTGACACAGAGAGTAGGCCCAAATCAGTAAGTAGTCGAAATGCAGTTCAAAATTGGCAACAGTAGTAAACAGGCGGCACAGCTTTGTTCAGTGGAGGAGAACAGCAAGGAGTGGCAGACACCGATAGTAGGCCCCAACCCAACTAGTAGGCCAAATGCAGTCTAACATTAACAACTACTTAACGAGCGCCTGAAAACGGAATTTCAGGACAGGAAACCAGGAGAACAGCAAGGAGCGGCAGACACCGATAGTAGGCCCCAAACCAACTAGTACGCCAAATGCAGTTGTTCCGTTTAACCACAATTTAATGAGAGCCTGAAGATAGAAGTTCAGGAAAGGCAACCTGGAGAATACCTTGGAGTGGAACACACCATCTCTCTACACCCCATACCCAATTTGTAGGTCTAATGCAGCGTAGTTTCCAACAACTACTAAACGAGAGCATGATGATCGAAGCATTGGCGAGGAAACCTGGGGAACACCTTGGAGTGGAACATACCATCTCTCTACACCCCATACCCAATTTGTAGGCCTAATGCAGCGTAGTTTCCAACAACTACTAAACGAGAGCATGATGATCGAAGCATTGGCGAGGAAACCTGGGGAACACCTTGGAGTGGAACACACCATCTCTCTACAGTGGAACACACCATCTCTCTACACCCCATACCCAATTTGTAGGTCTAATGCAGCGTAGTTTCCAACAACTACTAAACGAGAGCATGATGATCGAAGCATTGGCGAGGAAACCTGGGGAACACCTTGGAGTGGAACATACCATCTCTCTACACCCCATACCCAATTTGTAGGCCTAATGCAGCGTAGTTTCCAACAACTACTAAACGAGAGCCGGAAGATCGAAGCAATGGAGAGGAAACCTGGGGAACACCTTGGAGTGTAACACACCATCTCTCTACACCCCATACCCAATTTGTAGGCCTAATGCAGCGTAGTTTCCAACAACTACTAAACGAGAGCATGAAGATCGAAGCAATGGAGAGGAAACCTGGGGAACACCTTGGAGTGGAACACACCATCTCTCTACACCCCATACCCAATTTGTAGGCCTAATGCAGCGTAGTTTCCAACAACTACTAAACGAGAGCATGATGATCGAAGCATTGGCGAGGCAACCTGGGGAACACCTTGGAGTGGAACACACCATCTCTCTACAGTGGAACACACCATCTCTCTACACCCCATACCCAATTTGTAGGCCTAATGCAGCGTAGTTTCCAACAACTACTAAACGAGAGCCGGAAGATCGAAGCTCAGGAAAGGCAACCTGGGGAACACCTTGGAGTGGAACACACCATCTCTCTACACCCCATACCCAATTTGTAGGCCCAATGCAGCGTAGTTTCCAACAACTACTAAACGAGAGCCGGAAGATCGAAGCTCAGGAAAGGCAACCTGGGGAACACCTTGGAGTGTAACAAACCCTCTCTCTACACCACGGAAGGGCTGATTCTTAGGAAGGAAGGCTGTTGGAAAGAAGCAGGGCGCGTCCGAGGGTGATTATATTCTTATTAGGTATATACTCACCCTCGGACGCGCCCTGCTTCTTTATTTGTAATGAATGTTCATTTGCAATGTGGTTTTGACTTACTCTATTTTTTTGGTAAATAATGATTTTATTATTTTCATTGTTTTGCATCTTCTTGGCAATAATATAAAGAAGACGCGACAGGACAACACTCGGTGGATGCCATATCTGTGTTTAAAATTGAAAAAACCTTTCAGTTAACTACTTGCAGGAGAAAGTTATTGTAGCTGGTGGCCATTTTTAGTACTGTACCAGATTTTTGTTGTATGTGTTTGTTTTTAATGTTAAAATGTCTGCATTTGATATCTCTCCAGTATTTTCTTTTTTCTAAGCAAAATACTTATTTTTATATTTTCTGATGTTGGTTCCAGGGGTACACGGGCAGCAGTGGTGTGGTCAGTGGAGGCCTAGTGGAAGGAGTGACCGCAGACAGGCATCGAAGGCCTAAAATAATAACACATGGCTGTAGGCAATTTTAAATTGGTTCCAGGGGTACACGGGCAGCAGTGGTGTGGTCAGTGGAGGCATAGTGGAAGGAGGGACCGCAGACAGGCATCGAAGGCCTAAAATAATAACACATGGCTGTAGGCAATTTTAAATTGGTTCCAGGGGTACACGGGCAGCAGTGGGGTAGTCAGTGGAGGCCTAGTGGAAGGAGTGACCGCAGACAGGCATCGAAGGCCTAAAATAATAACACATGGCTGTAGGCAATTTTAAATTGGTTCCAGGGGTACACGGGCAGTGTGGTCAGTGGAGGCCTAGTGGAAGGAGTGACCGCAGACAGGCATCGAAGGCCTAAAATAATAACACATGGCTGTAGGCAATTTTAAATTGGTTCCAGGGGTACACGGGCAGCAGTGGTGTGGTCAGTGGAGGCCTAGTGGAAGGAGGGACCGCAGACAGGCATCGAAGGCCTAAAATAATAACACATGGCTGTAGGCAATTTTAAATTGGTTCCAGGGGTACACGGGCAGCAGTGGTGTGGTCAGTGGAGGCCTAGTGGAAGGAGGGACCGCAGACAGGCTTCGAAGCCCTAACATAATAAATTGGGCTGGCTGTAGGCAATTTTAAATTGGTTCCAGGGGTACACAGGCAGCAGTGGTGTGGTCAGTGGAGGCCTAGTGGAAGGAGTGACCGCAGACAGGCATCGAAGGCCTAAAATAATAACATATGGCTGTAGGCAATTTTAAATTGGTTCCAGGGGTACACGGGCAGCAGTGGTGTGGTCAGTGGAGGCCTAGTGGAAGGAGTGACCGCAGACAGGCATCGAAGGCCTAAAATAATAACACATGGCTGTAGGCAATTTTAAATTGGTTCCAGGGGTACACGGGCAGCAGTGGTGTGGTCAGTGGAGGCCTAGTGGAAGGAGTGACCGCAGACAGGCATCGAAGGCCTAAAATAATAACACATGGCTGTAGGCAATTTTAAATTGGTTCCAGGGGTACACGGGCAGCAGTGGTGTGGTCAGTGGAGGCCTAGTGGAAGGAGTGACCGCAGACAGGCATCGAAGGCCTAAAATAATAACACATGGCTGTAGGCAATTTTAAATTGGTTCCAGGGGTACACGGGCAGCAGTGGTGTGGTCAGTGGAGGCCTAGTGGAAGGAGTGACCGCAGACAGGCATCGAAGGCCTAAAATAATAACACATGGCTGTAGGCAATTTTAAATTGGTTCCAGGGGTACACGGGTAGCAGTGGTGTGGTCAGTGGAGGCCTAGTGGAAGGAGGGACCGCAGACAGCCTTCGAAGCCCTAACATAATAAATTGGGCTGGCTGTAGGCAATTTTAAATTGGTTCCAGGGGTACACGGGCAGCAGTGGTGTGGTCAGTGGAGGCCTAGTGGAAGGAGGGACCGCAGACAGGCTTCGAAGCCCTAACATAATAAATTGGGCTGGCTGTAGGCAATTTTAAATTGGTTCCAGGGGTACACGGGCAGCAGTGGTGTGGTCAGTGGAGGCCTAGTGGAAGGAGTGACCACAGACAGGCATCGAAGGCCTAACATAACAAAAATGTCAATACAATGGTATTGTCAGTGGCAGGCATTGAAGGATGTCAGCGCATAGACTAAACATTGGTGGAGCTGTGAGATAATTTTGCAAGTGGTAGAGCACTGTTTGAGCTGGGGGGGGGAACTGTCTTGTGGCCGGCGGTACAGGCCCAGGGCCCCTCATATTACAACGGTGTGTCTGACGTTGGGTGCGCACCACCACCGCCAGAGACACTTTATTGTACTAGGAGGGACCGAGTGGCAGTGCCGTCGACCAAAAGCGGGCTCACCCACCTCTTCAGACAAACTGCACTCTCACGGGTGCTGTCGCCAAGTGTCGATACCACGGCCCCGTGTGGGGAGTTTGGCCATTTAGTGAGGTGTAAACATGTCGTATGCTGGACAATCAGGTGCAGAAAATTACGAGATTGGAAAAGGCATTCAGAATAGTCCACAGGCAAGACCTTTTCATAGGAAAGCTAGGTGTCAGCCGGGCAAGGTGGGGCAAAAGATTTCGAAATCCAGTTGTGGTTCATTTTAATGAAGGTTAGATCATCTACATTTTGGGTAGCCAGACGAGTCCTTTTTTCTGTTAGTATTGAACCTGCAGCACTGAATACTCTTTCTGATAGGACACTAGCTGCCGGGCAAGCAAGCTCCTGCAATGCATATTCTGCCAATTCTGGCCAGGTGTCTAATTTTGATGCCCAGTAATCAAATGGGAATGACGGTTGAGGGAGAACATCGATAAGGGATGAAAAATAGTTTGTAACCATACTGGACAAATGTTGTCTCCTGTCACTTTGAATTGATGCTGCAGTACCTGTCCTGTCTGTGGTCATAGCAAAATCACTCCACAACCTGGTCAGAAAACCCCTCTGGCCAACGCCACTTCTGATTTCTGCCCCTCTAACTCCTCTGGTCTGCTGGCCCCTGCAGCTCGTGTGAGAACGATCACGGGCGCTGTGTGCAGGGAATGCCAGAAGCAAATGGTCAACAAGAGTTGATTGTTTGGTTGCTAATATTAGTTCCAAGTTCTCATGTGGCATTATATTTTGCAATTTGCCTTTATAGCGAGGATCAAGGAGGCAGGCCAACCAGTAATCGTCATCATTCATCATTTTAGTTATGCGTGTGTCCCTTTTGAGGATACGTAAGGCATAATCCGCCATGTGGGCCAAAGTTCCAGTTCTCAAATCTGCGGTTGTGCTTGGTTGAGGGGCAGTTTCAGGCAAATCCACGTCACTTGTGTCCCTCCAAAAACCAGAACCCGGCCTTGCCGCGCCACCAATTTCCAGTGGCCCCGGAAAAGCTTCCTCATTAAAAATATAATCATCCCCATCATCCTCCTCGTCCTCCTCCTCCTCTTCGCCCGCTACCTCGTCCTGTACACTGCCCTGGCCAGACAATGGCTGACTGTCATCAAGGCTTTCCTCTTCCTCAGCTGCAGACGCCTGATCCTTTATGTGCGTCAAACTTTGCATCAGCAGACGCATTAGGGGGATGCTCATGCTTATTATGGCGTTGTCTGCACTAACCAGCCGTGTGCATTCCTCAAAACACTGAAGGACTTGACACATGTCTTGAATCTTCGACCACTGCACACCTGACAACTCCATGTCTGCCATCCTACTGCCTGCCCGTGTATGTGTATCCTCCCACAAAAACATAACAGCCCGCCTCTGTTCACACAGTCTCTGAAGCATGTGCAGTGTTGAGTTCCACCTTGTTGCAACGTCTATGATTAGGCGATGCTGGGGAAGGTTCAAAGAACGCTGATAGGTCTGCATACGGCTGGAGTGTACGGGCGAACGGCGGATATGTGAGCAAAGTCCACGCACTTTGAGGAGCAGGTCGGATAACCCCGGATAACTTTTCAGGAAGCACTGCACCACCAGGTTTAAGGTGTGAGCCAGGCAAGGAATGTGTTTCAGTTGGGAAAGGGAGATGGCAGCCATGAAATTCCTTCCGTTATCACTCACTACCTTGCCTGCCTCAAGATCTACAGTGCCCAGCCACGACTGCGTTTCTTTCTGCAAGAACTCGGACAGAACTTCCACTGTGTGTCTGTTGTCGCCCAAACACTTCATAGCCAATACAGCCTGCTGACGTTTGCCAGTAGCTGCCCCATAATGGGAGACCTGGTGTGCAACAGTGGCAGCTGCGGATGGAGTGGTTGTGCGACTGCGGTCTGTGGACGAGCTCTCGCTTCTGCAGGAGGACGAAGAGGAGGAGGAGGGGGTGCGAAAGGCTACAGCCAATTGTTTCCTAGACCGTGGGCTAGGCAGAACTGTCCCAAACTTGCTGTCCCCTGTGGACCCTGCATCCACCACATTTACCCAGTGTGCCGTGATGGACACGTAACGTCCCTGGCCATGCCTACTGGTCCATGCATCTGTTGTCAGGTGCACCTTTGTGCTCACAGATTGCCTGAGTGCATGGACGATGCGCTCTTTAACATGCTGGTGGAGGGCTGGGATGGCTTTTCTGGAAAAAAAGTGTCGACTGGGTAGCTCGTAGCGTGGTACAGCGTAGTCCATCAGGGCTTTGAAAGCTTCGCTTTCAACTAACCGGTAGGGCATCATCTCTAACGAGATTAGTCTAGCTATGTGTGCGTTCAAACCCTGTGTACGCGGATGCGAGGCTAAGTACTTCCTTTTTCTAACCATAGTCTCATGTAGGGTGAGCTGGACTGGAGAGCTGGAGATCGTGGAACTAGCGGGGGTGCCGGTGGACATGGCAGACTGAGAGACGGTGGGAGATGGTATTGTTGCCGCCGGTGCCCTAGATGCAGTGTTTCCTACTACGGAACTGGTGATTCCCTGACCCTGACTGCTTTGGCCTGGCAAAGAAACCTGCACAGATACTGCAGGTGGTGCGGAAAATGGTGGCCCTACACTGCCGGAAGGGATGTTGCGTTGCTGACTAGCTTCATTGGCCGAGGGTGCTACAACCTTAAGGGACGTTTGGTAGTTAGTCCAGGCTTGAAAATGCATGGTGGTTAAATGTCTATGCATGCAACTTGTATTGAGACTTTTCAGATTCTGTCCTCTGCTTAAGGTAGTTGAACATTTTTGACAGATGACTTTGCGCTGATCAATTGGATGTTGTTTAAAAAAATGCCAGACTGCACTCTTTCTAGCATCGGATACCTTTTCAGGCATTGCAGACTGAGCTTTAACCGGATGGCCACGCTGTCCTCCAACAGGTTTTGGCTTTGCCACGCGTTTTGGGCAAGATACGGGCCCGGCAGATGGAACCTGTTGCGATGTTGATGCCTGCTGCGGCCCCTCCTCCTCCGCTTCAGAACTGCTGCCGCCTGCACCCTGTTCCCCCAATGGCTGCCAATCGAGGTCAAGAACTGGGTCATCTATTACCTCTTCTTGTAGCTCGTGTGCAACTTCGTCTGTGTCACCGTGTCGGTCGGTGGTATAGCGTTCGTGATGGGGCAACATAGTCTCATCAGGGTCTGATTCTTGATCAGCACCCTGCGAGGGCAATGTTGTGGTCTGAGTCAAAGGACCAGCATAGTAGTCTGGCTGTGGCTGTGCATCAGTGCACTCCATGTCAGATTCAACTTGTAATGGGCATGGACTGTTAACTGCTTCACTTTCTAAGCCAGGGACGGTATGTGTAAAGAGCTCCATGGAGTAACCCGTTGTGTCGCCTGCTGCATTCTTCTCTGTTGTTGTTTTTGCTGAAGAGGACAAGGAAGCGACTTGTCCCTGACCGTGAACATCCACTAACGACGCGCTGCTTTGACATTTACCAGTTTCACGAGAGGAGGCAAAAGAGCTAGAGGCTGAGTCAGCAAGATAAGCCAAAACTTGCTCTTGCTGCTCCGGCTTTAAAAGCGGTTTTCCTACTCCCAGAAAAGGGAGCGTTCGAGGCCTTGTGTAGCCTGACGACGAACCTGGCTCCACAGCTCCAGACTTAGGTGCAATATTTTTTTTCCCACGACCAGCTGATGCTCCACGACTACCACTACCCTCATTACCAGCTGACAATAAACGCCCCCGGCCACGACCTCTTCCACCATACTTCCTCATTGTTTTAAAAACGTAAACAAACTAACGGTATTTGTTGCTGTCACACAAATTACACGGTGAGCTATAACTTCAGTATGATTTAGCTACCCCTTTACAGGTGAGTGAGACCACAACGAAAATCAGGCACAATGTTACACACTCTGTTGTTGGTGGCAACAAATGAGAGAGATGCCACACACGCAGGACTGTCACTGAAGCACAAATG
This sequence comes from Ranitomeya imitator, assembly GCF_032444005.1. NCBI lineage: Eukaryota > Metazoa > Chordata > Amphibia > Anura > Dendrobatidae > Ranitomeya > Ranitomeya imitator. The sequence goes on from NC_091282.1 coordinate 686,141,366, forward strand.
TAAATATTAATCTCCCACTGATTTGATTTTTTTTTTTTTTAAGGGAGACTTTAGGAAAAAAAAAATAGAATAAAATGATTTTTTCAGGAAGAATTTAGAAACCAAATAAAATAAAATGATTTTTTCAGGGAGAATTTAGAAAACAAATAAAACAAAAAAAGGCTTTCTATGGCCCACTGAGTGAGAGATGACGCACACAGGAGTCAGGAGTGGCACACAAGCCCAGAGGCCAATATTTATCTCCCACTGATTGATGTAGTGATTTTTTCAGGTAGATTTTGGAACCCAAATCAAGCTAAAAAAAATAATAGGCTTTCTATGGCCCACAATTGGAGAGAGAGAGAGAGATGGCACACCCAGGAGTCAAGACTGGCACACAAGCAGAAAGGGCAATATTAATCTCCCACTGATTTTTTTTTTCAGGGAGACTTTAGGAAAAAAAAATAGAATAAAATGATTTTTTCAGGAAGAATTTAGAAACCAAATAAAATGATTTTTTCAGGGAGAATTTAGAAAACAAATAAAACAAAAAAAGGCTTTCTATGGCCCACTGAGTGAGAGATGATGCACACAGGAGTCAGGAGTGGCACACAAGCCCAGAGGCCAATATTTATCTCCCACTGATTGATGTAGTGATTTTTTCAGGTAGATTTTGGACCCCAAATCAACCTAAAAAAATAATTGGCTTTCTATGGCCCACAACTGAAGAGAGAGAGAGAGAGATGGCACACCCAGGAGTCAAGACTGGCACACAAGCAGAAAGGGCAATATTAATCTCCCACTGATTTGTTTTGTTTTTTTTTTTTTCAGGGAGACTTTAGGAAAAAAAAATTATAGAATAAAATGATTTTTTCAGGAAGAATTTAGAAACCAAATAAAATAAAATGATTTTTTCAGGGAGAATTTAGAAAATAAATAAAACAAAAAAAGGCTTTCTATGGCCCACTGAGTGAGAGAGGACGCACACAGGAGTCAGGAGTGGCACACAAGCCCAGAGGCCAATATTTATCTCCCACTGATTGATGTAGTGATTTTTTCAGGTAGATTTTGGAACCCAAATCAAGCTAAAAAAATAATAGGCTTTCTATGGCCCACAATTGGAGAGAGAGAGAGAGATGGCACACCCAGGAGTCAAGACTGGCACACAAGCAGAAAGGGCAATATTAATCTCCCACTGATTTGTTTTTTTTTTTGTTTGTTTTTTTTTCAGGGAGACTTTAGGAAAAAAAAAATAGAATAAAATGATTTTTTCAGGAAGAATTTAGAAACCAAATAAAATAAAATGATTTTTTCAGGGAGAATTTAGAAAACAAATAAAACAAAAAAAGGCTTTCTATGGCCCACTGAGTGAGAGATGACGCACACAGGAGTCAGGAGTGGCACACAAGCCCAGAGGCCAATATTTATCTCACACTGATTGATGTAGTGATTTTTTCAGGTAGATTTTGGAACCCAAATCAAGCTAAAAAAATAATAGGCTTTCTATGGCCCACAATTGGAGAGAGAGAGAGATGGCACACCCAGGAGTCAAGACTGGCACACAAGCAGAAAGGGCAATATTAATCTCCCACTGATTTGTTGTTTTTTTTTTTTTTTTCAGGGAGACTTTAGGAAAAAAAAAATAGAATAAAATGATTTTTTCAGGGAGAATTTAGAAAACAAATAAAACAAAAAAAGGCTTTCTATGGCCCACTGAGTGAGAGATGTCGCACACAGGAGTCAGGAGTGGCACACAAGCCCAGAGGCCAATATTTATCTCCCACTTTTTTTTTTTGTTCCAGGGAAAATTTATAAACCCAATAAAAAAAATAATAAATAGGCTTTCTATGGCCCACTATCTGAGAGACAGAGAGATGGCACGCTAAGGACTGGCACACAAGCCCAAAGGCCAATATTAATCTCCCTTTTTTTTTTAAGGGAGAATTTATAAAACCAAAAAAAAATAAATAAATAGGCTTTCTATGGCCCACTATTTGTGAGAGAGATGGCACGCTCAGGACTGGCACACAAGCCCAGAGGCCAATATTAATCTCCCACTTTTTTTTTTTTTTTCCAGGGAAAATTTATAAACCCAATAAAAAAAAAAATAAATAAATAGGCTTTCTATGGCCCACTATCTGAGAGAGAGAGATGGCACGCTTAGGACTGGCACACAAGCCCAAAGGCCAATATTAATCTCCCACTGATTGATTTATTGATTTTTTCAGGTAGAATTTAGAACCCAAATAAAGCAAAAAAAAAAAAAGGGCTTTCTATGGCCCACTGAGTGAGTGATGATGCACACAGGAGTCAGGAGTGGCACACAAGCCCTGAGGCCAATATTTTTCTCCCACTGATTGATGTAGTGATTTTTTCAGGTACATTTTAGAACCCAAATCAAGCAAAAAAATAAATAGGCTTTCTATGGCCCACTATTTGTGAGAGAGATGGCACGCTCAGGACTGGCACACAAGCCCAGAGGCCAATATTAATCTCCCACTTTTTTTTTTTTGGTTCCAGGGAAAATTTATAAACCCAATAAAAAAAAAAAAAATAGGCTTTCTATGGCCCACTATCTGAGAGAGAGAGATGGCACGCTTAGGACTGGCACACAAGCCCAAAGGCCAATATTAATCTCCCACTGATTGATTTATTGATTTTTTCAGGTAGAATTTAGAACCCAAATAAAGCAAAAAAAAAAAAAAAAAAAATGGGCTTTCTATGGCCCACTGAGTGAGTGATGATGCACACAGGAGTCAGGAGTGGCACACAAGCCCTGAGGCCAATATTTTTCTCCCACTGATTGATGTAGTGATTTTTTCAGGTAGCTTTTAGAACCAAAATCAAGCAAAAAAATAAATAGGCTTTCTATGGCCCACTGAGTGAGAGAGGACGCACACAGGAGTCAAGAGTGGCACACAAGCCCTGAGGCCAATATTTTTCTCCCACTGATTGATGTAGTGATTTTTTCAGGTAGATTTTATAACCCAAATCAAGCAAAAAAATAAATAGGCTTTCTATGGCCCACTGAGTGAGAGATGACACAGACAGGGATGGCACTCTAGCAGAAATGTCAATGTTAATCTCCCACAAAAAAAAAAAAAACAGGGAGTGTCCTTCAATTACTATCTCCCTGCAGTAATCTCAGCCAGGTATGGCAGGCAGCAATAAGGAGTGGACTGATGCACAAATTAAATAAAAAGTGTGTACAAACCAAAAAGATAGCTGTGCAGAAAGGAAGGAACAAGAGGATTTGTGCTTTGAAAAAAGCAGTTGGTTTGCACAGCGGCGTACACACAGCAATGCAGCTATCAGGGAGCCTTCTATGGCAGCCCAATGAGCTACAGCGCTGAGGGGGAAAAAAAAAAAAAATGTAGCTTCCACTGTCCCTGCACACCGAAGGTGGTGTTGGGCAGTGGAAATCGCTACAGCACAAGCGGTTTGGTGGTTAATGGACCCTGCCTAACGCTATCCCTGCATCTGACGAAGCGGCAGCAACCTCTCCCTATGCTCAGATCAGCAGCAGTAACATGGCGGTCGGCGGGAACTCCCCTTTATAGCCCCTGTGACGCCGCAGACAGCAAGCCAATCACTGCAATGCCCTTCTCTAAGATGGTGGGGACCAGGACCTATGTCATCACGCTGCCCACACTCTGCGTTTACCTTCATTGGCTGAGAAAAGGCGCTTTTCGCGTCATTGAAACGCGACTTTGGCGCGAAAGTCGCGTACCGCATGGCCGACCCCGCACAGGGGTCGGATCGGGTTTCATGAAACCCGACTTTGCCAAAAGTCGGCGACTTTTGAAAATGTTCGACCCGTTTCGCTCAACCCTAGCTATCACTCATGTAAGAAGTGAAATCTGGCATTGCACTATACCTATATTTCTCTGCTGTTTCTGTGCATCATGAATCGTGGTATGTGTTAAAGGGGGGGGGTCCACTGAGACTCTTTTGCCCGGGGCCCTCAAAAACCTGGAGCAGGCACTGATTATACCTATGCTGAAAGCTTCTGAGACCATGCTGCGGCCATGGTCTCAGAAGCTTTTCATTGCTTGGTGACCTGGGGGTTGTCATGATGTCACCACGGATGATAGGGCCCCCAAGATGACATAGCGGATGAGCTGACCGGGAGCTCCTGTGTCTCTGCCTGCCTGACTCGATTGCCTAATTTAGTGGGTTATCAGCTGGTGGGGCTCTTACACTGCTCCTGTTTGTTAGTGCAGGAGGTCAGCATCTTGCAGCGTCAAGCTTCTGCTCTGATCGGTCAAGAGATGTTGATACTTCTAAGGCCCTATTCACACATCTTGATATCTATGGTACTGGAAAAAACAGTACCGGTAAATTCTGTGTGTCTCAGAAGATTCACCCTATTATATTTGTATTTTTTTAGAAATCTAACTGAAACTTCTAGACATACAGTACAGACCAAAAGTTTGGACACACCTTCTCATTTTTCTGTATTTTCATGAGAATGCCAAGAGTGTGCAAAGCAGTCATCAAAGCAAAAGGTGGCTACTTTGAAGAACCTAGAATATAAGACATATTTTCAGTTGTTTCACGCTTTTTTGTTAAGTATATAATTCCACATGTGTTAATTCATAGTTTTGATGTCTTCAGTGTGAATTTTCAATGTTCAGTCATGAAAATACAGAAAAATCTTTAAATGAGAAGGTGTGTCCCAACTTTTGGTCTTTACTGTATATTTAGGACCCATTTACTTTGGACCAACACTCATAAAGTAAGAAGAAATATGCCAATGGATAATGTAATTTTCAGCATAATTAAAATTTAATATGGGTAACACAAGATTTTAGTTATTTTGATCTTGGCACTAAAGTTGTTTGCAGATGCAATGGCATTAGTATAACAGGAAATGAAAAATGTCTAGAATTATATGTACAAGGTTGTCACAGGTGTGTTAGGAATGGGCCACCACCCAAGGAACATCCAGCCAATGGCAATGATGTGGTTAGAAACAGATTGTTGAAGAAAGAGGATGATGGAGACTGACATGACTTACTCTGAATAACAGATGGGCTTCAATGAAAGAACAGCTGAATGAAACCATTATGCTAAAAGATACCGAAAGGCGGTTAATGGCATTGATCTTGCCAGTGGAAAAAATAATACGCAATTCAAGTGGACTGAAGTACTTAAATACCAGAAAACTTTGATTGCACGTGTGTATTTTTCAAGAGAGTATCTAAAAAAGTCGATAGAAAGTGCTGCAGTATCTATAATCAGGGCTGCCACTAGAAATTTCGGGGCCCCATACTGCCAAAATTTTCGGGGCCCCCTTGAAACTCCGCCCAGGCTCCACCCCAGCCCTGCCTCCAGGCTCCACCCCACGAACTGTCCACAGTCCCACCACTCTCTCTTGGAAAATCTCCACTTCTCACCTATCACACATTGACAGTTCCCATCACCAGATCACACATATAGCAGGCAGCTTTTGTTTTGGCCAAAAGATTTTTTAAGCCGCCACCACAACAAGGTAGACACTTTTGGCCGGGCCCTACTCTACTGTAACCTACTAAATATTTGTTAAAATATGCAATACAATTTAGGTATATTTTTATTTATTTTTCAATTTTTAAAATGACCTATAATACTACATACAAGGACCAAATACCACAACACTATGACCAGATGACATATTACCACCACAGTGATCGAATAATATAAAATACAAGGAACAAATACCGCTACACCATGACCAGACCACATATTACCTCCACATCATGACCAGACCACATATTACCAACAATGACTGAATACTACAATACTGATCAGTAATACAAAAAAAACCCACAATACTATCACCATAAGTGCCATTATGCACAGGAGATCTGTAATTAGTAAGCAGTGTCTGTGTACAGGTAATACAGTGATCACTGGTGACATTACACACAGGAGCTCTGTATATAATGTATAGATAATACAGTGATCACTGGTGACATTGTACACAGGACCTCTGTATATAGTATACAGTGTATAGTGTAAGTGTATAGGTAACACTGACTCACCAGTGACGTCTCTAGGTGAAGTCCTTCATCTTTCATCCAGCACAGACCGCCATCACTTTATCCAGCCAGGACTCGTCTCTGCAGGAAATAAAACAGTTATCTCGAGTTCCGCTTGTAGAACACATTACTTAATTTTCCCAACTTCTACATTACACCACATGAAGAAGGCAACATAGTATCACTCTACACAGTAACAGGACCGCCCCCCCATTTAAAACAGTATACTCAAAAAATAAAATAAATACATCACTGCAATAATAATATCCCTTAATTAGCCCCTATGGTAATATTCGCCATCCTGGCCACCGTGTGTCTCATTTCAGGCTCCAGCCATATGTTCTCTCATCCTGCCCTCATGAGTATCCATTCTACCCCATATGATCTCCCCATCCTGCCCCATCTGTCTCCATCGTATCCATCCTGCCCCATCTGTTTCCAATCCTGCACCATCTCTGTCCAGCACTCTGCCCCATCTCTGTCCAGCACTCTGCCCCATCTCTGTCCAGCACTCTGCCCCATCTCTGTCCAGCACTCTGCCCCATCTCTGTCCAGCACTCTGCCCAGCACTCTGCCCCATCTCTGTCCAGCACTCTGCCCCATCTCTGTCCAGCACTCTGCCCCATCTCTGTCCAGCACTCTGCCCAGCACTCTGCCCCATCTCTGTCCAGCACTCTGCCCCATCTCTGTCCAGCACTCTGCCCCATCTCTGTCCAGCACTCTGCCCCATCTCTGTCCAGCACTCTGCCCCGTGTCCAGCTTTCTGCCCCCCATGTGTCCAGCTTTCTGCCCCCCATGTGTCCAGCTTTCTGCCCCCCCCGTGTCCAGCTTTCTGCCCCGCCCCCCCCTGTCCAGCTTTCTGCCCCCCCCGTGTCCAGCTTTCTGCCCCCCCCTGTGTCCAGCTTTCTGCCCCCCCCCCGTGTCCAGCTTTCTGCCCCCCCCGTGTCCAGCTTTACTGCCCCCTCTGTGTCCAGATTTACTGCCCCCCCTGTGTCCAGATTTACTGCCCCATCTGTGTCCAGATTTACTGCCCCCTCTGTGTCCAGATCTACTGCCCCCTCTGTGTCCAGATTTACTGCCCCCTCTGTGTCCAGATTTACTGCCCCCTCTGTGTCCAGATTTACTGCCCCCTCTGTGTCCAGATTTACTGCCCCCTCTGTGTCCAGATTTACTGCCCCGTGTCCAGCTTTACTGCCCCCTGTGTCCAGCTTTACTGCCCCCCTGTGTCCAGCCTTCTGCCCCCCGTGTCCAGCTTTACTGCCCTTCTGTGTCCAGCGGCCTTCTGCCCCCCCCCCCATGTCCAGCTTCACTGCCCCCCTGTGTCCAGCGGCCTTCTGCCCCTTCTGTGTCCAGCTGCCTTCTGCCCCCTCTGTGTCCAGCTGCCTTCTGCCCCCGTGTCCAGCTGCCTTCTGCCCCCTCTGTGTCCAGCTTTACTGCCCCCCCGTGTCCAGCGGCCTTCTGCCCCCGTGTCCAGCTGCCTTGTGCCCCCTCTGTGTCCAGCTGCCTTGTGCCCCCTCTGTGTCCAGCTGCCTTCTGCCCCCTCTGTGTCCAGCTTTACTGCCCCCCTGTGTCCAGCTTTACTGCCCCCCTGTGTCCAGCCTTCTGCCCCCCGTGTCCAGCTTTACTGCCCTTCTGTGTCCAGCGGCCTTCTGCCCCCCCCCCCGTGTCCAGCTTTACTGCCCCCCTGTGTCCAGCGGCCTTCTGCCCCTTCTGTGTCCAGCTGCCTTCTGCCCCCTCTGTGTCCAGCTGCCTTCTGCCCCCGTGTCCAGCTGCCTTCTGCCCCCTCTGTGTCCAGCTGCCTTCTGCCCCCTCTGTGTCCAGCTGCCTTCTGCCCCCCTGTGTCCAGCTGCCTTCTGCCCCCTCTGTGTCCAGCTGCCTTCTGCCCCCCTGTGTCCAGCTGCCTTCTGCCCCCTCTGTGTCCAGCTGCCTTCTGCCCCCCTGTGTCCAGCTGCCTTCTGCCCCCTCTGTGTCCAGCTTTACTGCCCCCCCGTGTCCAGCGGCCTTCTGCCCCCGTGTCCAGCTGCCTTGTGCCCCCTCTGTGTCCAGCTGCCTTCTGCCCCCTCTGTGTCCAGCTTTACTGCCCCCCTGTGTCCAGCGGCCTTCTGCCCCCCTGTGTCCAGAGGCCTTCTGCCCCCATGTCCAGCGGCCTTCTGCCCCCGTGTCCAGCTGCCTTCTGCCCCCTCTGTGTCCAGCTGCCTTCTGCCCCCTCTGTGTCCAGCTGCCTTCTGCCCCCCTGTGTCCAGCTGCCTTCTGCCCCCTCTGTGTCCAGCTGCCTTCTGCCCCCCTGTGTCCAGCTTTACTGCCCCCCTGTGTCCAGCTGCCTTCTGCCCCCTCTGTGTCCAGCTGCCTTCTGCCCCCCTGTGTCCAGCTGCCTTCTGCCCCCTCTGTGTCCAGCTGCCTTCTGCCCCCCTGTGTCCAGCTTTACTGCCCCCCTGTGTCCAGCTGCCTTCTGCCCCCTCTGTGTCCAGCTGCCTTCTGCCCCCCTGTGTCCAGCTTTACTGCCCCCCTGTGTCCAGCTGCCTTCTGCCCCCTCTGTGTCCAGCTGCCTTCTGCCCCCTCTGTGTCCAGCTTTACTGCCCCCTGTGTCCAGCTGCCTTCTGCCCCATCTGTGTCCAGCTGCCTTCTGCCCCCTCTGTGTCCAGCTTTACTGCCCCCCTGTGTCCAGCTGCCTTCTGCCCCCTCTGTGTCCAGCTGCCTTCTGCCCCCTCTGTGTCCAGCCTTCTGCCCAAACCCCCCCCCCCCCCCCGATCGCCGCTCTCCGCTCTCCGCTCTCCGCTCTTAATAGAAAAAAAAAAAGTTCTACTTACCTGCCGCACTCCTGATCTCTCCACGCAGCTGCACTGTGCACTCGCCGGCGACTGACAATGACGTCAGACGCCGGCGACCTGCACGCTGCGGCTGGCGGCTGTTAACTATTGACGTGCGGGCGCGGGCCCGCATGTCAATAGCGTACAGCTGCAGCGCCGGCCGCCGCTAAGGGCCCGGTTCAGCCTGCGGCTGCCGGTAGGGGCCCGGTGAGCAGGTAAGAGGGGGCCCGATGCGGGCCCCCTCTGCTCACCGGGCCCCTTACGCCAGTCACGGCTGTAATGCCCTGATGGCGGCCCTGTCTATAATATAACGCTGGGAGCGTCACTCTGTCCGAAGCCTCTATAGACTGCGCAAGCGCAAGCGCCGGCGCAGTCTGGGCCTCACAAAGCGACGCTCCCGGGAGATCGCGGTGTGCGTTCACACTGAACACACACCGCGATCTCCACCGCAGAAGCAGGGACCGCCAGGAGGGTGAGTATCGGCCTATATTCACCTGTCCCCGTTCCATCGCTGAGCGGCGCCATCTTCCCGGTCTTCGGTCTGTGGCCTTCAGTTCAGAGGGCGCGATGACGCGCTTAATGCGCGCCGGCGCCGCCCTCTGACTGAACAGTTACAGCCAGGAGACCGGGAAGATGGCGGCGCTCAGCGATGGAACGCCGGACAGGTGAGTATAGTAAGTGCTGGGGGGCCTGAGCTGGCGGCGATACCGGCACCTGACCCCCACAGCGCGCTGGTGTCCCCGCCTGCTCAGGCCCCCCAGCACTCGGCGCCGAGCGGGTCAGAGGCAGTATGGGGACGCAGGATGGAGCAGCACATAAGGATGGGGACGCAGGATGGAGCAGCACATAAGGATGGGGACGCAGGATGGAGCAGCACATAAGGATGGGGACGCAGGATGGAGCAGCACATAAGGATGGGGACGCAGGATGGAGCAGCACATAACAGTATGGGGACGCAGGATGGAGCAGCACATAAGGATGGGGACGCAGGATGCAGCAGCACATAAGGATGGGGACGCAGGATGGAGCAGCACATAAGGATGGGGACACAGGATGGAGCAGCACATAAGGATGGGGACGCAGGATGGAGCAGCACATAAGGATGGGGACGCAGGATGGAGCAGCACATAACAGTATGGGGACGCAGGATGGAGCAGCACATAAGGATGGGGACGCAGGATGCAGCAGCACATAAGGATGGGGACGCAGGATGGGAGCAGCACATAAGGATGGGGACGCAGGATGCAGCAGCACATAAGGATGGGGACGCAGGATGGAGCAGCACATAAGGATGGGGACGCAGGATGGAGCAGCACATAAGGATGGGGACGCAGGATGGAGCAGCACATAAGGATGGGGACGCAGGATGGAGCAGCACATAAGGATGGGGACGCAGGATGCAGCAGCACATAAGGATGGGGACGCAGGATGGAGCAGCACATAAAAATGGGGACACAGGATGGAGCAGCACATAAGGATGGGGACGCAGTATGCAGCAGCACATAAGGATGGGGACACAGGATGGAGCAGCACATAAGGATGGGGACGCAGGATGGAGCAGCACATAAGGATGGGGACACAGGATGGAGCAGCACATAAGGATGGGGACGCAGGATGCAGCAGCACATAAGGATGGGGACACAGGATGGAGCAGCACATAAGGATGGGGACGCAGGATGCAGCAGCACATAAGGATGGGGACACAGGATGGAGCAGCACATAAGGATGGGGACGCAGGATGCAGCAGCACATAAGGATGGGGACGCAGGATGGAGCAGCACATAAAAATGGGGACACAGGATGGAGCAGGACATAAGGATGGGGACGCAGGATGGAGCAGCACATAAGGATGGGGACGCAGGATGCAGCAGCACATAAGGATGGGGACGCAGGATGGAGCAGCACATAAGGATGGGGACGCAGGATGGAGCAGCACATAAGGATGGGGACGCAGGATGGAGCAGCACATAAGGATGGGGACGCAGGATGGAGCAGCACATAAGGATGGGGACGCAGGATGGAGCAGCACATAAGGATGGGGACGCAGGATGGAGCAGCACATAAGGATGGGGACGCAGGATGCTGCAGCACATAAGGATGGGGACGCAGGATAGAGCAGCACATAAAAATGGGGACACAGGATGGAGCAGCACATAAGGATGGGGACGCAGGATGGAGCAGCACATAAAAATGGGGACACAGGATGGAGCAGCACATAAGGATGGGGACGCAGGATGCAGCAGCACATAAGGATGGGGACGCAGGATGGAGCAGCACATAAGGATGGGGACGCAGGATGCAGCAGCACATAAGGATGGGGACGCAGGATGGAGCAGCACATAACAGTATGGGGACGCAGGATGGAGCAGGACATAAGGATGGGGACGCAGGATGGAGCAGCACATAAGGATGGGGACGCAGGATGGAGCATCACATAAGGATGGGGACACAGGATGGAGCAGCACATAACAGTATGGGGACGCAGGATGGAGCAGCACATAAGGATGGGGACGCAGGATGGAGCAGCACATAAGGATGGGGACGCAGGATGGAGCAGCACATAAGGATGGGGACGCAGGATGCAGCAGCACATAAGGATGGGGACGCAGGATGCAGCAGCACATAAGGATGGGGACGCAGGATGCAGCAGCGCATGACAGGATGGGGACGCAGGATGCAGCAGCACATAAGGATGGGGACGCAGGATGCAGCAGCGCATGACAGGATGGGGACGCATGATGGAGCAGCGCATGACAGGATGGGGACGCAGGATGGAGCAGCACATGACAGGATGAGGACGCAGGATGGGAGCAGCGCATCACAGGATGGGCGCAGCGCATCACAGGATGGGGACGCAGGATGGGAGCAGCGCATGACAGGATGGGGACGCAGGATGGGAGCAGCGCATGACAGGAAAGGGAACGCAGGATGGAGCAGCGCATGACAGGATGGGGACGCAGGATGGAGCAGCACATGACAGGATGGGGACGCAGGATGGAGCAGCACATACCATGATGGAGACAATATACCAATATAAATGCTCGCCACCCGGGCGTAGAACGGGTTCAATAGCTAGTGTAACAATATCCAGTTAGAGTGGTGCCTGAAAGTTTGTGAACTCTTTAGAATTTTCCATAATTCCACATACATTTGACCTAGAATTAGATCAGATTTTCACAGAAGTCCTAAAAGTAGCTAAGAACCAAATAAAACAAATTAGTCAAAAATATTTGACTGACTATTGTTTAACCCCTTTACCCCCAAGGGTGGTTTGCACGTTATGGACCGGGCCAATTTTTACAATTCTGACCACTGTCCCTTTATGAGGTTATAACTCTGGAACGCTTCAACGGATCCCGGTGATTCTGACACTGTTTTCTCGAGACATATTGTACTTCATGATAGTGGTAAAATTTCTTTGCTATTACCTGCGTTTATTTGTGAAAAAAAACAGAAATTTGGCAAAAATTTTGTAAATTTCGCAATTTTCCAACTTTGAATTTTTATGCAATTAAATAACAGAGATATGTCACACAACATACTTAATATGTAACATTTCCCACATGTCTACTTTACATCAGCACCATTTTGGAACCAAAAATTTTTTTTGGTTAGGAAGTTATAAGGGTTAAAAGTTGGTCAACAATTTCTCATTTTTACAACACCATTTTTTTTAGGGACCACATCTCATTTGAAGTCATTTTGAGGGGTCTACAGGTCCTTCTCAAAAAATTAGCATATAGTGTTAAATTTCATTATTTACCATAATGTAATGATTACAATTAAACTTTCATATATTATAGATTCATTATCCACCAACTGAAATTTGTCAGGTCTTTTATTGTTTTAATACTGATGATTTTGGCATACAACTCCTGATAACCCAAAAAACCTGTCTCAATAAATTAGCATATCAAGAAAAGGTTCTCTAAACGACCGATTACCCTAATCTTCTGAATCAACTAATTAACTCTAAACACATGCAAAAGATACCTGAGGCTTTTATAAACTTCCTGCCTGGTTCATTACTCAAAACCCCCATCATGGGTAAGACTAGCGACCTGACAGATGTCAAGAAGGCCATCATTGACACCCTCAAGCAAGAGGGTAAGACCCAGAAAGAAATTTCTCAACAAATAGGCTGTTCCCAGAGTGCTGTATCAAGGCACCTCAATGGTAAGTCTGTTGGAAGGAAACAATGTGGCAGAAAACGCTGTACAACAAGAAGAGGAGACCGGACCCTGAGGAAGATTGTGGAGAAGGACCGATTCCAGACCTTGGGGAATCTGAGGAAGCAGTGGACTGAGTCTGGTGTGGAAACATCCAGAGCCACCGTGCACAGGCGTGTGCAGGAAATGGGCTACAGGTGCCGCATTCCCCAGGTAAAGCCACTTTTGAACCATAAACAGCGGCAGAGGCGCCTGACCTGGGCTACAGAGAAGCAGCACTGGACTGTTGCTAAGTGGTCCCAAGTACTTTTTTCTGATGAAAGCAAATTTTGCATGTCATTCGGAAATCAAGGTGCCAGAGTCTGGAGGAAGACTGGGGAGAAGGAAATGCTAAAATGCCTGAAGTCCAGTGTCAAGTACCCACAGTCAGTGATGGTGTGGGGTGCCATGTCAGCTGCTGGTGTTGGTCCACTGTGTTTCATCAAGGGCAGGGTCAATGCAGCTAGCTATCAGGAGATTTTGGAGCACTTCATGCTTCCATCGGCTGAAATGCTTTATGGAGATGAAGATTTCATTTTTCAGCATGACCTGGCACCTGCTCACAGTGCCAAAACCACTGGTAAATGGTTTACTGACCATGGTATTACTGTGCTCAATTGGCCTGCCAACTCTCCTGACCTGAACCCCATAGAGAATCTGTGGGATATTGTGAAGAGAAAGTTGAGAGACGCAAGACCCAACACTCTGGATGAGCTTAAGGCCGCTATTGAAGCATCCTGGGCCTCCATAACATCTCAGCAGTGTCACAGGCTGATTGCCTCCATGCCACGCCGCATTGAAGCAGTCATTTCTGCCAAAGGATTCCCGACCAAGTATTGAGTGCATAACTGAACATTATTATTTGATGGTTTTTTTGTTTGTTATTAAAAAACACTTTTATTTGATTGGATGGGTGAAATATGCTAATTTATTGAGACAGGTTTTTTGGGTTATCAGGAGTTGTATGCCAAAATCATCAGTATTAAAACAATAAAAGACCTGACAAATTTCAGTTGGTGGATAATGAATCTATAATATATGAAAGTTTAATTGTAATCATTACATTATGGTAAATAATGAAATTTAACACTATATGCTAATTTTTTGAGAAGGACCTGTATATGATAGAAAATACCCAAGTGTGACACCATTCTAAAAACTGCACCCCTCAAGGTGCTCAAAACCACATTCATGAAGTTTATTAACCCTTCAGGTGTTTCACAGGAATTTTTGGAATGTTTAAATAAAAATGAACATTTCACTTTTTTTCACCAAAAATTTACTTCAGCTCCAATTTGTTTTATTTTACCAAGGGTAACAGGAGAAAATGGACCCCAAACGTTGTTGTACAATTTGTCCTGGGTACGCCTATACCTGACATGTGGGCATAAACCACTGTTTGGGCGCATGACAGAGCTCGGAAGCGAAGGAGCGCCATTTGACTTTTCAATGCAAAACTGACTGGAATTGAGATGGGATGCCATGTTGCGTTTGGAGAGCCACTGATGTGCCTAAACATTGAAACCCCCCACAAGTGACACCATTTTGGAAAGTAGACCCCCTAAGGAACTTATCTAGAGGTGTGGTGAGCACTTTGACCCACCAAGTGCTTCACAGAAGTTTATAATGCAGAACCGTAAAAATAAAAAATCATTTTTTTTTCACAAAAATTATCTTTTCACCCCAAATTTTATATTTTCCCAAGGGTAAGAGAAGAAATTGGACCCCAAAAGATGTTTTACAATTTGTCCTGAGTACGCTGATACCCCATATGTGGGGGTAAACCACTGATTGGGTGCATGGGAGAGCTCGGAAGGGAAGGAGCGCCGTTTGACTTTTCAATGCAAAATTGACAGGAATTGAGATGGGACGCCATGTTGCATGTGGAGAGCCACTGATGTGCCTAAACATTGAAACCCCCCACAAGTGACACCATTTTGGAAAGTAGACCCACTAAGGAACTTATCTAGATGTGTGGTGAGCACTTTGACCCACCAAGGGCTTCACAGAAGTTTATAATGCAGAGCCGTAAAAATAAAACAAAAATTTTTTCCCACAAAAATTATTTTTTAGCCCCCAGTTTTGTATTTTCCCGAGGTTAACAGGAGAAATTGGACCACAAAAGTTGTTGTCCAATTTGTCCTGAGTGCGCTGATACCCCATATGTGGGGGGAACCACCGTTTGGGCACATGGGAGGGCTCGGAAGGGAAAGAGCGCCATTTGGAATGCAGACTTAGATGGAATGGTCTGCAGGCGTCACATTGCGTTTGCAGAGCCCCTAATGTACTTAAAGGGACTCTGTCACCTGAATTTGGCGGGACTGGTTTTGGGTCATATGGGCGGAGTTTTCGGGTGTTTGATTCACCCTTTCCTTACCCGCTGGCTGCATGCAGGCTGCAATATTGGATTGAAATTCATTCTCTGTCCTCCATAGTACACGCCTGCGCAAAGTAATCTTGCCTTGTGCAGGCGTGTACTATGGAGGAGAGAATGAACTTCAATCCAATATTGCAGCCTGTATGCAGCCAGCGGGTAAGGAAAGGGTGAATCAAACACCCGAAATCTCCACCCATATGACCCAAAACCAGTCCCGCCAAATTCAGGTGACAGGTTCCCTTTAAACAGTAGAAACTCCCCACAAGTGACACCATTTTGGAAAGAAGACCCCCTAAGGAACTCATATAGATATGATGTGAGAGCTTTGAACCCCCAAGTGTTTCACTACAGTTTATAATGCAGAGCCGCGCAAATAAAAAAAAAATTTTTGTCCACAAAAATTATTTTTTAGCCTTCAGTTTTAAATTTTTCCAAGGGTAACAGGAGAAATTCGACCCTAAATATTGTTGTCCAAATTGTCCGGAGTATGCTGATACCCGATATGTGGGGGGGGAACCACCGTTTGAGCGCATGGCAGAGCTCGGAAGGGAAGGAGCATCATTTGGAATGCAGACTTAGATGGATTGGTCTGCAGGCGTCACATTGCGTTCGCAGAGCCCCATATGTACCTAAACAGCAGAAACTAACCCCACAAGTGACCCCATATTGGAAACTAGACCCCCCGAGCAACTTATCTAGATGTGTTGTGAGAACTTTGATCCCCCAAGTGTTTCACTACAGTTTATATCGCAGAGCCGTGAAAATAAAAAATCCTTTTTTTCCCCACAAAAATTAAATTTTAGCCCCCAGTTTTGTATTTTCCCAAGGGTAACAGGAGAAATTGGACCCCAAAAGTTGTTGTCCAATTTGTCCTGAGTACGCTAATACCCCATATGTTGGGGTAAACCCCTGTTTGGGCACATGGGAGAGCTTGGAAGGGAAGGAGCACTGTTTTACTTTTTCAACGCAGAATTGGCTGGAATTGAGATCGGACGCCATGTCGCGTTTGGAGAGCCCCTGATGTGCCTAAACAGTGGAAACTCCCCAATTATAACTGAAACCCTAATCCAAACACACCCCTAACCCTAATCCCAACGGTAACCCTAACCACACCTCTAACCCAGACACACCCCTAACCCTAATCCCAACCCTATTCCCAACCATAAATGTAATCCAAACCCTAACCCTAAATTTAGCCCTAACCCTAACTGTAGCCTTAACCCTAGCCCCAACCTTAGCCCTAACCCTAACCCTAGCCCTAACCCTAACCCTAGCCCTAACCCTAACCCTAGCCCTAACCCTAGCCCTAACCCTAACCCTAGCCCTAGCTCTAACCCTAACCCTAGCCCTAGCCCTAGCCCTAACCATAGTCCTAACCCTAACCCTAACCCTAACCCTAGCCCTAACCCCAACCCCAGCCCTAACCCTAACCCTAACCCTAGCCCTAACCCTAATGGGAGAATGGAAATAAATACATTTTTTAAATTTTTTAATTTTTCTCTAACTAAGGGGGTGATGAAGCGGGGTTTGATTTACTTTTATAGCGGGTTTTTTAGCGGATTTTTATGATTGGCAGCCGTCCCACACTAAAAGACGCTTGTTATTGCAAAAAAAATTTTTTGCGTTGCCACATTTTGAGAGCTATAATTTTTCCATATTTTGGTCCACAGAGTCATGTGAGGTCTTGTTTTTTGCGCGACGAGTTGATGTTTTTATAGGTAACATTTTCGGGCATGTGACATTTTGTGATCGCTTTTTATTCCGATTTTTGTGAGGCAGAATGACCAAAAACCAGCTATTCATGAATTTCTTTTGGGGGAGGCGTTTATACCGTTCCGCGTTTGGTAAAATGGATAAAGCAGTTTTATTCTTCGGGTCAGTACGATTACAGCGATACATCATTTATATCATTTTTCTATGTTTGGCGCTTTTATATGATAAAAACTATTTTATAGAAAAAATTAATTATTTTTGCATCACTTTATTCTGAGGACTATAACTTTTTTATTTTTTTGCTAATGATGCTGTATGGTGGCTCCTTTTTTGCGGGACAAGATGACGCTTTCAGCGGTACCATGGTTATTTATATCTGTCTTTTTGATCGCGTGTTATTCCACTTTTTGTTCTGCGGTATGATAATAAAGCGTTGTTTTTTCCCTCGTTTTTTTTTTTTTTCTTACAGTGTTTACTGAAGGGGTTAACTAGTGATATAGTTTTATAGGTGGGGTTGTTATGGACGTGGTGATACTAAATATGTGTACTTTTATTGTTTGTTTTTTTATTTAGATAAAGATATGAATTTATGGGAATAATTTTTTTTTTTTCATTATTTAGGATTTTTTTTTATTATTTTTTTACACGTGTGGACATTTTTTTTAAAACTTTTTTACTTTGTCCCAGGGGGGGACATCACAGATCGGTGATCTGACAGTTTGCACAGCACTCTGTCAGATCACCGATCTGACTTGCAACACTGCAGGCTTCACAGTGCCTGCTCTGAGCAGGCTCTGTGAAGCCACCTCCCTCCCTGCAGGACCAGGATGCCGCGGCCATCTTGGATCCAGGCCTGGATCAGGGAGGGAGGGAGGCAGACCCTCACAGCAACGAGATCACATTGCGTTGCTGCGGGGGTTTCAGGGAAGCCCGCAGGGAGCCCCCTACGGCTTTGGGAAAATGGGAACTCGGCTTTGGGAAAATGGCCGCCGCGATCTCTAATGCGCACGCGCGGCATCCCGCGGCCATTTTCCTGAAGCCCCGTGCAGCAGAGCACTCGATCTGCGCACGAGCGGCCCCAGGAAGATGGCCGCCCCCACCGACGAAAGGGATGACAGCGCAGATCGCGCGCTGCTTGTCCACCACTACGCCACTACGCCACCAACGTAAAGCTGAGGAAGAACCAGCGATGTCACCACGCCCTCCCGACCTGACCAGCCTGATTGACAGGCGAAAACGGCGACTTTGGTAAGTTATTTCTCAGCATAGGTGGGGAATCGGGGTACACTACATACACTATAGGAACACACAGCGCAGGCCCTATTTAACAGTATTTATAGCTCAATCTCAAAAAACGGGGTGACAGGTTCCCTTTAAATCTGTTATCCCATCAACTTCTCACTTCAGGTTCTTCTACACAACTTCTTTAGAACTAGGATCAGGACTTTGACTGGGAAAATTCCAAAATTTTGGCTTTATTCTTCTTTTAACCATTCTTTTGTGGACCAAATTGTGTGCTTTGGGTACCTACATTATCTTCAGATTAACCTGACAGATTTGATGATAACATTGGTCCATTAAAGATGGTGTAGAAATCGTAAGAACGTGGGATGCAGTAACGGACGAGAGGCAGAGCAACGGTTGACAGGTTTATTTACAGGGGAATACTCCACGCAGGGAGGTAAAGAGTTAAACAGTATGAATGGCAAAGTGAAGTACAACGGTACAAATAACGACACTTTAGTATCAAGAGTATCAGGAAGTCCTAACACTGCAGCTCCTGCTGTGAACTCGGCGGGCACAGTCTCTATTCCATGATAGTACTGTAGACATTGGTCCATCTTCTGGCGGCAGTGGTCGGTCTCAGGTACCTTCCACTGCCCCTTGTCCATATACAGATGTGACTAACTAAAGCACGGGCCACAGTCCTGTGCCAGCCCAACATCACCCTTTAACTATCTTAGCTGGGGTAGTCAGGTAACAAGGGTCAGGACAACTATTCTCTGCCCATGTCACGGTGTGTCAGTCCCGTGTGGGGGCTCTCTTGGGGCAGCGCATGTGCGCTACTCATGGTCACATAATGTACAGCACCTGGTTCTCTCTGGTGGTTACTGGACACACACCACACGTCCCGCTCTCCCTGGTCCCCGCTGTTGGCAGTGGGCAATGCTGATCGGCTTGGCACTGGTGCTCCCGGCAGGAGCACTACTCTTTGTGGCTGCTGCAACACCCGGCTTGGCTCTGCTCTGTGTACCCGGGTCTGCTCTGCTCAGCTCTGCTCCACATGGCTCTGCTCTACATGGCACTGCTCTGCATGGCTCAGCTCCGCACGGCCCTGCTCTGCACGGCTCTGCTTTGCACGGCTCTCGCACTCCAGGTTGCTCCCCTCAATGCAGCAGTCCCCGTCTTTCAGGCCTGCTGCAGCACTCTCTGAAGGGGGAAGCCAAGCATACTTCTCACTGCTCTGTGCTGGCCCCACATTGCCCTGCTTCATGTGATTTTCCCTCTTTTCTTCCACCCCCCTCTGACAGCATATTTTTGATGTTACATGCCACATTTCCATATGGTACTCCCACACTTCAGGTTGTTACCTAAAGCTATCTCTTTGAGGTTTATGTGCTAACTTATTTATGCACTGTGTTCCAAGCAGCAGAAGAAAAAAAGCAGGATGCACTCACCAATCTTCAAAATATCAAATTTTATTGAGTCTTCACAAATAAAACTTCATGGCCAGGAGAGGAGGAAAGGAGCTCGTGCGAGCAGGGGAGACGACGGCCGTTTCACGCGATCCTTGCGCCTCAACGGGTCTGCACCCGTTGAAGCGCAAGGATCGCGCGAAATGACCGTCGTCTCCCCTGCTCGCACGAGCTCCTTTCCTCCTCTCCTGGCCATGAAGTTTTATTTGTGAAGACTCAATAAAATTTGCTATTTTGAAGATTGGTGAGTGCATCCTGCATTTTTTCTTCTGCTGCTTGGAACACATATGCTATTTCATGGTTTTGCACCCGATATCTTCTTTGGTATGGCTATTGCTGATGAGATATAGCTTTTTTGTACCAGTCTTCCTGAAGATTATGGGCTTGTTTGTGGCAGTGCCGTCCATACAGAGGCGTAGCTAGAGCTTTTGCCGCCCGGGGCTGTTCCCGAGTTTGGCGCCCCCCCCCCCCCGGCTCAATACACACAAAGGTTACCAAAAACGGTTTTCCTGTTTTGTAGAACTTAAACTGGGCCTAATGGTGTCACCCCCACATGCCACACCTGTGACTTAATACCACCACACCATGACCAGGCCACATAGTGACCGAATAATACTACATACAAGGGACAAATACCACAACACCATTTCCAGACCACATATTACCACCACATAGTGACTGAATACTACAATACTGATCAGTAATAAAAAAAAAACACAATACTATCACCATAAGTGCCAGTATTCACAGGAGATCTGTACTTAGTATGCAGTGTCTGTGTAGAGGTAATACAGAGATCACTGGTGACATTATACACAGGACCTCTATATAGTATACAGTGTATAGTGTCACTGTATAGGTAACACTGACTCACCAGTGACGTCTCTAGGTGAAGTCCTTCATCTTTCATCCAGCACAGACCGCCATCATTCCTTCCAGCCAGGACTCGTTTCTGCAGGAAATAACACAGTTATCTCGAGCTCCGCTTGCAGAACACATTACTTAATTTTTCACAACTTCTACATTACATCACATGAAGAAAAAAAGGTGATATAGTGTCACTCTGCACAGTAACAGGACCGCCCCCCCATTTAAAACAGTATACTCAAAAAATAAAATAAATACATCACTGCAGTAAAAATATCCCTTAATTAGACCCTATGGTAATAATATTCCCCACCCTGGCCCCGTTTCTCATTCCTGGCTCCAGCCATATGTTCTCGCATCCTGCCCTCATGAGTATCCATTCTACCCCATATGATCTCCACATCCTGCCCCACCAGCCTCCATCGTATCCGTCCTGCCCCATGATCCAATCCTGCCCCGTGTCTCCAATCATGCCCCGTATCTACATTCTGCCCATGCCTCAAGTCCTGCCCCCAGTGTGTCCAGCATATTACCCCCATGTTGTCCAGCAATCTGCCCCAGTGTATCCAGCATATTACCCCCATGTTGTCCAGCAATCTGCCCCAGTGTGTCCAGCATATTACCCCCAGTGTGTCCAGCAATCTGCCCCAGTATGTCCAGCACTGCCCCCAGTGTGTCCAGCAATCTGCCCCAGTGTGTCCAGCAGTCTGCCCCAGTGTGTCCAGCATATTACCCCCAGTGTCCAGCATTGCCCCAGTGTGTCCAGCATATTACCCCCAGTGTGTCCAGCAATCTGCCCCAGTGTCCAGCATTGCCCCCGTGTGTCCAGAAGTCTGCCCCAGGGTCTCCAGCATTGCCTCAATGTGTCCAGAAATCTGCCCCAGGGTCTCCAGTATTGCCCCAGTGTGTCCAGCAATCTGCCCCATGGTCTCCTGTATTGCCCCAGTGTGTCCAGCATTCTGCCCCATGGTCTCCAGTATTGCCCCGGTGTATCCAGCAATCTGCCCCATGGTCTCCTGTATTGCCCCAGTGTGTCCAGCATTCTGCCCCATGGTCTCCAGTATTGCCCCGGTGTGTCCAGCAATCTGCCCCATGGTCTCCAGTATTGCCCCAGTATGTCCAGAAGTCTGCCCAGGGTCTCCAGCATTGCCTCAATGTGTCCTGAAATCTGCCCCATGGTCTCCAGTATTCAGTGTGTCCAGCAATCTGCCCCATAGTCTCCTGTATTGCCCCAGTGTGTCCAGCATTCTGCCCCATGGTCTCCAGTATTTCCACAGTGTGTCCAGCATTCTGCCCCATGGTCTCCAGTATTGCCCCAGTGTGTCCAGCAATCTGCCCCATGGTCTCCTGTATTGCCCCAGTGTGTCCAGCATTCTGCCCCATGGTCTCCTGTATTGCCCCAGTGTGTCCAGCAATCTGCCCCATGGTCTCCTGTATTGCCCCAGTGTGTCCAGCAATCTGCCCCATGGTCTCCTGTATTGCCCCAGTGTGTCCAGCATTCTGCCACATGGTCTCCTGTATTGCCCCAGTGTGTCCAGCAATCTGCCCCATGGTCTCCTGTATTGCCCCAGTGTGTCCAGCAATCTGCCCCATGGTCTCCTGTATTGCCCCAGTGTGTCCAGCATTCTGCCCCATGGTCTCCAGTATTGCCCCAGTGTGTCCAGCAATCTGCCCCATAGTCTCCTGTATTGCCCCAGTGTGTCCAGCAATCTGCCCCATGGTCTCCTGTATTGCCCCAGTGTGTCCAGCATTCTGCCCCATGGTCTCCAGTATTGCCCCAGTGTGTCCAGCAATCTGCCCCATAGTCTCCTGTATTGCCCCAGTGTGTCCAGCAATCTGCCCCATGGTCTCCAGTATTGCCCCAGTGTGTCCAGCAATCTGCCCCATGGTCTCATGTATTGCCCCAGTGTGTCCAGCAATCTGCCCCATGGTCTCCAGTATTGCCCCAGTGTGTCCAGCATTGCCCCAGCCCCAGACAGTCAGACATAAAGAAAAAAAAAAAAAAGTAAAATCCTCACCTCTCCCGTTCCTAGCGCAGGTCCGGTGCAGCCAGTCAGCGTCTCTCCGGCTCTGCGAAGCTCAGGACAGAGAGGCAGAGCGGCGCGCACAGTAGTGACGTCATCGCGCCCTCTGCTCTGAGACGTCGCAGAGTCAGAGGACGCTGTAGCTGCCGGCGCCGCAGGAACCAGGAGAGGTGAGTATAGAGCGGGGGGCGGGGTCCGGTGATGGGGGGAGCTGGCCCTGGTAGTGGGGGCGGACGGCGCCGCCCGAAGATTTAAAGGGGCGTCTTTTTTTTTTTTTTTCTTCTCCTGCAGCGCCGGCCGCCCCCCGCATTGTGCCGCCCGGGGCGGACCGCCCCCCCCGCACCCCCCTTCCTACGCCACTGCGTCAATATGCTATTGTTTCTCCTCTAGTCGTAATTTATGCACTGTGCTGCTATTTTTTTACATGAGATTTTTTGACCCGCTCTATAAAACTGTCCCATTAGTTAACCCCTTCAGTGAACACAGTAAAAAAAAGTGAGGCAAAAACAATGCTTTATCATCATACTAACGAACAAAAAGTTAAAATAAACACAATCAAAAAGACGAATGTAAATAAAAATTTTACCGCTGAAAATATTACCTTGTCCCACAAAAAACAAGCCACCATACAGCTCCATCAGCAGAAAAGAAAAAAAGTTATAGCTCTCAGAATAAAGTGATGCAAATATAAGTATTTTTACTATAAAATAGTTTTTATTGTGAAAAAGCACCAAAACATAAAAAAATATTTAAATTGGGTATTGCTGTAATCGTACTGACCCAAAAAATAAAGCTGCCTTACTAGTTTTAACACAACCATAATGGTATAAAAAACAATTAAAAAGCATTTCCTGAATTGCTGATTTTTGGACATTATATCACGCTGATTTTTGCTCACAAAAATCGGAATAGAAAGCGGTCAAAATTGTCATGTGCCGGAAAATGGTACTAATAAAAACGTCAGCTTATCTCACAAAAACCAAGCCATAACATGACAATTTCGACTGAAATATGGAAAAATTATAGCTTCAAAATATGGTGATGCAAAAACTAGTTTTTGCAATAAAAAGCATCTTTTAGTGTGTGACATCAGCCAACCATAAAAACTTGCTATAAATCTGGTATTGCACCGACCCGAAGAAAAAAGTTGCTGTATCACTTTGGCCGGCTTCACACTTGCGAGTTTTACGGACGTAAGAGCGCAGAAACTACGTCCGTAAAACTCGCAAAAAATACGGCACAATTATTCTCTATGCCTCTGCTCCTATCTGCCGTATTTTACTGATCAGTATTATACGGCTTTCTACGGCCGTACAAAATCGCAGCATGCTGCGTTTGTCACCGTACTGTGCAAGAAATATGCCAATGAAAGTCTATGGAAGCGTGAAAAATACGGATTACACACGGACAAGCAGTGTGACTTGCGAGAAATACGCAGCGCTGTTAGAGAGAAAAGCCGGCAATTCAGTGCGGTGTACAGAAATATCACACTGACAGCTTACAGTAGAATAGGTAGAATAAATGTGTACACATAGAATAGGTATATATATATATATATATATATATGTCAGTGAGACACATATATGTATATATATTAATATTTTTTCCAGCGCTATACAGCTTGAAAGCCGGTAATTCAATTACCGGCTTTTTCTTTCTCCTTCCTAAAACCCGACATGATTTGAGACATGGTTTACATACAGTAAACCATGTCTTCTCTCCATTTTTTTTGCAGATTCCACACTACTAATGTCAGTAGTGTGTATCTGCAAAATTTGGCCGTTCTAGCTCTTAAAATAAAGGGTTAAATGGCGGAAAAAATTGGCGTGGGCTCCCGCGCAATTTTCTCCGCCAGAGTAGTAAAGCCAGTGACTGAGGGCAGATATTAATAGCCTGGAGAGGGTCCATGGCTATTGGCCCCCCCCTGGCTAAAAATATCTGCCCCCAGCCACCCCAGAAAAGGCACATCTGGAAGATGCGCCTATTCTGGCACTTGGCCACTCTCTTCCCATTCCCGTGTAGCGGTGGGATATGGGGTAATGAAGGGTTAATGCCACCTTGCTATTGTAAGGTGACATTAAGCCTAATTAATAATGGAGAGGCGTCAATTTTGACACCTATCCATTATTAATCCAATTGTAGTAAAGGGTTAAATAAAAGACAAACACAATATTTAAAATTATTTTAATGAAATAAAAACAATGGTTGTTGGAGTATTTTATTCTACGCCCAATCCAGTCACTGAAGACCCTCGTTCTGTGAAAGAAAAAACATAATAAACCAACAATATACTTACCCTCCGCAGATCTGTAACGTCCAACGATGTAAATCCTTCTGAAGGGGTTAAAACAGTTTGCAGCAAGGAGCTTTGCTAATGCAATGCTACTCCTCGCTGCAAAACCCCGGAGAATGAGTCTAAATATAGATCAATGAGCTATATTTAGCTTCATTTGCGGTGAGGCGCCCTCTGCTGGCTGTTCATAGATCGTGGGAACTTACCTAGAAAGCTCCCAGGCTTTCTAGGTAATTTCCCACGATCTATGAAAAGCCAGCAGAGGGCGCCTCACCGCAAATGAAGCTAAATATAGCTCATTGATCTATATTTAGACTCATTCTCCGGGGTTTTGCAGCGAGGAGTAGCATTGCATTAGCAAAGCTCCTTGCTGCAAACTGTTTTAACCCCTTCAGAAGGATTTACATCGTTGGACGTTACAGATCTGCGGAGGGTAAGTATATTGTTGGTTTATTATGTTTTTTCTTTCACAGAACGAGGGTCTTCAGTGACTGGATTGGGCGTAGAATAAAATACTCCAACAACCATTGTTTTTATTTCATTAAAATAATTTTAAATATTGTGTTTGTCTTTTATTTAACCCTTTACTACAATTGGATTAATAATGGATAGGTGTCAAAATTGACGCCTCTCCATTATTAATTAGGCTTAATGTCACCTTACAATAGCAAGGTGGCATTAACCCTTCATTACCCCATATCCCACCGCTACACGGGAATGGGAAGAGAGTGGCCAAGTGCCAGAATAGGCGCATCTTCCAGATGTGCCTGTTCTGGGGTGGCTGGGGGCAGGTGTTTTTAGCCAGGGGGGGCCAATAACCATGGACCCTCTCCAGGCTATTAATATCTGCCCTCAGTCACTGGCTTTACTACTCTGGCGGAGAAAATTGCGCGGGAGCCCACGCCAATTTTTTCTGCCATTTAACCCTTTATTTTAAGAGCTAGAACGGCCAAATTTTGCAGATACACACTACTGACATTAGTAGTGTGGAATCTGCAAAAAAAATGGAGAGAAGACATGGTTTAGTGTATGTAAACCATGTCTCAAATCATGTCGGGTTTTAGGAAGGAGAAAGAAAAAGCCGGTAATTGAATTACCGGCTTTCAAGCTGTATAGCGCTGGAATAAATATTAATATATATATACATATATGTGTCTACTGACATATATATATATATATATATATATATATATATAGACAGTATATATATATATATATATATTTTTTTTTTTTTTTTTTTTGGGACACATGGATCATTTCTATAGCGGTATGTCGGTTTTGCAAGCCTGCGAGAAAACCACGCAGTACGGATGCCATACGGATTACATACGGAGGATGCCATGCGCAAAAAACGCTGACACACCCTGCCTACGGAGGAGCTACGGACCACTATTTTCGGGACATTTCAGCGTATTACGGCCGTAATATACGGACCGTATTTTCATACGCTGAGTGTGAAGCCGGCCTTATACTGCATGAGGAATGGTGTAAATAATAAATAAAACCAGTTCTTCACATGATGCTGATTTTTTATTTGCCTCCCAAAGATCACAGCAAGGCTTGACGCACAATTTATCCTGCGCTCAACGCTTACACCGAGATTTCCATGTAAATCTCTGAAATATGTGATTCAGACAGAACACCCAACGGAAGATTCCCTATAATGAGGCAGATGGAGACACTGTGGACGCTATAGGACCTGTGATCCAGCGCTGTCTGCCATTTTAGAATTGCATAAAAGTGCAATTGGCCACAGTTTTGTACACTTCTGAAAAGAAGGGCAACGCTGAACAGAGGCCAGAGGGAGTCAAGAGTAACTCTGCTGTCTCATTATAGTTTATGGATCCATCGCAGTAGCATAGCTACTGGGCGGGCAGAGGAGGCCATCGCCCCGAACCCTGTCACATGCAGGGGCCCACCGAGAGTCATTACCACTTTTTCATGAAGCAGAACACCACACAGGAGGAGAACAGAAAAATGCCTGCTTCCCTTCCTGATGGATATTCTGGAGCTAGTAGCACAGTGCAGTCTCCCTCCTGCAGTGTAAGTGCAGGCTTTACTGACCTGAGGAGCTTCTTCCCATTTGCAGTTTGGTGCACGCTCAAACTGGCTCAGGCATGCTGGGTCCTAGTGCCCATTGTGCATTTCTCTCTGACTCTTCTTGGTCATGCCTCACTGACTGCAGACTTGGTAAGTGGCATGTCATGGTCACTGGGGGGTGAATGTGAAAGGATGGGGGTATTGTGAGGGCTGAAGTGAAGGAGGGGCGACGGCGCACTGAGGGCTGATTGTGAGAGGACGGGGTATTGTGAGGGCTGAAGTGGGGGAGGGTCGACAGGGTACTGGGGGGTGAATGTGAGAGGATGGAAATATTATGAGGGCTGAGGTAAGGAGGGGTGACAGGGCACTGGGGGCTGAATGTGAGAGGATGGGGGTATTGTGAGGACTGAGGTGGGGGGAGGGGGCAAAGGGAACTTAGTATTATACTGTTTTGTTATCAGATTATAAGCACTCTATTATATGTAATATTTGCGGTCTGGGGGGCTGGAGATGGGGAGGTCGGGAGCTTTTGATACTTACCAGCTGGGTCTTTTACAAGTATTAGTATAACAAGCCCCCCTAAAGTAACCACGAGCTTCATCACATTGAAAGGGAATCTGTTACCCCGGGACGTGTATGACCTATTAAATTGGGCATACACGTGCTCGAAATGTTACACTAGTTCTACCTGTGTGCCTCATATTAATGGCCTTGTTGTAGAGAAATGCTATATTCTGCCTTTATATTAATGATTTATTCCAGGTTCCGAGTGTGCAGTCCCTGGAAGAAATCCCTGCCTCCTGACATCATAATACTTCCCCTACCTTCCCATGCACATCAGTTAAAGCTCCAGAATCCTGTGCCCTGTACTCCTTCAGGGATCAGGGATCTTCTGCGCAATGCGCCGGCGACTTCTGCTCCAGTGACCTCCTGTGTGCATTCAAATAAGGTGTTCTCCCCACTTCCTCCCTGCATAGTCATCGCCATGTACACATGGTTCCTAGCGATGTCTGTGCAGGGAGGAAGTGAGGAGAGCATATTATCGGCGCACACGTCAGAGGTCAAAGCAACTCACCAGCAGAGAAGATCCCTGAATGAAGTCCATAGAAGGAAGGAAGAGATACAGATTGTGGTGAATCGCAGGGCGCAGGCGCAGGATTCTGGCACCACAACTGACACGCATTGGAGGGGGGTAACATTACAATGAGGACAGGAGGCAGGGATTTCTTACAGCACCGCACGCCCCGGAACCTGGAAGAAATCATTAGCAAACAGACAGAATATAAAATTTCTCAGAGAAAAGACCATTAATATGAGGCAGACAGGTGGGACCAGTGTAACATGCTATTACCTGTATGCCCATATTAATAAGTCAAATACGTCCCGGGGGTGACAGAATCACTTTAAAGCACCACTCCAGCATTTCTTTTCACCACTGGAGTGGCGCCTTAAAATCAAAGATCTCTAGCCACTGTATGATACTCACCTAACGGCGTTTTCACATGTTTTCTCCTCCGCTTGGCTCCATCTTCTGCAGTTTGTGACCTGTCCACTGCTTCAGTGTTTCATGGAGTGGCACAGAGGTCTCTAATCAACGTGAGTCTATAAGAGCCTCGTTCTGGCCTTGTTCTGGCCTTTTCTCGCCTTGTTCTTACCTCTTTCTGTCTTTCATATACTTACATTGAACACTTGTGACGTAGCTTCCAACTTGTGGCCAGTCAGAAACTGCGCTCACAAGTTTAAGCTGTGGGACTGGAGTGGTGCCAAAAAACAGTGAATACAGCGGAGGATGAGTATATGACTGAGGCAGGAGACTTGCGCTTAAAGCACCACTCCAGCTGTGAAAAAAAACAGCTGGAGTGGTGGGTTAATAATAAGCAATTTATTATTATAAAGTTAATTAAGGCTTGGAATAAATGTCTTGTTCTGCCCATTGATGTGCAGCAAGTTAATACATAGTATAGTACCAGTTATAACCATTAGAGGTCATTTGGTACCCATTTGTACCAATTGTAGATTCAGGAACCTTTCCAATTTAGCAAGTTATGTATTCTAATTAGTACCGTCCCCTCAGTTTCCAGGCGAGAACGTTGCAGATATTTTCTCCTGGACCATTGAGTCTTACACACATGTTCCTGACTCTCTCTACAAAGCACTGCTCCTGACCAGTGGATAACGGTGAGAGTCTAATGCATTTATGTGTCTGTGTTAGAATCAGCTGTGCGGCCACCGTGTAGTCTCCGCATCTCCTAGTTTAGTTAATGCTTTTGCACTTCTTACAGATAAATTGAATTTCAGCAGTTGCAGCATGTACTTTGCCTTAGATAGATATTATGACTGAATTCCTGGGTTGTAATGTTACTGTGCAGCCTCTGCAATGTGAGTAACTAATGTAATTGCACTCTGTATCATGCTGTTGTCTCTGTTATCTGCCAGTACTGATACACTGTTTATTTGCTTTGTAGTTTTTACCCATTATCGTTCACTGTTCGTCATCTCAATAAATAAAAACTTAAGAATCCATACAGTCTGTTTACTGGGAAGTGGATGAGGGTTAGCCGTATGCTGAAATCCACACAGCACCATACATGGAGGAAGGCAGAACAGTAAAAACGGACCGCCGGTTGCATGCGGTGATTACACAGACTGTATGGGACCGCTGCCACCCAGACTGCACCGCCTATGGGTATTACAGCAGCCGCAGAGAACAAGAGTCCAGGCCCAGTAAGAATGCTGCCTTCAGTGAAACTGATAGCCAGTCAGAAGCTGTAGTTGATCAGACTGCACAGGACCATTAACACCCACACTGCTCCACTCACGGGAATCACAGCAGCCTCCATTCAGCTGCAAAACAATACTACAGGCCACCAAGAAGTGCTACATCATTTCTACCACACGGAAGCCCACCTGCGCAGACTCAGTTTCCCACCAAAATACTCAGCAGTATGCAGCTTAGCTCACAATGTCTCAAAGCAACACATCCTTACTCAAAACAAGGTCATGAGCAAGCTCTTACAAGTTGTCAATAGCAGAGCTTGCTGATGTCGTTCATGCCGAAGCCGAAGTGGTCAAAGCGAGGTCCTACTTCACCATACAATAAATGCATCTAAAGTTGAGATAAGCAGAGCACCAAGCAGCAAAGGTATATCTGCGGGCAGACCAAGATGCAGAAGCTGCACGTCTGGGGGCAGACCATGAAGCTGAAGCCACACGTTTGCAGGCAGAACAAGAGGCGGAGTGTGCGCGCCTGCGAGCATCTCTAGAAAGACTTGTGACAGACAAAGAGACAGCAACTGCAATAGCTAAGGCAGAGTACTTGGAAGTCATGAAGGATCCTGATTATGAGAGATGCAGCAACGTTCTCGGAACAGATTTAGAGCAACAAGATCCAGCGTAGCGTGTCGCAGAGTACGTCCTTCAACATTCCGGCATGAATGACAGCCCTGACGTACTACATCAACCAGCCTATGCCGATTAGCAGCGATCCAATCTAAAAATTCACTGCTACAAACAAGAAGACGTCCAGCACACAGATGTCAATCATAGCTACTATTCCTCCGAGCAGATGGTATAGCTCCTGTTCTGCTTTAAAGAGACCCCTTCTTCACCGAGAAGGTACTGCACCGACTATCCGAAGCCAGAAGCGGTTTACAGGTATGGTGGCACACCACACACTAGATATAACTGTAACACACCGGCTCTTACTAGCACTGACCAAGCCACCATGGACTTTGCAAAGTTCTTTGCCCTCCGAGAACTGATTACAAAAGGACTTGTAAAGTTCACTGATAAACCCGAGAAGTATAGGTCATATAGTATATGAGCCTCGTTCTGAAACACCATTCATGGTCTGGACCTTTCTAGTAGTGAGGAGTTAGATATCCTAGTAAAGTGGCTCGGAAGTGAGTCGGTTGAGCATGCCAAAAGACTAAGAGACATTAATATAAAGCATCCACACATAGGTCTACGTAAAGTGTGGGAAAGACTTGATTAATGCAATGGGACCATGAAAGTCATAGAGAATGCATTATGCAAAAGAATTGATGATTTCCGTAAGATAGGGCTCAAAGGTTATAAAAAAAAGCTTAGAGAATTGAGTGATTTATAGATAGAGTTACAGGTTAACCAAGAGGAAGGAGACAAGAGGAAGGAGACTCGCCCGGGTTGGCATTCTTAGACACGGCTAGGGATGTCAATCCAATAATACAAAAACTTCCTTACAACCTGCAAGAAAAGTGGGTTACATATGATTCACGGTATAAGCAAACTCATAATGTACCGTTCCCTCCTTTCACTGTATATGTAGATTTTGTCACCCAACAAGCTAAGATCAGAAATTACCCTAGTTTTGAGTTCACTCTGTCATGCTCCACTGCCCCAGTGTCAAACCCAGTAGGACACCCATGGCAGTCCACAAACCAACATTACTTCCATAGGTCATACTCACAATACAAGTAAACCCACTCCAGAAGAAGACAAACCTCAAGAAGTTAGTAAGCATTGTCCTCTACGGAGAAAACCACATCCTCTTCTAAAATGCAGAGCCCTCAAGTCTTTGGAAGAATGCAAAGGTTTCCTCAAAGAAAACAACATCTGCTTCAAATGCTGTACCACAACCTCCACCTCGCCAGGAACTGTGAAGCTAGCATGAAATGTGCAGATTGCAGCAGCACAGATCATAATACAGCCTTGCACCCTGGACCACCTCCACGAGTGTTGTAGCAGGCAGAGGAGCACAATGAGAAGCAGAAGAACACTGATGAAGACACTCCAGTGGTCACCTCTCAATGTACAGAGATCTGTAGGGGACTCACAGGAGAGAGATCCTGTTCAAAAATCTGCCTTTTCCGAATCTACCCAGCAGGCCGCAGGGACAAAACACTCAAGATAAATGCAATCCTGGATGACATAAGTAATAAGTCTTTAGTCAAGTCCATCTTCTTTGACAACTTCAGCATTATAGGCCCCTTTCTCCCTACTCCTTGAGGATGAGTTCAGGTACCATTGAGATGGCGGGGAGGAAAGCAACCGGATACAAGGTGGAGTCCATAGATGGCCAGACTTGCCTATTACTGACCATCCTGGAGTGCAACGAGATTCCCGACAACAGGTCTTAGATACCTTCACCAGAGGTGGCGACACATCACCCCCACCTGAATTGTATAGTCCACTGATACCTGAATTGGATCCAGAAGCCGCAATAGCTTTACTCCTGGGAAGCCCACAAGACTAGAGAATCTATCAACGGCTCCCGGAACGCTCCATATGCACAGAGGCTTGACCTTGGATGGGTCATTATAGGAGATGTCTGTCTAGGAGGAGCACACAAACCGACCTCAGTCAACAGTATGCTTACCAGCACGCTAGAAGATGGACATCCATCTCTCTTCCAGCCATGTCACAATAGTCTGCTGGTAAATGAACTACCGAGCAGCACCCCCTACTTTGCCCTTTCTCAGTTCCTACCAATGAAGACCACGCCTGTGTAGGTGTGAACAAGACAACATAGGATGTATAGTCTGCACTGGACAAAGAAAGACAACAAGGTAGCAAAGTCTATAGAAGACAGGATGTTCTTGGAAATCATGTATACACATCTTGGACATCTTGAATATCTACCATTTTGACCTCAGAGAAGATGCCTAACCAACAACAGGGAGCTGGCCTACAGCCAATTCATCTCCCTCAGACACCAGCTTCAGAAGTCACTTGAGACAAATGAACACTTCTTTACCTTCATGGGGAAGATATTCCAGAACAACCACACAGAGATTGCTCCTGCACTTCGGCACGCAGAGGAGTGTTGGTACTTGCCCATCTTCGGAGTGTACCATCCTAAGAAGCCAGGTCAAATAAGAGTGGTTTTCGACTCAAGTGCCAAACGCTAAGATGTCTCATTGAATTATGTCCTATTGTCAGGCCCAGACCTCAACAACAGACTTCTGGAAGTACTACTCTGTTTCCACCGAGATTCGGTAGCATTTATGGCTGACATACAACAGATGTTCCACTGTTTTCACATCAGAGAGGAACACAGAAACTACTTCTACAAGTTCTTCTGGTGCTGCGACAATGACCCGGACAAAGACATTGAAGAGTACCGGATGAGGGTACACCTCTTTGGGAACAGCCGTTCCCCAGCAGTCACTATCTATGGCCTCCAAAATTCCACCAAAGAGGGCAAAGGAGAGTACGGGTCAGACGTCAGATCGTTCGTAGTTGATGACTTTTTGAAGTCCACACCAACATAAGAGGCTGCAATCAGTCTACTAAAAAGGGCTCAAGAAGTGCTCGCTGAGTCTAACTTAAAATTACACAAGATTTCCTCTAACAGCCGAGAGTTGATGGTAGTCTCAAATAGACTGATAGTCTGAAATAGACTGAATAGTCTCAAGACTATTTCTGCGATATAAAGGACTTAGACCTAAGCATCGACTCCCTTTCCCATGCAACGGAGCCTTTTATTGCTTTGGGATCTGAAGACGGATGCCTTCATCTTCCAGACCAGCAAAGACGAGAAACCCTTCACACACAGAGGAGTTCTTTCTTTCGTGAATAGTCTATATGACCCCCTGGGGTTTGTACCTCCAGTAACGATCCAAGGAAAAATGATGCTAAGGGACTTCACCCAAGACACGCCTGATTGGGATGATCCACTTCCAACAGAAAAGGCTGACCTGTGGGCAGAGTGGAGGAAGTCTCTCAAAGCCTTGACCAACCTTCGTGTGAAATGACAAATGCTCCTGTGCCATCCACAGAAGTAAAAACACAAAGACTTTGTATCTTCTGTGATGCATCAGTCAAAGCAATCGCAACAGTAGCGTACCTCAAAACCATAGATGTAAATGAACAGAGCCACATTGGGTTCGTTATGAGCCGAACAAAATTGGCGCCACTCCGCGAACACACGATTCCCAGACTGGAACTCTGTGCTGTCATCCTCACAGTGGAGTTGGCTGAACTTATCTCAGAGGCAATGAATCTGGAGACCAAAGATGCAGAGTTCTACACTGATAGCAAGGTTGTACTGGGATACATCTGCAATGAGACGCGACGGTTCTATGTATACATCAGCAACCGGGTACGGAGGATAAGAAGATCCACTTGCTCTAATCAGTGGCACTACGTACCTACTCACCACAATCCTGCAGACCATGTGATTAGATCCGTTGCACGAAGTCATCTTAAAGACACTACATGGTTCACAGGCCCTTCCTCCTTGTACTTCCTTCCCACATGAGCAGGCCTGATACATTCAAACTAGTGGATCCAGATACCGACGAAGAGCTCCGGCCTCGTGTGTCTGCTATACATACAGTAATTTCAAGTCATCGCCTGGAATCTCTTCGGTTCAGCAGGTTCTCAACCTGGAAGTCACTTGTTCGGTCCATTGCTTATCTACTTCATGTAGCCCAGTCCTACAAGTCAGCACTGTCTGCGAGCCAGAGACCTTGTAAAGGTTGGCATCACTGCTAGCATGCGTCTACTGCTCCTAACCAGGAAAGAGCCAAGATTACAATACTTCTTGTTGTACAAAGCATGTCCAATGTCTTTTTGGACAAATGAAGAAAGGATTATCTCCCCACTCTGCAAATCAGGACAAAGTGGCAGAAAGACTGTCCAGTCAGTCGCATCGAAATGAGTGGTCATTCGGCCTAGACACCAAGCCTCTGCCCAGCAAGGATGTGAATGTGTGCAAAGTAGATGTCAGAGTGTGCAAGCTGGGGGAGAACAAACTGTTCCTCTGGCAAGTTACTGAACTTGGACTGTTATTTTCCCCAAAAGAACCAAATAGTGGCATCCATTGATGCCAAGCGGGAAGTGTTCTGCCCATTTATGTGCAGCAAATTAAACATAGTGTAGTACCAGTTATAACCATTAGATGTCATTAGGTACCCATTTGTCCTGTCCCTGGATTCAGGAACTTTTCCCCTTTAACATGTAATGTATTCTAATTAGTTCTGCCCCCTTAGTTCCCAGGCAAGAAGGTTGCAGACATTTTCTCACGGACCACAGAGTCTTACGCACATGTTTCTGGCTCTTTCTACAAAGCACTGCTCCTGTCCAGCGGATTCGGGTGAGAGTCTAATGCATTTATGTGTCTGTGTTAGAATCAGCTGTGTGGCCACCATGTAGTCTCTGTATCTCCTAGTTTAGGTAATGCTTTTGCACTGCTTACAGATAGATTGCATTTCTGTTTAGCGCAGAACAGTGTTGCAGCATGTACTTTGCCTTAGATAGATATTATAACTGCATTCCTGTGTTGTAATGTTACTGTGCAGCCTCTGTAATGTGAGTTACTGATGTAATTGCACTCTGTATCATACTGTTGTCTCTGTTATCTGCCAGTACTGATATACTGTTTATTCCCTTTGTAGTTTTTACCCATTATCGTCCACTGTTCATCATCTCAATAAATATAGACTTAAGAATCCATACAGTCTGTTTACTGGGAAGTGGATGAGGGTTAGCCGTATGCTAAAATCCACACAGAACTATACATGGAGGAAGGCAGAACATGTCTGCAGTCACTTTATGTGATTGCAGACTGCCAAATCATGACATGGAGTGCCTGCTGCATGAGCTCCCAATATCACTGGCGTTATAGGGCAGTCATGTGACCATATTTGCTATGTGCATGTGTTCACTAGAAAGGTTTGGTTTCTCTCAATAGAAGAGAATTGAGAGAAGCTGAAAGAGTCGTCACATGACCGTCTGCTGACATCAGCGATGCTGGGGCCATTGTTACTGTACTTAGCATTTACTAATGTCTACTGAGTCCCCCTAAGTGGGCACTTAGACATTATTGTTAGAGGGGCACTCAGAGTATTGTCACCATGAAAGTTGCATATGGGGTATTATTACTTTTTAGGGACAAAATGTGGAGGGCACTAGCACAGGGCATTAATATTTACTAGAGGGGAATTTTACTATCTAGAGAGCACATAGCTGGCATTATTACTATGGAAAGGGCACAATGGTGGCAGTATTATATAGGTAAGAGGAGATGGTATTGTACCACACAGCAGGTGCTGTAGGACACATATAGCAGCAGTGGCTCAGTATTGGGGTATCAGGTGCTGTAGGACACATATGGCAGCAGTGGCTCACTATTGGGGTATCAGGTGCTGTAGGACACATACGGCAGCAGCGGCTCAGTGTTGGGGTATCAGGTGCTGCAGGACACATACGGCAGCAGCGGCTCAGTGTTGGGGTATCAGGTGCTGCAGGACACATATGGCAGTAGCTGCTCAGTTTTGGGGTATCAGGTGC
Organism: Ranitomeya imitator; assembly: GCF_032444005.1. NCBI lineage: Eukaryota > Metazoa > Chordata > Amphibia > Anura > Dendrobatidae > Ranitomeya > Ranitomeya imitator. The sequence continues at coordinate 686,177,666 of NC_091282.1, forward strand.
TGTAGGACACATATGACAGCAGCTGCTCAGTATTGGGGTATCGGTGCTGTAGGACACGTATGACAGCAGCTGCTCAGTATTGGGGTATCAGGTGCTGTAGGACACATATGGCAGCAGTGGCTCAGAATTGGGGTATCAGCAGAAAGAGTAGTTTGCACAGGTTGGGCATAGATATGGAAGGTGCAGGAAATGTGAGAAGTTAAATGTGTCTTTATTGTAATCTTTGCAGACAAGTCCTGGCTGGAGAAGTCGTCATGTCAGTCTGGGCCAGATGGAAAAGATGGAAAAAGTGAGCGACTCCATAAAAGGAAAATAAGCGGTAAGTCACCATCTATAACTGTACTGTGATCTCTTATGGTGTGCAGGGCTGGTATCTTCCACTACATGGTCTCCATATAGTAATATCAGTGTTTGTTTTTATATATAGATGTATTTTCAGTCACAGTGCGGTCATCTGCTGATGTTCCCCTGTGCTCACAAACTGACACGCAAAAAAAGATGATATTTTGGTCCAAATTGTTCAAAGTAAACCAAACTTTATTTTATAAAATTACAGACACAAGTGAAAGGGAATGGAACATAAAACCATAACCCTAAAGAAATGCTGTGCAAAAGGGAGGCGTGTCTCCCTGGGCATCTAGTAGTGGGCATATAATAATGACTAGCCTCTCTAATAATCCCATAACATCAAAATACAAAGAGACAGCCTATATGTAAATAGGTAAATAACTGTTGTGAATTCTATGGCAGAGCTCCCTCCTGTGGTCACAAGAGGTACTTCGGCTGATTCTCTCTGTGAGCTTCTGTTGGTGGAGGGAAGTGGTACTGCGGCTTCTGAGTTTCCTCCCTCAGGTGATCTGGTGAGGTCGTTAGGTGCTTCTCTACTTAACTCCACCTAATGCTTTGATCCTGGCTTCCTGTCAATGTTCCAGTGTTGGACTTGCTTTTCCCTGGATCATTCCTGTGGCCTGCTGCTCTGCATAGCTAAGTTCTTCTTTGCTATTTGTTTGCTATTTTTTCTGTCCAGCTTGTCTAATTTGTTGCTGGAAGCTCTGGGACGCAAAGGGTGTACCTCCGTGCCGTTAGTTCGGTACGGAGGGTCTTTTTGCCCCCTTTGCATGGTTTTCTTTAGGGTTTTGTGTAGACCGCAAAGTTACCTTTTCTATCCTCGATCTGTTAAGAAAGTCGGGCCTCACTTTGCTGAATCTATTTCATTTCTACGTTTGTCTTTTCATCTTAACTCACAGTCATTATATGTGGGGGGCTGCCTTTTCCTTTGGGGTATTTCTCTGAGGCAAGGTAGGCTTATTTTCTATCTTCAGGCTAGTTAGTTTCTCAGGCTGTGCCGAGTTGCATAGGCAGAGTTAGGCGCAATCCACGGCTGCCTCTAGTGTTGTTTGGAGAGGATTAGGGATTGCGGTCTGCAGAGTTCCCACGTCTCAGAGCTCGTTCTATGATTTTGGGTTATTGTCAGATCACTGTATGTGCTCTGACCGCTATGTCCATTGTAGTACTGAATTGCCTTTCATAACATAACAGGAAGCCAAAAGTACTAATGATTCTCAATAGAGGGAAAAAAGAAGTTCTGAGACCATTTTTTTTTCTTTGCACTGTGTTTTGCCTTTTTTTTCCCCTAGACATTTGGGTGGTTCAGTACACAGGTGTAGCGATGGACATTAGAAGTCTGTCTTCATTTGTGGATCAGCTCTCGGCAAGAGTACAAAAGATTCAAGACACTATTGATCAGAAAGCTATGTTGGAACCAAGAATTCCTATTCCTGATTTGTTTTTTGGAGATAGAACTAAGTTTCTGAGTTTCAAAAATAATTGTAAATTATTTCTGGCCTTGAAACCTCGCTCCTCTGGTGATCCAGTTCAACAGGTTTTGATTGTTATTTCTTTTTTGCGCGGCGACCCTCAGGACTGGGCATTTTCTCTTGCGCCAGGAGATCCTGCATTGAGTAATATCGATGCGTTTTTCCTGGCGCTCGGATTGCTGTACGATGAACCTAATTCAGTGGATCAGGCAGAGAAAAATTTGCTGGCTCTTTGTCAGGGTCAGGATGAGATAGAGGTATATTGTCAGAAATTTAGAAAGTGGTCCGTGCTCACTCAATGGAATGAATCTGCGCTGGCAGCTATGTTCAGAAAGGGTCTCTCTGAAGCCCTTAAGGATGTCATGGTGGGATTTCCTATGCCTGCTGGTTTGAATGAGTCTATGTCTTTGGCCATTCAGATCGGTCGACGCTTGCGTGAGCGTAAATCTGTGCACCATTTGGCGGTATTACCTGAGCTTAAACCTGAGCCTATGCAGTGCGATAGGACTTTGACCAGAGTTAAACGGCAAGAACACAGACGTCTGAATGGGCTGTGTTTCTACTGTGGTGATTCCACTCATGCTATCTCTGATTGTCCTAAGCGCACTAAGCGGTTCGCTAGGTCTGCCACCATTGGTACGGTACAGTCAAAATTTCTTCTGTCCGTTACCTTGATCTGCTCTTTGTCATCGTATTCTGTCATGGCATTTGTGGATTCAGGCGCTGCCCTGAATTTGATGGACTTGGAGTATGCTAAGCGTTGTGGGTTTCTCTTAGAACCCTTGCAGTGTCCTATTCCATTGAGAGGAATTGATGCCACGCCTTTGGCCAAGAATAAGCCTCAATACTGGACCCAGCTGACCATGTGCATGGCTCCTGCACATCAGGAGGTTATTCGCTTTCTGGTGTTGCATAATCTGCATGATGTGGTCGTGTTGGGGTTGCCATGGCTACAAGCCCATAATCCAGTATTAGATTGGAAATCCATGTCGGTGTCCAGCTGGGGTTGTCAGGGGGTACATGGTGATGTTCCATTTCTGTCAATTTCGTCATCCACCCCTTCTGAGGTTCCAGAGTTCTTGTCTGATTACCGGGATGTATTTGATGAGCCCAAGTCCGATGCCCTACCTCCGCATAGGGATTGTGATTGTGCTATCAATTTGATTCCTGGTAGTAAATTCCCAAAAGGTCAACTGTTTAATTTATCCGTGCCTGAGCACGCCGCTATGCGCAGTTATGTGAAGGAATCCCTGGAGAAGGGGCATATTCGCCCGTCATCGTCACCATTAGGAGCAGGGTTCTTTTTTGTAGCCAAGAAGGATAGTTCGCTGAGACCTTGTATAGATTACCGCCTTCTAAATAAGATCACGGTTAAATTTCAGTACTCTTTGCCATTGTTATCTGGTTTGTTTGCTCGGATTAAGGGGGCTAGTTGGTTCACCAAGATAGATCTTCGTGGTGCGTATAATCTGGTGCGAATCAGGCGAGGAGATGAATGGAAAACTGCATTTAATACGCCCGAGGGTCATTTTGAGTATCTAGTGATGCCATTCGGACTTGCCAATGCTCCATCAGTGTTTCAGTCCTTTATGCATGACATCTTCCGAGAGTACCTGGATAAATTCCTGATTGTGTACTTGGATGACATTTTGATCTTCTCGGATGATTGGGAGTCTCATGTGAAGCAGGTCAGAACAGTTTTTCAGGTCCTGCGTGCTAATTCTTTGTTTGTGAAGGGATCAAAGTGTCTCTTTGGTGTGCAGAAGGTTTCATTTTTGGGGTTCATCTTTTCCCCTTCTACTATCGAGATGGATCCTGTTAAGGTCCAAGCCATCCATGATTGGACTCAGCCGACATCTCTGAAAAGTCTGCAAAAGTTCCTGGGCTTTGCTAATTTTTATCGTCGCTTCATCTGCAATTTTTCTAGTGTTGCCAAACCGTTGACCGATTTGACCAGGAAGGGTGCTGATTTGGTCAATTGGTCTTCTGCTGCTGTGGAAGCTTTTCAGGACTTGAAGCGTCGTTTTTCTTCTGCCCCTGTGTTGTGTCAGCCAGATGTTTCTCTTCCGTTCCAGGTCGAGGTTGATGCTTCTGAGATTGGAGCAGGGGCTGTTTTGTAGCAGAGAGGTTCTGATTGCTCAGTGATGAAACCATGCGCTTTTTTTTCCAGGAAGTTTTCGCCTGCTGAGCGAAATTATGATGTGGGCAACCGAGAGTTGCTGGCCATGAAGTAGGCATTCGAGGAGTGGCGTCATTGGCTTGAAGGAGCTAAGCATCGCGTGGTGGTATTGACTGATCATAAGAACTTGACTTATCTTGAGTCTGCTAAGCGGTTGAATCCTAGACAGGCTCGTTGGTCGCTGTTTTTTGCCCGTTTTGACTTTGTGATTTCGTACCTTCCGGGCTCTAAAAATGTGAAGGCGGATGCTCTGCCTAGGAGTTTTGTGCTCGACTCTCCGGGTTTGTCTGAGCCGGCGGGTATCCTCAAGGAAGGAGTAATTGTGTCTGCCATCTCCCCTGATTTGCGGCGGGTGCTGCAAAAATTTCAGGCTAATAAACCTGATCGTTGTCCAGCGGAGAGACTGTTTGTCCCTGATAGGTGGACCAATAAAGTTATCTCTGAGGTTCATTGTTCGGTGTTGGCTGGTCATCCTGGAATCTTTGGTACCAGAGAATTGGTGGCTAGATCCTTTTGGTGGCCGTCTCTGTCGCGGAATGTGCGTGTTTTTGTGCAGTCCTGTGGGATTTGTGCTCGGGGTAAGCACTGCTGTTCTCGTGCCAGTGGGTTGCTTTTGCCCTTGCCGGTCCCGAAGAGGCCTTGGACACATATCTCTATGGATTTTATTTCTGATCTTCCCATTTCTCAAAAGATGTCAGTCATTTGGGTGGTCTGTGATCGCTTTTCTAAGATGGTCCATCTGGTACCCTTGTCTATATTGCCTTCCCCCTCTGATTTGGTGCCATTGTTCTTCCAGCATGTGGTTCGTTTACATGGCATTCCAGTGAATATCGTTTCTGACAGAGGTTCCCAGTTTGTTTCCAGGTTTTGGCGAGCCTTTTGTGGTAGGATGGGCATTGACTTGTCTTTTTCCTCGGCTTTCCATCCTCAGACTAATGGACTGACCGAACGAACCAATCAGACCTTGGAAACATATCTGAGATGCTTTGTTTCTGCCGATCAGGATGACTGGGTGTCCTTTTTGCCTTTGGCTGAGTTCGCCCTTAATAATCGGGCCAGCTCGGCTACCTTGGTTTCGCCATTTTTCTGCAATTCTGGGTTCCATCCTCGTTTCTCTTCAGGACAGGTTGAGTCTTCGGACTGTCCTGGTGTGGATACTGTGGTGGACAGGTTGCAGCAGATTTGGACTCATGTAGTGGACAATTTGACCTTGTCCCAGGAGAAGGCTCAACGTTTCGCTAATCGCAGATGCCGTGTGGTTCCCTGACTTCGTGTTGGGGATCTGGTTTGGTTATCTTCTCGTCATATTCCTATGAAGGTTTCCTCTCCTAAGTTTAAACCTCGTTTCATTGGTCCGTATAGGATTTCTGAGGTTCTTAATCCTGTGTCTTTTTGTCTGACACTTCCAGATTCTTTTTCCATACATAACGTATTCCATAGGTCATTGTTGCGGAGATACGTGGCACCTATGGTTCCATCTGTTGATCCTCCTGCCTCGGTTTTGGTGGAGGGGGAATTGGAGTATATTGTGGAGAAGATTTTGGATTCTCGTGTTTCTAGACGGAAACTCCAGTATCTGGTTAAATGGAAGGGTTATGCTCAGGAAGATAATTCCTGGGTTTTTGCCTCTGATGTCCATGCTGCCGATCTGGTTCGTGCCTTTCATGTGGCTCATCCTGGTCGGCCTGGGGGCTCTGGTGAGGGTTCGGTGACCCCTCCTCAAGGGGGGGGTACTGTTGTGAATTCTGTGGCAGAGCTCCCTCCTGTGGTCACAAGTGGTACTTCGGCTGATTCTCTCTGTGAGCTTCTGTTGGTGGAGGGAAGTGGTACTGCGGCTTCTGAGTTTCCTCCCTCAGGTGATCTGGTGAGGTCGTTAGGTGCTTCTCTACTTAACTCCACCTAATGCTTTGATCCTGGCTTCCTGTCAATGTTCCAGTGTTGGACTTGCTTTTCCCTGGATCATTCCTGTGGCCTGCTGCTCTGCATAGCTAAGTTCTTCTTTGCTATTTGTTTGCTATTTTTTCTGTCCAGCTTGTCTAATTTGTTGCTGGAAGCTCTGGGACGCAAAGGGTGTACCTCCGTGCCGTTAGTTCGGTACGGAGGGTCTTTTTGCCCCCTTTGCGTGGTTTTCTTTAGGGTTTTGTGTAGACCGCAAAGTTACGTTTTCTATCCTCGATCTGTTAAGAAAGTCGGGCCTCACTTTGCTGAATCTATTTCATCTCTACGTTTGTCTTTTCATCTTAACTCACAGTCATTATATGTGGGGGGCTGCCTTTTCCTTTGGGGTATTTCTCTGAGGCAAGGTAGGCTTATTGTCTATCTTCAGGCTAGTTAGTTTCTCAGGCTGTGCCGAGTTGCATAGGCAGAGTTAGGCGCAATCCACGGCTGCCTCTAGTGTTATTTGGAGAGGATTAGGGATTGCGGTCTGCAGAGTTCCCACGATTTTGGGTTATTGTCAGATCACTGTATGTGCTCTGACCGCTATGTCCATTGTAGTACTGAATTGCCTTTCATAACAAATAACCCACTATCCACCATGATCACTTCTCGGAGTTGTTGCTATTCTGAGATCTGTTTAAATAAATACAAATAGTCAGTGTAATCACTAGTGTTGAGCGATACCGTCCGATACTTGAAAGTATCGGTATCGGATAGTATCGGCCGATACCCGAAAAATATCGGATATCGCCGATACCGATATCCGATACCAATACAAGTCAATGGGACATCAAGTATCGGAATGTATCCTCATGGATCCCAGGGTCTGAAGGAGAGGAAACTCTCCTTCAGGCCCTGGGATCCATATTAAAGTGTAAAATAAAGAATTAAAATAAAAAATATTGTTATATTCACCTCTCCGGCGGCCCCTGGACATCAGCGGGAGGATCCGGCGTCCGGCACGGCTTCTTTCTTCAAAATGCGCGCCTTCAGGACCTGTGGAACGACGTCCCGGCTTCTGATTGGTCGCGTGCCGCCCATGTGACCGCCACGCGACCAATCAGAAGCCGCGACGTCATTCCTCAGGTCCTAGAAGGCGCTCATTCTAGGACTTTAGCTGAGGAATGACGTCGCGGCTTCTGATTGGTCGCGTGGCGGTCACATGGGCGGCACGCGACCAATCAGAAGCCGGGACGTCATTCCACAGGTCCTGAAGGCGCGCATTTTGAAGAAAGAAGCCGTGCCGGACGCCGGATCCTCCCGCTGATGTCCAGGGGCCGCCGGAGAGGTGAATATAACAATATTTTTTATTTTAATTCTTTATTTTACACTTCCGATACCGATACCCGATATCACAAAAATATCGGATCTCGGTATCGGAATTCCGATACCGCAAGTATCGGCCGATACCCGATACTTGCGGTATCGGAATGCTCAACACTAGTAATCACCTTCTAGTGCGGTGATCAAGATGTCCAGGGGGCGCGCCTACGCCCCAACGTGTGTTTTGGAGAAGCACCTTCGTCAGGGAGCGCAGAATGCCATAGTGTTGTGAGTTTAAGAAGGCTGAGCCCGGAAGTACACAGCGCGCATGAACCAGAAGTCATCACGCGTCACCATGGCAACCACCGTGCCGGCCGGCACCAGCACTCCCGGGCAGGAACAGCGAGACCACAGGGGCCCCACGTGATCACCGCCACTCGACCCGCAGTACAGAAGCTAGCAAGCGCCACAACGCCAGGAAACAGACAAGCAACGTACTATTTCAACAGTGAACAATATCAATGATGCAAATTATAAAAAAATGCCAAGAACTACAGTATATCAGGGTGTTACATACATATACATTGTTATGCGACAATAACCCACATCCCACAAATGGAGATCTACTTGGACTCGGTACATTGATGACATTCTGATGATCTGGCAGGGATCCAATGAATGCCTCCAGGACTTCATGTCATCCCTGAATAATAATGATCGCAATATTTATTTAACATATTTGAGTGACAGAGATGGGGTGGAGTTCCTGGATGTTACATTGAAACGTAACATCAATGGTGAGTTGCAGACTGATATTTATCGCAAGCCAATGTCAACAAACTTGGTGTTGCATGTCTCCTCCTCACATCCTGGCCACATGATTCAATCCATCCCCACTGGCCAGTTCCTATGACTTCGGAGATTGTGCTCCATCGAGAATGATTTTTTGATACAGGATCAAAAAAGCCTTTAATACGGCGAAACATACTTCTAGACATACCCTTCTGTATGAGACTAGTAACAGGAAGGATCAGGATATTGTCCAGTTTGTTACTAACTTCCACTCTCAGTTTCCATTGATGAGGAGGATTTTGGACAAATCCTGGCATATCCTTAAAGCTAATCCAATAATCTCCCGATTTTTGCCTGAGAGGGCTGGCATCGCGGCCAGACGGTCTAAAATTCTGCGGGACCTTTTGGTCCATAGTCACTACACCAATGAACCAGTGACCATATTTCTTGACTCAATGGCTGTGAGACATGGATGTGGTCCTTGTGGCTGCTGAGTCGCATGTCCTAATATAGACTGATGTGATTCATTTAAGAATTCTAGTGGATCCCACCAGTTCACTGTAAGAAAACGGATTACTTGTACTAGTAGAAACATCATCTATTACGCGCTTTGCCCATGTAATAAAATTTACATGGGTATGACAACGCGTCAACTAAAAGTGCGAGTTAGAGAGCATGTGCGGGGTATCATCGCAGCGGCCACATGTGAGGACATATCCATACGAAAACACTACCTCGCCATTTCAGGAGATTTCATGGCTGCAATGCCAGCCTTCTCAGGATTAGGGGTATCAACATGCCTGAGGTTGGGACTCTGGGCGGTGGAGTTTTCAAATGACTTGCCTAATTAGAATCAAGATGGATTTGGACCCTGGACACAGTCCATCCAATGAGATTTAATGAGAACATTAGTTATGCCCCCTTCTTATGATTACTGTGTAATGCTGAGCACAATAACCACTGTTTCCTAAGGTGATGTTGTTGTTTTTATTTGTGTTTTACACTTTTATTGTTCTATTTTAGATCATATTTGCTTGTTTCATCTTGACCCGGATAACACCGCTCTAGTGACAAAGCAAGAATTTGTTCTAGAATATTGGCTTCCTCTGTTCATCATGTGGACTATACTTTTATAGTATTGTGAGTTGTGACAACAATCTTTATGACTACAATCAGTACGTAGATCAAGGAACTACTATTCAGGAACATCATATTTTACATGGCTATGCTTTATACCTTCCGATGTTTTGCCTGGATACTAAGTGTGGCTATGCTAATATGATGTTCATTAAGTATTACATAGTGAATCCTTGATCTTGATTATTATTATTTTTTTCCCATGTGAACCTAATAATGTTTCTACATGACAGCAGTGTATTGACCCTGTTTGGACTATAATTTTAAGTTTTTTGCTGATCCATATTGTACGATATATCTGATTGCTAGAATTAACTGGTATATATAGTTTGAATAAGTATACTGCTGCCATGGGAATTTGGGGGTATTGTTATTACATTTAGAGTTAAATTGTGGCACTTAGTATGTGATTTGTCATTTTGTATATGGGGTGTCAATACATATTTACACACATGGATGTACAGTACAGACCAAAAGTTTGGACACACCTTCTCATGTAAAGATTTTTCTGTATTTTCATGACTATGAAAATTGTAAATGCACGCTGAAGGCATCAAAACTATGAATTAACACATGTGGAATTATATACTTAACAAAAAAGTGTGAAACAACTGAAAATATGTCTTATATTCTAGGCTCTTCAAAGTAGCCACCTTTTGCTTTGATGACTGCTTTGCACACTCTTGGCATTCTCTTGATGATCCTCAAGAGGCAGTCACCGGAAATGGTCTTCCAACAATCTTGAAGGAGTTCCCAGAAATGCTTAGCACTTGTTGGCCCTTTTGCCTTCACTCTGCGGTCCAGCTCACCCCAAACCATCTTGATTGGGTTCAGGTCTGGTGACTGTGAAGGCCAGGTCATCTGGCGTAGCACCCCATCACTCTCCTTCTTGGTCAAATAGCCCTTACACAGCCTGGATGTGTGTTTGGGGTCATTGTCCTGTTGAAAAATAAATGATAGTCCAACTAAACGCATGCCACTGCAAGATGCTGTGGTAGCCATGCTGGTTCAGTATGCCTTCAATTTTGAATAAATCTCCAACAGTGTCACAAGTCTCTTCTGCTTGTTGCCTGTCCTTAGCAGTGGTTTCCTAGCAGCTATTTTACCATGAAGGCCAGCTGCACAAAGTCTCCTCTTAACAGTTGTTGTAGAGCTGTGTCTGCTGCTAGAACTCTGTGTGGCATTGACCTGGTCTCTAATCTGAGCTGCTGTTAACCTGCGATTTCTGAGGCTGGTGACTCGGATGAACTTATCCTCAGAAGCAAAGGTGACTCTTGGTCTTCCTTTCCTGGGGCGGTCCTCATGTGTACCAGTTTCTTTGTATCACTTGATGGTTTTTGCAACTGCACTTGGGGACACTTTCAAAGTTTTCCCAATTTTTCGGACTGACTGACCTTCATTTCTTAAAGTAATAATGGGCACTCGTTTATCTTTACTTAGCTGCTTTTTTCTGGCCATAATACAAATTCTATATGAAAAAGTCTAGCACTCAACTTGAGCATCAATTAGTAGATTTATTTGTAGCACTTGAAACGTTTCAGTCCGTGAGGACTTTCATCAGTCACTACAGTAATATAGCAAAATCAAAAACAAATGAAATGTAAGGTATACTGAAAAATACATAACAAAGAAAGTATATACATATAACAAAATTCAGGTCATTATACATAATTGGTACATAGAAAAAGGTTTAGCAGTGGTGCCAAAATAAACAGCCTCGCTCAATGAGGTGTATAGTATGTGGGAAGATATACGAGCCGATATATAAGGAGAGAAGTCATGTACCGTGCTGTGCTTAGCATATGTGGAAAAAAATTTTCGCCCAGGAGAATGGTAAACGTATTGTGCCCAATGTGGCGTGAGAAGAAATCAGGGTTAATGGACTAATAGTGGATAGTGAAGAGGTGGAACGTATGTAGCATACTTATAGAAGGGCCGCCACGCTGTATGGCAGTGATAATAGTTTTTTATATAGCTGTGGAACAACAAAGGTAGGTATTGTGACTGCCTGTAGAGAATGGCCGGTGGGCCAGGTAATAAATATACATAGACAGTAGTCTATATTGATCATTACCTTAAGGTAAATCCTGTAAGGGTGGGGCGGTGACCATACGTAACCATTTAACATATAGGGGCTGAAAATAACATGTCTGTTAGTACACAGTATAATGTAGCTTTCGAGTGCCCTGTCCGTAGTGATGTGGCATTTGGTTACCTGTTACAGCCGGTTTAGAGAGCGAGGGACTTTGCCTCCAGACGCGGTATCCACCGTTTGTCTGGGGTGTGCTCTGCCCTGTGTGGCTAAATGCAGTATGGGACTTCTTTATTACATCACTTTTAAGTAATGGTTTACCTTGTCTAAAATGTTACAGTTTTTCTATTTTACAGTACAAATCTACAACTCATCTGAAGAATTCACTTGGCAGTTTCTGTTTAATTTTTTTTCCTTTTTTTTTTAAAATGGCAAGTCCATCAAAACGATTATAATGATTTATTTTTAACTTGGGTTGTAGACTTGTGTTATAATGAATTACTCGGGCTCTCCTGAAGATCAGGCATTTTCAAATTGAAGAGAGTTTCTGGAGGTATATATCCATATAGACCGCCATAATTTCCAACCTTGGCTACTAGAGTGCGGAAAAAGACAGCTCTGCACTGCATTGTGGATGGTCATCCATTCATTCAGTCATTCATCCACCATATTTATTAATTCGTTCATTTAATCAAATGGTTTGTAAGGTTGCAAGAAGTCGACTGGAAGAGTTAATAAGAATTTGTCACTAAAGAGTAACCATCGTTTAAATTTTTATGTCATAAATAGTGATGAGCGAGTATACTTGTTGATCGAGATTTCCCGAGCACACTCGGGTGACCTCCGAGTATTTTTTAGTGCTCGGAGATTTAATTTTCCTCACCTCAGCTGAATGATTTACATCTCTTAGCCAGCTTGATTACATGTGGGGATTCCCTAGCAACCAGGCAACCCCCACATGTACTTATGCTGGCTAACAGATGTAAATCATTCAGCTGCGGCGATGAAAACTAAATCTCCGAGCACTAAAAAATACTTGGAGTTCACCTGAGCGTGCTTGGGAAATCTTGAGTAACTAGTATATTCGCTCATCACTAGTGTTGAGCATTCCGATACCGCAAGTATCGGGTATCGGCCGATATTTGCGGTATCAGAATGCCGATACCCAGTTCCGATACTTTCAGTATATCGGATACCAGAATTGGAAGTTCCCATAATGCAAAGAGCCAGTTTCATTTAATTCAGCCAATGAGGAATGATTAGAAGTGTGGGCACATCCTGTTCTGCATAGTAGGCATGCAACTACTGGCATGGCTGTGATTGGCTGCTAGAATGATGTCATGATGCACTATAAAAGTCGCCATTTTGGGTTCACTCTGCTGTGAGTTCAGTTAGGGACAGGATGCTGTGTTCTGACTGAGGGCCAGTTTAAAGATAGTGATTTGCTTCATTGTGTTTACCCAGGCTAATTTAGCAACCGCTGTGTGAGAACCTCGTTTTTGCCTTGCAGCGCTGTTCACAGCTGTCTGCAAAGTCTCTGTGTGAGTGCAGCTCAGGCTGCTGCCTGTTCTACAGCCACCGCTGGTTGTAGTCAGCTCAGCGTGCGTCACTGCCTCATACTGTTCAATTGTCCTTTTTTGCATTAGTGCTGCCTGCAGCACATTTTGCCTGTTTTTCTCCTATTAGTGGGTTTCCATCCGTATCCTGCTAGATTGTGGAAAAACACTATATAGGATTACATAGAGGAGCTTTTTTGGCCTTGCAGCGCCATTCACGGCTGTCTGCACGGTCTGTGTGTGAGTGCAGCTCACTCTGTAGTCTGTTCTGCCGCCACATCCGGTAGTAGTCAGCTCAGGGTGCGTCACTGCCTCATACTGTTCCATTGTCCTTTTTTCAATTAGTGCTGCCTGCTGCACATTTTTTCAAATTTATCCTATTAGTGGATTTCCATCCGTATCTTGCTAGATTGTGAAAAAACACTATATAGGATTACATAGAGGAGCTTTTTTTGGCCTTGCAGCACCGTTCACGGCTGTCTGCATGGTCTGTGTTTGAGTGCAGCTCACTCTGTAGTCTGTTCTGCTGCCACATCCGGTGGTAGTCAGCTCAGGGTGCGTCACTGCCTCATACTGTTCCATTGTCCTTTTTTCAATTAGTGCTGCCTGCTGCACATTTTTTCAAATTTATCCTATTAGTGGGTTTCCATCCATATCCTGCTAGATTGTGGAAAAACACTATATAGGATTACATAGAGGAGCTTTTTTTGGCCTTGCAGCGCCGTTCACGGCTGTCTGCACGGTCTGTGTGTGAGTGCAGCTCCCCTCTGTACCAGTCTGTCACTGTAAATTTGTTTACTGTAAATGATAACTGTAATTCTATATGTAACCCCTTTCTCATGTACAGCACCATGGAATGAATGGTGCTATATAAATAAATAATAATAATAATAATAATTAATAATTATAATAGTCTGTTGTGCGAAAAAAACACAAAGTTAATAAAGTTCACCAAACACTCCACTTTACAGTTGTGTAGGGCACATTACCTCATATTAAAGTCTAGTCCACTCTTTAGAAAATTAGTGTTTCTTATACCTGTTAGGAGCTGTTCAGGAATAAGCACACTAAGCCCTTAGTACTTTTCTGCCTATCTTTATCAGTCTACCAAGATGAAGAAGACAGGGAGTAAGGCACGTGCGTGTGGGCGTGGAGCAGGGAGAGGACATGGAGATTCTGTGCCTGCTGCGGGCACCCGTGACTCATCATCACTCAGTTTCATCAGGGAACAGTCCTTCATGTGCAGCTTTGTAGGAGCTCGCCGTACCCTGCTGCTGCGGGAGGAACAAATTGAAGCCGTTGTCGGATGGATGGCAGCTAATGCATCAACTTCATTTAGTGCCACATCCTTTCAGGCACAGAGCACTGGAGAGCACCCATCTGTTTCTTCACCACCTGCCAAATTGCCCAGGCAGTCAGAGAGCCCAGGGCAGGAGCCATCTCTACTTCTGTTCTCTGAATCTCTTGGCTTGGAAAGAGGGGGCCAGCCAAGCAGCATTGGCGAAATGGAAGAAGAGGCAGTATGCAGTGATGCCCAACAGCTTTGTCTCTCTGACTCTGAAGAGGTGGATGGGCCAGTGCCTCCGGTCACCACACAGCAGTACGCATCTGATGATGAGACTCAGGTGCCACGTTCTGGTGTGTACTGTGCTGCCGAGACTACCCAGGAGAAGCAGTTGGTGGAAGAGGGTAGTGTAGATTATGAGGTCCTTGACCCATCATGGTGTGAGGTACAGGAAGGTGGTGGGAGCAGCTCTGAGGAAGAGATTCCCCGAACGGCCCCAAGGGGGAGGGGGAGGGGGAAGACTGCGTTGCCTGTAGCCTCCACTTCGGCACCTATTAGGAGCATGCCTCTTCCAAAAGCCAAAATGGGTGCTCCTTAGACTTGCAGTGCCTGGTCCTTTTTTGACACAGTTGCAGATGACATTTGCTTTGTCAAATGCAAGCTGTGTCATCAGAAAGTCAAAAGAGGGAAAAGTGTCAGCAACCTCAATACCACAAAAATGTGGAAACGTGTGCAGACCAAGCACGTGGTAGAGTTACAAAAACAAACTGAAGACCTAGGCCAACGAACAGCGGCACCTACCACCTCTTCAGCTCGTGTTGTAGCCTCTTCCTCCAGCTCACACACAGCTGGTCCCGGCTTCCTCACAGGATCGCCATGGAAGAACCTCTGGCACTGTTGTCCAGAGACCCAGTGTAATTCCACCCACAGCACCACGTTCCCAGTCATCCTCACACTCCCAGCCCAGTTTACAGCCATCGGTAGCACAGGCATGGGAGAAAAGGCGGCCATTCTCGGCAAATCACCCCCGAGCACAGGCTCTGAATGTTGGCATTGCAAAACAACGTTTCCGTCAGATGGTGACAAACTACATGTCTTGCCCTCTCAGTGTACTCCCAGACGGCTCTTCCCCCTTCAAGTTTTGGGTCTCTAAGCGGGATACATGGCCAGAGCTTAGCCAGTATGCATTGGAGGTGCTGGCTTGCCCTGCGGCTAGTGTCTTATTGGAGCACGTCTTTAGTGCCGCAGGTGGTGTACTAACAGACCATCGCATGCGACTATCCTCCGATAATGTTGACCGGCTTACTTTTCTGAAAATTAACAAGGCCTGGATCTCGCAGGAATTTGCCACTCCTCTTCCAGATTAAATACTTGGTTGGCAACAGTATCCTGGTCTCCTGTTGTGTTCATGTTTCTACCACCTGAATTGTAATCCCTGGGCTCCAACACCACCAGTTGCTGCTCAGAAGTGCCGACTGCACAGTCAACACATAACCCAGTGTTATTGGGTTTCAGTAACGTCAGCTGATCCCGTGCTGTGTATCCGGCAATTGCTTCTGCTTCCTCCACACTCACACTACTACAGAAATTAAAGAGAACCTGTCCCCCCTCCCAGGCATTTCTAACTGAAAGAGCCACCTTGTACAGCACAAATGCTGCACCAGGAAAAGGTGGCTCTTTTACTTTTGCTCCTTGCAAATGCTGAACTTAACACTTATAAAATATGTGTCCCCTCAAACCGTGAAACCGTCCCGGAGTTGGGACTTTCCTTCATAATGAGACGCAGCACAGCCGCCATTCATACCACCTTGGTGCTTGGTGCCGCCCCCTCAGCGTTGGTTGAATCTGTCCTGGAGCCTGCGCTGTTATGTTAAACCTTGGGCATGCGCAGTTAGCGCTGCTCGTCTTCTGACATCATTTGGTGTCAGGCTGACTGCTCCTGTGCGGTCGCGCTGCCCGAGATCCCGCCCCGCAGTGTCTTCTGATTTATTTAAACTGCGGGGATGGGATTCAGGCCATGCACTGTGCATATATTTGCCTGTCACTCATCTCCTTCCGCCTTCTTCACACTGTGTGCTGTCAGCTGATCCCTAATCACATGCCACGGCCGTGACGCCGCACAGTCTGAAGAAGGCAGAAGGAGATGTGTGAGAGGCGAAGATATGCACTGAACATACCCATGAATCCCAGGCCCACAGTGTGAATAAATAAGACACTGCGGGGTGTGATCTCGGGCAGGGTGGCCGCACAGGCGCAGCCAGCCTGACAACAAATGATGTCAGAAGACGGGCAGTGCTAACTGCACATGGTCAAGGGATAACATAACAGCGCTGGCTACGGGACAGATTCCCAGAGTGCCCCTGGTTCCAGTACCGTCAGCTGGTTCCGGGCAGAGCCTTTGGCTTAGGTGCCTCCTTCTGGGTATTCGAGTTCCACCAACGTCAGGTGGTCCTTGGTAGTGCTTTCTGGCACGGGTACCTCCTGCTTAGTAACTGGGTTCCAGTAACGTCAGCTGGTCCTCGGTTGTTCCATTGGCTCTTGTACCTTCGGCTAGCCATCCGGGTTCCAGTCCTGTCAGCTGGTTCTCGGCAGTGTCTTTTGCTCTTGTACCTTCTGCTACATTTCCAAGTTCAAGACCCTAAAGATGACGACCCTGAAGACCGAGAAACAGAAGAGCAAGAAGCTGCAGAACAAAAAGCAGAAGAACTTTAAGCATAAGACTAAAAATCAGAGCAAAAGATATTATCTAAATTATAAGCAGAAGAAGACTAAGCAGTGTATGGGGTTGAGTCCGTTCCTCCTCGTGGTGCCCCTGGAAAAAACCTGCTGCTGCAGGCCAAACTGAACGCGGACAAATCCTGTTGTAAATCTTTTGTGACAGGCAGAACAGAAGGTGTAATCTTCAAACTTTTATAGATAACAACTACAGGAATAATAAGAATATGGTGAAGAAGAAGAATATGAAGAAGATGAAGAAGTTGATTATGAAGAAGAATAATAGTTGAATAAAAAGAATATGAAGAATGTAAAAAAATGTAAAAAAAAAATAATACGAAGAAGAAGATTTATAAGATGAAGGAGAAGTTGATGGAAAAGATGATGCTGCTGAGGATGATGAAGAAGAAAGTGTGGGAGAAGTTAAAAAGAAGGAGAACACACAGCATGGAAGTAGTGAAACATAAATATCTGACTAAATATAAAAAATCGTAACATAATCAATAGCTTTGTAACTCCGAACGTCTAAAAAAAAAATAATTCCTGCTATTCAATTTGAATGGGCTAAATCTCTTTGCCTTTAATGTCTCCTCCACCTCCCCCAATACATCCTACATTATTCTTAGTTGTTTTCCTTCATGTAGAATTAACCTACAAGGAAAGAAAGAGTTTATTTTAATATTTTTGTCCCATTGACTTGCATTGGTATTTGGTATCGGGTATCGGTATCTGCGATATCCGATGTTTTTTGAATATCGGCCGATCCAATCCGATACTGATACTTCTGGATATCGGAAGGTATCGCTCAACACTACTCATCACTAGTCTTTACAATTTAACTGACTTTTTCTTAAGTGGTCATTTACTATTATTACAGAATGAGACAGTGTTTATTTTTTACATTCAAATTTTAGCTTTGCATTCATCTTCTATGTTTTCCTTTACTACATGTTTGCAAAATTAAAACATAACTCCAGTCTTTGAGGATTTGTTTAAAAATATTTATATATTTTTGCTTTATTTACTCTTTTTTCTAGATAAGATATAGTTTTCCTATATTGCTGTGAGAATTTAACAAGAATTAACATCAAAATAGCATTGAATGTTAATGTCTGTCTCCGGCTTCACAATCTAATCTTTTTTTGCATTATAGAAAACTATAGATAAACCAGTGTATTTTCATCAATGAAGGCATAAAGTATAGTGAGCTCCTGCTAAGGAATTAAGTAAATATACTTGTATGATTGTGTCAAAATTTCAGCACAAAATGTAAAAAAAAAAAAAAATCAGCTTTACAATTTTATTTTCCTTTTTTTAAAATTAATTTACATATTTGAATATTTATTTTACAGCTTTAGTTATATTAACACAGTTGAAAGAATAGACACCACATAAACCATTCACTACTTTCCCAGATGCTCCTCAGAATAAGTATTTAATTATAGATTGCTCCAAGCCATTATTTATAGGGGCGGTAACAACCCGGGTCTGTAATTGCTAGAAATACAAACAGATTATTTCAAAGTGCGACAAAAACAATCAGTGAATCACTTTATTTTACTACATTTAAAAAAAAATTGCCAAGATACATCTTTTCACATGGCAATACATAAAAACAGGTATCTTATTCTAAATTAGATGGAGAGATAGGCTGAGCTAAATAGAAGAACCATGATTTCTCTATATAATGCAAAATAATAACATTAATAATAGTAGTTTAATAATTCAAATCAAACCCATTTTTTTCAATTAAAAATAAAGAATTTAAAAGTAATAAATCAATATATAGTATCATAGTGTCCAAAAAATCTAATCTATTAACCCATTAAGCTCCGAGGGTGGTTTGCACGTTAATGACCGGGCCAATTTTTACAATTCTGACCACTGTCCTTTTATGAGGTTATAACTCTGGAACGCTTCAACGGATCCTGATAATTCTGACAATGTTTTCTCGTGACATATTGTACTTCATGATAGTGGTAAAATTTCTTTGATATTACATGCATTTATTTGTGGAAAAAAATGGAAATTTGGCGAAAATTTTGAAAATGTCGCAATTTTTCAACTTTGAATTTTTTATGCCCTTAAATCACAGAGATATGTCACACAAAATACTTAATAAGTAACATTTACCACATGTTTACTTTACATCAGCACAATTTTAGAAACAAAACATTTTTTTGTTAGGGAGTTATAAGGGTTAAAAGTTGACCAGCAATTTCTCATTTTTACAACACCATTTTTTTTTAGGGACCACATCACATTTGAAGTCATTTTGAGGGGTCTAAATGATAGAACATAACCAAGTGTGACACCATTCTAAAAGCTGCATCCCTCAAGGTGCTCAAAACCACATTCAAGAAGTTTTTTAACCCTTCTGGTGCTTCACAGGAATTTTTGGAATGTTTAAAAAAATGAACATTTAATTTTTTTTCACAAAAAATTTATTTCATCTACAATTTGCTTTATTTTACCAAGGGTAACAGGAGAAAGTGGACCCCAGAAGTTGTTGTACAATTTGTCCTGAGTACACCGTTACCCCATATATGGGGGTAAACCACTGTTTAGGCGCATGGCAGAGCTCGGAAGGGAAGGAGCGCCATTTGACTTTCAATGCAAAATTGTCTGGAATTGAGATGGGATGCCATGTTGCGTTTGGAGAGCCACTAATGTGCCTAGACATTGAAACCCCCCACAAGTGACACCATTTTGGAAAGTAGACCCCCTAAGGATCTTATCTAGATGTGTTGTGAGAGCTTTGAACCCCCAAGTGTTTCACTACAGTTTATGACGCAGAGCTGTGAAAATAAAAAATATTTTTTTCCACAAAAATTATTTTTTAGCCCCCAGTTTTGTATTTTTCCTAGGGTAACAGGAGAAATTTGACCCCAAAAGTTGTTGTCCAATTTGTCCTGAGTACGCTGATACCCCATATGTGGGGGGGAACCACCATTTGGGCGCATGGCAGAGCTCAGAAGGGAAGGAGCGCCATTTTGAATGCAGACTTAGATGGATTGGTCTGTAGGCATCACGTTGCATTTGCAGAGACCCTGATGTACCTAAACAGTAGAAACCCCCCGCAAGTGACCCCATATTGGAACCTAGACCCCCAATGAACTTATCTAGATGTCTTGTGAGAACTTTGAACCCCCAAGTATTTCACTACAGTTGATAACGCATAGCCGTGAAAATAAAAAATCATTTTTTTCCTACAAAAATGGTTTTTAGCCCCCCAAATTTTTATTTTTCCAAGGGTAACAATAGAAATTGGACCATAAAAGTTGTTGTCAAATTTGTCCTGAGTACGCTGATACCCCATATGTGGGGGGGGAACCACCATTTGGGTGCATGGCAGAGCTCAGAAGGGAAGGAGCGCCATTTGGAATGCAGACTTACAGTTATGGCCAAAAGTATTGACACCCCTGCAATTCTGTCAGATAATACTCATTTTCTTCCTGAAAATGATTGCAAACACAAATTATTTGGTATTATTATCTTCATTTAATTTGTCTTAAATGAAAAAACACAAAAGAGAATGAAGCAAAAAGCAAAACATTGATCATTTCACACAAAACTCCAAAAATGGGCCAGACAAAAGTATTGGCACCCAGCCTAATTCTTGGTTGCACAACCTTTAGCCAAAATAACTGCGACCAACCGCTTCCGGTAACCATCAATGAGTTTCTTACAATGCTCTGCTGGAATTTTAGACCATTCTTCTTTGGCAAACTGCTCCAGGTCCCTGATATTTGAAGGGAGCCTTCTCCAAACTGCCATTTTTAGATCTCTCCACAGGTGTTCTATGGGATTCAGGTCTGGACTCATTGCTGGCCACCTTAGAAGTCTCCAGTGCTTTCTCTCAAACCATTTTCTAGTGCTTTTTGAAGTGAGTTTTGGGTCTTTGTCCTGCTGGAAGACCCATAACCTCTGAGGGAGACCCAGCTTTTTCACACAGGGCCCTACATTATGCTGCAAAATTTGTTGGTAGTCTTCAGACTTCATAATGCCATGCACACAGTCAAGCAGTCCAGTGCCAGAGGCAGCAAAGCAACCCCAAAACATCAGGGAACCTCTGCCATGTTTGACTGTAGGGACCGTGTTCTTTTTCTTTTCTTTGAATGCCTCTTTTTTTCTCCTGTAAACTCTATGTTGATGCCTTTGCCCAAAAAGCTCTACTTTTGTCTCATCTGACCAGAGAACATTCTTCCAAAACGTTTTAGGCTTTTTCAGGTAAGTTTTGGCAAAATCCAGCCTGGCTTTTTTATGTCTCGGGGGTCTCCTACCATACAGTTCTTTTCATTCAGATGCCGACGGATAGTACGGGTTGACACTGTTGTAGCCTCGGACGGCAGGTCAGCTTGAACGTGTTTGGATGTTAGTCGAGGTTCTTTATCCAACATCCGCATATTCTTGCGTTGAAATCTCTTGTCAATTTTTCTTTTCCGTCCACATCTAGGGAGGTTAGCCACAGTGCCCATGGGCTTTAAACTTCTTGATGACACTGCGCACGGTAGACACAGGAACATTCAGGTCTTTGGAGAAGACTTGTAGCCTTGAGCTTGCTCATGCTTCCTCACAATTTGGTTTCTCAAGTCCTCAGACAGTTCTTTGGTCTTCTTTCTTTTCTCCATGCTCAATGTGGTACACACAAGGACACAGGACAGCGGTTGAGTCAACTTTAATCCATGTCAACTGGCTGCAAGTGTGATTTAGTTATTGCCAACACCTGTTAGGTGCCACAGGTAAGTTACAGGTGCTGTTAATTATACAAATTAGAGAAGCATCACATGATTTTTCGAACAGTGCAAATACTTTTGTCCACCCCCCTTTTTATGTTTGGTGTGGAATTATATCCAATTTGGCTTTAGGACAATTCTTTTTGTGTTTTTTCATTTAAGACAAATTAAATGAAGATAATAATACCAAATAATTTGCGTTTGCAATCATTTTCAGGAAGAAAATGAGTATTATCTGACAGAATTGCAAGGGTGTCAATACTTTTGGCCATGACTGCAGATGGATTGGTCTGTGGTCGTCACGTTGCATTTGCAGAGACCCTGATGTACCTAAACAGTAGAAACCCCCCACAAGTGACCCCATATTGGAACCTAGACCCCCAATGAACTTATCTAGATGTCTTGTGAGAACTTTGAACCCCCAAATATTTCACTACAGTCTATAACGCAGAGCCATGAAAAAAAATAATTTTTTTCCTACAAAAATGATTTTTAGTCCCCCAATTTTTAATTTTCCCAGGGGTAACAAGAGAAATTGGACCATATAAGTTGTTGTCCAATTTGTCCTGAGTACGCTGATACCCAATATGTCGGGGTAAACCCCTGTTTGGGCGCATGGTAGAGCTCGGAAGGGAAGGAGCACTGTTTTATTTTTTCAATGCGGAATTTGCTGGAATTGAGATCGGACAGCATGTCACATTTGGAGAACCCTGATGTGCCAAAACAGTGGAAACCCCCAATTCTAACTGAAACCCTAAGCCAAACACACCTCTAACCCCAACTCCAACACACCCCTAACCCTAATCTCAACCATAACCCTAACCACACCCCTAACCCTGACACACCTCTAACCCTAATCCCAACCGTAAATGTAATCCAAACCCTAGCCCTAACCCTAGCCCTAACCCTAGCCCTAGCCCTAACCCTAACCCTAACCCCAGCCCTAACCCTAACCATAACCCTAGCCCTAACCCTAGCCCTAACGCTAACCCTAGCCATAACCCTAGCCCTAACCCTAACCCTTACCCTAGCCCTAACCCTAATGTGAAAATGGAAATAAATACATTTTTTAAATTTTTTAATTTTTCCCTAAATAAGGGGGTGATGAAGGGGGGTTTGATTTACTTTTATAGCGGGTTTTTTTAGCATTTTTTTTTTTTATTAGCAGCTGTCACACACTAAAAGACGCTTTTTATTGCAAAAAAATTTGGGGGGCGTTACCACATTTTGAGAACTATAATTTTTCTATATTTTGGTCCACAGAGTCCTGTGAGGTATTGTTTTCTGCGAGACGAGTTGATGTTTTTATTAGTAACATTTTCAGGCACATGACATTTTTTGATCGCTTTTTATCCTGTTTTTTGTGAGGCAGTAAGACCAAAAAAGAGCTATTTTTGAATTTCTTTTGGGGGGGTGCATTTATACTGTTCTGCGTTTAATAAAATGGATAAAGCAGTTTTATTCTTCGGGTCAGTACGATTACAGCGATACCTCATTTATATCATTTTTTAATGTTTTGGCGCTTTTATACGATAAAAACTATTTTATAGAAAAAATAATTATTTTTGCATCGCTTTATTCTGAGGACTATAACTTTTTATTTTTTCGCTGATGATGCTGTATGGTGGCTCGTTTTTTGCGGAACAAGATGACGTTTTCAGCGGTACCATGGTTATTTATATCCGTCTTTTTGATCGCGTGCTATTCCACTTTTTGTTCGGCGGTATGATAATAAAGCATTGTTTTTTGCCTCATTTTTTTAATTTTTTTTACGGTGTTCATTGAAGGGGTTAACTAGTGGGACAGTTTTACAGGTCGGGACGTTATGGACGCGGCAAAACTAAATATGTGTACTTTTATTGTTTTTTTAATTTAGATAAAGGAATATATTTATTGGAACAATATTTTTTTATTATTATTTATTTAGAATTTTTTATTTTTTTTTACACATGTAAATATTTTTTTTTTTACTTTTTTACTTTGCCCCAGGGGGGACATCACAGTAAAAGTGACAGATCGCTGCTCTGACACTTTGCTGTGCCCTGTGTCAGATCAGCGATATGACATGCACAGCAGGGAGGCTTCCTGGCACCTGCACTGAGCAGGCGCTGGTAAGCCACCTCCCTGCAGGACCCGGATGCAGCCCTGCGGCCATTTTGGATCCGGGGCCTACAGGGAGAAGAAGGTAGGAGACCCTCGGAGCAACGCGATCACATCACGTTGCTCCGAGGGTCTCAGGGAAGCCCACAGGGAGCCCTGTTGTGAATTCTGTGGTCAAGCTCCCTCCTGTAATCATGAGTGGTACTTCGGCTGGTTCTGTCCATGAGCTTCCTCTGGTGGATGTTAGTGGGGCTGCGGCTTCTGAGTTTCCTTCCTCAGGTGACGAGGTTAAGTCATTAGGTGCTGCTCTATTTAACTCCACCTAGTTCTTTGTTCCTTGCCTCCAGTCAATGTTCCAGTATTGGTCTTGCTCTCTCCTGGATCGTTCTTGTGGCCTGTCTGCCCTGCATAAGCTAAGTTCTGCTTGTGTTACTTTTGTTTGCTATTTTTTCTGTCCAGCTTGCTATATTGGTTTTTCTTGCTTGCTGGAAGCTCTGGGACGCAGAGGGAGCACCTCCGTGCCATTGGTCGGTACAGAGGGTCTTTTTGCGCCCTCTGCGTGGTTGTTTGTAGGTTTTTGTGCTGACCGCAAAGCTATCTTTCCTATCCTCGGTCTATTCAGTAAGTCGGGCCTCACTTTGCTAAAACCTATTTCATCTCTGTGTTTGTATTTTCATCTTTACTCACAGTCATTATATGTGGGGGGCTGCCTTTTCCTTTGGGGAATTTCTCTGAGGCAAGGTAGGCTTATTTTTCTATCTTCAGGGCTAGCTAGTTTCTCAGGCTGTGCCCGAGGCGCCTAGGTCTGGTCAGGAGCGCTCCACGGCTACCTCTAGTGTGGTGTGATAGGATTAGGGATTGCGGTCAGCAAAGTTCCCACGTCTCAGAGCTTGTCCTATATTATTAGTAACTATCAGGTCACTTTGTGTGCTCTTAACCACCAGGTCCATTGTGTTTCTGAATCACCAGTTCATAACAGTACTGGAGGCCCAAAGTACTAATGCATCTCAATAGAGGGATAGGAGAAGTTCTGAGACCATTTTTTTTTCTTTGCAGTGTGTTTTGTCTCTCTTTTCCCCTTTACCTCTGGGTGGTTCAGGACACAGGTGTAGTGATGGACATTAAAGTTCTGTCTTCTTGTGTGGATAATCTCACTGCAAGAGTACAAAAAATTCAAGACATTATGGTTCAGAAATCTATGTTAGAACCGAGAATTCCTATTCCAAATTTATTTTTTGGAGATAGAGCTAAGTTTTTGAATTTCAAAAATAATTGCAAACTGTTTCTGGCTTTGAAACCCCGCTCCTCTGGTGACCCAGTACAACAAGTTAAGATCATTATTTCTTTATTACGTGGCGACCCTCAAGACTGGGCATTTTCCCTTGCGCCAGGAGATCCTGCATTATGTAATATTGATGCGTTTTTTCTGGCGCTTGGATTGCTTTATGATGAACCTAATTCAGTGGATCAGGCAGAGGAAAATTTGCTGGCTCTGTGTCAGGGTCAGGATGAGGTAGAGATATATTGTCAGAAGTTTAGGAAGTGGTCTGTGCTCACTCAATGGAATGAATGTGCGCTGGCAGCAATTTTCAGAAAGGGTCTCTCTGAAGCCCTTAAGGATGTCATGGTGGGATTTCCTATGCCTGCTGATCTGAATGAGTCTATGTCTTTGGCCATTCAGATCGATCGACGCTTACGTGAGCGTAAAACTGTGCAACATTTGGCGGTATTATCTGAGTATAAACCTGAACCTATGCAATGTGATAGGACTTTGACCAGAGCTGAACGGCAAGAACACAGACGTCGGAATGGGCTGTGTTTTTACTGTGGTGATTCCACTCATGCTATTTCCGATTGTCCTAAGCACACTAAGCGGTTCGCTAAGTCTGCCACCATTGGTACGGTACAGTCGAAATTTCTTTTGTCCGTTACTTTGATCTGCTCTTTGTCATATTCTGTCATAGCATTTGTGGATTCAGGCGCTGCCCTGAATTTGATGGACTTGGAGTTTGCTAGGCGCTGTGGGTTTTTCTTGGAGCCCTTGCAGTATCCTATTCCATTGAGAGGAATTGATGCTACGCCTTTGGCCAAGAATAAGCCTCAGTACTGGACCCAACTGACCATGTGCATGGCTCCTGCGCATCAGGAGGATATTCGCTTTCTGGTGTTGCACAATCTGCATGATGTGGTCGTGTTGGGGTTGCCATGGCTACAAGTCCATAACCCAGTATTGGATTGGAAGTCTATGTCTGTGTCCAGCTGGAGTTGTCAGGGGGTACATGGTGATGTTCCATTTCTGTCTATTTCATCATCCACCCCTTCTGAGGTCCCAGAGTTCTTGTCGGATTACAGGGATGTATTTGATCAGCCCAAGTTCGTTGCCCTACCTCCGCATAGGGATTGCGATTGTGCTATCGATTTGATTCCTGGTAGTAAGTTTCCTAAAGGTCGACTGTTTAATTTGTCTGTGCCTGAGCACGCCGCTATGCGAAGTTACGTAAAGGAATCCTTGGAGAAGGGTCATATTCACCCGTCATCGTCACCATTGGGAGCAGGGTTCTTTTTTGTGGCCAAGAAGGATGGTTCGTTGAGAACTTGTATTGATTACTGCCTTCTAAATAAAATTACAATCAAATTTCAGTACCTCTTGCCGCTGCTGTCTGATTTGTTTGCTTGGATTAAGGGGGCTAGTTGGTTCACCAAGATAGATCTTCGTGGTGCGTATAATCTTGTGCGTATTAAACAGGGCGATGAATGGAAAACAGCATTTAATACGCCCAAGGGCCATTTTGAATACCTGGTTATGCCATTCGGGCTTTCCAATGCTCTATCAGTATTTCAGTCCTTTATGCATGACATCTTCCGAGAGTACCTGGATAAATTCCTGATTGTATACTTGGATGATATTTTGGTCTTCTCGGATGATTGGGAGTCTCACGTGAAGCAGGTTAGAATGGTGTTCCAGGTCCTGCATGCGAATTCTTTGTTTGTGATGGTGTCAAAGTGTCTCTTTGGTGTTCAGAAGGTTTCATTTTTGTGTTTCATTTTTTCCCCTTCTACTATCGAGATGGACCCTGTTAAAGTCCAGGCCATTTATGATTGGACTCAGCCAACATCTCTGAAGAGTCTGCAAAAGTTCCTGGGCTTTGCTAATTTTTATCGTCGCTTCATCAATAATTTTTCTAGTATTGCCAAACCGTTGACTGATTTAACCAAGAAGGGTGCTGATGTGGTCAGTTGGTCTTCTGCTGCTGTGGAAGCTTTTCAGGAGTTGAAGCGTCATTTTTCTTCTGCCCCTGTGTTGTGCCAACCAGATGTTTCGCTCCCGTTCCCAGGTCGAGGTTGATGCTTCTGAGATTGGAGCAGGGGCTGTTTTGTCGCAAAGAAGTTCTGATGGCTCGGTGATGAAACCATGTGCCTTCTTTTACAGGAAGTTTTCGCCTGCTGAGCGTAATTATGATGTTCGCAATCGAGAGTTGCTGGCCATGAAGTGGGCATTTGAGGAGTGGCTTCATTGGCTTGAAGGAGCTAAGCATCGCGTGGTGGTCTTGACTGATCACAAGAACTTGACTTAACTCGAGTCTGCCAAACGGTTGAATCCTAGACAGGCTCGTTGGTCGCTGTTTTTCTCCCGTTTTGACTTTGTGGTTTCGTACCTTCCGGGCTCTAAAAATGTGAAGGCGGATGCCCTGTCTAGTAGTTTTGTGCCCGACTCTCCGGGTTTGCCTGAGCCGGTGGGTATTCTCAAAGAGGGGGTAATTTTGTCTGCCATCTCCCCTGATTTGCGGCGGGTGCTGCAAAAGTTTCAGGCTAATAGACCTGACCGTTGCCCAGCGGAGAAACTGTTTGTCCCTGATAAATGGACGAGTAGAGTTATCTCTGAAGTTCATTGTTCGGTGTTGGCTGGTCATCCTGGAATCTTTGGTACCAGAGATTTGGTGGCTAGATCCTTTTGGTGGCCGTCTCTGTCACGGGATGTGCGTTCGTTTGTGCAGTCCTGTGGGATTTGTGCTCGGGCTAAGCACTGCTGTTCTCGTGCCAGTGGGTTGTTTTTGCCCTTGCCGGTCCCGAAGAGGCCCTGGACACATATCTCTATGGATTTTATTTCGGATCTCCCCGTCTCTCAAAAGATGTTGGTCATTTGGGTGGTTTGTGATCGCTTCTCTAAGATGGTCCATTTGGTACCCTTGTCTAAATTGCCTTCCTCCTCTGATTTGGTGCCATTGTTTTTCCAGCATGTGGTTCGTTTACATGGCATTCCGGAGAACATCGTTTCTGACAGAGGTTCCCAGTTTGTTTCGAGGTTTTGGCGAGCCTTTTGTGCTAGGATGGGCATTGATTTGTCTTTTTCCTCGGCTTTCCATCCTCAGACAAATGGGCAAACTGAATGAACCAATCAGACCTTGGAAACATATCTGAGATGTTTCTGCTGATCAGGATGATTGGGTGTCCTTTTTGCCTTTGGCTGAGTTCGCCCTTAATAATCGGGCCAGCTCGGCTACTTTGGTTTTGCCGTTTTTCTGCAATTCTGGTTTCCATCCTCATTTCTCTTCAGGGCAGGTTGAGTCTTCAGACTGTCCTGGTGTGGATACTGTGGTGGATAGGTTGCAGCAGATTTGGACTCATGTAGTGGACAATTTGACATTGTCCCAGGAGAAGGCTCAACGTTTCGCTAACCACAGGCGCTGTGTGGGTCCCCGACTTCGTGTTGGGGATTTGGTTTGGTTGTCGTCTCGTTATATTCCTATGAAAGTTTCCTCTCCTAAGTTTAAGCCTCGTTTCATTGGTCCGTATAGGATTTCTGAGGTTCTTAATCCTGTGTCTTTTCATTTGACCCTTCCAGCTTCTTTTTCCATTCATAATGTATTCCATAGGTCATTGTTGCGGAGATACGTGGCACCTGTGGTTCCATCCGTTGATCCTCCTGCCCCGGTTTTGGTTGAGGGGGAGTTGGAGTATGTGGTGGAGAAGATTTTGGATTCTCGTGTTTCGAGATGGAAACTCCAGTACCTGGTTAAGTGGAAGGGTTATGGTCAGGAAGATAATTCCTGGGTCTTTGCCTCTGATGTTCATGCTGCCGATCTGGTTCGTGCCTTTCATTTGGCTCATCCTGGTCGGCCTGGGGGCTCTGGTGAGGGTTCGGTGACCCCTCCTCAAGGGGGGGTACTGTTGTGAATTCTGTGGTCAAGCTCCCTCCTGTGGTCATGAGTGGTACTTCGGCTGGTTCTGTCCATGAGCTTCCTCTGGTGGATGTTAGTTTGGCTGCGTTAAGTCGTTATGTGCTGCTCTATTTAACTCCACCTAGTTCTTTGTTCCTTGCCTCCAGTCAATGTTCCAGTATTGGTCTTGCTCTCTCCTGGATCGTTCTTGTGGCCTGTCTGCCCTGCATAAGCTAAGTTCTGCTTGTGTTACTTTTGTTTGCTATTTTTTCTGTCCAGCTTGCTATATTGGTTTTTCTTGCTTGCTGGAAGCTCTGGGACGCAGAGGAAGCACCTCCGTGCCGTTAGTCGGTACGGAGGATCTTTTTGCACCCTCTGCGTGGTTGTTTGTAGGTTTTTGTGCTGACCGCAAAGCTATCTTTCCTATCCTCGGTCTATTCAGTAAGTCGGGCCTCACTTTGCTAAAACCTATTTCATCTCTGTGTTTGTATTTTCATCTTTACTCACAGTCATTATATGTGGGGGGCTGCCTTTTCCTTTGGGGAATTTCTCTGAGGCAAGGTAGGCTTATTTTTCTATCTTCAGGGCTAGCTAGTTTCTCAGGCTGTGCCCGAGGCGCCTAGGTCTGGTCAGGAGCGCTCCACGGCTACCTCTAGTGTGGTGTGATAGGATTAGGGATTGTGGTCAGCAGAGTTCCCACGTCTCAGAGCTTGTCCTATGTTATTAGTAACTATCAGGTCACTTTGTGTGCTCTTAACCACCAGGTCCATTGTGTTTCTGAATCACCAGTTCATAACAGAGCCCCCTCCCTGCGCGATGCTTCCCTATACCGCTGAAACTCTGTGATCATGTTTGAAATTGTTCAAATGGTGCTTTAACAGAAAAAAGGAATAAGCACCAGAATTGCCATTTTTCAGTTCAGTAGTATTGAATAAAAATGTTGCATGAAATGAAAAATAGCATCTATGAAAACCTCAGCTCAAGGTATAAAAAAAATCCACAAATTTCTATTGATGGAAAAGTAAAAGAGTTACTGTTCACAGAAAATTTAAACACAAGTTTTAATTTTTCCCAAATTTCACTTTTTTTAAATTGAAATAATAAAAACGGACAAGTTTGCATCACTGTAATCACACTGACATTGAGAATCATGTTGCCAAATAATTTTTTTTATCACAAAATTAATGCAGTAAAAGCAAAATCCCCAAAGCAATTCAGTAACAGAATTGCATTTTTTTTTGTTATTTCATCTTACTTGGAATTATTTTCCCATTTCGCAGTAAAGTAAAATGAATGTTGTCATTGATAACTACAGTTTGTTCTGGAAATAACAAGCCCTCATATTGTGATGTTGACAAAAAAAATTATGGTTCTTGGATCAAGAAAAAAAATGCAAAAATTAAAAATTCCTAGGTCCTTAAAGGGAAACTGTCACCCTCAAAATCGAGGGTGAGCTAAGCCCACCAGCATCAGGGGCTTATCTACAGCTTTCTGGAATGCTGTAGATAAGCCCCCAATTTATCCTAAAGATGAGAAAAAGAGGTTAGATTATACTCACCAAGGTGTGGTCCCGTCCAGTCCGATGGGTGTTGTGGTCCGGTCCGGCGCCTCCCATCTTCATCAGATGACGTCCTCTTCTGGTCTTCATGCTGCGGCTCTGGCGCAGATGTACTTTGTCTGCCCTGCTGAGGGCAGAGCAAAGTACTGCAGTGCGCAGGCGCCGGGCCTCTCTGACCTTTCCCTGCACCTGCGCACTGCAGTACTTTGCTCTTCCCTCAACAGGACAGACAAAGTACGCCTGCGCCGGAGCCACAGCATGAAGACCAGAAGAGGACGTCATCCTATGAAGATGGGATGGACCGGACCGCGATGCCCACCGGATCGGACCGCCCCCCAGGTGAGTATAATATAAATCTCTTTCTCATCTTTTAGGATACAACGGGGACTTATCTACAGCTTTCCAGAATGCTGTAGATAAGCCCCTGATGCTGGTGGGCTTAGCTCACCCCGATTTTGGGGGTGGCAGGTTCCCTTAAAGGGGCTAAAAGTGGTAGTCTAAGTAAATCTCCCCCCAAGTCTTCTAGATTCCAATGCTCTGTGTTCTCATGTTTGTATGCGTGTAGTCTATTTTGGTCATTAAATTAGCGTGCAATCCAATAAATAAATGCAATCATTTGTCCAAATCTTCAGCGTGTACAAGTTTAGTTCTAACACCAATGATCTTTTAAATGCCAAAGAAGTTCCTCCTTGTAGAGAGTGCCAAACTGGTGTAAAGAGACTTTGAAGTGCAGTGACCATATGGGAGTTTATATACGTAAATAGTCTCTTTGGAGAGAAAGAAGACATGAAAGCTAGCACCACCTATTGAGGGTAGCAGTCCTAAAAGTCAATATTGAACCCTTTTATGGCTTAGGATAAGAAGCAAAACCAGACACTTGGTTTGCAGACAAGGGTTTCAGAGTGTTAGCTTCTCCTCTTTCTCTCTGAAGAGCCTCTTTGTATATTTAATTTCCCAGTGCGGCCTTTCATGGCCAATAAGTCTCTTTACGCAGATTGGCAATTTCCTCAAAGAGAAATAACACCACTTTTAGATCCTCAGTCAGAGGCTTCTCGACT
Organism: Ranitomeya imitator; assembly: GCF_032444005.1. Lineage (NCBI taxonomy): Eukaryota > Metazoa > Chordata > Amphibia > Anura > Dendrobatidae > Ranitomeya > Ranitomeya imitator. The sequence continues at coordinate 686,208,991 of NC_091282.1, forward strand.
AGCCAAATCAGATTGTCTGCTTTGCACTGATTTGGTGCAAGTACCCCAATACACGTGGCTGAAAATGGAGTGTCTGGTTTGGTTTCTTATCCTACATTATTCATGTATAAATAACCACCAAGGAAAGTAGCCTGAACTAAAGTGAAATTATTACACCACATTGGTCACAATGTCAAAAGGACAAGTTTCACCAGAAAAATGGATAAACAACGAAAATTGTGTTAACAAATGATAATTGAACAATTAAGGTATGATTCTGATGTTTTCCTCATGGCCCTGTTTCTTAGTGAGATCCCTAAGGAAAAAATATTCAGATTAATACAGGCATGTCTTTTTATGACTATTAAAAACAAAAAATTTAATCTGTGCTTTAAAGATATGCTTCCAAATGTTTCAAATACAAGGACGCTGTGAAACTCATTTAGATAAGGAGAAAAGATAAATTTAGAAAAGAACTCCAGGAAGCTTGAGATTCCATTTTACTGTATCTGCTGTCACTCAAAGACACAACAGGAGAACTTCCTGTGTAATGTTTTATGTTCTACTAAACGCAAAAGTAAATACCATAGTTGTGATAACTTTTTATTCACAGTATGCTATACTCTGCCTCCAAAGGATATATATGCAACGTAAGATAACTATATCACTTCAGAGGGATACGATTGATTGAAACCGTAAGTGCAATTTTATATGTATACTTTTTTTCATTATTCTCAGTGGGAGACAAACCAGTATGCTTCACTATGTCTAAAACATATGCATTTTGGATTTATTTGATGGGGAAACGTTTACTTCTCTGAATACAACTAGACACACTGGCCCCGAGTAATCATTGTTTTTTCTCAATTTTTCTGTAATAATTTGCCATTTTTAGTGGCAATAGTTGTTGTAATCTATTCTCTAAACATATGACTCCACTTTTTCAGTCTTTTTTATTTTTCCATTGATAACTTTACTCCTCCAAATGTTTAAGACAAACTCATACAATGAGGGACAATGATATGAATAACTAAAAGCTGAAAATAAAGATTAAAGAACAGCCACAAGATGGTTTCAGCAACCAAGGTATCATTTTAATCAGTATAACAGCGCCGACCTAGCACTGTCTGTAGGTTACTGTGCATAATCCTGCTGACAGGTTCCCTTTAATACTAGAGAAAGGATCATTCTGATTTGGTGTACCTTGTCCCAAAGGGATGGCTATTACGCTTTTTGATCAAAATGGTGTCACCAATCCTATGTGACATGCCTCAGGATTCAATCTGGCAGTCTTGTGTTTGTCTGCTGGCATCTCTATCCGCTGAGCCACTGGACATCCGGTTGCTGTCTGGTTGCTCCTGGTTACCGTTTGCATCCACTCCTTTCTTACAGCACGTGTTTTACATTTGTCCTATCCTATCACTCTGCAGATGCTTCTCTTTAAACCTCATTGTTACCTCTGTTCCTTGCTCTCCTTGCTGTTCCTTGCTGTTGATAGTTTACAAATACCCAGTTTGGTGGTGAAGGAGTAATCCTTTTCTTACAATCTGTTTGTGTCTTCTCTAGAAGTTATCTTCGTGGTTTTGGTAGTGTGTGTGTGTATTTATTCTCTCCCATTTGGTTAGTCACTGCAATTGTTCCCTTGAAACCCACTTTGTTGTTCTTGGGCATTTTTGCATGACTACAGTTTCTTTTCATTCCCTGTCTGTCTGGTTTGTGCTATCCATTTTACATCAGACCCATACCTCCCTGTGTCGGGGAAGGAATAGTTTGTGTGCATTCAAGAGCTTAGCAAGATTGGAGACCCAGGCCTCTCTACCTTCAAGGGTACCTCTGAGACAGGAATAGTGAGGATCCCATCTCCAGGGACAGTTACAGGCCCCCTCTCCCTTACTTCAGGCCAGCACATTGTGACACTTGATTTACATGTGCTGCTACTATTTACTTAATTATTTAGTGCAGGGTATTTGCTGTGTGAATATCATACTGTGTGATGGACATCATATTGTGTTGGGGAATTGTGGGGGTACTATAATGTGTGGGGAAATTGAGGAAGTATTATCCTATGTGGGTTGGGGTCGTTGGGGCACCAAACTGGGTGGGGAGTCACTGTGTGGTATAATACTATGAGATGAACCACTGTATGGGCATTATACTTTGATTCACTATGGAGACATCATAATGTGGGAGGCTCACTTTTGGGTCACCATATTGTCATAGAATCACTGTACTGGCATAATATAGCGGGTGGGGGTTATTATGGATGACTCATTTTGAGTGTGAAGGAACTGTGGGGATAACAGCGGCTTGTAATATTGGTGTGCTTAGATGAGAGTGTAATTTGTAATTGCAAGGGCTTGTCCACATAGAAGATGTATATTAAGAACAGAACCTGCTTATAGGACTATTGGTCCATTTTTTACTCAGCCTTTGCCTTTTATTCACATTATGAGATAGAATAAAAATAATACATTGTGGGCCCACTGGACTTGATGTGCATAGCCAGATTAGAGGTGTTGTGATGAACAAATTTGGAGAATCAAGCAACAGCAGATATGTAATATGGTTCAGCAAGAGATTCTGCTTTAATTGAATGCGGGCGGTGTTTGTATACACCCCTGAACAGGGAAGGCTCTATGCCTAAAAGCAAGCACATGTTTTCTGGGACTTAGACACAGATGTGTCTGGGTTTGTGATATAACTCAATTCCTCAGGGATTTGGAATGTGTAGACGAGTTACTGTGTAAGAGGAATTGATGGTGCCTCTGAAGAGTCCCTGCACGATGTGGCATTAGTAAGAAAAGACTGCCATCTGCTAAGCGGGATGAAACCAGTCAGAACCAATTTGCACCAGAAGAATTGCAGGGGACCAAATTCTTGTACTGAACCAGGTCAGGTGTCTTGCATGACAGAGTTCCTGGATATTCAATCCCCGCCCGCCAAATCACAGGAGGAATTGGCGTTAAGGAGAGGAGTGGTGCATATGTGGACCAGAGACTATGCTGAAGCCAGTGTGACAGGTCACTGTGGAAAGCATGCACCAGCAGGCTGCTGGTCACCATCAGTCAAGACCCAGAGACCCAAGACCCAGAGACTCCACCTGCACTGGTCAAGATCTAGAGTCCAGGCTGCACTGTTCAAGACCAAAATCTTTGCCCCGTGCTGGTCAAGTCCCAGTGGCCATACAGGACCCATCCTTCACTACTCCAGACCTAGGAGACACCTGCCATGGTCAATGATTTGAAGATCCATGAGGAAATGTCAACCAGTGGAGGATGCCCACAATTACAGACGGATGACATGAGTGAGCAGAGCCATCGCTTCCAGCCATAACATGCAGTACAGGGATCAGCCTGGGTTAGGACAACAGGTGGGATGGGAGCCTTTTGGTGAACAGGATGCTCAATTCTCCCTGAATGGACTTTGTTGGGAGGACTTACTGCCTAGCTGGAAAACCCGTTTACCCTCGCTAGTGTCATTGCTGTTGAAAAAGCTATCGTGGTAACTCCCAGGAACAGGTGTACCACCTTTATAGAAAGAACATCAATATACTTATCAAGATACTTTCCCCGCTATTCTAATTGTATTGTTTAATGATTTATTGTTTTTCACACTGTTTGCTATTATCTGTTTCCTAATTACTGCAAATTTCCACTGTATTTTAAAGGACTAAACTGTTCATTGACTGTTCCTGTCTCGAGCTTCCTGTCATTGCATTCAGTCTCCTGCTTAACATTTGGTGTTGTCATCAGTATGCGAGATTCAAACACAAAGATGGCTGACCAGTCAGTGACAGTCCATTCGGTCAAATGTACCACATGAGGCTATGCCCAGCAACCTTACCAAGTTCGCGGGAAGCAGTGTATCACTCTGGGATTGGGTACAGATGCTGAGAAGTATGCTGCAAATGTACCCTCTGACCCCATCTGTCAGGCCGAGTCAGCTCTCCTAAACCTAGACGGAGAGGTCCAGCAGACAGTTATGTACCGCCAGCCTAGGGAGTGATACTGTGGAAAAAGTGATAGAAATCTTAGAGAACATGCACGGTGACACTACGGACATAGGGCACCTCCACATGCGTCTGTTTCAAGGGGAAAGTGAGACTGTAGCTCAGTATGTAATGCGTTGCAGAAAGTGAAAGCCTATATCACTAAGAGGAACCAAGACCGGTACAGATTGTGGGGGCTATTGGATGAAGTGCTGCGGGACCAACTGGTGGCCGGACTGAGGGACACCTACCTTAGGCCCTAATGAAGGGATGAAGACTCCAAAGATGTTGTCTCTGAGAGACCCATTGACTGTGTTGAATGTAATGGGTAGCTGATCTGTTGCTTAATGGACACAGGATCTCAGGGGACTACTAAGCCTGACGAATACTTTCAGATTCACTTTCATGAGTTTGCCAATTCAAGGAAAGAGACCTCCATCCATGGTTGCTGCCAACCAATTGCCCATTCCAGTGGCTGGAGTAATGTGGATATCTGTACGAGTGTGTGGAAAAGACCTGGGCCAAAAAGGGATAGCGCTGGTAAAGAGCTCCAGAGGAGGGAGGGCCCATTGTAACTCTGGGGATGAATGTGTTTAAGGAAGTAGGGCAGTTCCTAACAAGTTGCTATGAGGAATCACAGAGGGAGCTAAGTGGCAGCCAATCCAGTGGGGTCCAAAGTATGAGAAAGCTTTGCAGGCATTCAACATGGTGCTGACAAATGCTCCTATCTTCACGTACGCTGATTTCTTTGTGCTATACACCGAAGGAAGCCTGTATGGGCTAGGAGCAGTCTGGCCCAGGTGCAGGAAGGAAGAGAAAGGGTGATTGGTTGCTTATGCCAGCATGTTGCGGGGAGAGACTGAAAAGAATCCGGACAATAATAGTTCATTTAAGCTGGAGATGGTGAATATTTGTTAGGATCAGAGATACATGTGTGGATTACTATTATTATTTATTATTATGGCGTCATTTATTCCATGGTGCTTTAAAAGTGAAAGGGGGTATACAGTTACGTCCATATTGGGATCATTACCATGCTGAAAGATCCATCCACGTTTCAATTTCAATGCCCTTGCTTATGAAAGGAGGTTTGCACTCAAAATCTCACGATAAATTATCCCATTCATTCTTTCATGTACATGGATCAGTAGTCCTGGTCCCTTTTTGCAGAGAAACAGCCCCAAAGCATGATGTTGCCTCTCCCATGCTTCACAGTAGTGATGGCATTCTTTGGATGCAACTCAGCATTCTGTCTCCTCCAAACATGACGAGTTTTGTTTCTATCAAACAGTTCTACTTTGGTTTAATCAGACTATATGACATTCTCCAAATACTCTTCTGGATAATCCAAATGCTCTCTAGCAAACTTCAGACAGGCCCGGACATGTACTGGCTTAAGCAGGGGGACACGTCTGACACTGCAGGATCTGACCCCTGGCGGCATAGTGTGTTACTGATGATAGCCTTTGTTACAGAAGTCCCAGCTCTATGCAGGTCATTCACTAGGTCCCCCTGTGTGGTTCTAGGATTTTTGCTCACCATTCTTGTGATCATTTTGACCCCACAGGCATTGATCTTGAGTGGAGCCCCTGATCAAGGGAGATTATCAGTGGTTTTGTATGTCTTACATATTCTTATTATTGCTCCCACAGTTGATTTCATCACACCAAGCTGCTTGCCAATTGCTGATTCAGTTTTCCCAGCCTGGTGCAGGGCTACAATTTTGTTTCTGGTGTCCTTCGACAGCTCTTTGGTCTTCACCATAGTGGAGTTTGGAGTATGATTGTTTGAGGTTGTGGACAGGTGTCTTTTATACTAATAACAAGTTCAAACAGGTGCCATTACTACAGGTAATGAGTAGAGAACAGAGGAGCCTCTCAAAGAAGAAGTTACAGGTCTGTGAGACCCAGAAATCTTGCATGTTTTTAGGTGGCCAAATACTTATTTTCCATCATAATTTGTAAAATAAATCTTGCCAAATCAGACAAGATGATTTTCTGGATTTGTTTTCTCATTTTGACTCTCACAGTTGTGGTCTAACCTATGATGTCAATTACAGGCCTCTCTCATCTTTTTAAGTGGGAGAACTTGCACAATTGGTGGCTGACTAAATGCTTTTTTCACCACTGTAATAAAAATGAGTACAATAATAATAAACAGACGTCACGACTGGTACAAGAGAGAGGACCCTGCCCGTGAGGGCTCACAACCTACAAGGGATGGGTGAGGATACAGAAGGTGAGGGTAGAGCTGGTTGTGCAGCGGTGTGGTGGATCAGTGGTTACTGCAGATTGTAGATGTGTCGGAAAAGGTGGGTCTTCAGGTTCCTTTTGAAGGCTTCCATGGTAGGCGAGAGTCTCATATGTTGAAGTATAGAGTTCCAGAGTAGGGGGTGTGTGGGAGAAATCTTGCGATTGTGGAAAGAGGAGATAACAGGGGAGTAGAAAAGGAGATCTTGTGAGGATTGGAGGTTGCATGCAGGTAAGTACCGAGAGTCTAGGTCACAGATATATGAGGGAGACAGGTAGTGGAAGGCATTGTACACCATGGTTAGATTTTTGACTTGGAATTTCTGGGTAATGGGGAGCAAGTGACTGGATCGACAGAAGGAAGAGTCTGGGTGTGAGGGTGTTAGAATGGAGGCCACAAAACAGGAGGTTGCAGTAGTCAAGGTGGGAGATGAGGATTACATGGACCAGGGTTTTTGCAGCTGATTTGTTGAGGAATGTACGTTTACAGGAAATATTTTTGAGTTGAAGTCAGCAGGAAGTGGGCTTGGATGTGTGGCTTGATGGAGAGATCAGAGTAAAGGATTACCCCAATGCAGCGAGCTTGTGGGACTGGGAAGAGTTAGCAGCCATTTTCATTACTGGATAAGTCTGTTGGTGAGGTCAAGTGAGACGGGTGGGAAAGATGATGAATTTTGTTTTGTCCATATTAGGTTTTCTAAATCTAGTGGAGATGTAGGAGGAAATAGTGGACAGACATTGTGAGATTCTGGTTAGTAGGGAGGTGATATCGGGGATGATACATAGGGATGATACTGAAAGCCTTGGGTCTCTATGAGCAGTCACAGGCCAAAGGTGTAGATGGAGAAGAGCAGGAATCCTAGAACTGAACCTTGCAAAACACTGACAGATAGGGGGCGAGGTGAGGGGGTGTTTGTGAGTGGGAGAAACTGAATGTCTGGTCTGTTAGGTATGACGAGATCCAGGATACGCCAAAGTCTGTGACGCCAAAACATGAGAGAGTCTGTAGTAATAATTAATGATCCACTGTGTCAAAATCAGAGGACAGGTCCAGGTGGATGAGGAAAGAGTAGTGTCACTTGGTTGCACGGTGGCTCAATGAAGCCCTACTACATGCAGCGCAAGGGTACTTGCAGCGCTTAGGTCCTGGGTTCAAATCCAACCAAGGACATCATCTGTAAGGAGTTTGTATATTCTCTCCATGTTTGCGTGTGTTTCCTCTTCTCTTGTTTCCTTCCTCATGCCAAAGACATACGGTTAGGGGACCTAGATTGTGAGCCCCAATGTGGACAGTGCCAATAATGTCTGTAAAGCGCTGTGGAATTAATGGCGCTATATAAGTGAGTAGAATAAATAATATGTAGTGTAGTGTGCATGTGTTAATATAGTCATCTACCGCCACATTCATCTCTACCCAGCTCTATTCCACTCACCAGTTGACCTGACTTTTGCCAAACCATTTGAGAGCAGTGTGATGTATTGGCAGAGATTCCAGAGATATACAACTTACTGGACTGCTTTTTGCAATCACTGTTCGTCTGCTGCAGATCTAACAGTTCTCTGAAAGCTGAGCTCCTGTAACCCCATCCACATCACTAATTGGCAGCATCTTATGTACACTGTGCATAGGCAGTAACATGCCATTCATTGTTGGGGGTGGGCATTATGCAGAGCCCATGAATATGGAGGAATACAAGTCAGCAGATTTAGTAATCTGGTGATAATCTCTTGCTGATAAAACACTGATTTGATCACAACTACAGCAACCAAGTAAGGGACACATAGCTTGGATCTAGGTCTCTATCTCTACGTTATGCTACTTTCAGATTAATTGACAGTAAAAACCTGGTGACAAGTTCCTTTTAAGATAGGTGTTCCTCCAGTATCTCTGGAACCCTGCCTAGCTCGCATAGAAACAGTTGAAGGAAAATTTTTTTAGAACCAGTTCCTTAATGCAGAGGTCCCCAACTCCAGTCCTCAAGGCCCACCAACAGGTCATGTTTTCAGGATTTCCGTTGCATTGCACAGGTGATGCAATTATTACCTGGGCAAGACTAAGGAAATCCTGAAAACATGACCTGTTGGTGGGCCTTGAGGACTGGAGTTGAGGACCTCTGCCTTAATGGACCTGTAATAGAGATTAAGCCAAAACTGTAGCATTAACCACTTGCATTTGGGGTGCTGCACCACTACCACCATGCGTGACAGTATCCTGATTTATGTCTCTTGTAAATGTAATAGGATTTTACCCATACAATATCAACTTTCCCAAAACAAAGCCTTACCGCTGACAATGATTGACTCTCAGCAGCCGTTCCAAAACGCCACCTTTGCCTCCGTATCTAGCTTTCCATCTGGCAAACACAATCCAGCCTGTGACAGATAATTTCTGTCCCTTAATGGGGATGGCTTTTTGGAAATAACCATTATGACTGGCAGCTGGTAGAAACAGGTGCAGGAGGTTCTATCTGACGCCTTCAATTCATTCTGCTGTGTGTAAGCATTTTTTTTTTTGTTCTTTGTTAAAATAAATCTAGTGCTGTTATTTCTGTTTTTTCTCCAGGAAATATTTGAAAGTGCATAGTATGTTGTGGCGAGATGGCAGACCATTCTTTTTCATGTGACGGGTTTGCCACCTTACCACTCTAGATAGTGGGAATAAAAATGCACATATATATTCAAGGTGACAGAACGCAGCATCATTCTACCTTTTGCTATTGTACAAAAAAGGACCAGCACAATATTCATGTGTTATCTTAGTAGAAAACCATAGGCAATAGCCGCAGTTGGTTATTAAGCTGTATAATTGCATTCCTGCCTCCCGAAAATATTAGTGCTCAGAGGGTATTTGCTATCAGTATACATGTTTTGCATGCAATAAGACAACATAAAACTGCTTAAAGTAATTTTTAACCCCTTCACCCCCCAGAAATGTTTTCATCTTCATGAACAAGTCAAATTTTACAATTCTGATCAGTGTCACTTTATGTAGTAATAACTCTGGAATGCTTCATTGAATCCCAGTAATTCTAAGCTGTTTTTTTGCGACTTTGTGCACTTCATGATAGCTGCAGCATTTGTTCTAGATGAACTGGGTTCAATATTATTATTTTGTGAAAAAAATCTGAAATTTTGAGAAAATTTTTCACATTCTGCAATTTTTAAACATTTAATTTGTAGCCCTAAAACGACAAAATAGTTAATTAATAACATTTCCCGAATGTCTACTTTACATAAGCACAATATTTGAAATAATGTGTTTTTTTGTTAGGAAGTTAAAAAAGTTAAAATTTGAAGAGCAAGTTCTCATTTTTAACACAATATTTTCAAATCCGTTTTTTTTAGGGACCACATCACATTTCAAATTATTCTAATTATTTTGAAGGGCCTATATATATATATATATGTATATATATACAGTACAGACCAAAAGTTTGGAAACACTTTCTCATTTAAAGATTTTTCCGTATTTTCATGAATACAGAAAAGCAGTCATCAAAGCAAAAGGTGGCTACTTTGAAGAACCTAGAATAAAAGACAGTTGTTTCACACGTTTTTGTTAAGCATATAATTCCACATGTGTTAATTCATAGTTTTGATGCCTTCAGTGTGAATGTACAATTTTCATAGTCATGAAAATACAGAAAAATCTTGAAATGAGAAGGTGTGTCCAAACTTTTGGTCTGTACTATATATATATATATATATATATATATATATATATATATATACATACATACAGTCATGGCCAAAAGTATTGACACCCCTGCAATTCTGTCAGATAATACTTATTTTCTTCCTGAAAATGATTGCAAACACAAATTCTTTGGTATTATTATCTTCATTTAATTTGTCTTAAATGAAAAAACACAAAAGAGAATGAAGCAAAAAGCAAAACATTGATCATTTCACACAAAACTCCAAAAATGGGCCAGACAAAAGTATTGGCACCCTCAGCCTAATAATTGGTTGCACAACCTTTAGCCAAAATAACTGCGACCAACCGCTCTCGGTAACCATCAATGAGTTTCTTACAACGCTCTGATGGAATTTTAGACCATTCTTCTTTGGCAAACTGCTCCAGGTCCCTGATATTTGAAGGGTGCCTTCTCCAAACTGCCATTTTTAGATCTCTCCACAGGTGTTTTAAGGGATTCAGGTCTGGACTCATTGCTGGCCACCTTAGAAGTCTCCATCATTGCTGGCCACCTTAGAAGTCTCCAGTGCTTTCTCTCAAACCATTTTTTAGTGCTTTTTGAAGTGTATTTTGGGTCATTGTCCTGCTGGAAGACTCATGACCTCTGAGGGAGACCCAGCTTTCTCACACTAGGCCCTACATTATGCTGCAAAATTTGTTGGTAGTCTTCAGACTTCATAATGCCATGCACACGGTCAAGCAGTCCAGTGCCAGAGGCAGCAAAGCAACCCTAAAACATCAGGGAACCTCCGCCATGTTTGACTATAGGGATCGTGTTCTTTTCTTTGAATGCCTCTTTTTTTCTCCTGTAAACTCTATGTTGTTGCCTTTGCCCAAAAAGCTCTACTTTTGTCTCATCTGACCAGAGAACATTCTTCCAAAATGTTTCAGGCTTTTTCAGGTAAGTTTTGGCAAACTCCAGCCTGGCTTTTTTATGTCTCGGGATAAGAAGTGGGGTCTTCCTGGGTCTCCTACCATACAGGCCCTTTGCATTCAGATGCCGACAGATAGTACGGGTTGACACTGTTGTACCCTCCGACTGCAGGGCAGCTTGAACTTGTTTGCATGTTAGTCGAGGTTCTTTATCCAACATCCGCACAATCTTGTGTTGAAATCTCTTGTCAATTTTTATTTTCTGTCCACATCTAGGGAGGTTAGCTACAGTGCCATGGGCTTTAAACTTCTTGATGACACAGCGCACGGTAGACACAGGAACATTCCGGTCTTTGGAGATGGACTTGTAGCCTTGAGATTGCTCATGCTTCCTCACAATTTGGTTTCTCAAGTCCTCAGACCGTTCTTTGGTCTTCTTTCTTTTCTCCATGCTCAATGTGGTACACATAAGGACACAGGACAGAGGTTGAGTCAACTTTAATCCATGTCAACTGGCTGCAAGTGTGATTGAGTTATTGCCAACACCTGTTAGGTGCCACAGGTAAGTTGCAGGTGCTGTTAATTACACAAATTAGAGAAGCATCACATGATTTTTCGAATAGTGCCAATACTTTTGTCCACCCCCTTTTTATGTTTGGTGTGGAATTATATCCAATTTGGCTTTAGGACAATTCTTTTTGTGTTTTTTCATTTAAGACAAATTAAATGAAGATAATAATGCCAAATAATGTGTGTTTGCAATCAATTTCTGGAAGAAAATGAGTATTATCTGACAGAATTGCAGGGATGTCAATACTTTTGGCCATGACTGTATATGTATATATATCTAAACTGCTCAAAAAAATAAATTGAACACTTAAACAACGAAATATAACTCCAAGTAAATCAAACTTCTGTGAAATTAAACTGTCCACTTAGTAAGCAACACTGTTTGACAATCAATTTCACATGCTGTTGTGCAAATGGAATAGACAACAGATGGAAATTATTGCCAATTATCAAGACACACTCAATATAGCAGTGGTTCTACAGACCACATCTCAGTACCAATGCTTTCTGGCTGATGTTTTGGTCACTTTTGAATGTTGGTTGTGCTTTCAAACTCTAGGTAGCATGAAACAGACTCTACAACCCAAACAAGTGGCTCAGGTAGTGCAGCTCATCCAGGATGGCACATGAATGCAAGCTGTGGCAAGAAGGTTTGCTGTGTCTGTCAGCTTACTGTCCAGAGGCTGGAGGTGCTACCAGGAGACAGGCCAGTACACCTGCAGATGTGGAGGGGGCCATAGGAGGTCAACAACCCAGCAGCAGGACCGCTACCCCAGCCTTTGTGCACGGAGGAACAAGAGGAGCATTGCCAGAGCCCTGCAAAATGATCTCCAGCAGACCACAAATGTGCATGTGCCTGCACAAACGGTTAGAAACCGACTCCATGAGTATGTTTTGAGTGCCTGACGTCCACAGATGGGGGTTGTGCTCACAGTCCAACACCATGCAGGATGATTGGCATTTGCCACAGAACACCAGGATTGGCAAATTCGCCACTGGCGCCTTATGCTCTTCACAGATGAAAGCAGGTTCACACTGAGCACATGTGACAGACGAGTCTTGAGACGAGGTGGAGAGCAATCTGCTGCCTGCAACATCCTTCAGCATGATCGATTTGGCAGTGAGTCAGTAATGGTGTGGGGTGGCATTTATTTGGAGGGCCGCACAGCCCTCCATGTGCTCGCCAGGGGTAGCCTAACTGCCATTAATTACCAAGATGAGATCCCCAGACCCCTTGTGAGACCATATGCTGGTCAGTTGGCCCTGGGTTCCTCCTAATGCAGGACAATGCCAGACCGCATGTGGCTGGAGTATGTCAACAGTTCCTGCAAGATGAAGGCATTGAAGCTATGGACTGGCTAGCCCGTTCCCCAGACCTGAATCCGATTGAAAACATCTGGGACATCTTGTCTTGCACCATCCACAAACATCACATTGCACCACAGACTGTCAAGGAGTTGGCAGATGCTTTAGTCCAGGTCTGGGAGAAGATCTCTCAGGAGACCATTCACCGCCTCATCAGGAGCAAGCCCAGGCATTGTATGGAGGTCATACAGGCACATGGTGGCAACACACACACAACTGAACATCATTTCCTTGCCTTGAGGCATTTCCACTGAAGTTGGATGAGCCTGTAATTTGATTTTCCACTTTGATTTTGAGTATCATTTCAAATCCAGACCTCCATGGGATATTCATTTTGATTCACTTTGAGCAGAAAAGACAAAAAATGTACATCATTTTAAAAACTGTAACCCTCAAGGATCTCAAAACTATATTCAAAAAGTTAATTAACCCTTCAGGTGCTTCACAGGAATTTTTGCAATGTGGAAGGAAAAAATTAGCATTTAACTATTATTCACAAAAAATTTACTTTAGACCCGTATTTTTTTTATTTTCACAAGGGTAGCAGGAGAAAATGGACCCTAAGAATTGTTGTGCAATTTCTCCTGAGTACACTGATACCCAATATGTGGGAGGAAACTACTGTTTTGCCACACGGCAGGACTCGGAAGGGAAAGATTACCGTTTGACGTTTTGAAAAAGAATTTGCCTTGAAATCAATAGCAGACGCCATGTCACCTTTCAAGATCCCTTGATGCGCTTAAACAGTGAAAAAAAAACTACAAATGATGCTATTTTGGAAACTAGACCCCTCAAGGAATGTATCTACAGGTGCTTCTCACAAAATTAGAATATCATCAAAAAGTTAATTTATTTCAGTTCTTCAATACAAAAAGTGAAACTCAATTATGTAGGGTCAATACAAACAGGATGATTTATTTAAAGTGTTTATTTCTGTTTATGTTGATGATTATGGCTTACAGCCAATGAAAACGCAAAAGTCATTATCTCAGTAAATTAAAATAATTAACAAAAAACACATGCAATGACTTCCTATGTGTTTAAAAAGGTCCCTTAGTCTGTTTCAGTAGGCTCCACAATCATGGGGAAGACTGCTGACTTGGCAGATGTCCAGAAGGCAGTCATTGACACAGTCCACAAGGAGAGTAAGCCACACAAGATCATTGCTAAAGAAGATGGCTGTTCACAGAGTGCTGTATCCAAACATGCTAATGGAAAGTTGAGTGGAAGGAAGGAAAATGTGTGGTAAAAAAGATGCACAAGCAACCGCGATAACCGCAACCTTGAAAGGATTGTTAAGAAAAGGCCATTTAAAAATTTGGGGGAGAATCACAAGGAGTGGACTGCTGCTGGAGACACACAGACATATTCAGGACATGGGCTACAAGTTTTACATTTTTTGGGTTAAGCCACTGATGACCAATAGACAACGCCTGAAGCATCCTACCTGGGCCAAGGAAAAAATGAACTGGACTGTTGCTCAGTGGTTCAAGGTGTTTTTAGATGAAAGTAAATTTTGCATTTCATTTGGAAATCAAGGTCCCAGAGTCTAGAGGAATGGTGGAGAGGCACACAATCCAAGCTGCTTGAGGTCTAGTGTGAAGTTTCCACAATCAGTGATGGTTTGGGCAGCCATGTCATCTGCTGGTGTAGGTTCACTGTGTTTTATCAAGACAAAAGTCAGCTCAGTTGTCTACCAGGAAATTTTAGAGCACTTCATGCTTCCCTCTGCTGACAAGATTTTTGGAGATGGAAATTTCATTCTCTAGCAGGAATTGGCACCTATCCACACTGCCAAAAGTAGCAATACCTGGTTTAAAAACAACAGTATCATGGAGCTTGATTTTCCAGCAAACTCACCTGACCTTAAGAGGGAATTGTCGAGAGGTATATGTGAGACACCAGACCCAACAATGCTGACAAGCTGAAGTTGCCAATCAAAGCAACCTGGGCTTCCATAACACCTCAGCAGTGCCACTGGCTGATCGCCTCCATGCCACGCCACCTTGATGCAGTAATTGATGCAAAAGGAGCCCCAACCAAGTATTGAGTGCATTTACTGAAAATACAATTCAGTAGGAAAACATTTTGGATTTTAAAATCATTTTTCAAGCTGGTGTTATAAAGTATTCTAATTTACTTAAATAATGATTTTTGGGTTTTCATTGGCTGTAAGCCATAATCATCAACATTAACAGAAATAAACACTTGAAATAGATCACTCTGTTTGTGATGACTCTATTTAATGTACAAATTTCACTTTTTGTATTAAAGAACTGAAATAAATTAACTTTTTGATAATATTCTAATTTTGTTAGAAGCATCTGTAGATGTATGCTGAGCACCTTGAACCCCTGGGTGCTTTACAGAAAATTATATTGTATAGTCATGAAAACAGGAGAATATGCACCATACAATTTTCCGTGCAATTTCTCTTGAGCATGCCAATGCCTCATATGTGAGGAAAACTACTGTTTAGGTAGCATGGCAGGGCTCGGAAGGAGCGCCATTTGACAATTTGTACGTAAAATTTGCTGGAATTATTAGCAGAAGCCATGTCACATTTGGAGAGCCACTGATGTGCCTAACCAGTGTAAACCCCCATAAGTAAAGTCATTTTGGAAACTAGACCCCTCAAGGAATGTATCTAGATGTGTGGTGAGCACTTTTAAACCCTCAGGAGATGCACATAAGTTTATGACGCTGAGCTGTGAAAAAAAACAACACATTTTTTCTATGAAAAAAATTAGCATTTTTATTAGGGTAACAGGAGAAATTGCACAACACAATTTATTGTGCAATTTTTTTCTGAGTATGCCAATACCCTGTATGTGGGGGAAAACTACTTTTTGGGCACATGGCAGGGCTCTGAAGAAAGAGCATCATTTGACTTTTTGAGCACAAAATTAGCTGGAATCATTAGCGTACGCTATGTCGCATTTGGAAAGCCCTTGATGTGCATAAACAGTGAAAACCCCACAAAAAAGACCCAATTTTGGAAACTAGACCCCTCAATGAATGTATCTAGATGTGTGGTGCGCATCATATTCCCCCAGGTGCTTCACGGAAGTTTATAACTTAAAGCCGTGAAAATAAAAAATCTACTTTTTCTCACAAAAATGTTCTTTTAGCCTGAATTTTCTTATTTCCATAAAGGTTGCAGGGGAAAATGGAACCAAACATTTGTAGTGCAATTTCCCCTAAGTACGCAGATGCCCAATGTGTGGACAACTACTGTTTGGGCAGTGCTACAGGTTAGTAATGATTATGAATTCATGAGTGTTTTCCAGAAGCAAAAGCAACAGTAGATGTTACTGAGTGAAAATTGCAATTTGCAGTCATAGTACCCAGTACATTTTAGTGAACAGTATGTTTTAGCGCCCAGCTCATGCTTCTGGAGACACACACCCATAAATTAGGCGGGCTCTCATCGATAGAGAAATGATAAATATGTGGACCTTAAATGTGGTTTAGGTACAATGGGGCTGATAATGGAGGAGGACATTTGGATTTGGGAGCACAGAATTTGCGGAGTTTCTTTTGGGGGGCATTGAGCCATTTCGCTTTTCCAGAGCCTTTGTACCACCAGCAACATGGAAGCCCCTATATTTCCATTGAAAGGTGACAGACCTGAGTGGGGGCTTTTTTTGTGGATTTATTTGAAGCTTTTGTTAGGTACATTTTGGATCACAATTGTGCTGCGCTATACGCTGAGCACTTATATCTGGGTTTCCATCAAAACCTCTGAGTGACATGATTCAGATGAAAATCCAAGAGATCCATTCACTATAATGAGGCAGCAGAGGTCGTTTTGACTCTGTCTGCCCTCTGTTCAGCTTTGTCCTTTTTTTTGAGAGGTTCACTAAACTGTGGCCAACGGCACTTTAATACACGCCTAAAAAGACAGATACCACCGGATCACAGGCCAGTGTCTCCATCTGCCTCGCACAGGGACTCTTTCACCAGGGGTTCCCATTGAATCGTGTATCTCAGAGATTTACACGGAAACCCTGTTGTAAGTAGGGTTGAGCGAAACGGGTCGTTCATTTTCAAAAGTCGCCGACTTTTGGCAAAGTCGGGTTTCATGAAACCCGATCCGACCCCTGTGCGGGGTCGGCCATGCGGTACGCGACTTTCGCGCCAAAGTCGCGTTTCAATGACGCAAAAAGCGCCATTTCTCAGCCAATGAAGGTAAATGCAGAGTGTGGGCAGCGTGATGACATAGGTCCTGGTCCCCACCATCTTAGAGAAGGGCATTGCAGTGATTGGCTTGCTGTCTGCGGCGTCACAGGGGCTATAAAGGGGCGTTCCCGCCGACCGCCATGTTACTGCTGCTGATCTGAGCTTAGGGAGAGGTTGCTGCCGCTTCGTCAGAAGCAGGGATAGCGTTAGGCAGGGTCCATTAACCACCAAACCGCTTGTGCTGTAGCGATTTCCACTGCCCAACACCACCTTCGGTGTGCAGGGACAGTGGAAGCTACATTTTTTTTTTCCCCTCAGCGCTGTAGCTCATTGGGCTGCCCTAGAAGGCTCCCTGATAGCTGCATTGCTGTGTGTACGCCGCTGTGCAAACCAACTGCTTTTTTCAAAGCACAAATCCTCTTGTTCCTTCCTTTCTGCACAGCTATCTTTTTTGTTTGTCCACACTTTTTATTTCATTTGTGCATCAGTCCACTCCTTATTGCTGCCTGCCATACCTGGCTGAGATTACTGCAGGGAGATAGTAATTGTTGGACACTCCCTGTTTTTTTTTTTTTATTTATTTTTTTTTTGTGGGAGATTAAGATTGACATTTCTGCTAGAGTGCCATCCCTGTGTGTGCCATCTCTCACTCAGTGGGCCATGGAAAGCCTATTTATTTTTTTTGCTTGATTTGGGTTATAAAATCTACCTGAAAAAATCACTACATCAATCAGTGGGAGAAAAATATTGGCCTCAGGGCTTGTGTGCCACTCTTGACTCCTGTGTGTGCCATCTCTCAGTCAGTGGGCCATAGAAAGCCTATTTATTTTTTTGCTTGATTTGGGTTCTAAAATCTACCTGAAAAAATCACTACATCAATCAGTGGGAGAAAAATATTGACCTCAGGGCTTGTGTACCACTCCTGACTCCTGTGTGCATCATCACTCACTCAGTGGGCCATAGAAAGCCCATTTTTTTTTTTTTTTTGCTTTATTTGGGTTCTAAATTCAACCTGAAAAAATCAATAAATCAATCAGTGGGAGATTAATATTGGCCTTTGGGCTTGTGTGCCAGTCCTAAGCGTGCCATCTCTCTCTCTCAGATAGTGGGCCATAGAAAGCCTATTTATTATTTTTTTTATTGGGTTTATAAATTTTCCCTGGAACAAAAAAAAAAAAAGTGGGAGATTAATATTGGCCTCTGGGCTTGTGTGCCAGTCCTGAGCGTGCCATCTCTCTCACAAATAGTGGGCCATAGAAAGCCTATTTATGTTTTTGGTTGATTTGGGTTCTAAATTCTACCTGAAAAAATCAATAAATCAATCAGTGGGAGATAAATATTGGCCTCTGGGCTTGTGTGCCACTCCTGACTCCTGTGTGCGTCATCTCTCACTCAGTGGGCCATAGAAAGCCTTTTTTTCTTTTATTTGTTTTCTAAATTCTCCCTGAAAAAATCATTTTATTTTATTTGGTTTCTAAATTCTTCCTGAAAAAATCATTTTATTCTATTATTTTTTTTTCCTAAAGTCTCCCTGAAAAAAAAAAAAAATCAAATCAGTGGGAGATTAATATTGCCCTTTCTGCTTGTGTGCCAGTCTTGACTCCTGGGTGTGCCATCTCTCTCTCTCTCTCCAATTGTGGGCCATAGAAAGCCTATTATTTTTTTAGCTTGATTTGGGTTCCAAAATCTACCTGAAAAAATCACTACATCAATCAGTGGGAGATAAATATTGGCCTCTGGGCTTGTGTGCCACTCCTGACTCCTGTGTGCGTCATCTCTCACTCAGTGGGCCATAGAAAGCCTTTTTTTGTTTTATTTGTTTTCTAAATTCTCCCTGAAAAAATCATTTTATTTTATTTGGTTTCTAAATTCTTCCTGAAAAAATCATTTTATTCTATTATTTTTTTTTCCTAAAGTCTCCCTGAAAAAAAAAAAAAAATCAAATCAGTGGGAGATTAATATTGCCCTTTCTGCTTGTGTGCCAGTCTTGACTCCTGGGTGTGCCATCTCTCTCTCTCTCTCCAATTGTGGGCCATAGAAAGCCTATTATTTTTTTAGCTTGATTTGGGTTCCAAAATCTACGTGAAAAAATCACTACATCAATCAGTGGGAGATAAATATTGGCCTCTGGGCTTGTGTGCCACTCCTGACTCCTGTGTGCGTCATCTCTCACTCAGTGGGCCATAGAAAGCCTTTTTTTCTTTTATTTGTTTTCTAAATTCTCCCTGAAAAAATCATTTTATTTTATTTGGTTTCTAAATTCTTCCTGAAAAAATCATTTTATTCTATTATTTTTTTTTCCTAAAGTCTCCCTGAAAAAAAAAAAAAAATCAAATCAGTGGGAGATTAATATTGCCCTTTCTGCTTGTGTGCCAGTCTTGACTCCTGGGTGTGCCATCTCTCTCTCTCTCTCCAATTGTGGGCCATATAAAGCCTATTATTTTTTTAGCTTGATTTGGGTTCCAAAATCTACCTGAAAAAATCACTACATCAATCAGTGGGAGATAAATATTGGCCTCTGGGCTTGTGTGCCACTCCTGACTCCTGTGTGCGTCATCTCTCACTCAGTGGGCCATAGAAAGCCTTTTTTTGTTTTATTTGTTTTCTAAATTCTCCCTGAAAAAATCATTTTATTTTATTTGGTTTCTAAATTCTTCCTGAAAAAATCATTTTATTCTATTTTTTTTTTTCCTAAAGTCTCCCTGAAAAAAAAAAAAAATCAGTGGGAGATTAATATTGCCCTTTCTGCTTGTGTGCCAGTCTTGACTCCTGGGTGTGCCATCTCTCTCTCTCTCTCCAATTGTGGGCCATAGAAAGCCTATTATTTTTTTTGCTTGATTTGGGTTCCAAAATCTACCTGACAAAATCACTACATCAATCATTGGGAGAAAAATATTGGCCTCTGGGCTTGTGTGCCACTCCTGACTCCTGTGTGTGGCATCTCTCACTCAGTGGGGCATAGAAAGCCTTTTTTTTTTTTTTGTTATTTGGTTTCTAAATTGTCATTGGAAAAATAATTTTATGTTATTTGGTTTCTAAATTCTTCCTGAAAAAATCATTTTATTTTATTTTGTTTCTAAAGTCTCCCTGAAAAAAAAAAAAAAACAGTGGGAGATTAATATTTACATTTGTGCTTCAGTGACAGTCCTGCGTTTGTGGCATCTCTCTCATTTGGTGCCACCAAAAACAGAGTGTGTAACATTGTGCCTGATTTTCGTTGTGGTCTCACTCACCTGTAAAGGGGTAGCTAAATCATACTGAAGTTATAGCTCACCGTGTAAGTTGTGTGACAGCAACAAATACCGTTAGTTTGGTTACGTTTTTAAAACAATGAGGAAGTCTGGTGGAAGAGGTCGTGGCCGGGGGCGTTCATTGTCAGCTGGTAATGAGGGTAGTGGTAGTGGTGGAGCATCAGCTGGTCGTGGGAAAAAAAATATTGCACCTAAGTCTGGAGCTGTGGAGCCAGGTTCGTCGTCTGGCTACACAAGGCCTCGAACGCTCCCTTTTCTGGGAGTAGGAAAACCGCTTTTAAAGCCGGAGCAGCAAGAGCAAGTTTTGGCTTATCTTGCTGACTCAGCCTCTAGCTCTTTTGCCTCCTCTCGTGAAACTGGTAAAAGTAAAAACAGCGCGTCGTTAGTGGATGTTCACGGTCAGGGACAAGTCGCTTCCTTGTCCTCTTCAGCAAAAACAATAACAGAGAAGAATGCAGCAGGCGACACAACGGGTTACTCCATGGAGCTCTTTACACATACCGTCCCTGGCTTAGAAAGTGAAGCAGTTAACAGTCCATGCCCATTACAAGTTGAATCTGACATGGAGTGCACTGATGCACAGCCACAGCCAGACTACTATGCTGGTCCTTTGACTCAGACCACAACATTGCCCTCGCAGGGTAATGATCAAGAATCAGACCCTGATAAGACTATGTTGCCCCATCACGAACGCTATACCACCGACCGACACGGTGACACAGACGAAGTTGCACACGAGCTACAAGAAGAGGTAATAGATGACCCAGTTCTTGACCCCGATTGGCAGCCATTGGGGGAACAGGGTGCAGGCGGCAGCAGTTCTGAAGCGGAGGAGGAGGGGCCGCAGCAGGCATCAACATCGCAACAGGTTCCATCTGCCGGGCCCGTATCTTGCCCAAAATGCGTGGCAAAGCCAAAACCTGTTGGAGGACAGCGTGGCCATCCGGTTAAAGCTCAGTCTGCAATGTCTGAAAAGGTATCCGATGCTAGAAAGAGTGCAGTCTGGCATTTTTTTAAACAACATCCAATTGATCAGCGCAAAGTCATCTGTCAAAAATGTTCAACTACCTTAAGCAGAGGACAGAATCTGAAAAGTCTCAATACAAGTTGCATGCATAGACATTTAACCACCATGCATTTGCAAGCCTGGACTAACTACCAAACGTCCCTTAAGGTTGTAGCACCCTCGGCCAATGAAGCTAGTCAGCAACGCAACATCCCTTCCGGCAGTGTAGGGCCACCATTTTCCGCACCACCTGCAGTATCTGTGCAGGTTTCTTTGCCAGGCCAAAGCAGTCAGGGGCAGGGAATCACCAGTTTCGTAGTAGGAAACACTGCATCTAGGGCACCGGCGGCAACAATACCATCTCCCACCGTCTCTCAGTCTGCCATGTCCACCGGCACCCCCGCTAGTTCCACAATCTCCAGCTCTCCAGTCCAGCTCACCCTACATGAGACTATGGTTAGAAAAAGGAAGTACTTAGCCTCGCATCCGCGTACACAGGGTTTGAACGCCCACATAGCTAGACTAATCTCGTTAGAGATGATGCCCTACCGGTTAGTTGAAAGCGAAGCTTTCAAAGCCCTGATGGACTACGCTGTACCACGCTACGAGCTACCCAGTCGACACTTTTTTTCCAGAAAAGCCATCCCAGCCCTCCACCAGCATGTTAAAGAGCGCATCGTTCATGCACTCAGGCAATCTGTGAGCACAAAGGTGCACCTGACAACAGATGCATGGACCAGTAGGCATGGCCAGGGACGTTACGTGTCCATCACGGCACACTGGGTGAATGTTGTGGATGCAGGGTCCACAGGGGACAGCAAGTTTGGGACAGTTCTGCCTAGCCCACGGTCTAGGAAACAGTTGGCTGTAGCCGTTCGCACCCCCTCCTCCTCCTCTTTGTCCTCCTGCAGAAGCGAGAGCTCGTCCACAGACCGCAGTCGCACAACCACTCCATCCGCAGCTGCCACTGTTGCACACCAGGTCTCCCATTATGGGGCAGCTACTGGCAAACGTCAGCAGGCTGTATTGGCTATGAAGTGTTTGGGCGACAACAGACACACCGCGGAAGTTCTGTCCGAGTTCTTGCAGAAAGAAACGCAGTCGTGGCTGGGCACTGTAGATCTTGAGGCAGGCAAGGTAGTGAGTGATAACGGAAGGAATTTCATGGCTGCCATCTCCCTTTCCCAACTGAAACACATTCCTTGCCTGGCTCACACCTTAAACCTGGTGGTGCAGTGCTTCCTGAAAAGTTATCCGGGGTTATCCGACCTGCTCCTCAAAGTGCGTGGACTTTGCTCACATATCCGCCGTTCGCCCGTACACTCCAGCCGTATGCAGACCTATCAGCGTTCTTTGAACCTTCCCCAGCATCGCCTAATCATAGACGTTGCAACAAGGTGGAACTCAACACTGCACATGCTTCAGAGACTGTGCGAACAGAGGCGGGCTGTTATGTTTTTGTGGGAGGATACACATACACGGGCAGGCAGTAGGATGGCAGACATGGAGTTGTCAGGTGTGCAGTGGTCGAAGATTCAAGACATGTGTCAAGTCCTTCAGTGTTTTGAGGAATGCACACGGCTGGTTAGTGCAGACAACGCCATAATAAGCATGAGCATCCCCCTAATGCGTCTGCTGATGCAAAGTTTGACGCACATAAAGGATCAGGCGTCTGCAGCTGAGGAAGAGGAAAGCCTTGATGACAGTCAGCCATTGTCTGGCCAGGGCAGTGTACAGGACGAGTTAGCGGGCGAAGAGGAGGAGGAGGACGAGGAGGATGATGGGGATGATTATATTTTTAATGAGGAAGCTTTTCCGGGGCCACTGGAAATTGGTGGCGCGGCAAGGCCGGGTTCTGGTTTTTGGAGGGACACAAGTGACGTGGATTTGCCTGAAACTGCCCCTCAACCAAGCACAACCGCAGATTTGAGAACTGGAACTTTGGCCCACATGGCGGATTATGCCTTACGTATCCTCAAAAGGGACACACGCATAACTTAAATGATGAACGATGACGATTACTGGTTGGCCTGCCTCCTTGATCCTCGCTATAAAGGCAAATTGCAAAATATAATGCCACATGAGAACTTGGAACTAATATTAGCAACCAAACAATCAACTCTTGTTGACCGTTTGCTTCTGGCATTCCCTGCACACAGCGCCCGTGGTCGTTCTCACACGAGCTGCAGGGGCCAGCAGACCAGAGGAGTTAGAGTTGCAGAAATCAGAAGTGGCGTTGGCCAGAGGGGTTTTCTGACCAGGTTGTGGAGTGATTTTGCTATGACCGCAGACAGGACAGGTACTGCAGCATCAATTCAAAGTGACAGGAGACAACATTTGTCCAGTATGGTTACAAACTATTTTTCATCCCTTATCGATGTTCTCCCTCAACCGTCATTCCCATTTGATTACTGGGCATCAAAATTAGACACCTGGCCAGAATTGGCAGAATATGCATTGCAGGAGCTTGCTTGCCCGGCAGCTAGTGTCCTATCAGAAAGAGTATTCAGTGCTGCAGGTTCAATACTAACAGAAAAAAGGACTCGTCTGGCTACCCAAAATGTAGATGATCTAACCTTCATTAAAATGAACCACAACTGGATTTCGAAATCTTTTGCCCCACCTTGCCCGGCTGACACCTAGCTTTCCTATGAAAAGGTCTTGCCTGTGGACTATTCTGAATGCCTTTTCCAATCTCGTAATTTTCTGCACCTGATTGTCCAGCATACGACATGTTTACACCTCACTAAATGGCCAAACTCCCCACACGGGGCCGTGGTATCGACACTTGGCGACAGCACCCTTGAGAGTGCTGTTTGTCTGAAGAGGTGGGTGTGCCCGCTTTTGGTCGACGGCACTGCCACTGGGTCCCTCCTAGTACAATAAAGTGTCTCTGGCGGTGGTGGTGCGCACCCAACGTCAGACACACCGTTGTAATATGAGGGGCCCTGGGCCTGTACCGCCGGCCACAAGACAGTTCCCCCCCCCCCAGCTCAAACAGTGCTCTACCACTTGCAAAATTATCTCACAGCTCCACCAATGTTTAGTCTATGCGCTGACATGCTTCAATGCCTGCCACTGACAATACCATTGTATTGACATTTTTGTTATGTTAGGCCTTCGAAGCCTGTCTGCGGTCACTCCTTCCACTATGCCTCCACTGACCACACCACTGCTGCCCGTGTACCCCTGGAACCAATTTAAAATTGCCTACAGCCATGTGTTATTATTTTAGGCCTTCGATGCCTGTCTGCGGTCACTCCTTCCACTAGGCCTCCACTGACCACACCACTGCTGCCCGTGTACCCCTGGAACCAATTTAAAATTACCTACAGCCAGCCCAATTTTTTTATTTTAGGCCTTCGATGCCTGTCTGCGGTCACTCCTTCCACTAGGCCTCCACTGACCACACCACTGCTGCCCGTGTACCCCTGGAACCAATTTAAAATTGCCTACAGCCATGTGTTATTATTTTAGGCCTTCGATGCCTGTCTGCGGTCACTCCTTCCACTAGGCCTCCACTGACCACACCACTGCTGCCCGTGTACCCCTGGAACCAATTTAAAATTGCCTACAGCCAGCCCAATTTTTTTATTTTAGGCCTTCGATGCCTGTCTGCGGTCACTCCTTCCACTAGGCCTCCACTGACCACACCACTGCTGCCCGTGTACCCCTGGAACCAATTTAAAATTGCCTACAGCCATGTGTTATTATTTTAGGCCTTCGATGCCTGTCTACGGTCACTCCTTACAATATGCCTCCACTGACCACACCACTGCTGCCCGTGTACCCCTGGAACCAATTTAAAATTGCCTACAGCCAGCCCAATTTTTTTATTTTAGGCCTTCGATGCCTGTCTGCGGTCCGTTCTTTCTACTACTACTACACTGACCAGGCCACTGCTGCCCGTGTACCCCTGGAACCAATTTAAAATTGCCTACAGCCATGTGTTATTATTTTAGGCCTTCGATGCCTGTCTGCGGTCACTCCTTCCACTAGGCCTCCACTGACCACACCACTGCTGCCCGTGTACCCCTGGAACCTATTTATAATTGCATAGAGCATCCTTTTTTTAATAGTAGGCGTACAAAGTCTGTCTGCGGTTCACTATTGAAATTGTCCTGGTATATCTCGATTTTTCCAAAGCGTTTGATACCGTGCCGCACAAGAGGTTGGTACACAAAATGAGAATGCTTGGTCTGGGGGAAAATGTGTGTAAATGGGTTAGTAACTGGCTTAGTGATAGAAAGCAGAGGGTGGTTATAAATGGTATAGTCTCTAACTGGGTCGCTGTGACCAGTGGGGTACCGCAGGGGTCAGTATTGGGACTTGTTCTCTTCAACATATTCATTAATGATCTGGTAGAAGGTTTACACAGTAAAATATCGATATTTGCAGATGATACAAAACTATGTAAAGCAGTTAATACAAGAGAAGATAGTATTCTGCTACAGATGGATCTGGATAAGTTGGAAACTTGGGCTGAAAGGTGGCAGATGAGGTTTAACAATGATAAATGTAAGGTTATACACATGGGAAGAGGGAATCAATATCACCATTACACACTGAACGGGAAACCACTGGGTAAATCTGACAGGGAGAAGGACTTGGGGATCCTAGTTAATGATAAACTTACCTGGAGCAGCCAGTGCCAGGCAGCAGCTGCAAAGGCAAACAGGATCATGGGGTGCATTAAAAGAGGTCTGGATACACATGATGAGAGCATTATACTGCCTCTGTACAAATCCCTAGTTAGACCGCACATAGAGTACTGTGTCCAGTTTTGGGCACCGGTGCTCAGGAAGGATATAATGGAACTAGAGAGAGTACAAAGGAGGGCAACAAAATTAATAAAGGGGATGGGAGAACTACAATACCCAGATAGATTAGCGAAATTAGGATTATTTAGTCTAGAAAAAAGACGACTGAGGGGCGATCTAATAACCATGTATAAGTATATAAGGGGACAATACAAATATCTCGCTGAGGATCTGTTTATACCAAGGAAGGTGACGGGCACAAGGGGGCATTCTTTGCGTCTGGAGGAGAGAAGGTTTTTCCACCAACATAGAAGAGGATTCTTTACTGTTAGGGCAGTGAGAATCTGGAATTGCTTGCCTGAGGAGGTGGTGATGGCGAACTCAGTCGAGGGGTTCAAGAGAGGCCTGGATGTCTTCCTGGAGCAGAACAATATTGTATCATACAATTATTAGGTTCTGTAGAAGGACGTAGATCTGGGTATTTATTATGATGGAATATAGGCTGAACTGGATGGACAAATGTCTTTTTTCGGCCTTACTAACTATGTTACTATGTTACTATGTTACTATGTCCTCCACTGCCCAGAGCACTGCAGCTTGTGTACCCCTGTAACTTTTTTCTGCTGCAGTGAGCCACATTTTTGGTTTGAGTCCTACTACCTGTGTCTGTCTGCGCCACTCAATTCAGCTGTGTTCCTTTGAAAAAAGCTGAGCGTCCATAGTCTTGTTTTCAGCCTCTAGGAATTTTAAAACTGCATTTGGTGTACAACTTTGGTAGGGCCTACTAACGGTGTCTGCCTCCCCAAGGTGTTCCCCAGGTTTCCTCTCCATTGCTTCAATCTTCATGCTCTCGTTTAGTAGTTGTTGGAAACTACGCTGCATTAGGCCTACAAATTGGGTATGGGGTGTAGAGAGATGGTGTGTTCCACTCCAAGGTGTTCTCCAGGTTGCCTTTCCTGAGCTTCAATCTTCATGCTCTCGTTTAGTAGTTGTTGGAAACTACGCTGCATTAGGCCTACAAATTGGGTATGGGGTGTAGAGAGATGGTGTGTTCCACTCCAAGGTGTTCCCCAGGTTTCCTCTCCATTGCTTCGATCTTCATGCTCTCGTTTAGTAGTTGTTGGAAACTACGCTGCATTAGGCCTACAAATTGGGTATGGGGTGTAGAGAGATGGTGTGTTCCACTCCAAGGTGTTCTCCAGGTTGCCTTTCCTGAGCTTCAATCTTCATGCTCTCGTTTAGTAGTTGTTGGAAACTACGCTGCATTAGGCCTACAAATTGGGTATGGGGTGTAGAGAGATGGTGTGTTCCACTCCAAGGTGTTCTCCAGGTTGCCTTTCCTGAGCTTCAATCTTCATGCTCTCGTTTAGTAGTTGTTGGAAACTACGCTGCATTAGGCCTACAAATTGGGTATGGGGTGTAGAGAGATGGTGTGTTCCACTCCAAGGTGTTCCCCAGGTTTCCTCGCCATTGCTTCGATCTTCATGCTCTCGTTTAGTAGTTGTTGGAAACTACGCTGCATTAGGCCTACAAATTGGGTATGGGGTGTAGAGAGATGGTGTGTTCCACTCCAAGGTGTTCCCCAGGTTTCCTCTCCATTGCTTCGATCTTCATGCTCTCGTTTAGTAGTTGTTGGAAACTACGCTGCATTAGGCCTACAAATTGGGTATGGGGTGTAGAGAGATGGTGTGTTCCACTCCAAGGTGTTCTCCAGGTTGCCTTTCCTGAGCTTCAATCTTCATGCTCTCGTTTAGTAGTTGTTGGAAACTATGCTGCATTAGGCCTACAAATTGGGTATGGGGTGTAGAGAGATGGTGTGTTCCACTCCAAGGTGTTCCCCAGGTTTCATCGCCATTAGTGTTGAGCATTCCAATACCGCATGTATCGGGTATCGGCCGATATTTGCGGTATCGGAATTCCGATACCGAGATCCGATATTTTTGTGATATCGGGTATCGGTATCGAATCAATAGGGATGTGGAAAATAAAGAATTAAAATAAAAAATATTGATATGCTCACCTCTCCGGCGGCCCCTGGACTTCACGCTGCTATCCGGGAGGCTTCTTTGTTTAAAAAGCGCGCCTTTCGGACCGGTGAATGACGTCCCGGCTTCTGATTGATCGCGTGCCGCCCATGTGACCGGCACGCGACCAATCACAGGCCGTGACGTCATTCGCAGGTCCTCAATTCCTAGAATTAGCAGTTTTGTGAATGAGAATGACGTCGCGGCTTCTGATTGGCCGCGTGCCGCCCATGTGACCGGCACGCGGTCAATCAGAAGCCGCGACGTCATTCTCATTCACAAAACTGCAAATTATAGGAATTGAGGACCTGCGAATGACGTCGCGGCCTCTGATTGGTCGCGTGCCGGTCACATGGGCGGCACGCGACCAATCAGAAGCCGGGACGTCATTCACAGGTCCGAAAGGCGCGCTTTTTAAACAAAGAAGCCTCCCGGTTAGCAGTGTGAAGTCCAGGGGCCGCCGGAGAGGTGAGCATATCAATATTTTTTATTTTAATTCTTTATTTTACACATCCCTATGGATCGCAGGGCCTGAAGGAGAGTTTTCTCTCCTTCAGACCCTGGGAACCATGAGAATACCTTCCGATACTTGATGTCCCATTGACTTGTATTGGTATCGGATATCGGTATCGGCGATATCCGATATTTTTTGGTATCGGCCGATACTATCCGATACCGATACTTTCAAGTATCGGACGGTATCGCTCAACACTAATCGCCATTGCTTCGATCTTCATGCTCTCGTTTAGTAGTTGTTGGAAACTACGCTGCATTAGGCCTACAAATTGGGTATGGGGTGTAGAGAGATGGTGTGTTCCACTCCAAGGTGTTCCCCAGGTTTCCTCTCCATTGCTTCGATCTTCATGCTCTCGTTTAGTAGTTGTTGGAAACTACGCTGCATTAGGCCTACAAATTGGGTATGGGGTGTAGAGAGATGGTGTGTTCCACTCCAAGGTGTTCTCCAGGTTGCCTTTCCTGAGCTTCAATCTTCATGCTCTCGTTTAGTAGTTGTTGGAAACTACGCTGCATTAGGCCTACAAATTGGGTATGGGGTGTAGAGAGATGGTGTGTTCCACTCCAAGGTGTTCTCCAGGTTGCCTTTCCTGAGCTTCAATCTTCATGCTCTCGTTTAGTAGTTGTTGGAACCTACGCTGCGTTAGGCCTACAAATTGGGTATGGGGTGTAGAGAGATGTTGTGTTCCACTCCAAGGTGTTCCCCAGGTTTCATCGCCATTGCTTCGATCTTCATGCTCTCGTTTAGTAGTTGTTGGAAACTACGCTGCATTAGGCCTAAAAATTGGGTATGGGGTGTAGAGAGATGGTGTGTTCCACTCCAAGGTGTTCCCCAGGTTTCCTCTCCATTGCTTCGATCTTCATGCTCTCGTTTAGTAGTTGTTGGAAACTATGCTGCATTAGGCCTACAAATTGGGTATGGGGTGTAGAGAGATGGTGTGTTCCACTCCAAGGTGTTCTCCAGGTTGCCTTTCCTGAGCTCCGATCTTCATGCTCTCGTTTAGTAGTTGTTGGAAACTACGCTGCATTAGGCCTACAAATTGGGTATGGGGTGTAGAGAGATGGTGTGTTCCACTCCAAGGTGTTCCCCAGGTTTCCTCGCCACTGCTTCGATCTTCATGCTCTCGTTTAGTAGTTGTTGGAAACTACGCTGCATTAGGCCTACAAATTGGGTATGGGGTGTAGAGAGATGGTGTGTTCCACTCCAAGGTGTTCTCCAGGTTGCCTTTCCTGAGCTTCGATCTTCATGCTCTCGTTTAGTAGTTGTTGGAAACTACGCTGCATTAGGCCTACAAATTGGGTATGGGGTGTAGAGAGATGGTGTGTTCCACTCCAAGGTGTTCCCCAGGTTTCCTCTCCATTGCTTCGATCTTCATGCTCTCGTTTAGTAGTTGTAGAAAACTACACTGCATTAGGCCTACAAATTGGGTATGGGATGTAGAGAAATGTTGTGTTCCACTCCAAGGTGTTCCCCAGGTTTCGTCCACATTGCTTCGGTCTTCCGACTCTCGTTTAGTAGTTGTAGAAAACTACACTGCATTAGGCCTACAAATTGGGTATGGGGTGTAGAGAGACGGTGTGTTACACTCCAAGGTGTTCCCCAGGTTTCGTCCACATTGCTTCGATCTTCCGACTCTCGTTTAGTAGTTGTTGAAAACTACACTGCATTAGGCCTACAAATTGGGTATGGGGTGTAGAGAGATGGTGTGTTCCACTCCAAGGTGTTCTCCAGGTTGCCTTTCCTGAGCTTCAATCTTCATGCTCTTGTTTAGTAGTTGTTGGAAACTACGCTGCATTAGGCCTACAAATTGGGTATGGGGTGTAGAGAGATGGTGTGTTCCACTCCAAGGTGTTCTCCAGGTTGCCTTTCCTGAGCTTCAATCTTCATGCTCTCGTTTAGTAGTTGTTGGAAACTATGCTGCATTAGGCCTACAAATTGGGTATGGGGTGTAGAGAGATGGTGTGTTCCACTCCAAGGTGTTCCCCAGGTTTCATCGCCATTAGTGTTGAGCATTCCGATACCGCAAGTATCGGGTATCGGCCGATATTTGCGGTATCGGAATTCCGATACCGAGATCCGATATTTTTGTGATATCGGGTATCGGTATCGAATCAATAGGGATGTGGAAAATAAAGAATTAAAATAAAAAATATTGATATGCTCACCTCTCCGGCGGCCCCTGGACTTCACGCTGCTATCCGGGAGGCTTCTTTGTTTAAAAAGCGCGCCTTTCGGACCGGTGAATGACGTCC
The DNA here is from genome assembly GCF_032444005.1 of Ranitomeya imitator. NCBI lineage: Eukaryota > Metazoa > Chordata > Amphibia > Anura > Dendrobatidae > Ranitomeya > Ranitomeya imitator. Next base: position 686,239,701 of record NC_091282.1, read on the forward strand.
CGGCTTCTGATTGATCGCGTGCCGCCCATGTGACCGGCACGCGACCAATCAGAGGCCGTGACGTCATTCGCAGGTCCTCAATTCCTAGAATTAGCAGTTTTGTGAATGAGAATGACGTCGCGGCTTCTGATTGGCCGCGTGCCGCCCATGTGACCGGCACGCGGTCAATCAGAAGCCGCGACGTCATTCTCATTCACAAAACTGCAAATTATAGGAATTGAGGACCTGCGAATGACGTCGCGGCCTCTGATTGGTCGCGTGCCGGTCACATGGGCGGCACGCGACCAATCAGAAGCCGGGACGTCATTCACAGGTCCGAAAGGCGCGCTTTTTAAACAAAGAAGCCTCCCGGTTAGCAGTGTGAAGTCCAGGGGCCGCCGGAGAGGTGAGCATATCAATATTTTTTAGTTTAATTCTTTATTTTACACATCCCTATGGATCGCAGGGCCTGAAGGAGAGTTTCCTCTCCTTCAGACCCTGGGAACCATGAGAATACCTTCCGATACTTGATGTCCCATTGACTTGTATTGGTATCGGATATCGGTATCGGCGATATCCGATATTTTTTGGTATCGGCCGATACTATCCGATACCGATACTTTCAAGTATCGGACGGTATCGCTCAACACTAATCGCCATTGCTTCGATCTTCATGCTCTCGTTTAGTAGTTGTTGGAAACTACGCTGCATTAGGCCTACAAATTGGGTATGGGGTGTAGAGAGATGGTGTGTTCCACTCCAAGGTGTTCCCCAGGTTTCCTCTCCATTGCTTCGATCTTCATGCTCTCGTTTAGTAGTTGTTGGAAACTACGCTGCATTAGGCCTACAAATTGGGTATGGGGTGTAGAGAGATGGTGTGTTCCACTCCAAGGTGTTCTCCAGGTTGCCTTTCCTGAGCTTCAATCTTCATGCTCTCGTTTAGTAGTTGTTGGAAACTACGCTGCATTAGGCCTACAAATTGGGTATGGGGTGTAGAGAGATGGTGTGTTCCACTCCAAGGTGTTCTCCAGGTTGCCTTTCCTGAGCTTCAATCTTCATGCTCTCGTTTAGTAGTTGTTGGAACCTACGCTGCGTTAGGCCTACAAATTGGGTATGGGGTGTAGAGAGATGTTGTGTTCCACTCCAAGGTGTTCCCCAGGTTTCATCGCCATTGCTTCGATCTTCATGCTCTCGTTTAGTAGTTGTTGGAAACTACGCTGCATTAGGCCTACAAATTGGGTATGGGGTGTAGAGAGATGGTGTGTTCCACTCCAAGGTGTTCCCCAGGTTTCCTCTCCATTGCTTCGATCTTCATGCTCTCGTTTAGTAGTTGTTGGAAACTATGCTGCATTAGGCCTACAAATTGGGTATGGGGTGTAGAGAGATGGTGTGTTCCACTCCAAGGTGTTCTCCAGGTTGCCTTTCCTGAGCTCCGATCTTCATGCTCTCGTTTAGTAGTTGTTGGAAACTACGCTGCATTAGGCCTACAAATTGGGTATGGGGTGTAGAGAGATGGTGTGTTCCACTCCAAGGTGTTCCCCAGGTTTCCTCGCCACTGCTTCGATCTTCATGCTCTCGTTTAGTAGTTGTTGGAAACTACGCTGCATTAGGCCTACAAATTGGGTATGGGGTGTAGAGAGATGGTGTGTTCCACTCCAAGGTGTTCTCCAGGTTGCCTTTCCTGAGCTTCGATCTTCATGCTCTCGTTTAGTAGTTGTTGGAAACTACGCTGCATTAGGCCTACAAATTGGGTATGGGGTGTAGAGAGATGGTGTGTTCCACTCCAAGGTGTTCCCCAGGTTTCCTCTCCATTGCTTCGATCTTCATGCTCTCGTTTAGTAGTTGTAGAAAACTACACTGCATTAGGCCTACAAATTGGGTATGGGATGTAGAGAAATGGTGTGTTCCACTCCAAGGTGTTCCCCAGGTTTCGTCCACATTGCTTCGGTCTTCCGACTCTCGTTTAGTAGTTGTAGAAAACTACACTGCATTAGGCCTACAAATTGGGTATGGGGTGTAGAGAGACGGTGTGTTACACTCCAAGGTGTTCCCCAGGTTTCGTCCACATTGCTTCGATCTTCCGACTCTCGTTTAGTAGTTGTTGAAAACTACACTGCATTAGGCCTACAAATTGGGTATGGGGTGTAGAGAGATGGTGTGTTCCACTCCAAGGTGTTCTCCAGGTTGCCTTTCCTGAACTTCTATCTTCAGGCTCTCATTAAATTGTAGTTAAATGGAACAACTGCATTTGGCGTACTAGTTGGTTTGGGGCCTACTATCGGTGTCTGCCGCTCCTTGCTGTTCTCCTGGTTTCCTGTCCTGAAATTCCATTTTCAGGCTCTTGTTCAGTAGTTGTTAATGTTAGACTGCATTTGGCCTACTAGTTGGGTTGGGGCCTACTATCGGTGTCTGCCACTCCTTGCTGTTCTCCTCCACTGAACAAAGCTGGGCCGCCTGTTTACTACGGTTGCCAATTTTGAACTGCATGTCGACTACTTACTGATTTGGGCCTACTCTCTGTGTCAGCCTCTCATTCCAGTTGTCCTCCACTGCAATGCCCCCTGGTTAGTCCTGTGTTACCAATTTTGAACTGCATTTAGCCCACTTTATTCTTTGGGCCTATATCTGTGTTTCCTCCTCATCCTGCCCATTGCCCAGCCAGTGATAGATGAGTCTGCTGGTACATTGACCCATAATGCAAAATTCCCCGTGCACGCTACACAGCAAGATTGTGACCCTGCTGAAAGTCAGGTTCCTCTTCCCGCATACCATACCACCTTACACGGGGACAAAGAGGAAGGTGCAGATGAAAGTGCAGGTTCCTTCATCAGGTGGGGGGAGGAATACTAGTTGGCGACGTCACTGGCACAGGGCCTCTCATAGTACGCAAAAGTGTTGCTGCCGGTGGGAGGCGCCCCCGCCGTACAAACACACCGCTGTACTTTGAGGGGCCCTGTGCCAGTGCCAATGCCAACGAGTGGGCCCCCCCTGCTTGCTCAGGATCACAGCACTTGCAAAGTTTAAATACTTACCTCTCCCTGCTCCACTGCCGTGACGTGGTCCAGATTTACTGGGCCCACTAATTACTTGAACCAGCCCTACCCCCCACAACTTTAGCCAAATGACCCCCAATTTCAAATGCCTTCCAATTATTATAAGGTAAATTACGATTGACAAGCTTCTTTAACAAGAATGGATGTTTTTGCCATTAAAATGGGCAGTGTAGGTGTTTTCCTGGCCTCCACTCACTGCCGACTATGCTCCCCCATTGACTTGCATTGGGTTTCGTGTTTCGGGCGATACCCGACTTTTCGCGATAATCGGCCGATTCCACTCGACTCGACTTCTAAGATAGTCGGGTTTCGCAAAACACGGCTCGACTCTAAAAAGGTTAAGGTCGCTCAACCCTAGTTGTAAGCACTCATCATAGAGTGCAGGATAAATGTGCGCCGAGCCTTACTGCAATCTTTGAGCAGCAGAATGAACAAATGAAAAGCAGGTGAAGAATTGGTTTTATTTATTTTTTACGCCATTCCTCATGCAGTATAAGTGATTTGGCAACTTTATTCTTCGGGTCAGTGTAACTACAATGATGCCAGATTTATATTGTTTTGTTGCATTTGGCTGCTATCACTAAAAGACACTTTTTTTTGCAAAAATAAGTTTTAGCAACGCTACATTTGAGACCTATAATTTTTCAATATTTCTGCCAGTCATGCGAGGGCTTCTTTTTTTGTCGGCAAGTTAATGTTTTCATTGGTACCTTTTTTGGGCACATTCAATATTTTGATTGCTTTCAATTCTGATTTATGGGAGGCAGAATTAGCAAAAAACAGCAAATTAGGAATTTTTGTTTTGGGGGTGGTGTATGCCATTATGTGGTGAAATGTATAAGGCAGCTTTATTCTCTGAGTCATAACGATTTCATCGAAAACACATTTGCATCTTTTTTTAAGTTTTGGCGCTTTTACACAATAAAAACTATTTTATAGAAAAAATAATTATTTTTTCATCGCTTTATTCTGAGAGCTATATTTTTTTTATTTTTTTCTCTGGTCAAGCTGTATGGCAGCTTGTTTTTTGCAGAACCAGATGACATTTTCAGCAATACCATTTTTATTTTAATTCATATTTTTGAGTTTGTTTTATTCCACTTTTTTTGTTTAGCAATATGAGGATAAAGCATCGTTTTTTGCCTCATTTTTTGACAGTGTTTACTGAATGGGTTAACTAGTGTAACTTTTATATAAGCCCTCATTCCTCTTGGTATCTGTTGATTTATTGTTATGATGTAATGTCTTTTGTCTGTACAAGTCCCCTCTAAAATGTAAAGTGCTGCAAGAATATGTTGGGGCTATAGAAATAAAAATGTTGCTGTTATTATTATTATTATTATTATTATTGGGCAGGTTCTTCCGGACTTGGCGATACCAAATACATGTAATTTTAAAAAAAAATCAGAAAAATATTTATTTATGGGTGACACATATTTTTATTTTTTTTTAATTATGGTATATTGTGATTTTGTAAATATTTTTACTTTTTTTTTAAACTTTATTCTTGGTCCCAATCTGACACTTTCACTTTTAGCACTCTGAACGTAGTTATAAAGTACTACATGGTGGCCCGATTCTAATGTATCGGGTATTCTATTATATGTAGGTAGTATATAGCACAGGCTACGTATTATATTCCACAGTGACGTGGACACAACAGACATAGTATATAACAGAGCTACGTAGTATGTAACACAGCCACGTAGTATATAACATAGCCACGTAGTGTATTGCACAGCTATGTAGTGTATTGCACAGGTACATAGTATATTGGTCAGCCACGTCGTATATAGCAGAGCCACGTAGTATATTGTAGAGCCACGTAGTATATTGCACAGGCAAGTAGTATATTGCACAGCCCACGTAGTACATAACAGTCACGTAGTGTATTGCACAGCTACGTAGTGTATAACAGCCCACGCAGTATATAACATAGCCACATAGTGTATTGCACAGCTACGTAGTGTATTGCAGAGGTACGTAGTATATTGGTCAGCCTCGTCTCATATAGCAGAGCCACGTAGTATATTGTAGAGCCACGTAGTATATTGCACAGGCACGTAGTATATTGCACAGCCCATGTAATATATAACAGTCACGTAGTGTATTGCATAGCTACGTAGTGTATAACAGCCTACGCAGTATATAACATAGCCACGTAGTGTATTGCACAGCTACGTAGTGTATTGCACAAATACGTAGTATATTGGTCAGCCACGTAGCATATAGCAGAGCCACGTAGTATATTGTAGAGCCACATAGTATATTAAACAGGCATGTAGTATATTGCATAGCCCGCGTAGTATATAACAGTCATGTAGTGTATTGCACAGCTACGTAGTGTATAACAGAGCCCATGCAGTATGTAGCACAGCCCTCACAGTATATAGCACTGTGGGCAATATATGCATGGTTAAAAAAGACTTAAAATAAAAAATAAACATATACTCACCTTCTGAAGGCTCCGTGAAGTCCTGGCGCCTGTGTGCGGTGCACGTGGCAGCTTCCGGTCCCAGGGTCGGTATGAGCGCAGGACCTGTGATGACATCGTGGTCACATGACCGTGACTTCATGGCAGGTCCATCACGCATAGCATCCTTGGCACCGGAACCTGCCGCATGCACTGCCGAGGATAGCGTGCAACCTCGGAAGGTAAGAATAACCTTTTTTTTATAATTATTATTTGTAACATTAGATCTTTTTACTATTGATGCTGCATATGCAGCATCAATAGTAAAAAGTTGGTCACACAGGGTTAATAGCTGCGTTAATGGAGTGCGTTACACCGCGGCATAACGCGGTCCGCTAACGCTGCCATTAACCCTGTGTGAGGGCTGACTGGAGGGGAATATGGAGTGGGCACTGACTGCGGGGAGGAAGAAGCGGCCATTTTGCCGCCGGACTGTGCCCGTCGCTGATTGGTCGTGGGTATTTTGCCATGACCAATCAGCGACTTGGATTTCCATGACAGACAGAGGCCGCGACCAATGAATTTCTGTGACGGAAGTGACCCTTAGACAATTATATAGTAGATAGCAATGCAGGAACATTGCTATGCTTTGCAATTGTTAGTGCTGCAGACACAAGTTAGTTAGATCATGTATTGTGCATGATGTACTGTAACTAACTTTCTAGAACCTGGTGCCCTGGAAGTAGTCATGATGATATCAGGTAACCATGGCAATGATTAGGCCCCTGCGATGATGTTGCTGATTGAAGGATTTGTCTTCTAAATGCTGCGATCAATATCAATTGTAGCATTTAGGGGGTTAAACTTCCGGGCACCGCTCCTGGCAGTGGGTGCTGTCATATTAGCTGAACACCCAGTGGTGATCATATTCAAAATCACCTGGACATTTCTATACGTCTAAGGCTGCCATCACACTATCAGTATTTGGTCAGTATTTTACCTCAGTATTTGTAAGCCAAAACCAGGAGTGGAACAATTAGAGGAAAAGTATAACAGAAACATATGCACCACTTCTGTATTTATCACCCACCCCTGGTTTTGGCTTACAAATACTGATGTTAAATACTGACCAAATACTGATAGTGTGACCATAGCCTAAGGTCGGTAAGTACATGCCAACCTGGATATATGGCTAGTTCCAAGGTCGTGAAGGGGCTAATAGCAAAAATTTCTTACTATAAATTGCATTATTTAGATATTAACTGAGCAAATGCACAACGAACATCTAAGAACAAATATCATAAACTCATACTTACTAATCAGACATGGGGTCAAAAAAAGAGAAAAATGCAATTGTAAAGTCAATTACTCTATTTGATTCTTAAAGCAATTCCCTGCACTGTATGATTGTACAAATATATTCATAATGAGACTGGCTCCAAAACTGTAGTTTGCTAAAAAATGTTGTTGTTTTTTTACATTGCATTTTTGTTTGCATATATTTCCTAAAAACATATCAGCCACATGTTACAATAAATTATATAGTGAAATTATAGCATCTGTGCTGGTACCTACTTCAGCCACTGGGCAACGCTTCACCTTTTGCTACTGGTGATTCTTGACAGCATCAATCCCATATTATTCCCGGGAATAGTATCTCTGGTTAGTCCAGAAGGTACAGGATTAATCCTGTTTAGGTTTCAATCATTTGTCAGAACTAGATAGGGCTGTCACTGTATAAATCTCAGAGAGCCAGTTCCCATAGCCAGTTAATGTTTGTGCTACCTGGTTCTACTTGTGTGCTGTGCCTGTGCCTGTCCTCTGCTAGTTTATTGGCATTTCTCCTGCCTGACTAGCGATTTTGTATCTCCGACCCGGCTACCTGACTATCCTTTTTGCCAGCTTGCTCCACCCAAAAGCAGCTGTCTCTGTTGTTCTAGCTCAGGGATCCCTGTGCAAGTCCAAATATCTGTACATGGGTTAAAAGGTTAAGGTCAAGGCAACCCCTGGGTTCTGTGAGTCAAAGTAGCTTGCATCAACCCTGTTCGTGGTTGCCATTTTTGAGGTGCCAGGTGTTGGGGGTTGAGTTCCCGCCTCTGCACAGTGGGAATCTCGGACCATCTCCACTGGGGTCTCCCATTCTTCTCCTGCCGCAGTGGAGCCTGCTCAGCAGAGACGTCAGTCCCAGCGTCTCGCTCAGTCTGACTCTGTACAAAGGGTTACTGCTGCTTTTCCTGCTTCTGCCATTGAAGTCAGTGTTGGGCAGTGGTGAGCAGACGCTTCTAGGAATAATTCCTGCTTTTCTCGTTCTGAGCATGCCCAGAGTAAGATCTCTCAGTGGAGATCGAGGGTCACATGTTCAGATACTGCAGCTAAATCCATTGGTCCTTCTTGGAAGGTTCTGTACGTGCTACAGCTATTTAAGGCTCTCATGACTGCATGGCCATGCGCTAGTATTGAATCAGTTATGTGCATGTGCCAGTGTGGTCACATTTATGTGTGTTTAGAGACTTGGCTGAAATAAGCCCCTAGAATGCCGGCACCTCTGGCGAGGAGATTGTGTGCATGGATTTAGGGCCCTGGCTGAAATAAGCCCCTAGAATACCGGCTCCTCCGGTGAGGAGATTGTATGTTTGTTTTGCCACACACTGCCTTCAGCTCAGCAGTTGCTGGATAATCCTGTGAAGTCAACAGGGTTCTGCTTCTGTTAGTTGCCAAGGTCTCAGCTGCTGACTCAGGACGTCCTCTGGCGCGGGTTTAAAAGCCACCGAGTGTCAGAGTGAGATCTGGCACAGCGTCTCTGTGAAGTAACAGAGTGCATTTCTACCGCCATATAGGTCCGCCATTTGCCAGCAGCAGGTCCTCTCCTGCACAGTGGACCCCTGGCTGCGAACACACCAAATAGCGTCTCGCAAATTAACTCGGTGCGTTCCGCCAGCCCTAACATAATACTAGCGCCAGGGTCTGGCTAGTAAATGGTGGACATACAGCAGTCCTTGCGGTACATCCAGCAGCTGGAGGGCAGGTTGGCGGCTCTCGAACGCACCACCTCAGCTGTGGATGTAACCACAGTTGCTGTTCAGGCTGCTAGCGTGGCTGCAGCAACCTTGTCCACTTCCACCCCTGTTCCAACAATATCTTGCCTCCTGCTACCAGAAAAGTTTTCTGGAGAAAGTAAATCTTGTAGGGGTTTCGTGAGTCAGTGCTCTATATACCTCGAGCTCCTGGCTGCATGTTTTCTCACAGAGCGGGCAAAGTTGGGATTTATTGTGTCTCTCTTGTCGGACAGGGCGCTGGAATGGGCTACGCCGCTGTGGGAGCGTGGCGATCATGTGGTGCAGAGTGCTCCGCTGTTCCTGAGCACTCTGAAACAGGTCTTTTTAGGACCTCGAGTCACCCATGACACGGCGCTCCAACTGCTGGCATTGACTCAGGGTTTGTCCTTGGTCAGTCATTTTGCCGTCCACTTCCGTACCCTAGCATCTGAGCTGGAGTGGTCGGATAAAGCTCCGGTCCTGATCCCTGAGTCACATGAGGCCATGGAAGTGTCACGAGCTGGATCTAAGTCCCAGACCGTTTGTGCACTCAAGGTCTGTCATGTTTGCCAGCAGTCAGGACATCTTGCCACCAGATGTTCCCAGCGGTCGAGGAAACGTCAGTGTCTAGTGGTAGTAGGTGGAGGTACACTAGGCACGGCGACGTTTGCCTCCAAATTGTCCTTTAAGGGGACAATTGCTATAGGCTCATTCACCCACTCGGTAGAGCTTGGCGTGGATTCTGGGGCGGAGCGCAATTTTATGTCTTCTGCTTTCGCCCAACGTCACGCAATACCACTGGTAATGCTAGCTCAACCAGTAATGGTACGAGTGGTGAATGGGTCGACACTACACTCACAGATAACACACCAGACCATCCCTCTTACTCTGTCCATGTCGCCATCCCATCAGGAGATAATATCTCTGCTCGTCATTCCTGAGGGAATTCATGAGATCCTGTTGGGGATACCTTGGCTACGGTACCACCCTCCTCATATCGACTGGTCCTCAGGCAGAATTCTGGGATGGGGTGAATCTTGTGGGGGTAGGTGTCAGAGGGAATGCGTTCAGGTTGCTACCACTGAGGTACCTACAGATCTATCCTCTCTCCCCAAGCAATATTGGCCCTATGCGGACGTGTTCTCCAAAAAGGCGGCGGAGACCCTTCCGCCTCACCGCCCCTATGACTGTCCTATTGATCTCTTGCCTGGTGCTGAGCCTCCCCGGGGTCGAGTCTATCCGTTATCTCTCCCGGAGATGGAGGCAATGTCTCAGTACATTCAAGAGAATCTGGCAAGAGTGTTCATCAGGAAGTCAGTGTCACCTGCTGAGGCTGGGTTCTTCTTCGTGCAGAAGAAGAGTGGGGAACTACGTCCATGCATAGATTACAGGGGTCTTAACGCCATCACCATTAAGAATAAGTATCCTTTGCCCCTGATATCTTAGCTCTTTGATAGGCTTCGGGGAACAAGAATATTTACTAAATTAGATCTGCGGGGTGCTTATAACCTGATTTGCATCTGTGAGGGAGACGAATGGAAGACTGCTTTTAACACCAGGGATGGGCACTATGAATATCTGGTGATGCCCTTCGGGCTCTGTAATGCCCCAGCAATTTTCCAAGACTTTGCTATTGACATCTTCCGGGATATGCTCTCCACCTTGGTTGTAGTCTATCTGGATGATATTCTCATCTACTTTCCAGATATTGACTCCCACCGGAGAGATGTTTGCAAAGTCTTCGACCTCCTATGGGCAAACTCCCTCTATGCCAAGTTGGAGAAATGAACGTTCGAGCAGGAGTCCTTACCTTTCCTAGGCTATATCATCTCCGCCCAGGGATTGGCTATGGATCCTGCCAAACTACAGGCTGTTATGGACTGGCAGGAACCCCATTCTCTTAAAGCGGTGCAGCGCTTTATAGGGTTCATTAATTACTATCGCCAGTTCATTCCACACTTCTCAACTTTGGTAGCTCCCTTGGTTGCCCTCACCAAGAAGGGAGCAAATCCCAAACTGTGGTCTGAGGAGGTCTCCAAGGCCTTTAACTCCATTAAGTCACACTTCGCTAGCGCTTCCATCCTACATCGCCCCGATGTAGATAAGCCATTTATAATGGACGTGGATGCCTCATCTGTTGGTGCTGGAGCAGTCCTTTTCCAAAAGGATGCTCAAGGTCGGAAGCATCCTTGCTTCTTCTTTTCTAAGACCTTCTCACCAGCAGAGAGGAATTATTCCATCGGGGACAGGGAGTTGCTAGCCATGAAGTTGGCTTTCTCAGAGTGGAGACATCTCTTGGAGGGAGCTCGTTTTCCCTTCCAAGTCTTCACAGATCACAAAAATTTGGTGTACCTGCAGACAGCCCAGAGGATAAATTGTCACCAGGCCAGATGGTCCTTGTTCTTTTCCCGGTTTCATTTCACCCTCCATTTCCTTTCTGGGGAGAAGAACATTTGTGCCGATGCTCTCTCTTGCTCCGTTGTATCATCTGAGGAGGAGGAAGAGGAGCCTCGGCTTATTGTCCCCACCGAGAGCCTGAGAACTTTGGTCGCGGTATCGCTTGAGTCTGTGCCTCCGTGCAAGACTTTTGTACCATCCAGTTTGCATCCCGAGGTTCTCTCTTGGGCTCACTCGTCCAGGGTGAGTGGACATTTTGGTTCCAAAAGGACATCTGAGTTACTGGTGAGAACATACTGGTGGCTGCATATGGCGCATGACGTCGCGGACTATGTTTGGGCGTGTGTCTCTTGCGCCAAGAACAAGTCTCCTCGGCAATGGCTGTTGTGAGTTCTGTTTTTGGGCTCCCTCTGGTGGTTACTGATGGTACTGGGTGACTTGTCTTTCCTGGGTTTCTGGGTTCCACCTGTTCCATCAGCATATGGGAGTTTCCTATTTAACCTGGCCTTGCTGGCATTTCCTCGCCGGTTATCAATGTATCCAGTGTGTCTTGTTACCTCTGCTCCCTGCTCCTAGAACCTTCTGGTCAAGCTAAGTTTGGATTTTCCTGTTTTGGTGTTTTGCTTTATTTGGTTTTTAGTCCAGCCTGCAGATATGTGATTCTTGCTGCTGGTTGCTCTAGTGGACTGAAATTGCTCCTCATGTACCATGAGTTGGCACATGAGTTCAAGTAATTTCAGGATGGTTTTTTGAAGGGTTTTTCGCTGACCGCGCAGTTCACTTTTGTATCCTCTGCTATCTAGCTTTAGCGGGCCTCATTTTGCTGAAACTGTTTTCATACTGCGTATGTGCTTTCCTCTCATTTCACCGTCATTATATGTGGGGGGCTGCTATTTCTGTGGGGGATTTCTCTGGAGGCAAGAGAGGTCTGTGTTTCTACTAATAGGGGAAGTTAGATCTTCGGCTGGAGCGAGACGTCTAGGATCATCGTAGGCACGTTCCCCGGCTACTTTTATTTGTGTGTTAGGTTCAGTGTCGCGGTCAGCTCAGGTTCCATCGCCCTAGAGCTTGTTTGTATCTGTGCTTGTCCTTTGGTGATCCCCTGCCATTGGGATCATGACAAATGGCCAACTGGGTTGCTTTACCCCCTGTCGGTGGCGGACAGGCCCTGGGAGATGGTTGGGATGGACTTTGTGGTGGGCTTACCCAAATCTCGTAGCTGCACCATTATCTGGGTGATCACCGACCATTTTTCCAAAATGGTTCACTTGTTGCCTCTTCCACGGCTACCTTCTGCACAGGCTCTGGCAGCGTTGTTCATCAAGCATATCTTTCGCCTACACGGTATGCCAGATAAAATTGTCAGTGACCGGGGCACCCAGTTTGCATCTCGGTTCTGGAGAGAGCTTTGTCGTCTACTAAGTATTGAGTTGAATCTCTCCTCGGCATATCATCCCGAGATGAATGGGTTGGTTGAGAGGGCCAATCAAACCCTGGTCACATATTTACGACATTTTGTTTCTGCCAGGGGTAATGTTAGGGGTTGAGTTCCCGCCTCTGCACAGGGGGAATCTCGGGCCATCTCCGCTGCGGTCTCCCATTCTTCTCCTGCCGCAGTGAAGCCTGCTCAGCAGAGACGTCAGTCCCAGCATCTCGCTCAGTCTGACTCTGTACAAAGGGCTACTGCTGCTTTTCCTGCTTCTGCCATTGAAGTCAGTGTTGGGCAGCGGTGAGCAGACGCTTCTAGGACTAAGTCCTGCTTTTCTCGTTCTGAGTATGCCCAGAGTAAGATCTCTCAGTGGAGATCGAGGGTCACATGTTCAGATACTGCAGCTAAATCCATTGGTCCTTCTAGGAAGGTCCTATAGGTGCTCAGGCTCTGTAGCAGCTTCTCATTGGTCCTTCTTGGAAGGTCCTGTACTTGCTGCAGCTATTTAAGGCTCTCATGACCGCACGGTCATGCGCTAGTATTGAATCAGTTATGTGCATGTGCCAGTGTGGTCACATTTATGTGTGTTCAGGGACTCGGCTGAAATAAGCCCCTAGAATGCCGGCACCTCTGGCGAGGAGATTGTGTGCATGGATTTAGGGCCCCGGCTGAAATAAGCCCCTAGAATACCGGCTCCTCCGGTGAGGAGATTGTATGTTTGTTTTGCCACACACTGCCTTCAGCTCGGCAGTTGCTGGATACTCCTGTGAAGTCAACAGGGTTCTGCTTCTGTTAGTTGCCAAGGTCTCAGCTGCTGACTCGGGGCGTCCTCTGGTGCGGGTTTAAAAGCCACCGAGTGTCAGAGTGAGATCTGGCACAGCGTCTCTGTGAAGTAACAGAGTGCATTTCTACCGCCATATAGGTCCGCCATTTGCCCGCAGCAGGTCCTCTCCTGCACGGTGGACCCCGGGCTGCGAACGCACCAAATAACATCTCTCAAATTAACTCGGTGCGTTCCGCCAGCCAGGTGACCACGAACAATGTCCTTATGACAAACATATAAATGTTTGGCTTTAAAACACTTTTTAGGTTTATACTATATGGATGGCAATATTGCCTAGTGTTTTTCTACAGGCACCTTTATAAGACCTGAAAAACATCAGAAAAAAGGCAAGTATCAAATGTTACAAAGTGAAATCAGCTGTTGGATTTTAGGAGATAATGATGATAATAGGGATAATATTAATTTATTTTCTTGAGTACCAATGTATTTCACAGTGCTTTACAAATCAGAGGGGGCATGTACGAACTATGTAAGACACTATACAGTAATATAATCTATAATTTTTCACTCTGCCAGTGATGTTAATCAATATAGGGTGTTTATTTCCTCTTTAACTAGCACTCCTATGAATGCCCAGTTACAGTGAAAAAAAGGATAAAAAAAATATAGACTCATTGAGAACAATTGTGTAAAAAATATTAATCTAAAGAATCCTAAGAAAGAATCCTAATAAACAATATATAAGTCTATTTTGTCCTTAATGACCAAGCCAATTTTTACAATTCTGACTACTGTCACTTTATGAGATTATAGCTCTGGAAAGCATCAACGTATCCCACTGATTCTGAGAACATTTTCTTCATGATATATTGTACTTCATGTTAATGGTAAAATTTATTCGATAAGACTTGCATTCATTTACGAAAAAATTGAAATTTAGCAAACATTTTGAAAATTTTGCAATTTTTAATAGTTAATAAATAACATTTCCCACATGTCTACTTTACATCAGCATAATTTTGGAAACATAATTTTTCTTTGTTAGGAAGTTATAAGGGTTAAAATTTGACCAGTGATTTCTCATTTTCCAACAAAATTTACAAAACCATTTTTTTTAGGGACAAAATTTGAAGTGACTTTGAGGGGTCAATATGGCAGAAAACACCCAAAACACTATTCTAAAAACTGCACCCCAAAACCACACTCAAGAATTGTATTAACCCTTCAGGTGGTTCACGAGAACTAAAGTAATGTGGAGGGGAAAAATTAACATTTAATTTTTTTCACAAAAAATTAATTTAGACCAAAATGCTTTTATTTTCACAAGGGTATCAAGAGAAAATGGACCACAACATTTTTGGGGGAAATCCACTGTTTGGGCACATGGCAGGGTTCAGAAGGAATGGAGCACTGTTTGACATTTTGAATGCAAAATTGTCTGGAATCGATGGGGGACACAATGTCGTGTTTGGAGACCCGAGATACAACTAAACAGTGGAAACCCCACAATTCTAACTCTAACCCTAACACAGCCCTAAACCCAACTCTAACCCAAACACACATCTAACTCTAACCACAACCATAACCCCAACAAAACCCTAACCCCAACACAACTCTAACCCCAGCTCTAACTCCAACCCTAACACCAACCCTAACCCCAACCCAAACCCTAACCCTAACTGTAAATAATGGAAAAAATCTATATATTTTATTATTTTTATCAAACTAAGGGGGTGAAAAAGGGCTCGGTGAACCCCATTTCTCTCTCCTTTGGTATGCTAGATCATATCAGAGGAGAGAGAAATGAATGAAAAACCTGTATTTTTTGTGGTTGCTGTTATTCAGTGAATAACGGTGATCACGTGACAGGGGACAGTAAAAACCGACCCAAATCATGTTCTCCAGGGTCTCGTCTGCCCCTGATATTTTCCGATGCTGTTGGCACTATACATTTATTTCTTTGTGCCAATAAAAAGCAGCGTTGAAGAATAAGTATCCTTAACTGCTGCCGTTAAAAGGCATATCAACATAGAACTTAGCACTCAACTTGGGATGCTTGAACAGAAGAATTTTATTTTGCAGTGTACTCAAAACGTTTCGGTTCAATATGAACCTTCTTCAGTTACTACAAAATTCAAAAAGTGCAAATAAATGCAAGAAACAAAACAACAAAAATATATATAAAAAAGGAGAAGAAGTCGGTCAAATTCAATGTAGTCATAAATAATATGTAGCAGAAATAAATCTGACAGAGAATACAGGCCAAAATCTACGCAACAATCAAATATGGGTGTAGGGAGGAGGAGAAGTGCAGTACCAGTGGTGGGTATGTGTCAGTGTGACGGAGGTATCTAGGGAACATACCGTATACGGAATACATATGATGAATATGCCCGGAAGTCAGCGAGCGAGAATAAATCTAAGAAGGGGACTGTAGAGAACAATGAGGTTACCAGAGGGTAAGGCTGAGGACCAGGGAGAGAGACATATAAGTGGGTATGTTACGTACGATGCAGCCGTGATATGCGGAGAGAGGTACTGAAAAAGTATGAAGATAATGATAGTAAGCGGGTGAAGAAAAGGTTGGTTCACTAACCGTGCAAGAAGGAGTTAATTTACCTTTAGGAGAATAGGGTAAAGGTGTATATACTGCCAGTTGTGGAATCCACCGCTTGTCTGGGGATGCGGACTCAGTACGGTGTCTAAAAGGGGAAAGAGGCGGGACAAATTGGCCGGAAGTGATGTATCACTGCAGAGAAAAAAAAAGCAGCGGCCTGTTACACTGCTGGATGTAGCAGTGCTGTAAATAGGTAGCGAACCGGAATAGAGCCTGGCTGGACACTGGTACCCGTGAATGGAAAGGCGGTGGGCGTAATGGGAGCAGGTAGGGAGAGATGGGACACAGGATGTTGAATGAAGGTAAAGTGAGAGGGGAGTGGCAGGGAGCAGCAGTGGGTGTGTTGATAAACTGAGCATATACTTCTATGGAAAAGTGTGCACCATATATAGCAGGGGAAGTGCCCATAGTCTGCAAAAGGTGAACCTAGGTGCAGAGTAATATCCGGAAGCTGAAGGACTAGATGTGCCCCATATTGTAGACGTGCAGGAGAGGATTCGTGTTGGAGACTTCCAATCACATTAGTATAAGCGGCTCTAGTGGGGAACAGAACAATAAATTAGTATATGGATGCAACAAGTATAAACATATAAAAAGCATAACATAGATAACCAAATTAACAATACAGAAAAAAGCACATTAAATAAATGCTGATATTTTGTATTCCCTGTTGAGGCCCCTTGGATTCATGGTGTCAAGTGTGTGAATCCAGAAGGCCTCACGTTTTTTCAAGGAAAGAATCCTGTTACCTCCCCTGCGTGGGAGTGGTACATGTTCAATGATTTGGTATCTCAACTGGGAGATATTATGTCCCTTAGTAATAAAGTGGTGCGGGATAGGGAGAAGAAGATTCTTACACCTGATGGTACTTTTATGTTTAGAAATTCTGTCCCAAATAGGTTGGGACGTCTCCCCCCACATATAGTAGGCCACATGGGCACTTGATAAGATAAATAAAGGACGAGTCGCAAGTGAAAAAATCTTGTACTTTGAATTCTTTGCCCGATTGGGGATGTATAAATTTTTCTCCTTTGAGGACATTATTACACTGTTCGCAATGTAAACATGGGAAGATCCCTACTTTGGGTCTGTGTAGAAAAATCTGTTTCTCACGGGGAAGTTTAAGGCCGATGTCAGCCTTCACAAGGTTGCCTTTAATATTGCGTGCTCGCTTGAAACATGGGAGAAAAGGTTGTCTGAACTCAGGGATGTCCCGGAAAGTAGTGGATAAAAGGGACCAATTTCTACGGATGGCCTTGAGGATGATATACGCGAATGGATGGAATGTATGTACGAATGGTGTTCGCTTGGAATTATTACATTGGGTCCTATTAGAGGGGGCCTTAGCTTCATTCAACAGCTTTGAGGGATAGCCCCTTGTAAGAAATTTGTCCGTCATTTCCGCGAGGCGTAGGTCTCAGGTGGCAGGATCAGATACAATGCGCTGTACTCAATGAAATTGTGACTTGGGGATAGATTGTTTTGTAGAGGGAGGATGTAGACTCTGGAAGTGTAGGAGACTGTACGGTCAGTCTGTTTGACATAAAGATCCGTGGTGAGGGTACCATCAGAATCCTTAATGACCATGGTGTCCAGGAAGTTGACCCGTTGTTGGTCATGCCCCATGGTAAAGGAAATCCCTGGCCCGGAATGATTGAGAAAGTCAAGAAAGAGCAAGAGGGACTCTAATGGGCACCCCAAATGCAGAATACGTTATCTATATAGCGTTTTCACACAATTGCGTGGTTGCGAAATAGATCATTGACATATATGGTAGTAGCTTGTAAATCCACCATAAAGGCATTAGCATAGGGGGGTGCCACATTAGAGCCCATTGCGGTCCCACGTATCTGGAGGAAAAAGTCATCTTGGAAGCGGAAGTAATTGGAGATGAGTAGGGTTGAGCAAAACGGATCGGTCAATTTCATAAGTCGCCGACTTTCGGCAAAGTCGGGTTTCATGAAACCCGACTTGATCCCAGTGTGGGATTGGCCATGCAGTACGCGATCTTCGTGCCAAAGTCACGTTTCATATGACGCGTTCAGCGCCATTTCTCAGCCAATGGAGGTGGACGCAGAGTGTGGGCAGCGTGATGACATAGGTCTCAGTCCCCACCAAGGGCATTACAGTGATTGGCTTGCTTTCAGCGGCGTCACAGGGGCTATAAAGGGGCGTGCACGCCGAGCGCCATCTTACTTCTGCTGACCTGAGCATAGGGAGAGGTTGCTGCAGCTTCGTCAGTAGCAGGGATATTGTTAGGGAGGGAATATAAACCCCCAAACCGCTTGTGCTGTAGCGATTTCCACTGTCCAACACCACCTTTTCTTTGCAGGGACAGTGGAGGCTAGATTTCTGTGCGTCAGCTCTGTAGCTTATAAGGCTCCCTGATAGCTGCATTGCTGTTTGTATGCCGCTGTGCAAACCAACTGCTTTTTTCAAAGCAAAAATCCTGTTGCTTCTTTCTGCACAGTTCTCTTGTTTCTTTGTTTGTCCACACTTTTGTGTGCAGCAGTCCTTTTTACTGCTGGCTGCCATACTTGTCCTGAGATCATTGCAGGGAGATTGTTATTGTAGCACAGTCCCTTTATATATATATATATATATATATATATATATATATATATATATATATATATATACTAGCCACTGTCTGCCACTGAAGCTGTGTAGTGTAATACAGTGGGCCTGATTTTCCCAGCAGTCTCCCACACCTATTAGGGGAAATTTCTATTGCCACTAAGTGCATCTGTGTCAGTCCTGTTTGTGGCATATCTGTCAGCCACTGTCTGCCACTGAAGCTGTGTAGTGTAATACAGAGGGCCTGATTTTCCCAGCAGTCTCCCACACCTATAAAGGGAAATTTCTATTGCCACTAAGTGCATCTGCGTCAGTCCTGTTTGTGGCATATCTGTCAGCCACTTTCTGACACAGAAACTGTGTAGTGTAATACAGTGGGCCTGATTTTCCCAGCAGTCTCCCACACCTATAAAGGGAAATTTCTATTGCCACTAAGTGCATCTGTGTCAGTCCTGTTTGTGGCATATCTGTCAGCCACTTTCTGACACTGAAACTGTGGAGTGTAATACAGTGGGCCTGATTTTCTCAGCAGTCTCCCACACCTATAAAGGGAAATTTCTATTGCCACTAAGTGCATCTGCGTCAGTCCTGTTTGTGGCATATCTGTCAGCCACTTTCTGACACAGAAACTGTGGAGTGTAATACAGTGGGCCTGATTTTCCGAGCAGTCTCCCACACCTATAAAAGGAAATTTCTATTGCCAATAAGTGTATCTGCGTCAGTCCTGTTTGTGGCATATCTGTCAGCCACTTTCTGACACTGAAACTGTGGAGTGTAATACAGTGGGCCTGATTTTCTCAGCAGTCTCCCACACCTATAAAGGGAAATTTCTATTGCCACTAAGTGCATCTGCGTCAGTCCTGTTTGTGGCATATCTGTCAGCCACTTTCTGACACAGAAACTGTGGAGTGTAATACAGTGGGCCTGATTTTCCGAGCAGTCTCCCACACCTATAAAAGGAAATTTCTATTGCCAATAAGTGTATCTGCGTCAGTCCTGTTTGTGGCATATCTGTCAGCCACTTTCAGACACAGAAACTGTGCAGTGTAATACAGTGGGCCTGATTTTCCCAGCAGTCTTCCACACCTATAAAGGGAAATTTCTATTGCCACTAAGTGCATCTGTGTGAGTCCTGTTTGTGGCATATCTGTCAGCCATTTCTGACTCAGAAACTGTGTAGGGTAATACATTGGGCCTGATTTTCCCAGCAGTCTCACACACCTATAAAGGGAGATTTAAATTCACAACAAGTTAACGTACACCTTCTAACTGGTTTTACAGTACCATATAACGTTTGTTAGTTTGGTTACATTTTTCCAAGAATGAGGAAGTCTGGTGGAAGAGGTTGTGGCTGTGGGCGGTCATTGCCAGCTGGTAATGATGGTAGTGGTGGTAGAGCATCAGGTGGTCGAGGGAAAAGCAATATAGCACCTAAGTCTCGAGTTGTTGAGCCAGCGTCATCGTCTGGCTACACAAGGCCTCGAACGCTCCCTTTTCTGGGAGTAGGAAAACCGCTTTTAAAGCCGGAGCAGCAGGAACAAGTTTTGGCTTTCCTTGCTGACTCTGCCTCTAGCTCTTTCGCCTCCTCTTCGGAAAATGCAAAATTTAAAAGCAGCATGTCGTCAGTGGATGCTTCTAGTCAGGAACAAGTCGCTTCCTTGTGTCCTTCACCCAGAACAACAGAGAAGGATGCGTCACGCGACACAACGGGTTACTCCATGGAGCTCTTTACACTTACCGTGCCTGGGTTAGAAAGGGAAATTGTTAACAGGCCATGCCCATTACAAGATGAATCGGACATGGAGTGCACAGATGCACAGCCACAGCTAGATTATTATGCTGTTCCATTGACTCAGATCACAACATTGCCCTCACAAAGTACTGATCCAGAATCTGACCCTGATGAGACTATGGTGCCCCGTCCCAAACGCTATAGCACCGGCTTACACGGTGACACAGAGGAAAGTGCACAGGACATAGAAGAGGAGGTGATAGATGACCCAGTTGTTGAATCTGATTGGCAGCCATTGGGGGAACAGGGTGCCGCCGGCAGTAGCTCTGAAGTGGAGGAGGAGGAGCCGCAGCAGGCATCAACATCGCAACAGCTTTCATCTGGCAGGCCCATATCTGGCCAAAAACGTGTGTCAAAACCAAAAACAGTTGTAGGACAGCGTGACCATCTGGTTAAAGTCACTCAGTGTGCAATGCCAGAAAAGGTATTCGATAGTAGGAAGAGTGCAGTCTGGCAATTTTTTAACCAAGATCCGAATAATCAGTGCAAAGTCATCTGTAAGAAATGTTCAAGGACCTTTAGCAGAGGTCAGAATGTCAAAAATTTTAATACAACTTGCATGCGTAGACATTTAAGCACCATGCACTTGCAAGCCTGGACTAACTACCAAACGTCCCGTAACGTTGTTGCACCTGCTCACAATGAAGCTAGTCAGCAACGCTACATTCCTTCCCTCACTGTAAGCCCACCGTTTACGACACCACCTGCAGCAAATGTGGAGGTATCGTCGCAAGGCCAAAGCAGTCAGGGAATCACCAGGTTCTTGGTAGGAAACACTGTATGTAGACCAACAGCAAGAATACAATCACCAACCCTCTCTCAGTCTGCCATGTCCACCACCATCCCCCCTAGTTCCACCATATGCAGCTCTCCAGTCCAGCTCACCCTACAAGAGACTCTCGTTAGGAAAAGGAAGTACTCATCCTCTCATCCGCGTACACAGGGTTTGAACGCCCACATTGCTAGACCAATCTCTTTAGAGATGATGCCCTACCAAGCTTTCAAAGCCCTGATGAACTACGCAGTACCACGCTATGACCTACCCAGTCGACACTTCTTTGTGAGAAAAGCCATCCCAGCCCTCCACAGCATGTAAAAGACCACATTATCTATGCACTCCGGCAATCTGTCAGTAGAAAGGTACACCTCACAACAGATGCATGGACCAGTAGGCATGGCCAGGGATGTTACGTGTCCATAACGGCACAATGGGTTAATGTGGTGGATGCAAGGTCCACAGGGGACAGCCATATTGGGACAGTTCTGCCTAGCCCATGGTATAGGAAACAATTGGCTGTAGGCGTTCGCCACCCCTCCTCCTCCTCCTTGTCCTCCAGCAGAAGCGAGAGCTTGTTCGCAGACCGCAGTCGCACGACCACTCCATCCGCAGCTGCCAGTGTTGCACACGAGGTGTCCCATTATGGAACAGCTAGTGGTAAGTATCAGCAGGCTGTGTTGGAAATGAAGTGTTTGGGCGACAACAGACACACCGAGGAAGTTCTGTCCGAGTTCTTGCAGCAAGAAACTCAGTCATGGCTGGGCAGTGTACATCTTGAGGCAGGCAAGGTAGTGAGTGATGACGGAAGGAATGTTATGGCTGCCATAGCCCTTTCACAATTGAAACACATTCCTTGCCTGGCTCACACCTTGAACCTGGTGGTGCAGTGCTTCCTGAAAAGTTATCTGGGGTTACCTGCCCTGCTCCTGAAGTTGCGAAGACTTTGCTCGCACATCCGCCATTCGCCCGTACACTCCAGCCGTATGCAGAGCCATCAGCGATATTTGAAGCTTCCCCAGCACCGCCTAATAATCGACATTGCAACAAGGTGGAACTCCACACTGCACATGCTTCAGAGGCTGTGCGAACAGAGGCGTGCTGTTATGTATTTGTGGGAGGATACACATACACGGGAAGGCAGTTGGATGGCAGACATGGAGTTGTCAGGTGTGCAGTGGTCGAAGCTACAAGACTTGTGTCAAGTCCTTCAGTGTTTTGAGGAATGCACATGCCTGGTTAGTGTAGAGGACATCATCATAAGCATGAGCATCCCCGTAATGCGTCTGCTGACGCCTACTAACTGTGTCAGACACTCCTTCCAATTGTCCTCCGCTGACCACACCAATGCTGCCTGTGTACCCCTGGAACCTATTTAAAACTGCATCGAGCCTACTTTTTAATTTTAGGCCTAGTAAGTCTGTCTGCGGTCCCACCTTCCAATTGTCCTCCACTGACCACACCAATGCTGCCTTTGTACCCCTAAAACCTATTTAAAACTGCATAGAGCCTACTTTTTTTTATTTTAGGCCTAGTAAGTCTGTCTGCGGTCCCTCCTTCCAATTGTCCTCCACTGACTACACCAATTCTGCCTGTGTACCCCTGTAACCTATTTAAAATTGCATAGAGCCTACTTTTTTAATTTTAAGTCTAGTGTTATGACCTGGTGGTTAAGAGGCCACACTGAAATGACCTGGTGGCTAAAACGCAACATGGAACGAGCTCTGAGAAGGTGGTATCTCTACTGACCGCAGTCCCTAATCCTAACAACACAACTAGAAATAGCCGCGGGATGTTCCTGACACTCCCTAGACACCTCGACACAGCCTAAGATATAACTACCCCTAAAGAAGGAAATAAAAAGCTATCTTGCCTCAGAGAAACCCCCAAAAGGAAAGATAGCTCCCCACAAATATTGACTGTGAAAGGAGAGGGAAATGACGAACACAGAAATGAAATTAGAATTCAGCAAAGGGGAGGCCAATACTAAACTAGATAGACAGAGAGCAAAGGATACTGTGCGGTCAGTATTAAAAACTACAAAATCCAAGCAGAGATTACAAAAATGAACTCTACACCGACTCACGGTGTGGAGAGGCAAATCTGCTTTCCCAGAGCTTCCAGCTAGCCTAAATAAGACATAATGACAATCTGGACAGAAGAGACAAATGCAAAGCAATAGAGTCCAAACAAATGGACAAACAAACTAGCAAAACTTATCTTTTGCAGACAAGGACTGGCCATATGAGAAATCCAAGGGAAGAATCAAATCCAACCAAGAACATTGACAGCAGGCATGGACTAAAGCCCAGAGCAGGTTTAAATAACAAACCCAGGCAAGGCGATTAGTGAAGGCAGCTGCTACAGCTAGCTAAAGGAGCAGCAGTTCCACTCGAAACCACCAGAGGGAGCCCAAGGGCAGAACTCGCAAACATACCATTAGCAACCACAGGAGGGAGATCCAGAACGGAACTCACAACAGTCTAGTAAGCATGAGCATCCCCGTAATGCGTCTGCTGACGCCTACTAACTGTGTCAGACACTCCTTCCAATTGTCCTCCGCTGACCACACCAATGCTGCCTGTGTACCCCTATTTAAAATTGCATAGAGCCTACTTTTTTGTTTTAGGCCTAGTAAGTCTGTCTGCAGTCCCTCCTTCCAATTGTCCTTCACTGACTACACCAATGCTGCCTGTGTACCCCTGGAACCTATTTAAACCTGCATCGAGCCTACTTTTTTATTTTAGGCCTAGTAAGTCTGTCTGTGGTACGTCCTTCCAATTGTCCTCCGCTGACTACACCAATGCTGCCTGTGTACCCCTGGAACCTATTTAAACCTGCATCGAGCCAACTTTTTTATTTTAGGCCTAGTAAGTCTGTCTGCGGTCCCTCCTTGCAATCGTCCTCCGCTGACCACACCAATGCTGCCCGTGTACCCCTGTAACCTTTTTTAAACTGCATTGAGCCAACTTTTTAGTTTAAGGCCTACTACCTGTGTCTGTCTGCGCCACTCAATACAGCTGATATTTTTAATCTGAAACTGCATTTGGGCTACTAGTTTGGTTGGGGTCTACTAACAGTGTCTGCCGCTCCTAGGTGTTCTCCTGGTTTACTTTCCTGAGCTTCAATCTTCAAGCTTTCGGTCTATATTTTTTATATTAAACTGCATTTGGCCTACTAATTTGGTTGGGGCCTACTAACGGTGTCTGCCGCTCCTAGGTGTTCTCCTGGTTTACTTTCCTGAGCTTCTATCTTCAGGCATTCGTCCTATATTTTTAATATTAAACTGCATTTGGCCTACTGGTTTGGTCGGGCCCCACTAACCGTGTCTGCCGCTCCTAGGTGTTCTCCTGGTTTACTTTCCTGAGCTTCAATCTTCAGGCTTTCGGCCTATATTTTTAATATTAAACTGCATTTGGGCTACTAGTTTGGTTGGGGCGTACTAACGTTGTCTGCCGCTCCTTGGTGTTCTCCTGGTTTGTTTTCCTGAGCTTCGATCTTCAGGCTTTTGGCCTATATTTACTAATTGTTAACTGCATTTGGCCTACTAGTTTGGTTGGGCCTACTAACGGTGTCTGCTGCTCCTTGCTGTTCTCCTCCACTGAACAAAGCAGTGCCGCCTGTTTACTACTGTTACAAATTTTGAACTGCATTTAGCCTTCTTACTGATTTGGGCCTACTCACTGTGTCAGCCTCTCATTACAGTTGTCCTCCACTGAACAAAGCAATGCCGCCTGGTTAGTCCTGTTACCAATTTTGAACTGCATTTAGCCAACTTTATTATTTGGGCCTATATCTGTGTTTCCTCCTCATCCTGCCCATTGCCCAGCCAGTGCTAGATGAGTCTGCTGGTATATTGACCCAGACCACTACATTCCCCTTGCACGCTACACAACCAGAATCTGACCCTGCTGAAAGTCAGGTTCCCCTTCCTGCATACTATACCACCTTACACGGGGACAAAGAGGAAGGTGCAGATGAAAGTGCAGGTTCCTTTAACAGGTGGGGGGACATACTCGTTGGCGACTTCACTGGCACAGAGCCCCTCATAGTACGCAAAAGTGTCGCTGCCAGTGGGAGGCGCCCCCGCCGTGCAAACACACCACCGTACTTTGAGGGGCCCTGTGCCAGTGCCAATGCGAACGAGTGGGCCCCCTGCTTGCTCAGGATCACAGCACTTGCAAAGTTGAAATACTTACCTCTCCCTCCTCCACTGCCGTGACGTAGTTCACGTTTCCTGGGCCCACTAAAAACTTGAAACAGTCCTACCCCCCACAACTTTAGCCAAATGACCCCCAATTTACAATGCCTAACTATTATTATAAGGTAAATTAAGATTGACAAGCTTCAGTAACAAGAATGGATGTTTTTGCCATTAAAATGGGCACTGTAGGTGTTTTCCTGGCCTCCACTCACTGCCGACTATGCTTCCCCATTGACTTGCATTGGGTTTCGTGTTCCGGTCGATCCCCGACTTTTCGCGATAATCGGCCGATTTCACTCGACTCGACTTTTGAGAAAGTCGGGTTTCGCGAAACCCGACTCGATCCTAAAAAAGTAAAAGTCGCTCAACCCTAGAGATGAGTACCACTGTCAGGAAGTCAATGCACATTTGGATCTGGTCCGGGTCCATGTTTGTAGAAGACAAGAGTCTCTGTGTAGAAGCTACACCTTCTAGATGGGGAATAGAGGTGTAGAGATCTTTTACGTTCAGAGTGACAAGTAGTACATTGGTAGGGATGGAGCCGATTTGGCATATGGTATCCAGGAAAGCATTGGTATCCAATAGAAAGTATGGTGTCTGTTTAATCAGAGGGGTGAGAATTTTCTCTAAGTAAATTGCTAAAGGTGACAGAATGGAGTCGGTCGATGCCATAATCGGTCTCCCCGGGGGGTTTTGTAAGTTTTTGTGGATTTTGGGGAGAGTGTAAAACACCGGAGTGATGGGGTTATTGTTGGTAGGGAAATCGCAGATTTTTTCATTTAGGACCCCGAGGCCGAGGTATCTGCGAAAGATCACTTCGATATCATGTCTAATGTTATAAGAGGGGTCCTTATTGAGAGGACAGTAAACCGACCGGTCACTTAATTGTCGTGCAATTTCCGCCAGGTAAAGAGATTTGTCCATTACTACCAAAGCACCCCCTTTGTCCGCTGGTTTTATAATTATAGAGTTATCCTCCTGTAAGGCCGTCAGAGCATGTCATTCCTCCAATGTAAGATTAGATGGGTAAAACAGGGACTCTCTTTCAATATCATGCCCACTACACTGGGAGCCCTGGAACCCCGCTTCACCTGTGGGAAGCATCACCATCCATGCTGCAGAAACATCACCCCAGAGGACCCCTTTAAGAAGCGTCGGTTCCCTCTGGCCGAGAACCACAGGTGGCGTCACGAATACAAACTTTATTACAAAGCCCCTTAAAAGACTTTTCCCTTTTAATTGAGTGCCCAGGGCCACGGACTGGGTCACAGCCACTCTGACATCCCCTTTAAGTGCGACCGGACCCAGTACCGAGTATCCCCATTGCCCTGGTGGGCGACTCACACACTCTCTGCATCCCAGTATACATACATATTGGATGAACATCACTTTGGGACCAAATGTTTTTATTTTTACAAGGGTAAGAGTATGCCGATACCCCATATGTGGGGAAAAGCCACTGTTTGTGAGCATGGCAGGGCTCAGAAGGGACAGAGCACCACTTGACTTTTTGAACTCAAAATTGGCTGGAATCAATGGTGGTGCCATGTTGCATTTGAAGACCCCCTGATGTACTTAACAGTTGAATCCCCCAATTCTAACTCCAACCCTAACCCCAACACACCACTAGCCCTAATTCCAACCCTCACCATAACCCTAACCACAACCATAACCCCAACACACCTCTAACCATAATCCCAACAATAACCATAACCCTAACCACAAACCTAACCCTAACACACCCCTAAGAATAATTCCAACCCTTACCATAATTCAAACCATAACCACAACTCTAACTCTAGCCCAACCCTAACGCTAGCGCCAAACCTAACCCTTGCCCCAACCCTAACCATAGCCCAAACCCTAACACCGGCCCAACCCTAACCCTAGCCCAACCTTAACCCTAACTTTAGCCTAACCTTAACCCTAACTTTAGCTTAACCCTAACTTTAGCCCAATCCTAACCTTAAGTTTTGCCCAATTCACTTTAGCCAATCCTAACCCAAACTTTAGCCCAACCTGAACTTTAGCCCAACCCTAACTTTAACTTTAGCCTAACTCTAGCCCTAATAGAAAAATTTAAATAAATACATTTTTTTATTTTATTATTTTTACCTAAGTAAGGGGGTGATAATTGGGGTTTGATTTAATATTTTTTTTTATTTTCATCACTGTAACATAGTAACATAGTAACATAGTTAGTGAGGCCGAAAAAAGACATTTGTCCATCCAGTTCAGCCTATATTCCATCATAATAAATCCCCAGATCTACGTCCTTCTACAGAACCTAATAATTGTATGATACAATATTGTTCTGCTCCAGGAAGACATCCAGGCCTCTCTTGAACCCCTCGACTGAGTTCGCCATCACCACCTCCTCAGGCAAGCAATTCCAGATTCTCACTACCCTAACAGTAAAGAATCCTCTTCTAGTGCGTCAACGGTACCAGGGATTCCCAGCCAGTCTCCCATGCTGGTACTTGCCCAGCCTCAAGCTGCTTAGCATTTGCGATCTGACGAGGGCAGGCACATTCAGCTTAGAGTGGCCATAGAGTCTATCACAGGGATCAAAATAAACCAAAAGGAAAGTTTCCTATTGTTGCCAGATGCCGGCCAGGCCAATCTCGGTGGTCGCACTGTGCATGCGCTTGCCATCTTCTCCCGGAAGTACACACCGGCGGCCCGAAGGACTTCACTTGGGGTTTCAGGGATGCAGCAAAACTGGGGTCGTTAAAAACCGATCTGAATCATGTTCTTTGGGATCTCAGCTACGCCCGGTAGCTGAAACCCCGGGGAAATTCACCATACTGGTGGGCGCTATACACTTATTACTCAGCGCCGTTAAAAGCGGCGATGAGGCATAAGTACCTTTAACTGCCACCATTAAAAGGCGTATCGTTATGGGGTTAAACAAGTTTGCATTTAGTCAGTCCTTTCAGCATTGAACAAAATTGTAGTCAGTTATTTAGACCTCTGGAGCTACCTAAGCAAGTGGCTCACACAGAAGAAAAAAGCAAGAGAAGTACAAGGTCCACTGTTGGACACTGCGGCTAAACCATGACCGATCATTACACTACCAAATGTTGTGTACAGCAGCTATGGACTTTGAGCTATTAGATAAAATATAGCAGCAGTCACCAGAAAAGAAAAATCAAGAATGGAAGACTAATGAAGCAAAAAGTTTTGAGATATGTGTGTTGCTTACCCAGATCACATCAACTCAATGTACTAAAGAAGCCATCGTAAGTATGGTGAATCAGCATTGACTAGCATCGGAGTTTAACCGGAGCTGCTACTGCATCTGTTTTTGCCTGTACTATCTGCATCTTTCACAACCTGGAAAAAACTGTCAAGGTCCTACAATGATGCAGATAAAGGCCATTGTGTCCGTTCTAGCAGCCGCAGATTTATTTTATAGAACTATTCAAGGTAGATATGTAATATCTAATATATAAAGCTGAATGTGTGTGTGTGTGTATATGTGTGTATGTGTGTTTTTCCGGGATTGGCACCTGCACCGTCGCAGCTACAGCCACAAAATTTTGCACAGTCACACGTCTGGACCCCGAGAGCGTCATAGGCTATGTTGTGAGGCGAAATTTTAACCCCGTGCATTCCAATTCACAAAACAAGTTTGCCCCTACCTACCTAATGGGGAAAATGTGAAAGGAAAAGTGTTGGAGGCAAATTGACAGCTGCCAGATGTGAACAATGGGGACTTAAAGAACAAGAGCAATGGTGCCAAAGAGTATATACCATACAGTTGTTAAGGTGGGGCCCCGACATGGGATACTCACCACACATGGGGATATGAACACACACACAAAGTGCGCCACCCACTACCACGTGCTTGAACACATATACCACCCTCAGCACACATTTCACCACACATGCACCAACCTCGCCACATAAAAGTCGAAACACAAAAGTCGCCACTCAAAACTCGCCACGCGCAAAATTCGCCACATGCAAAACTCACCACATGCAAAACTAGGCTCACGCAAAACTCGCCACACGTGCAAAACTCACCTCATGGAAAACTCGCCACATGCAAAACTTGCACTCGCAGAAAAATTACCACATGCACAAAAGTTGCAACACATGCAAAAGTTGCCTCACACAAAACTTGCAAATACTCAAAACGCACCACACATAAAACTCGATGCGCAAAACACACTAACCTGTCACATGCAACTCGACACACAAAAAAGTTGCTACACGCATGTTGCTACACAAAACTCATCTCACAAAAGTCGCTACATGCATGTCACCACACGCAACTCAACACAAACAAATTGACACATGAAACTCGCCCTAAAACACACACAAGTCTGGTATTATCCTTCAAAAATAAAAATCTGATTAATAAGCGGACAAACTACAAGAGCAACATATGTACGATATAGGAAATATGACAGCTGTCAGTCACATGACCTGTCTATTATGTGTATGTGTGAGCTAATATATACTGCCAAGGGGGAGGGCTTCCTGTTGGCTGGGATTTATCAGTCTGCCAATAGCAACCAATCACAGCTCAGCTGCTACTTTGCTACAGTTAATTAATCTGAGCTTTGATTGGTTAATATAGGCAGGACATTCTCAGTATAACAAAGCTTGTGTGAGGTAATAGCATGTTGTTAGGGTGTGTTGGTGGAAAGGCTAATGTCAGTCACATTACCTCTGTGTGAGAGGATATCGAAACTGCCAGTTACAGACTATTTTTACCACAATAATGCCTCATAAGAAAAGGAATTCCATGGCACGAATGTCAGCTGATGCGAAAAGCTGCATTACGGGCCAATGAAAAATGTGAAGACCGAGAAGCAAGGCTGACACACATGAGAACAGCAGCTGCTTTCTCAAGAGCCAATGAACTTTCTGAGGAGAGGGAAGCGAGGCTTGCAGACAAGAGAATAAGAGCTGCTTCCTCAAGAGCCAATGAACTTTATGAGGAGAGGGAAGCGAGGCTTGCAGACATGAAAACAAGAGCTGCTTCCAGAAGAGCCAATGAACTTTCTGAGGAGAGGGAAGCGAGGCTTGCAGACAAGAAAACAAGAACTGCTTCCTCAAGAGCCAATTAATTTTCTGAGGAGAGGGAAGCGAGGCTTGCAGACATGAAAACAAGAGCTGCTTCCTCAAGAGCCAATGAACTTTCTGAGGAGAGGGAAGCGATGCTTGCAGACAAGAGAACAAGAACTGCTTCCTCAAGAGCCAATCAATTTTCTGAGGAGAGGGAAGCGAAGCATGCAGACATGAAAACAATAGCTGCTTCCTCAAGAGCCAATGAACTTTCTGAGGAGAGGGAAGCGAGGCTTGCAGATAAGAGAAGAAGAGCTGCTTCCTTAAAGGCCAATGAGTCATCTCAGCAGAGAGAAGGCCGGCTTGCCACTAAGAGAATTTGTATTTCTTCCACCAGGGCACAGGAAATGGTTGGAGATTTGAAACATGCTGCCTTTTGTTACCAGTCAGACATA
The DNA here is from genome assembly GCF_032444005.1 of Ranitomeya imitator. Taxonomy (NCBI): domain Eukaryota; kingdom Metazoa; phylum Chordata; class Amphibia; order Anura; family Dendrobatidae; genus Ranitomeya; species Ranitomeya imitator. The sequence goes on from NC_091282.1 coordinate 686,270,230, forward strand.
AACTATCAGGATAATCCTAAAGTTCAGATAGGAAAAATGGGTGTGGTCTGCATGTACTGCAGTGCCCTAAAATGGAAAGCTAAACCACCAGGTTTATGCTGTGCAAATGACAAGATAAAACTTCCACCTCTCCTGTCACCACCAGATCCCCTAAAGTCTCTGATGACAGGTACCAGTACAATATCAAAGCATTTCTTGGACAACATCAGGAAGTAAAACTCCTGCTTCCAAATGGCATAATTTGGTGCAACAAAAGAAATGTTTACAACAGGATTTATGCCGACATTTAAAGTTCAAGGACAGGTTTACCACTCAATTGGCTCACTGCTTCCATTACAAGGAGAAGAACCTCAATTTCTTCAACTCTTCTTCATGGGTGATGCAGAAGCAGAGGCTGAGCGGAGATGCTCTTTAATTCCTATCACTCGCCTTGATATTAGATGAATAAAACTTGGCACTCAATTTGAGAAGAAAAGCTTCTTAGTTTATTGATGGATCCAGACAAACAAAAGTGCTAAACGTTTTCGGTCCACACCGGACCTTCGTCAGAGCGTTTCTTTGACATTGACTGGATGAGGAAGCCAGAAAGTCTGGATGAGCGTTAGCAAGAACAGAAAATCCAAGAGCTGCAGTATGCTGGAGGATCACAATGGAGAGTGCCGCGTCATGAAAAGGCACAGAGCCTGAGGGGAGTAGCGGCGCTGGATCCTAAGCGCTCAGTGGAGCAGGGCAGAGAGGAGCAACGCTGCGTTGCTCCTCTCTGCCCTGCTCCACTGAGCGCTTAGGATCCAGCGCCGCTACTCCCCTCAGGCTCTGTGCCTTTTCATGACGCGGCACTCTCCATTGTGATCCTCCAGCATACTGCAGCTCTTGGATTTTCTGTTCTTGCTAACGCTCATCCAGGCTTTCTGGCTTCCTCATCCAGTCAATGTCAAAGAAACGCTCTGACGAAGGTCCGGTGTGGACCGAAAACGTTTAGCACTTTTGTTTGTCTGGATGCATCAATAAACTAAGAAGCTTTTCTTCTCAAATTGAGTGCCAAGTTTTATTCATCTGTTATCTACGGGGTGGACACCCTACTTGAGCACCGCCAATCCTCATATTTACTGAGTGCCGTGTTCTCTAATCGTACTCGCCTTGATATTGTCACTATTTTGCAGCAGTTCCTTCACTCAAACAATCCATGTTCAACTTTTCAAGACTGCACTTGAATGCATGCCAAATGACTATTACAAGGTTGTCATTCGAGCTGACAAAACACCACAAGGTGAGCATCAGCAACATTTCAATGTTCCCACATTTGAGGAGGTAGCCATCTTGATTGTAGGTAATGATTTTCAAAGCCGTGACATTGTGCTTCAGAAAAGGAACAATAGTTTGCAACGAGTAGCAGAAACTCACAGGTCCTATGATGCACTGCAATATCCAATCATCTTTTGGCAGGGACAGGATGGCTATCACTTTGGAATACCTCAGACAGATCCTACAACAGGCAACCCTTCAGGAAAAAAGTGTCTGCCATGGACTTCTATGCATATAGGATCATGACAAGATTTTCAAAGGAAAATCACATCTTGAAATGCAAACACCTCTTCCACCAATTTATTGTTGACATGTTGGCATGTATGCAAAGATTGAGAGTGAACGTCTTTTATATATCCGACTAAATCAAAAGAAGCTCAGGGCAGAGGAATATATTCACCTTAAAAATACTGTTGCAAATTATGCTGATCCAAAAGAGTTGGGGAAAATGGTTATTCTTCCATCAACTGTAACTGGAAGCCCATGACAGATGCATGAATACACACAGGATGCAATGACTTATGTGAGAAAGTATGGCCGTCCAGATCTTTTCATCACCTTTACTTGCAATCCTGCCTGGGAGGAAATTGGAGGGCACCTGTTGCCGGGCCAAAAAACAGTGAATCGCCAAGACCTTATAGCTCGGGTTTTCAAACAGAAACATTCAAAAATGACTAACCTCATCACAAAATCACATATTTATGGTGAGACGCAGTGCTGGATGTATTCAGTTGAATGGAAAAAAAGAGGCCTTCCTCACGCCCACATCTTGATCTGGCTGAAGCAAAAAATACAGCCTAGCAAAATTGACAATATCATCAGTGCCGAATTGCCAGACCTTCAGATTGACCCATTGCTGTTTGACACCATCAAAAAAAACATGATCCATGGTCCGTGTGGGAGTCTCAACAAAAATTCTCCCAGTATGATTGATGGCAGGTGTTCAAAGCATTACCCACGATCACTGGTCCAAGAAACGTAAACAGGACAAGATGGATATCCAGTCTACTGAAGAAGAAAGCCAGGGGATGGTGGTTTCACAGCAAAGCTCAAAATGCGTGTTGGATCATCACTCCAAGAGATAGAAATTGACAACAGGTGGGTAGTGCCTTACAACCCTTTGCTCTCAAAAATCTTCCAGGCCCACATAAATGTCGAATCTTGCCACTCTGTGAAATCAATCAAGTATATGTGCAAATATGTCCACAAAGGAAGTGATCAAGCAGTTTTTGAACTCCAGAAAAATGGACCTATTATTGATGAAGTGGAGGCATTCCAGATGGGCAGGTACATAAGCAGCAATGATGCTGTTTGGAGAATACTAGGATTCTCCATTCATGAGCGCTACCTGTTGTGAATTCTGTGGCTGAATTCACTCCTGTGGTCACAAGTGGTACTGCAGCTTCTGAGCTTCCTCCCTCAGGTGTTCTGGTGAGCTCGTTAACTGCTTCATTACTTAACTCCGCCTGATGCTGCTATCCTTGCTCCTTGTCAATGTTTCAGTGTTGGATCTGAGCTTCTCCTGATTGTTCCTGTGACCTGCTGCTCTGTATAGCTAAGTGCTTTTTGCTTTTTTGTTGCTTTTTTTCTGTCCAGCTTGTCTTTTGTTTTGCTGGAAGCTCTGAGACGCAAAGGGTGTACCGCCGTGCCGTTAGTTCGGCACGGTGGATTTTTTTTGCCCCCTTTGCGTGGTTTTGCTTTAGGGTTTTTTGTAGACTGCAAAGTTCGCTTTACTGTCCTCGCTCTGTCCTAGAATATCGGGCCCCACTTTGCTGAATCTATTTCATCCCTACGTTTTGTCTTTTCATCTTACTCACAGTCATTATATGTGGGGGGCTGCCTTTTCCTTTGGGGAATTTCTCTGGGGCAAGTCAGGCCTATTTTTCTATCTTCAGGCTAGCTAGTTTCTTAGGCTGTGCCGAGTTGCCTAGGTAGTTGTTAGGCGCAATCCACAGCCGCTTTTAGTTGTGTTTAGGATAGGATCAGGTGTGCAGTCTACAGAGTTTCCACGTCTCAGAGCTCGTTCTTGTATTTTTGGGTATTTGTCAGATCACTGTGTGCGCTCTGATCGCTAAGCACACTGTGTTTCTGGATTGCCTTCATAACACCTGTCATTAGCAAACATAACAGTACAAGGAGCCTAACTAATGATTCTCAATAGAGGGAAAGAAAAAGTTCTGACATCATTTTTTTTTTTTTTCTGCTCTGTGTTCACTTTTTTTTTTTCCCCTAGACATTTGGGTGATTCTGGACACAGGTGTGGACATGGATATTCAGGGTCTGTGCTCTTCAATGGATAATCTCGTTATAAATGTACAAAAAATTCAAGATACTATTGATCAGAAATCTATGTTAGAACCAAGAATTCCTATTCCTGATTTGTTTTTTGGAGATAGAACTAAGTTTCTAAGTTTCAAAAATAATTGTAAGCTATTTCTGGCCTTGAAACCTCATTCTTCTGGTAATCCTATTCAACAGGTTTTGATTATTATTTCTTTTTTGCGCGGCGACCCTCAAGACTGGGCATTTTCTCTTGCGCCAGGAGACCCTGCATTGAGTAGTGTCGATGCGTTTTTCCTGGCGCTCGGATTGCTGTACGATGAGCCTAATTCAGTGGATCAGGCTGAGAAAAATTTGCTGGCTTTGTGCCAGGGTCAGGATGATATAGAAGTATATTGTCAGAAATTTAGGAAATGGTCAGTACTCACTCAGTGGAATGAATCTGCGCTGGCAGCTTTGTTCAGAAAGGGTCTCTCTGAGGCTCTTAAGGATGTCATGGTGGGATTTCCTATGTCTGCTGGTTTGAATGAGTCTTTGTCTTTGGCCATTCAGATCGGTCGACGCTTGCGCGAGCGTAAATCTCTGCACCATTTGGCGGTACTGCCTGAGGTTAAACCTGAGCCTATGCAGTGCGATAGGACTATGACTAGAGTTGAACGGCAGGAATACAGACGTCTGAATGGTCTGTGTTTCTACTGTGGTGATTCCACTCATGCTATTTCTGATTGTCCTAAGCGCACTAAGCGGTCCGCTAGGTCTGCCGTCATTGGTACTGTACAGTCCAAATTCCTTCTGTCCATTACCTTGATATGCTCTTTGTCGTCGTTTTCTGTCATGGCGTTTGTGGATTCGGGCGCTGCCCTGAATCTGATGGATTTGGATTATGCTAAACGTTGTGGGTTTTTCTTGGAGCCTTTGCGGTGTCCTATTCCATTGAGAGGAATTGATGCTACACCTTTGGCCAAGAACAAACCTCAATACTGGGCCCAGCTGACCATGTGCATGGCTCCTGCACATCAGGAAGTTATTCGCTTTCTGGTGTTGCATAATCTGCATGATGTGGTCGTGTTGGGGTTGCCATGGCTACAAACCCATAATCCAGTATTGGATTGGAATTCCATGTCGGTATCCAGCTGGGGTTGTCAGGGGGTACATGGTGATGTTCCATTTTTGTCGATTTCGTCATCCACCCCTTCTGAGGTCCCAGAGTTCTTGTCTGATTATCAGGATGTATTTGAAGAGCCCAAGTCCGATGCTCTACCTCCGCATAGGGATTGTGATTGTGCTATCAATTTGATTCCTGGTAGTAAATTCCCTAAAGGTCGATTACTTAATTTATCCGTGCCCGAACACGCCGCTATGCGCAGTTATGTGAAGGAATCCCTGGAGAAGGGACACATTCGCCCATTGTCATCACCACTGGGAGCAGGGTTCTTCTTTGTAGCCAAGAAGGATGGTTCGCTGAGACCGTGTATTGATTACCGCCTTCTTAATAAGATCACTGTTAAATTTTAGTATCCCTTGCCATTGTTATCTGACTTGTTTGCTCGGATTAAGGGGGCTAGTTGGTTCACTAAGATAGATCTTCGTGGTGCGTATAATCTGGTGAGAATCAGGCAAGGAGATGAATGGAAAACTGCATTCAATTCGCCCGAGGGTCATTTTGAGTATCTAGTGATGCCGTTCGGACTTGCCAATGCTCCATCTGTGTTTCAGTCTTTAATGCATGACATCTTCCGTGAGTATCTGGATAAATTCCTGATTGTTTACTTGGATGACATTTTGATCTTCTCAGATGATTGGGAGTCTCATGTGAAGCAGGTCAGAATGGTTTTTCAGGTCCTGCGTGCTAACTCTTTGTTTGTGAAGTGATCAAAGTGTCTCTTCGGTGTGCAGAAAGTTTCATTTTTGGGGTTCATCTTTACCCCTTCTACTATCGAGATGGATCCAGTTAAGGTCCAAGCCATCCAGGATTGGATTCAGCCGACATCTCTGAAAAGTCTGCAAAAGTTCCTGGGCTTTGCTAATTTTTATCGTCGCTTCATCTGTAATTTTTCTAGCATTGCCAAACCATTGACCGATTTGACCAAGAAGGGTGCTGATTTGGTTAATTGGTCTTCTGCTGCTGTGGAAGCTTTTCAGGAGTTGAAGCGTCGTTTTTGTTCTGCCCCTGTGTTGTGTCAGCCAGATGTTTCTCTTCCGTTCCAGGTCGAGGTTGATGCTTCTGAGATTGGAGCAGGGGCGGTTTTGTCACAGAGAGGTTCTGATTGCTCAGTGATGAAACCATGTGCTTTCTTTTCCAGGAAGTTTTCGCCCGCTGAGCGTAATTATGATGTGGGCAATCGAGAGTTGCTGGCCATGAAGTGGGCATTCGAGGAGTGGCATCATTGGCTTGAAGGAGCGAAGCATCGCGTGGTGGTATTGACTGATCATAAGAACTTAACTTATCTCGAGTCTGCCAAGCGCTTGAATCCTAGACAGGCCCGTTGGTCGTTATTTTTTGCCCGCTTCGACTTTGTGATTTCGTACCTTCCGGGCTGTAAAAATGTGAAGGCGGATGCTCTGTCTAGGAGTTTTGTGCCCGACTCTCCGGGTTTATCTGAGCCAGCGGGTATCCTCAAGGAAGGAGTCATTGTGTCTGCCATCTCCCCTGATTTGCGGCGGGTGCTGCAAAAATTTCAGGCGAATAAACCTGATCGTTGTCCAGCAGAGAAACTGTTCGTCCCTGATAGGTGGACTAATAAACTTATCTCTGAACTTCATTGTTCGGTGTTGGCTGGTCATCCTGGAATCTTTGGTACCAGAGAGTTAGTGGCTAGATCCTTCTGGTGGCCATCTCTGTCACGGGATGTACGTACTTTTGTGCAGTCCTGTGGGATTTGTGCTAGGGCTAAGCCCTGCTGTTCTCGTGCCAGTGGGTTGCTTTTGCCCTTGCCGGTCCCAAAGAGGCCTTGGACACATATTTCGATGGATTTCATTTCTGACCTTCCCGTTTCTCAAAAGATGTCAGTCATTTGGGTGGTCTGTGATCGCTTTTCTAAAATGGTCCATCTGGTGCCCTTGGCTAAATTGCCTTCCTCCTCTGATTTGGTACCTTTGTTCTTTCAGCATGTGGTTCGGTTGCATGGCATTCCTGAGAATATTGTTTCTGACAGAGGTTCCCAGTTTGTTTCAAGGTTTTGGCGAGCCTTTTGTGGTAGGATGGGCATTGACCTATCCTTTTCCTCGGCTTTCCATCCTCAGACTAATGGCCAGACCGAACGAACCAATCAGACCTTGGAAACATATCTGAGATGTTTTGTTTCTGCAGACCAGGATGATTGGGTGTCCTTTTTGCCGTTGGCTGAGTTCGCCCTTAATAATCGGGCCAGCTCGGCTACCTTGGTTTCTCCATTTTTTTGCAATTCTGGGTTCCATCCTCGTTTCTCTTCAGGACAGGTTGAGTCTTCGGACTGTCCTGGTGTGGATTCTGTGGTGGATAGGTTGCAGCAGATCTGGACTCAGGTAGTGGACAATTTGATCTTGTCCCAGGAGAAAGCTCAACTTTTCTCTAATCGCAGACGCCGTGTGGGTCCCCGACTTCGTGTTGGGGATCTGGTTTGGTTATCTTCTCGTCATATTCCTATGAAGGTTTCCTCTCCTAAATTTAAACTTCGTTTTATTGGTCCGTATAGGATTTCTGAGGTTCTCAATCCTGTGTCTTTTTGTTTGACCCTCCCAGACTCCTTTTCCATACATAATGTATTCCATAGGTTGTTGTTGCGGAGATACGTGGCACCTATGGTTCCATCTGTTGAGCCTCCTGCCCCGGTTTTGGTGGAGGGGGAATTGGAGTATATTGTGGAGAAGATTTTGGATTCTCGTGTTTCTAGACGGAAACTCCAGTATCTGGTTAAATGGAAGGGTTATGCTCAGGAAGATAATTCCTGGGTTTTTGCCTCTGATGTTCATGCTTCCGATCTTGTTCGTGCCTTTCATGCGGCTCATCCTGGTCGGCCTGGGGGCTCTGGTGAGGGTTCGGTGACCCCTCCTCAAGGGGGGGGTACTGTTGTGAATTCTGTGGCTGAATTCACTCCTGTGGTCACAAGTGGTACTGCAGCTTCTGAGCTTCCTCCCTCAGGTGTTCTGGTGAGCTCGTTAACTGCTTCATTACTTAACTCCGCCTGATGCTGCTATCCTTGCTCCTTGTCAATGTTTCAGTGTTGGATCTGAGCTTCTCCTGATTGTTCCTGTGACCTGCTGCTCTGTATAGCTAAGTGCTTTTTGCTTTTTTGTTGCTTTTTTTCTGTCCAGCTTGTCTTTTGTTTTGCTGGAAGCTCTGAGACGCAAAGGGTGTACCGCCGTGCCGTTAGTTCGGCACGGTGGTTTTTTTTTGCCCCCTTTGCGTGGTTTTGCTTTAGGGTTTTTTGTAGACTGCAAAGTTCGCTTTACTGTCCTCGCTCTGTCCTAGAATATCGGGCCCCACTTTGCTGAATCTATTTCATCCCTACGTTTTGTCTTTTCATCTTACTCACAGTCATTATATGTGAGGGGCTGCCTTTTCCTTTGGGGAATTTCTCTGGGGCAAGTCAGGCCTATTTTTCTATCTTCAGGCTAGCTAGTTTCTTAGGCTGTGCCGAGTTGCCTAGGTAGTTGTTAGGCGCAATCGACAGCCGCTTTTAGTTGTGTTTAGGATAGGATCAGGTGTGCAGTCTACAGAGTTTCCACGTCTCAGAGCTCGTTCTTGTATTTTTGGGTATTTGTCAGATCACTGTGTGCGCTCTGATCGCTAAGCACACTGTGTTTCTGGATTGCCTTCATAACACCTGTCATTAGCAAACATAACAGCTACCCACCAGTTGTGCATCTGAGTGTGCACTTGGAAAATGGACACAGAATTTATTTTAACCCAGCAAACTTGCAGCAGCAGCTCCTAACACCACCTAAGACCACCCTCTTGGCATTTTTTGAGCTGTGTCAACAAGACTATTTTGCAAAAACAATTCTCTACTGTGATTTACCAAAGTACTACACTTGGAATGCCTCCAGAAAAACACTGGAATGGAGGAAATGGGGCTTGATATTGAAGGCTATCCAGGGGTGAAAGCAATTGATACGCTTGGTCGCGTCTACACTGTTCCTCCGTCAAATGCAGAGTGCTTCTACCTGCGCATGTTACTTCATGTTGTCAAAGGCCCTACATCATTTTCTGACCTGAAGACCGTCAGAGGCCATGTGTGTGAAACATTCAGGGAAGCTTGCCAAAGAAAAGGACTTCTGGAAAAAGATGGACACTGGGACATGACCCTCAGTGAAGCAACAGCCACACAAACCCCAAAGTGACTAAGACACCTCTTTGCTATTATTCTAACAACCTGTAGCATTTCAAATCCTCTTGAGATTTGGACAAAGTACAAAACTGATCTCAGTGAGGACATCCTCATGCAGATTAGAAGGGAGAATCCTCAGCAACTCATCAACTTCACTGAGGAAATGTTCAATGAAACTTTAATGCTCCTTGAAGATCAGTGCATAGCTATGTCAGGAAAAGCCTTACCGTTGCTTGGTTTGCCTGCTCCAATAAGAAATCCTGAAGGCATCCAAATGTGTAGGGAGATTTTCATAGAAACAAACTACAATATTGATGAACTGACAGCATTTGTGTCTCAGAATGAGCCAATATTGGTAACAGATCAAAGGGACGCCTATAACTACATTTTAAGTTTCAGTGAAACCAACAAAGGTGGGATTGACTTCCTTGATGCTCCAGGTGGAACAGAAAAGACATTTGTAATCAACTTGCTCCTGCCAAAATTTCGACAACAAAAAAAGATTGCACTTGCAGTGGCATCTTCTGGAATTGCAGCTACGCTTTTCAAAGGTGACAGGATAGCACATTCGACATTCAAATTACCACTTAATCTGTCTCATAGTGACAGCCCCGTGGGTCATATTGCCAAGGGATCAGGACTGGCCAAATTGCTTCAAAAATGCAGTGCCATCATTTGGGATGAATGCACCTTGTCACACAAAATGGCTCTGGAAGCAGTGGACAGACTGCTGCAAGACCTGCGTAGCAACAAATATATCATGGGAGGAGTAGTTGTTGTTTTGGCAGGTGACTTCCGCCAAACACTACCTGTTATTCCAAGATCAACCCCTGCAGATGAATTCAATGCCTCTCTCAAAGCATCGTACCTTTGAAGAAAAGTAAAGAAAATGTCACTGAACACAAACATGAGGGTCTACATGACAGGCGATGTTTCTGCTGTACTGTTTTTGAGCCAGCTGTTGACAATTTGAGATGGCAAGGCACCAGTAAACTCAACCACTGGACAGAACACCTTCCCAAGCAACCTTTGTTGCATTGTGACTTCCATTGAGGAGTTGAAAGCAAAGGTTTTTCCAAACATTCAACTCCACTTAAAAAATTCTGGCTGGATGGGTGAATGGGCTATTCTAGCTCCCAAAAATGACAGCGTCAGCAAGATCAAACTTAAAATTCTAAATCTCCTTCCAGGTGTGTGCACAACCTACAAGTCAGTAGATACAGTAATAGACCCTGCTCAAGCATTATTTTATCCAACTGAGTTCCTCAATTCCTTGGAGCCACAAGGACTTTCTCCTCACAACCTCTTTCTAAAAGCTGGAGCACCTATTCTGCTGTTGAGAAATTTGGATCCACCAAAGCTGTGTAATGGAACAAGACTCTTGATTAAGAACCCGTTTCCACATGTAATTGAGGCAACCATTTTGACAGGATGTGCCACAGGAGAAGATGTTTTCATTCCAACAATTCCTCTCATTCCATCTGATTTGCCTTTTGATTTTAAACGCCTCCAGTTTCCTGTTTTACTGGCATTTGCTATGTCCATCAACAAGGCTCAAGGACAGTCCTTGAACGTAGTTGGAATCGATTTACAATCTCCATGCCTTTCTCATGGTCAAATTTATGTGGCCTGTTCAAGAGTTGGAACAGCCAAAAATCTGTTTGTCTTTGCACCTGAAGGAAGAACTAAGAATGTCATTTATTAAAAGGCTCTCGAATAAGTAGTAAAAGATTACTTCACATTACTTGGCCAATTTAGTTAAATCTGTGTGGAATATCTCTGGTGTTGAAATATATGTTGTAAAATGCTTCTATTAGCTTAGTTTTTGCCTTCTAATAATTACATTTCTATCTATTTGTTTTGTGGTTTTTGTGTGCAGAATAAATTTTTGTTAACACATTCTATTTTGCTAACAGCAGTTATTAACCCGGGCGAAGCAGGGTAGTACAGCTAGTAAATATATATAACAGCATGTCCTTGTTTGTGCTGATCTCCTTTCAGGATGGTTTAATCACTGGCTGATTTCAGAAGTGACATGTTATGTTGATGTGGGGGTTCATGAGAAAATAGAAGGTGACAGGAGAGGTACTGTGGAAATTTTAAAAGACTTAGAAATACATCAAGCATTGGACACCACATACCATCCACAGATCAGTGTAAAAGTTGAAAGAGTGAATGGGACACTCATATTAAAGATTCAGAAAATAATTGTACAAACTTGAAGCCATGGACTGAATTATTGCCACTACCTTTATATTAGGTTAAAACCACTCCCAGCAGAGTGGTTCTCCCTATTAGATTCTATTTGGGAGTCCTGCTACGACAGGTTGTCATTTCCCTTAACATTTACGGTACCTACATAGGGTCTTAACGGTAAATGTCAGTATGTCAGTGTGCTACAATAGACACTGTCACAAATGCGTCACTGTGTTTTCTCTTCCATAACAGATGCAGAAGCATTGGAGGATGTCATTAGCTAAAGCCCGAAGACTGGGTAGTTCTGAAGAGGCATGTGCAGAAAAGTGTGAAACCTAGATTTGAAGAACTATTGCAAGTCCAATCACCTTAAACTTACTTACATTGGAAGGACAGAGACCTTGCATATGCAATTCTCATTGTAAAAAGGTTTTAATAATGGCCAATACAAGTGAGATCACTTCATGTGTATTGTAACAGATAAATGTTTTTGAGAGGCAAGAAATAAGAAAAAAAATGTTGTGGTTATGCTGTGAAAATTAGAGATGAGCAATGTTGTTCTGAAAATGTTCACCAATCTTAAATTCAGCACAAAAGTAGCACATTCAAATTCGTGCTTGGTTTCCCTAGCATTTTTCCTCAGTCAGCAAGATTCGGTCACAGTTTGGTAAATGATTGCGTTTGCACTTATGCTTTTGCTTAGACTTTGTCTAGGATAGTGGTACTGTATGATGAGCGAGGGGACATATTTTATGAGGGAAGGCAGTGTGTATAGGTCAGAGGAGCGTCGGAGTGTATTTATTTTTTTAATAACTCAATGTGTGTGCATTCTGGCAGCTAATCAGCGTGCAGAAACCATCCACAACATCATGACAAAAGGGCTTCTGTGATTGGTTGCCAAAGTCACATGTCCCTCTTCATAAAAAAGTGGACATGTTGTTTTGCTGGTGCCATTTTCTAAGTGTAACAGCGCAAAGAGACCACTCCTGCTGCTTCTGCAAGTGAACTTGTAATTTCATAGAATCATAGAATGATAGAGTTGCAAGGAACCTCTTGGGTCATCTGGTCCAACCCCCTGCTCGAAGCAAGATTCACTAAATCTTCCCAGACAGATGTCTGTCCAGCCTCTGCTTGAAAATTTCCATTGGAGGAGAACTCACCACCTCTCGTGGCAGCCTGTTCCACTCATTGATCACCCTGTCAAAAAGTTTTTTCTAATATCTAATCTGTGTCTCCTCCCATTCAGTTTCATCCCATTGCTTCTAGTCTTTCCTTGTGCAAATGAGAATAAAGATCATCCTTCTACAATGTGACAGCCTTTGAGATATTTGTAGACAGCTATTAAGTCTCCTCTCAATCTTCTTTTTTGCAAACTAAATATTCCCAGATCCTGTAACCGTTCCTCATAGGACATGGTTTGTAGACCGGTCACCATTCTGGTCGCCCTTCTCTGAACTTGCTCCAGTTTGTTGACGTCTTTTTTTAATTGTGGTGCCCAAAACTTTACACAGTATTCCAGATGAAGTCTGACAAAAGAGGAGTAGAGGGCAATAATGACTTTGGGTGATCTAGACTGCATGCTTCTGTTAATACATCCCAGAATTGCATTTGCCTTTTTTGCTTCTGCATCACACTGTTTACTCATGTTCAGTTTATGATCTATTAGTATACCCAAGTCTTTTTCATATGTGCTGCTGCTTAGCCCTATTCCTCCCATTCTGTATATGCTTTTTTCATTTTTATTGCCCAGATGTAGTACTTTGCCTTTTTCCTTGTTAAAAACCATTCTGTTAGTTGCTGCAAACTGCTCCAGTTTATTTATATCTTTTTAAATCCTCTCTCTCTCTCTTCTCTAGTATTAGCTATCCCTCCTAGCTTTGTGTCATCAGCAAATTTAATCAGTGTACCATTAATTCCTTCATCTAAATCATTGACAAAGATGTTGAACAATATAGGACCCAGGACAGAACCCTGTGGTACCCCACTTGAGACATTCTTCCAACTGGATGGGTAGCCATTTATGACCACTCTTTGGGTCCGATCACTAAGCCAGTTATGAATCCAACAACAGTTGCATTGTCCATTCCATACTTAGTCATTTTTTCAATAAGGATGGTGTGAGATACTTTGTCAAATGCTTTGCTGAAGTCAAGATATACTATATCTACAGCATTTCCCTGATCCAACCAGTCAGTGATTCTGTCATACAAGGAAATTAAGTTAGTCTGATGTGACTTATTAGTTACAAACCCCTGCAGACTCTGGTTAATCACTTCATTCTTATCCAGGTACTTAGATACATGTTGTTTAATAATTTGCTCAAAGATCTTTCCTTGGGTACAAGTCAGACAGGTCAGATTCTGTCATACAAGGAATTTAAGTTAGTCTGACGTGACTTATTAGTTACAAACCCCTGCAGACTCTGGTTAATCACTTCATTCTTATCCAGGTACTTAGATACATGTTGTTTAATAATTTGCTCAAAGATCTTTCCTTGGGTACAAGTCAGACTCACCGGCCTATAGTTCCCTGGGCCCACCATCTTCCCTTTTTGAAGATAGGAACAACATTTGCCCAATACTCTGGGGTGTAGTTAATCTGGACCTGGAGACTTGAATTCATTTATGTTAGCTAAGTGTTTCCTCACTATCTTTCTGTTTATAGATATCCTGGATTCTTCTATTCCTTTAATAGGACAGTGAAGATCAGTTGATCTTACAATTCCTTTCTGAGAGAAAACAGATGCAACATTGGAATTTAAAACTTTGGCCTTCTCAACATCCTTTCTTACTATTTCATCATTTTCATCCTGTAAAAATCCTATAGCATCTTTAACTTTTATTTTACTTTTGACATATCCCCAAAAACCCTTTTTTATTGCTTTTGACATCTCTTGCAAGCTTTAATTAATTGCCAGATTTAGATAATCTGACTCGTGCCCTACAGGTTCTGCAGGCAGCATTATATTCTTTAGATATGCCTCCCTCTTTCCATTTGATAAACATTTATTTCTTCTTTTTTAGCATGTGTTTAAGTTCTGTGTTCATCCATCCTGGTTTCTTTAAATGCTTGATATTCTTCCCTCTTTTTGGAATTGCTAACGATTGTGCTTTGAGAATCTCATTTTTCAAGATTTCCCATCCTTCCTAGACATTTTTATCCTTAAAGATATCTAGCCATTGGTGGATCTGCACAGGGGGAATCTCGAACCATCTCCTCCAGCCGCAGTGGAGCCTGCTCAGCAGAAACGTCGGTCCCAGCATCTGGCTCAAGCTGATACTGTGTGGATGGTTACTGCTGTCCTTCCAGGCTCAGCCATTGTAACCAGTACTGATCAGCGGCAAGCGGGCGTCCCTGGGACTAAGTCCTGCTTTTCTTCTTCTGAGCATGCCCAAGGGACGACCTCTCATTGGAGGTCGGGGGTCACATGCTCAGGTCCTGTAGCAGCTCCTATTGGACCACTAGGAAGATCCCGGAGAGCAAACGCTATAAAAGGTTCACATGGCCACACAGCCATGCGCTAATGTAAACCTATTATCATGGGCGTGTGGTCATATGCCTGTCGATGGATGAAAGCTCTGAATTATTCCCATCCCTAGTGTTGTTGACTGCTCGCGAATGGTGGAAGCTACCTAGTGTCTGACAGTGGTATCCCGCACAGCTAGCACATGATGCAGCGTCTGATAGCAGTGACCAGTGTGGCGCCGTGCGCTAATAGAGCGCTTTCCTGGTCCAAGTCTGGATGGTTAGCGGCGTTCTCCAGAGCGGCACTGCACGCACTCTTGGGCAGTAAATTTTTAGTTCTATTAACCTCTGACACCCCAGTAGCGGTGTCGAGCGCAAGAGGTCTAGAGGAACTCTTTCCATGAGTCTTGAGACAGAGTTCTTTAACTCTTTGCTTGCGCTCTTTGTGCAGTACTGCGGCCCTGTGACACAACAGGGTTTGCTTTCTTCATACCACGTGAAGCTAGCCCATGTGTGTATCCACATTATACTGCCATGTAGTCCGTCATTACTCAGCAGCAGGTTCCATCTCTGCACGGTGTACCCCGGGCCCCTTATAATTATTTGGTGTGTTCCGCTAGCCCTAACAATGGGTTCCCTCCGATTCACTTTCTGAGTCCATTAAAATATGCCTTTCAGAAATCTAACCTTGAAGTCTGAGTCTTCACAGGTCTTCCTCCTCTAGTTATCCAAAATTTAAAAAAATGGTCGCTACCTCCTAGGATCCCAGCCACTCTTACCTCCTCAACTATTTCCTCCCTGTTTGTAAGGATTAGATCCAAGGTAGCAGATCCCCTTGTTTTCTCCCCTATTTTTTTGGAAGATAAAGTTGTCAGCAAGAGAGGATAAGAATTTGCTTGACCTGTTAGTTTTGCCGGAGAGAGATTCCCAATAAATGACTGGATAGTTGAAATCTCCCATGACCATTATGTCATATCTTTTTGGAGAACTTGGCCATTTGATGCATAAAGAGTTCATGCATATCTTCAGCTTGCACAGGCGGCCTACAATGGTGTCCTTTCCTGTTGTGAATTCTGCCTTTGGGTTCCCTCCAGTGGTTGTAGGTGGGAATGCAGTTGTCTCTGAGTCGCAGTCCTGGCCAGGTGTATCTGCTGATTGCAGTTCTGACTGGGATATTTAGGTGTGCCGGATTCTTTAGTCCTTGCCAGTTGTCAATGTTTCTTGTGAAGTGTTGGATCACTTTCTGGCTTCTCCTGCTTAGCTGCCAATTCAGCAAAGATAAGTGTCTGTTTCTTTTTCTGTGGCACACATGCAATGTGCTTATATTCTGTGCTATTCATTTGTTTTTCTCTTGTCCAGCTTAGACTGTGTCAGTGTTTTCTCAGTTTTGTTGGATTCTCTGGAGTTGCAGATATACGCTCCACATCTTTAGTTAGATGGTGGAGTTTTTGTATTTTCTGCTGTGGATATTTTTGGAAGGATTTTTAATACTGACCGCTTAGTATCCTGTCCTATCCTTTCCTGTTTAGCTAGTGTAGCCTCATTTGCTAAATCCTGTTTCCTGCCTGCATGTGTCTTTTCCTCTACTACTCACAGTCAATATTTGTGGGGGGCTGCCTATCCTTTGGGGTTCTGCACTTTTTGGAAGTGCATTTGAACAGCAAGGTTGATTGCTGTTGAGAGGAACTAGAAAAAAAAATCTATAAATCTTCAGCAGAGCGAGTGTGAGCGAGCTGAGTGTGGCCTGAGCGTAAGTGTGGACGGCGGTAAGTGTGACTTGTGATTCAGTGAAGAGGTATTTGGAAAGCCTTTAACAAATACCTGTGTGAATTGGTGTGAGTTGCTGAATTGGGGGTAGCTATATTCATAAGGGTTAACTTAGGGTGGGGGCTCATAGTTAAGGGTTTATAAGGGGCAGCTGTTCGGGGCTCAAGTCCTTTTTGGAAGTGCATTTGAACAGCAAGGTTGATTGCTGTTGAAGGGAACTAGAAAAAAAAAAAAAAAAAAACTATAAATCTTCAGCAGAGCGAGTGTGAGCGAGCTGAGTGTGGCCTGAGCGTAAGTGTGGACGGCGGTAAGTGTGACTTGTGATTCAGTGAAGAGGTATTTGGAAAGCCTTTAACAAATACCTGTGTGAATTGGTGTGAGTTGCTGAATTGGGGGTAGCTATATTCATAAGGGTTAACTTAGGGTGGGGGCTCATAGTTAAGGGTTTATAAGGGGCAGCTGTTTGGGGCTCAAGTCCTTTTTGGAAGTGCATTTGAACAGCAAGGTTGATTGCTGTTGAGGGGAACTAGAAAAAAAAAAAACTATAAATCTTCAGCAGAGCGAGTGTGAGCGAGCTGAGTGTGACCTGAGTGTAAGTGTGGACGGCGGTAAGTGTGACTTGTGATTCAGTGACTTTGGATTCAGGGAGTTTCCAAGGGAGGAATTACTGAATTGCTGTCTGATTTTTATTAATACTTTGTATTTATTTTTATTTTTTTTATTGAACAGTTCTGTTTGGTGCGCAATCCCCATTAGGAAATGTGCTCCACGATTGTTAATACCATCCAGTGCACATCTTGCCACATGTATGCAGTCCTTGAGCAGCCGATCGAGGGTGCATACTGCTGTGCGAGATGTGAGCACGTTGTGCATTTGGAAACCCAGATTCTGACTCTAAATGTGCAGCTGGCAACACTGAGATCCATAGACAATATGGAGAGGAGTCTTCTGCTCACGGAGCAGACGCTCAATGGGACAGATGAGGGGGGGGGATGGTGGGATGGAGCTGCAGGACAATGAAGTAGCAAGCTGGGTGACAGTTAGGAAGCGGGGTAGAGGGAAGAGTGCCAGGGAGGCTAGTCCTGATCTGGAACACCCCAATAAGTTTGCTAAGTTGGCAGATGAGGGGGGTGCCAGTACAGGGGTAGCACTGCTGCAGCCAGGCATGTCCTCTGAAAGCCGGAGGAGTGACTGCTCCAGTAAGGAGGGAAATAGGAGAGCAGGGCAGGCCAGACAGGTGCTGGTAGTGGGCGACTCAATTATTAGGGGAACAGATAGGGCAATCTGTCAAAAAAACAGGGATCATCGAACGGTGTGCTGCCTACCTGGCGCTCGAGTCCGACACATCGCTGATCGGGTGGACAGATTATTGGGAGGGGCTGGTGAGGACCCAGCGGTCATGGTGCACATTGGCACTAATGACAAAGTTAGAGGTAGGTGGAAGGTCCTTAAAGATGATTTCAGGGAATTAGGCTGCAAGCTGAAAGCAAGGACCTCCAACGTGGTATTTTCCGAAATACTGCCGGTACCACGTGCCACGCCAGAGAAGCAACGGGAGATTAGGGAGGTTAATAAGTGGCTCAAGAATTGGTGTAGGAAAGAGGGGTTTGAGTTCCTGCAGAACTGGGCCGACTTCTCAGTTGGCTACAGGCTCTACGCTAGGGACGGGCTGCACCTCAATTGGGGAGGGTGCAGCTGTGCTGGGGGAGAGAATAACTAGAAGGTTGGAGGAGTGTTTAAACTAGGAATTGGGGGGGAGGGTATTCATTTTATAGGAGGGGAAGATAGTGCAGACAGAGACCTGGGCACAAATAAGGAAGTTGGGGGTGGCGGTGGCATGGGGGGTGGGGTCAGAACAGTTAATAATTTAAGAAATAGAAGTACAGAGAGGAACATAAAGTGCATGTATACTAATGCCAGAAGCCTCGCCAACAAAATGGACGAATTAGAACTAATGTTGTTGGAGCATAATTATGACATGGTGGGGATATCTGAAACGTGGCTGGATGAGAGCCATGACTCGGCTGTTAACTTGCAGGGCTATAGCCTGTTCAGAAATGACCATACAGATAAGCGAGGGGGAGGGGTGTGTCTATATGTAAAATCATCCTTAAAACCCATCCTGCGCGATAATATAGGTGAATTTAATGAAAATGTAGAATCCCTGTGGGTGGAGATAAGGGGAGGGGGAAAAAATAATAAATTACTGATAGGGGTTTGTTATAAATCTCCAAAAATAATGGAAGCAATGGAGAATATCCTCGTAAAGCAAATAGATGAAGCTGCGACTCAAGGAGAAGTCATTATTATGGGGGACTTCAACTACCCTGAAATAGATTGGGGAACAGAAACCTGCAGTTCCAGCAAAGGTAATCGTTTTTTGACAATTATGAGAGACAATTACCTTTCACAACTGGTTCAGGACCCAACAAGAAGGGGGGCACTGCTAGACCTAATATTAACCAACAGGCCAGACCGCATATCAAATATAAGGGTTGGGGGTCACTTGGGAAATAGCGATCACAAAATAATAAGTTTTCATGTATCCTTTAAAAAGATGTGTAGTAGAGGGTAGAGTTGAGCGACCTTGACCTTTTTAGAGTCGAGCCGGGTTTCGCGAAACCCGACTATCTCAAAAGTCGGGTCGAGTGAAATCGGCCGATTATGACGTAAAGTCGGGATCGACCGAAACACGAAACCCAATGCAAGTCAATGGGGCAGCATAGTCGGCAGTGAGTGGGGGCCATGAAAACACCTAGAGTGCCCATTTTAATGTCAAAACCATCCATTCTTCTTAATGAAGCTTGTCAAGCGTAATTTACCTTATAATAATTGGAAGGCATTTGAAATTGGGGGTCATTTGGCTAAAGTTGTGGGGGGTAGGGCTGGTTCAAGTAATTAGTGGGCCCAGGAAATCTGGACCACGTCACGGCAGTGGAGCAGGGAGAGGTAAGTATTTAAACTTTGCAAGTGCTGTGAACCTGAGCAAGCAGGGGGGGCCCACTCGTTGGCATTGGCACTGGCACAGGGCCCCTCAAAGTACAGCGGTGTGTTTGCACGGCGGGGGCGCCTCCCACCGGCAGCAACACTTTTGCGTACCATGAGAGGCCCTGTGCCAGTGACGTCGCCAACTAGTATTCCTCCCCCCACCTGATGAAGGAACCTGCACTTTCATCTGCACCTTCCTGTTTGTCCCCGTGTAAGGTGGTATGGTATGCGGGAAGGGGGACCTGACTTTCAGCAGGGTCACAATCTTGCAGTGTAGCGTGCACGGGAAATGTTGCGTTATGGGTCAATGTACCAGCAGACTCATCTATCACTGGCTGGGCAATGGGCAGGATGAGGAGGAAACACAGATATAGGCCCAAAGAATAAAGTGGGCTAAATGCAGTTCAAAATTGGAAACACAGGACTAATCAGGGGTGTGACAAAACACTCTGGGATCGCCTTTGCTGGGGTCAAAGGACACGTGGTTTGTGCATTGAATCTGAGGCGTACAGCAGGTTTCTGAGCAGGCTGACCTCAGGTCAGATTTATTAACGTGAAAGCAACACAAAAAACAAAACATAAAAATAAACCCTAGCCTGTCCGGCACTAACTAAACAAATACGTTGCTATCTCAACAACTGGGGGGGCTTCTCCCACCCAGCTAACATCATACAGATCTTGAGCAGAGCTCTTCACTCACGTTTGTCTCACACAGGCAGGCAATCTGTGTGCCCCAGGCAGACACTGAAAACACCCAGCTGGTCATCTTTTATTCCTGCAATCATTAACCCATTAGCACCCTGAAGATACTGAGTGGCCTAATTCACATAGGACAAACACCTGGGCGAGATATACCTGCCTCCATCTACCACACCAGCATGAGTCTTACATATCCCCCCCCCCTTGCTCAGACCACTCCGGTCGAGCAAGAACACTTTTGAAACAGTGCACTCGGGATAGGGCATCGGCGTTCCCCATCTGCACCCCAGGTCGGTGCTCCACCGTAAAAGAGTAAGCCTGCATGGCAAGGAACCACCTGGTTACCCGACTATTACGGTCCTTGTGGAGGTGCATCCACTTGAGAGGGGCATGGTCTGTGACCAGCCTAAACTTCCTACCAGCCAGGTAATACTTGAGGGAGTCGAGAGCCCATTTAATGGCTAGGCACTCTTTTTCAACCACGGCATACCTCTGCTCATGTACATTCAGTTTCCGACTGAGATAGAGGACCGGGTGTTCGACTCCGTCCCTCACCTGGGAAAGTACAGCTCCGACACCAGTATCAGAGGCATCAGTTTGTACCACAAACTCGCTGCTGAAATCAGGAGTCACTAGTACGGGCTGAGAGCACAAAGCCCGTTTCAGGCTGTGGAAGGCCTCTTCAGCAGCTGAGGTCCATTTTACCATGACGGAACCCTTCCCCTTGGTAAGATCCGTCAAGGGAGTAGCCATGGCTGCAAAATTGGGTATGAACCGGCGATAATAGCCGGCAATCCCCAGGAAAGCCTGCACTTGTTTCTTGTTCACTGGTTGTGGCCAGCCCTGAATTGCCTGTATTTTGTCGATCTGGGGTTTAACCACTCCTTGGCCAATCACGTAGCCCAAGTATCGGGCTTCTTCAAGCCCGATGTGGCATTTCTTGGGGTTTGCCGTTAAACCTGCATCTCGCAGGTCATCAATCACGGCTTGTACCTTCTGGAGATGAGTTTCCCAGTCCATGCTGTAAATTACGATGTCATCCAGGTAGGCAGAAGCGTACTGTCTGTGAGGCCTCAAGACTCGATCCATCAACCTCTGGAACGTTGCGGGAGCTCCGTGAAGTCCAAACGGCATATAGACATACTGGAACAGACCTTCCGGTGTAGCAAATGCCGTCTTCTCTCTGGCCGCCTCGGCCAGAGGAATCTGCCAGTACCCCTTTGTTAAATCCAGGGTCGTAATGTATCGGGCTTTACCAAGCCGGTCGATCAACTCATCGACCCGGGGCATAGGGTACGCATCAAATTTAGAAACTGCATTCAGTTTCCTAAAGTCATTACAAAACCGGATGGAGCCATCCGGTTTAGGTATCAACACAATTGGACTGGACCAGGCGCTGTGTGACTCCTCAATGACTCCTAAGTCCAACATTGCCATCACTTCCCGGGAGACGGCTTCACGGCGGGCTTCCGGAATCCGGTAGGGCTTCACATGAACAGTGACGCCAGGCTCTGTGACAATCTCATGTTTCACCAACTTCGTCCGGCCAGGTTTTTTGGAGAAAAACTGTCGGTTCTGTAACAAAAATTGCTTAACCTCAGATTTTTGTCGTTCTGAGAGAGTCTCAGCAACCTGCACCTCTGGTACAGTAGGTGAACAAACCGGACGGGGCAGATCCGCCGTTAGGGCAGAGCGGTCTTTCCAGGATTTTATCAGATTCACATGATAAATCTGTTCCGGTTTTCTCTTACCCGGCTGGTACACTTTATAGTTCACTTCACCAACTCTTTCTCGGACCTCAAATGGGCCCTGCCATTTCGCCAGGAATTTACTATCCACCGTAGGGATTAGGACCAACACCCTATCGCCGGGTGCAAATGTACGGACCTTAGCGCCTCTATCATAACTTTGCCTCTGGGCTCCCTGGGCCTGTAACATATGGTCCCTAACAATGGGCATGACAGCGGCAATTGTTGTGAATTCTGTGGCTGAGTTCACTTCTGTGGTCACAAGTGGTATTGCAGTCTCTGGGCTTCCTTCCTCAGGTGTTTGGGTGAGCTCGTTGGCTGCCTTGCTATTTAGCTCCACCTGAGTCTGTCTTCATTGCTCCTTGTCAATGTTCCAGTGTTGGATCTGAGCTACTGCATCTTTCCTTGGGCCTGCTGCTCTGCTAGATAAGTGCTTCTAGTTTGTTTTCTGTTTTTTCTGTCCAGCTTGCTATTATCTTTTGCTGGAAGCTCTGAGAAGCAAAGGGGTGCTCCGCCGTGCTGTTAGTTCGGCACGGTGGGTCTTTTTGCCCCTTTGCGTGGTTTTCGTTTTAGGGTTTTTTGTAGACTGCATAGTTCTCTTTGCTATCCTCGCTCTGTCTAGAATATCGGGCCTCACTTTGCTGAATCTATTTCATTCCTACGTTTGTCTTTTCATCTTGCTAACAGTCATTATATGTGGGGGGCTGCCTATTCCTTTGGGGTATTTCTCTGAGGTAAGTCAGGCTTGTATTTCTATCTTCAGGCTAGTCAGCTCCTCAGGCAGTGCCGAGTTGCATAGGTAGTTGTTAGGCGCAATCCACTGCTGCTTATAGTTGTGTGAGGATAGATCAGGTACTGCAGTCTACAGAGATTCCACGTCTCAGAGCTCGTCCTATTGTTTTTGGTTATTGCCAGATCTCTGTATGTGCGCTGATTACTGCACACTGTGTTGCCTGATTGCCGGCCATAACAGTACAAGGAGCCAGACCAATGATTCCCAATAGAGGGAAAAAAGAAATCCTGACATCATTTTTTTTTCTTAGCTCTGTCTTCAGTCTTTTTTTTCCCCTAGACATTAGAGTGCTTCAGGACACAGCTGTGGACATGGATATTCAGGCTCTGTGCTCCTCAATGGATAATCTCGTTGTAAATATACAAAAGATTCAAGATACTATTGATCAGAAATCGATGCTAGAACCAAGAATTCCGATTCCTGATTTGTTTTTTGGTGACAGAACTAAGTTCCTGAGCTTCAGAAATAATTGTAAGCTATTTTTGGCCTTGAAACCTCATTCTTCTGGTAATCCTATTCAACAGGTTTTGATTATTATTTCTTTTTTGCGCGGCGACCCACAGGACTGGGCGTTTTCTCTTGCACCAGGAGATTCTGCATTGAGTAATGTTGATGCATTTTTCCAGGCGCTGGGATTGCTTTACGATGAGCCTAATTCAGTGGATCAAGCTGAGAAAAATCTGCTGGCTTTATGCCAGGGTCTGGATGATGTAGAAGTATATTGTCAGAAATTTAGGAAATGGTCAGTACTCACTCTGTGGAATGAATCTGCACTAGCGGCTTTGTTCAGAAAGGGTCTCTCTGAAGCTCTTAAGGATGTAATGGTGGGATTTCCTATGCCTGCTGGTTTGAATGAGTCTATGTCCTTGGCCATTCAGATCGGTCGTCGCTTGCGCGAGCGTAAATCTGTGCACCATCTGGCGGTATTGTCTGAGAGTAAGCCTGAGCCTATGCAGTGCGACAGGACTATGACTAAAGTAGAACGGCACGAACACAGACGTCTGAACAGACTGTGTTTCTATTGTGGTGATTCTACTCATGCTATTTCTAATTGTTCTAAACGCACTAGGCGGTTCGATAGCTCTGCCGTTATTGGTACTGTACAGTCCAAATTCCTTTTGTCCATTACCTTAATATGCTCTTTGTCATCATATTCTGTCATGGCGTTTGTGGATTCAGGCGCTGCCCTGAATCTGATGGATTTGGATTATGCTAAACGTTGTGGATTTTTCTTGGAGCCTTTGCGGTGTCCTATTCCGTTGAGAGGAATTGATGCTACACCTTTGGCCAAGAATAAGCCTCAGTACTGGGCCCAGCTGACCATGTGCATGGCTCCTGCACATCAGGAAGTTATTCGCTTTCTGGTACTGCATAATTTGCATGATGTGGTCGTGTTGGGGTTGCCATGGCTACAAACCCATAATCCAGTATTGGATTGGAACTCTATGTCGGTAACCAGCTGGGGTTGTCAGGGAGTACATGGTGATGTTCCATTTTTGTCTATTTCGTCATCCATTCCTTCTGACATCCCAGAGTTCTTGTCGGACTTTCAGGATGTATTTGAAGAGTCCAAGTCTGATGCCCTACCTCCGCATAGGAATTGTGATTGTGCTATCAATTTGATTCCTGGTAGTAAATTCCCTAAGGGTCGTTTATTTAATTTGTCCGTACCTGAACACACCGCTATGCGCAGTTATGTGAAGGAGTCCCTGGAGAAGGGACATATTCGCCCATCGTCGTCACCATTGGGAGCAGGGTTCTTTTTTGTAGCCAAGAAGGATGGTTCGCTAAGACCGTGTATTGATTACCGCCTTCTTAATAAGATCACTGTTAAGTTTCAGTATCCCTTGCCATTGATTTCTGACTTGTTTGCTCGGATTAAGGGGGCTAGTTGGTTTACTAAGATTGATCTTCGTGGTGCGTATAATCTGGTGAGAATCAGGCAGGGAGATGAATGGAAAACGGCATTTAATACGCCCGAGGGTCATTTTGAGTATCTGATGATGCCGTTCGGACTTGCCAATGCTCCATCTGTTTTTCAGTCTTTTATGCATGACATTTTCCGTGAGTATTTGGATAAATTCTTGATTGTTTACTTGGATGACATTTTGATCTTCTCAGATGATTGGGAGTCTCATGTGAAGCAAGTCAGAATGGTTTTCCAGGTACTGCGTGCTAATTCCTTGTTCGTGAAGGGATCAAAGTGTCTCTTCGGTGTGCAGAAAGTTTCATTTTTGGGGTTCATCTTTTCCCCTTCTACTATCGAGATGGATCCGGTTAAGGTTCAGGCCATCCAGGATTGGACTCAGCCGACATCTCTAAAAAGTCTGCAGAAATTCCTGGGCTTTGCTAATTTTTATCGTCGCTTCATCTGTAATTTTTCTAGCATTGCCAGACCATTGACCGATTTGACCAAGAAGGGTGCTGATTTGGTTAATTGGTCTTCTGCTGCCGTGGAAGCTTTTCAGGAGTTGAAGCGTCGTTTTTGCTGTGCCCCTGTGTTGTGTCAACCTGATGTTTCTCTTCCGTTCCAGGTCGAGGTTGATGCTTCTGAGATTGGTGCAGGGGCGGTTTTGTCACAGAGAGGTTCTGGTTGCTCAGTGTTCAAACCATGTGCTTTCTTTTCCAGGAAATTTTCTGCTGCTGAGCGTAATTATGATGTGGGCAACCGAGAGTTGCTGGCCATGAAGTGGGCATTCGAGGAGTGGCGTCATTGGCTTGAGGGTGCTAAGCATCGCGTGGTGGTTTTGACTGATCATAAGAACCTTACTTATCTTGAGTCTGCCAAGCGCTTGAATCCTAGACAGGCCCGTTGGTCGTTATTTTTTGCTCGTTTTGATTTTGTGATTTCATACCTTCCGGGCTCTAAAAATGTGAAGGCGGATGCTCTGTCTAGGAGTTTTGTGCCCGACTCTCCGGGGTTATCTGAGCCGGCGAGTATCCTCAAGGAAGGAGTCATTGTGTCTGCCATCTCCCCTGATTTGCGGAGAGTGTTGCAGAAATTTCAGGCTAATAAACCTGATCGTTGTCCGGCCGAGAAACTGTTCGTCCCTGATAGGTGGACTAGTAAAGTTATCTCTGAACTTCATTGTTCGGTGCTGGCCGGTCATCCAGGAATCTTTGGTACCAGGGAGTTGGTTGCTAGATCCTTCTGGTGGCCATCTCTGTCACGGGATGTGCGTGCTTTTGTGCAGTCCTGTGGAATTTGTGCTAGGGCTAAGCCCTGCTGTTCACGTGCCAGTGGGTTGCTTTTGCCCTTGCCGGTCCCGAAGAGGCCTTGGACACATATTTCGATGGATTTCATTTCTGACCTTCCCGTTTCTCAAAAAATGTCGGTCATTTGGGTGGTCTGTGATCGCTTTTCTAAAATGGTCCATCTGGTGCCCTTGGTTAAATTGCCTTCCTCCTCTGATTTGGTGCCTTTGTTCTTCCAGCATGTGGTTCGTTTACATGGCATTCCTGAGAATATTGTTTCTGACAGAGGTTCCCAGTTTGTCTCGAGGTTCTGGCGAGCCTTTTGTGGTAGGATGGGCATTGACCTATCTTTTTCCTCGGCCTTCCATCCTCAGACTAATGGCCAGACCGAACGAACCAATCAGACCTTGGAAACATATCTGAGATGTTTTGTTTCCGCTGACCAGGATGATTGGGTGTCATTTTTGCCGTTGGCTGAGTTCGCCCTTAATAATCGGGCCAGCTCGGCTACCTTGGTCTCTCCATTTTTCTGCAATTCTGGGTTCCATCCTCGTTTCTCTTCAGGACAGGTTGAGTCTTCGGACTGTCCTGGTGTGGATTCTGTGGTGGACAGGTTGCAGCAGATCTGGACTCAGGTAGTGGACAATTTGACCTTGTCCCAGGAGAAGGCTCAGCTTTTCGCTAATCGCAGACGCCGTGTGGGACCCCGACTTCGTGTTGGGGATCTGGTTTGGTTATCTTCTCGTCATATTCCTATGAAGGTTTCCTCTCCTAAATTTAAACCTCGTTTTATTGGTCCGTATAGGATTTCTGAGATTCTCAATCCGGTGTCTTTTCGTCTGACCCTCCCAGACTCCTTTTCCATACATAATGTATTCCATAGGTCGTTGTTGAGGAGATACGTGGCACCTATGGTTCCATCTGTGGAGCCTCCTGCCCCTGTTTTGGTGGAGGGGGAATTGGAGTATATTGTGGAGAAGATTTTGGATTCTCGTGTCTCTAGACGGAAACTCCAGTATCTGGTCAAATGGAAGGGTTATGCTCAGGAAGATAATTCCTGGGTTTTTGCCTCTGATGTCCATGCCCCAGATCTTGTTCGTGCCTTTCATGTGGCTCATCCTGGTCGGCCTGGGGGTTCTGGTGAGGGTTCGGTGACCCCTCCTCAAGGGGGGGGTACTGTTGTGAATTCTGTGGCTGAGTTCACTTCTGTGGTCACAAGTGGTATTGCAGTCTCTGGGCTTCCTTCCTCAGGTGTTTGGGTGAGCTCGTTGGCTGCCTTGCTATTTAGCTCCACCTGAGTCTGTCTTCCTTGCTCCTTGTCAATGTTCCAGTGTTGGATCTGAGCTACTGCATCTTTCCTTGGGCCTGCTGCTCTGCTAGATAAGTGCTTCTAGTTTGTTTTCTGTTTTTTCTGTCCAGCTTGCTATTATCTTTTGCTGGAAGCTCTGAGAAGCAAAGGGGTGCTCCGCCGTGCTGTTAGTTCGGCACGGTGGGTCTTTTTGCCCCTTTGCGTGGTTTTCGTTTTAGGGTTTTTTGTAGACTGCATAGTTCTCTTTGCTATCCTCGCTCTGTCTAGAATATCGGGCCTCACTTTGCTGAATCTATTTCATTCCTACGTTTGTCTTTTCATCTTGCTAACAGTCATTATATGTGGGGGGCTGCCTATTCCTTTGGGGTATTTCTCTGAGGTAAGTCAGGCTTGTATTTCTATCTTCAGGCTAGTCAGCTCCTCAGGCAGTGCCGAGTTGCATAGGTAGTTGTTAGGCGCAATCCACTGCTGCTTATAGTTGTGTGAGGATAGATCAGGTACTGCAGTCTACAGAGATTCCACGTCTCAGAGCTCGTCCTATTGTTTTTGGTTATTGCCAGATCTCTGTATGTGCGCTGATTACTGCACACTGTGTTGCCTGATTGCCGGCCATAACAGGCAATACGATCCTGCATTTGTGTTACATGGTCGATCACCGTTTTAAAGGGAGTGACTTGACCTTCCCAGGTTTCTTTTGCGACGTCCAGCAGTCCCCGGGGACGACGGGCGTACAACAGTTCGAAAGGCGAAAATCCTGTGGAAGACTGGGGAACTTCCCTAATGGCAAACAGCAAATAGGGTAACAAGTAATCCCAGTTCTTCCCATCTTTGTCTATCGCCTTCCGGAGCATCTGTTTTAAGGTTTTGTTGAAGCGCTCAACCAGGCCATCTGTTTGAGGGTGATAGACAGACGTACGCAACGGGTCTATTTGTAAGAGCCTGCAGAGCTCCTTCATTACCCTCGACATAAAGGGAGTCCCCTGGTCGGTGAGTATCTGTTTTGGAATTCCCACCCGACTAAACACTTGTACCAATTCCTTGGCGATCGTCTTGGTAGCTGTGTTACGCAAAGGGACAGCTTCCGGGTAACGAGTGGCATAGTCCACGATGACGAGGATATGTTGGTGCCCACGTGCGGATCGGGGAAGGGGCCCAACCAAATCCATCCCAAATCTCTCAAAAGGGACCCCGATGATAGGAAGGGGTACCAAAGGGCTACGGAACTGAGATTTAGGGGCCGCGATTTGGCACTCTGGACAGGACTCACAATAGTTACGCACATCACAATGTATTCCAGGCCACACAAAACAATGCAATATCCTTTCTGTTGTTTTCTGTACCCCCAGATGTCCCCCCATTATATGTCCGTGGGCCAAATCCAGTACCTTCCGCCGATAAGGTTTGGGTGCCACTAACCGTTGCACTGTGTCTTCCCCTTTTTTTTCTACCTGGTAGAGCAAATCATTTTCAAGAACCATATACGGGTACGCTAGCCTAGTGTCAGGTTCTACGGGTACCCCATCTATCATTTTTACATTTTTCCTAGCCGGAGTCAGGGTAGGATCTTTCATTTGCTCGCTGTGGAAGTCATCCACCTGGACTCCCAAATCTGGCAGGCAGGGTGCCGGATGGCTGTCTGCCTCCGCCTCTCGCTGAGGTTCCTCAGTTTCCTCTGTTTCCCCCGCCATGATGGAGAAGGGGTACTGAAGGTTAGATTCACTAACCTCCCCAGCAACATCTTCCTGTGGGGTCTCCTCTAGGGACTCGGGACCTCCAGATGGCATGGGAGAAGATTCACGGGTACAGCTACCGTGAAGGAGTAACTGATTCTCCCACAACTGCCAGAAATAGGGAAAATCCCTGCCCAGGGTTACATCATGTAACAATGCGGGAACGAGTCCCACTTTGTGCTGCACTGACCCATAGGGAGTAGAAATCCATATGACCGCTGTTAAGTACGAGCGGGTGTCACCATGCACACACGTCACAGAAAACTTGTCAGACGGACCAGACGGAAGTGCCACCAGACTAGCTTTCACCAGAGTCACCACACTTCCAGAGTCTAGTAATGCCACAACATTTTTCCCATCAACAGATAATTCACACAGGTGTTTCACTGTATCATTTTGACCCGCATTCACACTCACTAGCTGTGTAACCAAAGACATGCGTTTTCTAGAGTCTATAACGTCGCACTGCATGGGTTCAGCGGTAACAGGACAGTTCGCAGAAACATGACCCTTCTCATGGCAGCGGAAACACCTAACAGGTCCCCTACTGAGACCACCGTCCAATACTCTTGGTCTCGGAGTGCGAGCAGTCCCGGACTCCTCCCCCACAGTTTTAAGCGATTTTCCTTCACCCGTGGTCCCTGGAACAGTCTTACCGGTTCCACGAGGAGGAGGCACAGTCCGGGGTTTGGCGGTGTCGTCGGGAAGTCCTTCTGCCACGGAATAACGCTCGACCAACTCCACAAGTTGATCCGCTGTCGTGGGATTTCCTTGGCTTACCCACCTTTTCAGCGCTGGGGTAGTACTCTCAGGTACTTGTCCAGGACAACCCGCTGGATTATTTCGGGTATTGTCAGTACCTCGGGTTGCAGCCATTTCTTTGTCAAGTAGATCAGGTCGAACATCTGAGACCGCGCTGGTTTATCTTGCTGGTATGTCCACTGATGTACCCTCTGTGCACGGACAGCCGTCGTCACACCCAGCCGGGCCAGGATCTCAGCTTTCAGCTTCTCAAAGTCCTGAGCGACCTCCGGGTCCAAATCATGGTAAGCTTTTTGGGCCTCGCCGAAGAGAAACGGGGCAATCAAATCGGCCCATCGTGCCTTCGGCCACTTCTCTCTCAATGCCGTCCGCTCAAAAGTTGTCAGATATGCCTCGACGTCATCTTCTGCAGTCAGCTTTTGCCAGTATCGACTCACATGGATCCTTCTGGACTCTGCTTCCGGGTCAGCGTCAGGCATGCTCACCAGGCGCTGCGCCACCTGTTGGAGAAGTTGGCGGTCTGCAACCATCATGTCCAGTAACTCCTTCAGCTGTGCCGCCATCAAGCGATTAGCTTCATGCTGTGCGGCAGTGGCCTGCTGCTGTACGGCAGTGGACTGTACTAAGGCTTTCACCACGTCTTCCATGCTGTCGCCTGTGCCACGGTATGCCCGCATTCTCCACCACAATGTGACAAAACACTCTGGGATCGCCTTTGCTGGGGTCAAAGGACACGTGGTTTGTGCATTGAATCTGAGGCGTACAGCAGGTTTCTGAGCAGGCTGACCTCAGGTCAGATTTATTAACGTGAAAGCAACACAAAAAACAAAACATAAAAATAAACCCTAGCCTGTCCGGCACTAACTAAACAAATACGTTGCTATCTCAACAACTGGGGGGGCTTCTCCCACCCAGCTAACATCATACAGATCTTGAGCAGAGCTCTTCACTCACGTTTGTCTCACACAGGCAGGCAATCTGTGTGCCCCAGGCAGACACTGAAAACACCCAGCTGGTCATCTTTTATTCCTGCAATCATTAACCCATTAGCACCCTGAAGATACTGAGTGGCCTAATTCACATAGGACAAACACCTGGGCGAGATATACCTGCCTCCATCTACCACACCAGCATGAGTCTTACAGGGGGCATTGCAGTGGAGGACAACTGGAATGAGAGGCTGACACAGAGAGTAAGCCAAAATCAGTAAGTAGTCGAAATGCAGTTCAAAATTGGCAACAGTAGTAAACAGGCGGCACAGCTTTGTTCAGTGGAGGAGAACAGCAAGGAGTGGCAGACACCGATAGTAGGCCCCAACCCAACTAGTAGGCCAAATGCAGTCTAACATTAACAACTACTTAACGAGCGCCTGAAAACGGAATTGCAGGACAGGAAACCAGGAGAACAGCAAGGAGCGGCAGACACCGATAGTAGGCCCCAAACCAACTAGTACGCCAAATGCAGTTGTTCCGTTTAACAACAATTTAATGAGAGCCTGAAGATAGAAGTTCAGGAAAGGCAACCTGGAGAACACCTTGGAGTGGAACACACCATCTCTCTACAGTGGAACACACCATCTCTCTACACCCCATACCCAATTTGTAGGCCTAATGCAGCGTAGTTTCCAACAACTACTAAACGAGAGCCGGAAGATCGAAGCTCAGGAAAGGCAACCTGGAGAACACCTTGGAGTGGAACACACCATCTCTCTACAGTGGAACACACCATCTCTCTACACCCCATACCCAATTTGTAGGCCTAATGCAGCGTAGTTTCCAACAACTACTAAACGAGAGCCGGAAGATCGAAGCTCAGGAAAGGCAACCTGGAGAACACCTTGGAGTGGAACACACCATCTCTCTACACCCCATACCCAATTTGTAGGCCCAATGCAGCGTAGTTTCCAACAACTACTAAACGAGAGCCGGAAGATCGAAGCAATGGAGAGGAAACCTGGGGAACACCTTGGAGTGTAACACACCATCTCTCTACACCCCATACCCAATTTGTAGGCCTAATGCAGCGTAGTTTCCAACAACTACTAAACGAGAGCCGGAAGATCGAAGCAATGGAGAGGAAACCTGGGGAACACCTTGGAGTGTAACACACCATCTCTCTACACCCCATACCCAATTTGTAGGCCTAATGCAGCGTAGTTTCCAACAACTACTAAACGAGAGCATGAAGATCGAAGCAATGGAGAGGAAACCTGGGGAACACCTTGGAGTGGAACACACCATCTCTCTACACCCCATACCCAATTTGTAGGCCCAATGTAGCGTAGTTTCCAACAACTACTAAACGAGAGCCGGAAGATCGAAGCTCAGGAAAGGCAACCTGGGGAACACCTTGGAGTGTAACAAACCCTCTCTCTACACCACGGAAGGGCTGATTCTTAGGAAGGAAGGCTGTCGGAAAGAAGCAGGGCGCGTCCGAGGGTGATTATATTCTTATTAGGTATATACTCACCCTCGGACGCGCCCTGCTTCTTTATTTGTAATGAATGTTTATTTGCAATGTGGTTTTGACTTACTCTATTTTTTTGGTAAATAATGATTTTATTATTTTCATTGTTTTGCATCTTCTTGGCAATAATATAAAGAAGACGCGACAGGACAACACTCGGTGGATGCTATATCTGTGTTTAAAATTGAAAAAACCTTTCAATTAACTACTTGCAGGAGAAAGTTATTGTAGCTGGTGGCCATTTTTAGTACTGTACCAGATTTTTGTTGTATGTGTTTGTTTTTAATGTTAAAATGTCTGCATTTGATATCTCTCCAGTATTTTCTTTTTTATAAGCAAAATACTTATTTTTATATTTTCTGATGTTGGTTCCAGGGGTACACGGGCAGCAGTGGTGTGGTCAGTGGAGGCCTAGTGGAAGGAGTGACCGCAGACAGGCATCGAAGGCCTAAAATAATAACACATGGCTGTAGGCAATTTTAAATTGGTTCCAGGGGTACACGGGCAGCAGTGGTGTGGTCAGTGGAGGCCTAGTGGAAGGAGTGACCGCAGACAGGCATCGAAGGCCTAAAATAATAACACATGGCTGTAGGCAATTTTAAATTGGTTCCAGGGGTACACGGGCAGCAGTGGTGTGGTCAGTGGAGGCCTAGTGGAAGGAGTCACCGCAGACAGGCATCGAAGGCCTAAAATAATAACACATGGCTGTAGGCAATTTTAAATTGGTTCCAGGGGTACACGGGCAGCAGTGGTGTGGTCAGTGGAGGCCTAGTGGAAGGAGTGACCGCAGACAGGCATCGAAGGCCTAAAATAATAACACATGGCTGTAGGCAATTTTAAATTGGTTCCAGGGGTACACGGGCAGCAGTGGTGTGGTCAGTGGAGGTCTAGTGGAAGGAGTCACCGCAGACAGGCATCGAAGGCCTAAAATAATAACACATGGCTGTAGGCAATTTTAAATATGTTCCAGGGGTACACGGGCAGCAGTGGTGTGGTCAGTGGAGGCCTAGTGGAAGGAGTCACCGCAGACAGGCATCGAAGGCCTAAAATAATAACACATGGCTGTAGGCAATTTTAAATTGGTTCCAGGGGTACACGGGCAGCAGTGGTGTGGTCAGTGGAGGCCTAGTGGAAGGAGTCACCGCAGACAGGCATCGAAGGCCTAAAATAATAACACATGGCTGTAGGCAATTTTAAATTGGTTCCAGGGGTACACGGGCAGCAGTGGTGTGGTCAGTGGAGGCCTAGTGGAAGGAGTCACCGCAGACAGGCATTGAAGGCCTAAAATAATAACACATGGCTGTAGGCAATTTTAAATTGGTTACAGGGGTACACGGGCAGCAGTGGTGTGGTCAGTGGAGGCCTAGTGGAAGGAGTGACCGCAGACAGGCATCGAAGGCCTAAAATAATAACACATGGCTGTAGGCAATTTTAAATTGGTTCCAGGGGTACACGGGTAGCAGTGGTGTGGTCAGTGGAGGCCTAGTGGAAGGAGTCACCGCAGACAGGCATCGAAGGCCTAAAATAATAACACATGGCTGTAGGCAATTTTAAATTGGTTCCAGGGGTACACGGGCAGCAGTGGTGTGGTCAGTGGAGGCCTAGTGGAAGGAGTCACCGCAGACAGGCATCGAAGGCCTAAAATAATAACACATGGCTGTAGGCAATTTTAAATTGGTTCCAGGGGTACACGGGCAGCAGTGGTGTGGTCAGTGGAGGCCTAGTGGAAGGAGTGACCGCAGACAGGCATCGAAGGCCTAAAATAATAACACATGGCTGTAGGCAATTCTAAATTGGTTCCAGGGGTACACGGGCAGCAGTGGTGTGGTCAGTGGAGGCCTAGTGGAAGGAGTCACCGCAGACAGGCATCGAAGGCCTAAAATTATAACACATGGCTGTAGGCAATTTTAAATTGGTTACAGGGGTACACGGGCAGCAGTGGTGTGGTCAGTGGAGGCCTAGTGGAAGGAGTCACCGCAGACAGGCATCGAAGGCCTAAAATAATAACACATGGCTGTAGGCAATTTTAAATTGGTTACAGGGGTACATGGGCAGCAGTGGTGTGGTCAGTGGAGGCCTAGTGGAAGGAGTGACCACAGACAGGCATCGAAGGCCTAACATAACAAAAATGTCAATACAATGGTATTGTCAGTGGCAGGCATTGAAGGATGTCAGCGCATAGACTAAACATTGGTGGAGCTGTGAGATAATTTTGCAAGTGGTAGAGCACTGTTTGAGCTGGGGTGGGGGGAAACTGTCTTGTGGCCGGCGGTACAGGCCCAGGGCCCCTCATATTACAACGGTGTGTCTGACGTTGGGTGCGCACCACCACCGCCAGAGACACTTTATTGTACTAGGAGGGACCCAGTGGCAGTGCCGTCGACCAAAAGCGGGCTCACCCACCTCTTCAGACAAACTGCACTCTCACGGGTGCTGTCGCCAAGTGTCGATACCACGGCCCCGTGTGGGGAGTTTGGCCATTTAGTGAGGTGTAAACATGTCGTATGCTGGACAATCAGGTGCAGAAAATTACGAGATTGGAAAAGGCATTCAGAATAGTCCACAGGCAAGACCTTTTCATAGGAAAGCTAGGTGTCAGCCGGGCAAGGTGGGGCAAAAGATTTCGAAATCCAGTTGTGGTTCATTTTAATGAAGGTTAGATCATCTACATTTTGGGTAGCCAGACGAGTCCTTTTTTCTGTTAGTATTGAACCTGCAGCACTGAATACTCTTTCTGATAGGACACTAGCTGCCGGGCAAGCAAGCTCCTGCAATGCATATTCTGCCAATTCTGGCCAGGTGTCTAATTTTGATGCCCAGTAATCAAATGGGAATGACGGTTGAGGGAGAACATCGATAAGGGATAAAAAATAGTTTGTAACCATACTGGACAAATGTTGTCTCCTGTCACTTTGAATTGATGCTGCAGTACCTGTCCTGTCTGCGGTCATAGCAAAATCACTCCACAACCTGGTCAGAAAACCCCTCTGGCCAACGCCACTTCTGATTTCTGCCCCTCTAACTCCTCTGGTCTGCTGGCCCCTGCAGCTCGTGTGAGAACGATCACGGGCGCTGTGTGCAGGGAATGCCAGAAGCAAACAGTCAACAAGAGTTCATTGTTTGGTTGCTAATATTAGTTCCAAGTTCTCATGTGGCATTATATTTTGCAATTTACCTTTATAGCGAGGATCAAGGAGGCAGGCCAACCAGTAATCGTCATCATTCATCATTTTAGTTATGCGTGTGTCCCTTTTGAGGATACGTAAGGCATAATCCGCCATGTGGGCCAAAGTTCCAGTTCTCAAATCTGCGGTTGTGCTTGGTTGAGGGGCAGTTTCAGGCAAATCCACGTCACTTGTGTCCCTCAAAAAACCAGAACCCGGCCTTGCCGCGCCACCAATTTCCAGTGGCCCCGGAAAAGCTTCCTCATTAAAAATATAATCATCCCCATCATCCTCCTCGTCCTCCTCCTCCTCTTCGCCCGCTACCTCGTCCTGTACACTGCCCTGGCCAGACAATGGCTGACTGTCATCAAGGCTTTCCTCTTCCTCAGCTGCAGACGCCTGATCCTTTATGTGCGTCAAACTTTGCATCAGCAGACGCATTAGGGGGATGCTCATGCTTATTATGGCGTTGTCTGCACTAACCAGCCGTGTGCATTCCTCAAAACACTGAAGGACTTGACACATGTCTTGAATCTTCGACCACTGCACACCTGACTCTGCCATCCTACTGCCTGCCCGTGTATGTGTATCCTCCCACAAAAACATAACAGCCCGCCTCTGTTCACACAGTCTCTGAAGCATGTGCAGTGTTGAGTTCCACCTTGTTGCAACGTCTATGATTAGGCGATGCTGGGGAAGGTTCAAAGAACGCTGATAGGTCTGCATACGGCTGGAGTGTACGGGCGAACGGCGGATATGTGAGCAAAGTCCACGCACTTTGAGGAGCAGGTCGGATAACCCCGGATAACTTTTCAGGAAGCACTGCACCACCAGGTTTAAGGTGTGAGCCAGGCAAGGAATGTGTTTCAGTTGGGAAAGGGAGATGGCAGCCATGAAATTCCTTCCGTTATCACTCACTACCTTGCCTGCCTCAAGATCTACAGTGCCCAGCCACGACTGCGTTTCTTTCTGCAAGAACTCGGACAGAACTTCCGCGGTGTGTCTGTTGTCGCCCAAACACTTCATAGCCAATACAGCCTGCTGACGTTTGCCAGTAGCTGCCCCATAATGGGAGACCTGGTGTGCAACAGTGGCAGCTGCGGATGGAGTGGTTGTGCGACTGCGGTCTGTGGACGAGCTCTCGCTTCTGCAGGAGGACGAAGAGGAGGAGGATGGGGTGCGAACGGCTACAGCCAATTGTTTCCTAGACCGTGGGCTAGGCAGAACTGTCCCAAACTTGCTGTCCCCTGTGGACCCTGCATCCACCACATTTACCCAGTGTGCCGTGATGGACACGTAACGTCCCTGGCCATGCCTACTGGTCCATGCATCTGTTGTCAGGTGCACCTTTGTGCTCACAGATTGCCTGAGTGCATGGACGATGCGCTCTTTAACATGCTGGTGGAGGGCTGGGATGGCTTTTCTGGAAAAAAAGTGTCGACTGGGTAGCTCGTAGCGTGGTACAGCGTAGTCCATCAGGGCTTTGAAAGCTTCGCTTTCAACTAACCGGTAGGGCATCATCTCTAACGAGATTAGTCTAGCTATGTGTGCGTTCAAACCCTGTGTACGCGGATGCGAGGCTAAGTACTTCCTTTTTCTAACCATAGTCTCATGTAGGGTGAGCTGGACTGGAGAGCTGGAGATCGTGGAACTAGCGGGGGTGCCGGTGGACATGGCAGACTGAGAGACGGTGGGAGATGGTATTGTTGCCACCGGTGCCCTAGATGCAGTGTTTCCTACTACGAAACTGGTGATTCCCTGACCCTGACTGCTTTGGCCTGGCAAGGAAACCTGCACAGATACTGCAGGTGGTGCGGAAAATGGTGGCCCTACACTGCCGGAAGGGATGTTGCGTTGCTGACTAGCTTCATTGGCCGAGGGTGCTACAACCTTAAGGGACGTTTGGTAGTTAGTCCAGGCTTGCAAATGCATGGTGGTTAAATGTCTATGCATGCAACTTGTATTGAGACTTTTCAGATTCTGTCCTCTGCTTAAGGTAGTTGAACATTTTTGACAGATGACTTTGCGCTGATCAATTGGATGTTGTTTAAAAAAATGCCAGACTGCACTCTTTCTAGCATCGGATACCTTTTCAGGCATTGCAGACTGAGCTTTAACCGGATGGCCACGCTGTCCTCCAACAGGTTTTGGCTTTGCCACGCGTTTTGGGCAAGATACGGGCCCGGCAGATGGAACCTGTTGCGATGTTGATGCCTGCTGCGGCCCCTCCTCCTCCGCTTCAGAACTGCTGCCGCCTGCACCCTGTTCCCCCAATGGCTGCCAATCGGGGTCAAGAACTGGGTCATCTATTACCTCTTCTTGTAGCTCGTGTGCAACTTCGTCTGTGTCACCGTGTCGGTCGGTGGTATAGCGTTCGTGATGGGGCAACATAGTCTCATCAGGGTCTGATTCTTGATCAGCACCCTGCGAGGGCAATGTTGTGGTCTGAGTCAAAGGACCAGCATAGTAGTCTGGCTGTGGCTGTGCATCAGTGCACTCCATGTCAGATTCAACTTGTAATGGGCATGGACTGTTAACTGCTTCACTTTCTAAGCCAGGGACGGTATGTGTAAAGAGCTCCATGGAGTAACCCGTTGTGTCGCCTGCTGCATTCTTCTCTGTTGTTGTTTTTGCTGAAGAGGACAAGGAAGCGACTTGTCCCTGACCGTGAACATCCACTAACGACGCGCTGCTTTGACATTTACCAGTTTCACGAGAGGAGGCAAAAGAGCTAGAGGCTGAGTCAGCAAGATAAGCCAAAACTTGCTCTTGCTGCTCCGGCTTTAAAAGCGGTTTTCCTACTCCCAGAAAAGGGAGCGTTCGAGGCCTTGTGTAGCCAGACGACGAACCTGGCTCCACAGCTCCAGACTTAGGTGCAATATTTTTTTTCCCACGACCAGCTGATGCTCCACCACTACCACTACCCTCATTACCAGCTGACAATGAACGCCCCCGGCCACGACCTCTTCCACCATACTTCCTCATTGTTTTAAAAACGTAAACAAACTAACGGTATTT